>NC_136057.1:259097152-259776016 GCF_964261635.1 Lissotriton helveticus
AAACATCGTCTGTCAGCTGGTCTTCTTTGCCACTGGTGTTCTTCCGGCCTCGTGTTCCTCGCACCGTTGTCCTGGCACTTGTCGCCTTCCTTCTCTTCGGGAGTGTGAGTGGTCTTCCTGCACTCCTCTCTCTTTCCTTAGTTGGTTCACCGTGGGGACGTTGCTTCGCACTGACTTCTCCTTCTCCTCTTAACTGTGGCAACAGGCCACATGGATATGCTTCCTTCCTTTTCACGGTGGCAGACGTGCCACTCAGATCTCTCCTTTTCTTTCTTCCTTTTCACAGTGGCAGATGTGCCACTCGGATCTCTCCTTTTCTTCCTTTTCGCGGTGGCAGACGTGCCACTCAGATCTCTTCTTTTCTTCCTTCCTTTTCACGGTGGCAGATGTGCCACTCGGATCTCTCCTTTTCTTCCTCCTGCTTCGCGACATCACTTGGACCGATCTTGTGTCTTCACTCCTGACCTGGGTCCTCCATGCAGTGCGCGCACTCTGCATGTGTACCCTTGGTCTTGTCCCCGTCGGGGACACTTTCTCCTTCTTCCTCAGCAGCCAGAGTTGGTGTCGCGAACCTTCTTTTCTTGATGCTTTCTTTTCTTGATGCTTGTTGGTGACGTTCGGGGGTCCACGTCCGTAGACCTTTTCATGGTTGAACGTCCTGGACCGGTTGGTGGTCCACTTCTGCCGATGCCGGGCAGGTTGCTTTCGGTCGTCCTGTCGGACTTTGCGCTACAACAGTTCCTAGGGACCCGTTGTGGGTCAGCACTTGATGGGCGATCATTCTGCGGATCGACTCCTGGGAGGCGCCATGGATCTGTCGCGGGTCGGCACTTGATGGGCGATCGTTCTGCGGATCGGCTCCTTGGAGGCGCCATGTCGTGGGGTCGTCCGCGAAGATTGTTCTGCGCGATGGCGCTGCATGCATTCTTCTTTCTGCTTGCGGTGGCTGTGCGTCGCCACGTGGCGCGTTGTTTGCGCACTTACTGTTCAGGGTTCTGGGACGCCTGTTGCATGACGTTGTGTACTTGCTGCTTTGGCTGTCGTCAGGTACTTGATGCTTTGGACCGTTGGCGGGAGTAGTTGATGCTGCGGTGAGCGCCTGTGGCCACAAGGCGTCGCTGCTCTCTCCGTCCTTTGATCGCGGCAGTCTTTTCCCTGGACGTTCTTCCAGTGCTTGGCAGTCTTTTCCTCCAGACGTCAGTGCTTGGATGTTAAGTGAGACGTTCGCGCCTCTTCCCACGTCGCGTTGGAAGTGGCAGCCGCCGACTCCTTGCTGGTGGGTGTGGGTGTCTTCTGCGCTGTTGCGCACTTTCTTGCTGCGGGAGTTCAGATGCTTTCCCTGGGGGCGCTACTCAGTCTGTTGCCTCTAGATGCTGTTAATTTCTCTTGCGTTGTACAATGCTTGTTTTAGTACTGGTGGATGTAAGTGCACTTTTGGTTTTGGCCACTGGGTGGCAGTGATGCTGGAATCTTGTAACAGCCTGTCTTGTGGCTCTTGTCTTCCCCTGATGTGCACTCTACTGCCTCAGTCTCTCAGTGCACGGGGGGGGGGCTGGAGCTGCTGCTGTGAATCGGCCCCAAGGACTGGACGCCAGGGGCTGGAGCTACTGCTGGTCACCTGGCCTCATGCTGCCTTCCAGGTGAGTCCCTTCCCTGTTTTGGTTTGTTTGTGCAGGGAGGGGGTGGTAGGCTTTCAGTGTCCTGCTGGGTAAGTGATGTGCAGGGAAGACGGCTCAGTGTTTTGCCCAGTTTGAGGTTTGAGCTCAACTTTGGCAGCGCTGGCAGCTTACAGGCACTTTGTTTGTTCATGGAGCCCACGAGGTGGAGGCTCCTCTAATCTGCAGCGGCGCTGGCCGCATGTAGGCGCTTCCTTCTTCAGCCGGGAAGCCTAGGAGGTGGGGCACACTTGGACACGGCGGCGCTGGCCGCATGCAGGCTTTGCAAACCTCCCCACGCTCCCCGCTCGTGGCAGCCTCTGGCAGTCCTCACGCGGGCGGGGGGGGGGAGAAATGGTGATGTTTCCCCCGCAGGCAGGGGAAGCGCGTCGCCCCCTTCACTCCTCGCTGGGTGGGGGCACTTGAGGCAGGCCGCGGGTAGGCTCCGCCGGCTCTGCCTATATAAACGCTGGTACTCCTATGGCCCTGCAGACTCTGCTCTCCGCTCTCCCGCCGCAGCAGCTTTTCCTCACACACGCTGCGCGGCGGAGACTCGCCATGTACCTCGCAGGCCGCGGGTAGGCTCCGCTGGCTCTGCAGTGTCTTTCCTCGCGGGGGTGCCGTCGGCAGGCCGCGGGTGGGCTCCGCTGGCGCTGCAGAGTCTTTCTTCGCTGGGGGGCTACCGGCGGCCCGCGGGTGGGCTCCGCTGGCCCGGATCACGTTGCGAGGGGGGTCGGGAGGCAGTTAGCTACTCCGCTCCCTCCCCCTCGTTGCTTTTGGTGATTGCGGGTCCGGCCGCACTTTATCTACGCCGTCTTCAGTCTCTGTGCCCCGCCGCTTCGAAGCACACACGCGGCGGGGCGGGGGACGACTCAGGCAGGCCGCGGGTAGGCTCCGCTGGTCCTGCTTACACCTTGGCACAGTTCATGACGGGCACTTCGCCCCTGGGGCTCACCTTCGGCCGGCGGGCCAGATGCTCCGTCGCGGTCGTGGCGGGTAGGCTCCGTCCGGCCCGTGCACCTCTCCGGTGGGGGTTGCAGCCTCGCGGCCGTCGCAGGTGGGCACTGGGCGGTCTGCTCTTGCTTGGTGGCACTCGGTGGTGGCGGTCGACGCGGGTGGGCTCCGGTCGGCTTGCTGTGGGGTCCCCGGTCACTGCGGGGCTCCGACGTGCTCACCGGCTTCTCGGCGCGCTGCGCCCTGCTGCAGGGGATGCCCTCTAGGCGGGCAGCTCTCTTCCCCTTTTCTTGTCTTTGAGCTGTGGGTAGTGGCACGCATGGGCTACACTACCGGCCTCGTCGCCATTGTAGAGTTGGGGAGGGCCCTAGGCCCGCATGGTAGATAGCAGCAATGATGTGGACACAGACACCAGTTAGGGGTAGTGGGAATGGCCACGAGCACGTGCGCTCGGCCCCTTTTATTGCCAGCGTCATGTGACCCCATGACGTCTGTGGTGGGTGGGTGTGAAGTGTAATACAAACACTCTTGAACACTAGACCGTGTTCATGCTAGGACCCTACACCGGCCACATGCAGCACAGCAATCAAACCCCACACCCGACCGTGAAAGCCATCAAACATAAAAACTCACCGGCAGTAGAGAGACGAGGTGGCCGGTCAACGGCAGGGGGCTGCTGACACACGTGCAGCCCCTGCACAGCCTGAGGGAGGGCAGGATAGTCCCCCAGGTCGGCTCCAGCCCCCAAATAGTTGAGCGGTGATTAAAACATACTGCGAGGGGAGGAGAACCCATTTACACTGAAGTGCGGCCAACGCCGCCGAAGCAGCGAGTGCAACCCTTCCCCTTACAGAGGGTAATGCAGCCAGCCCACCTCCCTGCAAAGAGAAACACGGACAATAAAGTGAAGCCGGCAAGTAAGAGATTCAAGCAATGTGTCTCCGTCAGAGGGGAAACCAAAGGAAAGCACTCACCACGAACTTGATCGTCCTTTTCCCTCCACTTCAAAGATGCTCGTGTCCGAGATCCCCCAAGACGAGGAGAGAAGGGACTGCAAACTAACATAGATAGCCTTACACTGCCATCTAATGGCCAAAGAGCATCACTGCGCCCAATACAGAGAAGACTGTGGCTGCAAGTTTACATGACACCCAAATGACATGATAGTGAGGACTGCCACATACAGAGCAGTGGGCCCAAGAGACTTGCCACCCCAGAGTGGCGCCCAGCCATCACACACAGCCCTTAAGGATACCGAATAGATCGTGCAGGAGCACAGCCACGCCCGAATGACGCCACGCAGCAACGCAAAACTGGTGCAGCGACGCCACACGGCACCAAGGAAACAAAAGGAGGATCTAGAGTGTGACACGGCCAGGAGCTGCGCAAAAGAAGAGAGAGTGACACAAACACACGACAGCGCAGGAACATTGCGGTGAGCACATCTACAGGGAGGAGGATCTGCGCAGAATACTCTCCCTCACAGATTACGACACCACGTCAGTAAACAACCTCCTGAGGACAAAAGGAGCCAGCGCAGGAACGCGACAGAAATGCAGAAACACGCCACGAGGCGCAGGAACGTGCCAGAAGCACGGAACCGTACCACAAAGCGCAAGAACGCGACAGGAGTGCAAGAACTCCACACCCGCACGGCAGGACCGCGCAGCACTACGCCGGAACGTGCCAGGAGCGCCAGGAATCAAGAGCGCCAGAGTGACGCTGCACAGCGACACGCCAATGCCACGGGACAGCGCACAAAGTTCCCCAAGAGAGACAGCAACGTCTCGCAGCAAACAGAGCGCCATCGTCAGCACGCATGGCGGCATGCACCAGAGATGCACCAGGAGCGGTGACGCAACCCTCCTCCGCGCAGACAAAGCGCGCCAACGCCAAAACACCGTGACGGTGAATAGCGACCACGAGGAAGATAGCACAGTATGTCGACTCATGCCGAAGATGAAAGCCGACCACCCAGTCTGGTCGTCAAGGAAAGAAAAGACGCAACAGAGAAGATCGCGACAAACGGTCCAGTCAAAGAAGAGAAGAACACTATGCCCAGCTCAGAGAGAAACAGGTGGAGTGCACGCTGCCTGGGGAAGACTGGTCGGGAAGGCCAACGACAGCAAGACCAGACCACGTCGCAAGAAGGAACATGGAAAGGAAGGGCACGACGCCATAAAGAAAAGGAAGGAGGCACAGTAGAGCCAAAGGAACCCGACGAGACAGGAGAGTCACGATAGAACTGACCACTGACCAAGGAAGGGTATCCTAATTGAAGGCAACAGAAGTGATCAAGTAACAGGAAGATACGACGACAGGTCTAGTCACCAAGCCAAGTGAAGACAGTGTCCTACCACATGGACAAGACCAAGGGGACGACATGTAGAGGGCCCGCTACATGGAGAATCCTGGTTAGCATGAGAAAGCAAGAAAGAAGACCTGACCGCGTCAAGGAAGAGAACGAAGAGGAAGAATGTAGTATCACAACATCACTCCACAGAGGAAGAGGGAGAGAACCACAGCACACAAGAACATCGGTGCTGTCCTAGGAGCATCGCAACAATCAGCACACAGGAACATCGGTGCTGTCCAAGGAACATCGCAACATTCGTGTGGATCCCAGTAATCCCTACAACCTGCATTCGAGGAGACCAACCACCGAAGAACCGTATGGGTGCCCCGTGAACCTGAAGCTTGCCGAAGCAGAGCATACCCGAGCACTAGACAATCCACCCTTGTGGACTACACAAGACTCAACTGTGGCCATGTTCGAAGTTCCGCAGTGACCCGCACAGCCCACGCGATCAAGTGGCAGTCCAGGGGACAAGGGCCTCGGCCGCATGTCCTGTGAGAGAGGAATCCGGATGGGAGAGGTGCAGCAGCTGCAGCTCCACGGCAGGCAACAGGAAGCACGAAGGCCCCAGGAAAACACCTGGCACGAGAAACGGTCTGAAGAAGGCACTGAACCCATGTCCTAATGGCAAGACCATCCTGACGGATAACATCAACACCCCCGAGGACATCAGGAGAGACTTGGCGGTGAGTCCGTTGGCAGTTCCCCAGTGACGCCTTTGCGCGGCTTATGCGAAGCCCCGCACGGTCCACCCGGTCCCATCGTGTCCGGACAAGAGGGTCCTCCCAGCGTCTCTAGTGAGAGAAGAGTCCAAGCAGGAGAGGCCAGTCTTCGAGGCTCCAGTGAGAGAGGAGTCCGGCAAGAAAGGCAAGTCGGAAGTTACTTGGCCAGACGGAGGTGTGAAAGCATCAAGATCAGCAAATCCAAAGAAAGACCTCTCGTGCCACAGTCGTCTCCAACAACCAACAAGAGTTGTCATTCACCGGACTCGGAACACCGGCGAGACCCCTCAAGGGTCAATCCTATTCTGCTCCAGATAACCCCAAGTGTTGAACAATGTACATAAGCGCTGCAAGACAAGGATGATCTGAAGTACACCGCCGAGGTGAAGCTCATCTGGCTGACTTTGCAATCCAGGAACTTTCAACATTCTCTCAGCCGATCGCCTGAAGAAAATCTGTGGGGGTTATAAATTTGTTTTATTCTGTTTTTCTTGCAGGTTGGACATTTTGTTTTCTCCTCCCTGAACTTTGGGAGGGATGTAGTGTCCTGCACTGTGCATCCACCCACCACAGACGTCACTGGGTCAGGTGACGCTGCTAATAAAAGGGGCCGAGCGCACGTGCTCGAGGCCATAGTTGTACTATCTAACTGGTGTCCTGTGTCTTGATTTATGCCACCATGCGGGCCTAGGGCCCCATCACCACAAACAGCAATGGGACTTGGACTCCGGAGCACAGACGGCGCGGACCTGGTAAGTTTTAAAATGTTTCATTTTAACCCCCGGCCCTGCGCGACATGACCCAGCTTAATGTAAGCATACGTTGCTTAACATGCTTTAAGACTAGTGTTCTCCTGGTGGTGGGTGATTTATGTTAAGAGACGGAGTTTTGTGAGTGATTCGGCAATCGACCTAACAGTGACACCTGACTGACGTCTCCCGGCCCTGCCAGCCGGTCTGGGCACACTTCTGTTTGCTAATCTACCCAAAGTGGCCAGTTCACCGTTGATAACCTGTTCCAGGTTAACAACAGCAAGGACACATGACGACCCCCACGGCACGACGGCGAGTATTGCAAGAGCTGGGGAAGACGGTTCCGAGAGCGAAGGTGTTCACATAATTTTTCACCCTTCCAGAAAAGTCCCAACAGAATCGTCATTTTAGCTACCCCAAGGCGAGCCAGGTACCCCCCCGCTGGTGCCTGTCTGGAACGAGAAGTTTGAGGTTTAACACGGCCATATCATCCGTTAAACTAAATTCACATGTTAAGTCTCCTTTGCTTAATTTTTGGAAATGATGCACCAGTTTTTCTCGTAAAACTAAAGACTAGTTTACATTTGTAGGTACAAAGATTCTGTTACTCTGCTGAATCGAATTGTTTGTCTCGTGTCATTGCTTTAAATGGAAATATAGAAGTTACGTTTAGTCAGAGGAAGAAAAGTGAGTATTTATTTGGGTGCTTTAGCATACAAATGGTTTCAAAATCCAAAGTACGAAATAGCATTGTCAAGCTAGGTGGTAAATAGGAAAAATAAGTGGGGTTTTAGGAAAGAGCTTTGTATGCCAGCAAAGCATGTAGGGAGGTCACTACAGCTGTGAAGTGCTCTGGGAGCCATAAGGGGTGAAGAGAGAAATAGCTGCAAAGTATCGTCTATGCTTTGCTTGTGAATACTAGAGAGAAGCAAGGATTGTAATGGTGTGTGTGAAATCAAAATGAAGCGTGCATACCACACAAACGGACTTAGGGGCATATTATCAAGGGGGTTTATCTCCGCTTTTTTGGCTTTAAAAGCCAAGAAAGTGGAGATAAAATTATCTCCCTATTACCTAGCTGCCGCTAACACCAGTTAACGACAGCTAGTAGGAGATAGCGACCATCTGGGCCCCACTTTGCATGTCAGTGATATTTATCACTAATGACATGCAAAGTGGGCGTGCCAAGATGTTAGCGACTGGAAACAGTCGCTAACATCGCTATCTCCTATTACCAACTTTTGGAGATATTCGCGCTAAGCGCGAATATCTCCAAAAGCTAACACCTGCCCTGAGCAGTTCTTAGCCATGTTATCCAATGGGAGGTGGATAACATGGCTAAGAGAATTAACTCGGTAATGCATGAATATCGCGGACTTTTCAGCGATATTCATGCATTGCGGCCGTTTTTTATCGCATTTGCGATAAACCTTGGTAATACCAAGGTTTATCTGCAATAAAAATCGCCGCAGCTCTGCGGTAAATTTTTGTCTCTAACCAAGCAATAGCGATAATTATCGCTATTGCTTGGTAATATGCCCCTTCGAGTGGATCAATATTTGCTGTAGGTGAAAAGCATTTGCGTGTGTAAGCTGCGAATCAACGGTATAAACCTCTCTTTACACATCTGCAAAGGGCTTCTAGTAACACAGCACACCCAGAGAGGAGAGAGAACGTTGGAGGGGGGAGAGGGCGAGTCAGGGGAACAGGTTCTTCTTTGATGGAATACCAGATGAAAATAAAGCGTATTTAGATTTTAGCCCATTACTACCTTTTGGAGACAAGTTCATGGGGAGCCAGGAAACTTATTTGTCGATGTTTGTTTTTGTTTTCCTGGATCTAACAGATGGTGATTGAATGATGTCAGTCCTCGGGGCGCACACACGGCTGGGGGCAATTGCTGATTGTCTTCGCATGCAGTGACTAACAGCCTACAACAACCACAATATCGCCAGTGTCTGTGGGGAGGTTGCTTGCATTCTCTGGTCTGTGCTAAGCACCCCCACCTGCTCAAAGGCCCCAGCAGACATGGTAGTCTGTCACCAGGCAATGTCAGGCCTAGACAGGCTGTAATAAAGGAAACCTATTGAGTGCAGTGCAGTGAAGGGTGAGTGATGTCTGTGTGAGTGCAGGTTGAGCAGTGTGCCTGTGTGAGTCCAGGATGAGTGATGCCTGTGTGAGTGCAAGTTGACCAGTGTGCCTGTGTGAGTGCAGGTTGAGCAGTGTGCCTGTGTGAGTGCAGGGTGAGTGATGCCTGTGTGAGTGCAGGGTGAGTGATGTCTGTGTGAATGCAGGGTGAGCGCAGTATGCCTGTGTGAGTCCAGGGTAAGTGATGCCTGTGAGTCCAGGGTGAGTGATGTCTTTGTGAGTGCAGGTTGAGCAGTGTGCCTGTGTGAGTGCAGGGTGAGTGATGTCTGTGTGAGTGCAGGGTGAGCAGTGTGCCTGTGTGAGTGCAGGGTGAGTGATGTCTGTGTGAGTGCAGGGTGAGCAGTGTGCCTGTGTGAGTCCAGGGTGAGTGATGTCTGTGTGAGTCCAGAGTGAGTGATGTGGATGGGTGATTGCTTGCTTAGTAATGTGTCAGGGAAGGGTGGGTAATGGGTCTATGAGTGCAGGGTGACTGTGCCTATGTGAATGCAGGGAGAGAGAGAGAGATGTATCTGTGCAAAGAGACTTGTCTGGCTACTCCCAGAGATGTATTCGCCAAGCCACCTCTTTCTCAAATGTGCTTGAGAATACACCATTTGCCCAATCTTTTTTCAAAATGTTCTCGTAGGAGAACCCCCTGAACGCCTCATAGGTTGTTCGGCCTCGCTTGCTGCACTCGCTCGCCACAGTGCAGTATTTACGCCTCACCACTTCCAAATGTCACCAGCCGCCACTGGAGCTGGCAAACTTAAGGGTGCACTAAAGAACCCGTCCATGCCATCCTGAGCAGTGTCTGGATCACGCGGCACATGCTGGGTCAAGAAGATGCAGGAAAAAGCAATCTGTACGAAAGATCTCAGTGCACTTTAACTTCCTAATGCCACATCTGTGAAGCATCATAGGCAGCACCCGCGGTAATTTACACTCTGCAGACCTCACAGCATAAGTAACAACTGATATCACTTCTACACGTGCTGCACTATTTTATTTAAGCAGAATCTGGGGTCCCTTCAGTAATACGAACTTCTCAGGCACCTGTGGACCATGCACATATTAACTTGGGCGTGAATGGCCATCACATTACCGCCTTTGACCCACTTTTCAGTTTGGTAAATCTTGTGTCCTTTTGTTGATTAGACAGACGCATACCACAACAACATTTTAAAAAATAAAAATTGATGGGCAGATTCAAATCTGAGCTAAACCACTGAATCCAGCCAACGAACCACCGCTCCCTGATTTAACGCACAGTGCATCGGTGGATTTACAATACAACACCTGGTTTCCCAAATAAATTAGTAAATAAACATATCACAATAAAACGATACAGCCATAGTCCCGAACCTTTCACGTGCCTTTCTGGACAAAGCTGTGAAACAAGAGGGAGAGTATATTAACACTGGGTTTAGGACTGGGAAGGACAGACACCTAGATTTAGCCAATTTAACCATTTCACTTGTGACCTGTTAGACCTGAAAGCTATTATGGGCAAGAGGCTTTACAAACCCGGAGCTCATTCCTTTCTGGTCCAATCTAAGAACAGTTCTGTGACAACTCCCTGGTTCTTAGTCTCTGGGTTCAATCCATTTACTTTCACCGAAGAGGTAAAGTTTGATGCACAATCTCACAGTTGCATTCTTCGCCCCATCGAGATGGTGCCTCTGAGATCTTATAAATGAAAAGCTCTCCGTTCAACCCACCGTAGGGCACTCACTGACCGTTCAGATGCGAAGGGTGCTCTGGAGCCGGAAGCAGCCCGCTGAAGGTGTACTTTAAACTTCCTAAATGTTACTTTTTCTCTAAACTGTAAATGAATGACCACCCTTCCTAGAGAGGCCAGTTGCGCCAGCGTATGTTACTAGATGTGGTGGCTACAAACCAAACAAGTGAATGTGAGAGCAGAGATGCACGGAAAGAGCAGATGCTGCTGAACAGACCTTCGCCCTACTCGATGCAAATGCAAGGAGTAGCAGCAGGGGCTGCCAGGCAATAGCATCAGATTCAGGAAGGAGGCAAGCGCCGCTGCACGTCACTGAATTAGAGAACCCAGAGAGCCATGCATGCCAGGGGCAAAGCCTGCCACCGTGCATATGGCATCATGTCACTGCGCGCGCCTTGCAGCCTCACTTACTAACTACAGTCGGCGTCTCCCTCACCGAATCATATCTGTGTGTTGGTGCAAAAAGCTGCTCTGTCAGACGTCACTATTGTTGTGTCACCGTGTGTTATTTAAGCATTCTAACAAACCATGCGGCGCCTCCAATCATTCTCAAGGTGCAAATTTCAACAGTTACTGAAATGCCGGAGACAAGTCTCGAGGTCAAGCAGAGCTGCAAATATATCCCACTTTGTAAAGCTGGGGTAGACACGTTTTATCCTTCCTCTACTAAAAGGTCAAGTTGTCAGTATACCCAATGGGTGAATTACTGAGGACCGTGAGTAAGGACTTCCATATATCGTCATCATTGAAGGAAGGTGGGGGGCTGGCGGGGGGCACCACAAAACCACGTGATGCAGAGTCCACTCCCACCGCATGATTAAGAAAAGATCATTTCAATAGGACTGTGAAAAAAAATAATTGAGATATCCCCAAGTAGCAGATATGAGTTCATGTTTTAATCAGACCCCCCAGGATATAGCGGCATGGATTAGCAAATTTAGCATCACAAAAATGGAAATTTAGCGGCACAAATATGGAAATTTAGCGGCAATTTTGCGGCATTTTATTTCGCCATTTTTCCTACAACAAACACAGATATCTTAGTTTTTTTAGTTATTTAACAACATGAAGCTATGTATATTTGGTTTATTTACAATGTAGACACTTTGTTACCCTCGAAAAGCAAAAGACTGCCCCTCAGCAGCCCAGGGCAGCAAAACAGCATTACAGGCATCCCGCGTTGTGTGCGGCAAGGCGGTGCTTTATATCGCGGTGTCAGCGCCTCCCCAATGCAGCAGCTCAATTGGCACACCTTGCATAAAAAAAGGTTTGGATCTTTGTTGTTCCAGCCTGTCCTCGTCGCTCGCCTCTTCCCGCAGCAGTCCCTGAATATAGGCTGTGTATACAGCGCTATCTATCTCCAGCGCGTCTAGCCTCTGTCCCAGCCACTCCTGGAAGCCATGCGACTCCATTCCACACTGGGACAGTGCTCTGACTACCGGCCAGCCTCGCCGCCTTTGCAGTGGATGACCTGTTGACAGCCACTGGAGCTGTATTACGCACTGAGCTGTACGAAGCCTATGCTTGGAGCTGTGGATGGCATGCTCCTCTAGTCTACAGGGCACAACAGGAAGGATCCTGTGGGATGTAAGTAGCCGTGAGTCGGGGGATTTTGTGAGCTGCAAGATGCTGAGAGCTGTGGGTTGGTAGGAACTGCATGCTGTGTGAGATCAATGATGTTGATGCTGTTGTGATATAGTGCTCGGAGCTGTAGGAAGCTGCGAACTACAGGATGGCTGAATTTCTGTGAGGTGCTGTGGGTGTTTGCATTCGGTGAGCTGTAGCATGCTGTGGACTGCATGTTCTGTCAGCTGTGGGATTCCGAGAGCTGTGTCTGCCGGCACTCAGAGGGCTTTGAGCAGGCGGATGCTGCGAGCTGCAGGATGTTGACGTTCTGAGCAACAGTATCCCTGTCCTTCTGTATGATCTCCCCTCTCCCCGGGCTGACACGAAATCACTTCAGACAACTCTCAAGACACCAAAGAGCAGGAGATCAGAGACACCCCTCCTCCCCTCCCTGGCTGCGACACCCTGCCTCTCCCTCCGCTCAGGCATGTGTCTGATGCACACAGGGTCTGTGGTGTTGTTCCAAACTGCTGGAACGCTCGAACACTCGGATCATGACATAGTCGCCAGGACGAAGATCGTGAGCCTCACCAGTGGAGTTATCAGGGAGCGCTTCTCGAACCTGTTGATGAATAGAAAGCAAATCATTTGTTAATCGTGCCAAATAATCGTTCATCATTATACAAGGCACATCATGTATCAAACGAGGCTTAGGAACTCCCCAAATATTCATCGGCCTTCCAAACACCACTTCATAGGGTGTGAGGCCAGATCGAGAATGTGGCACTGATCGAATAGACCACAATGCCAGAGGCAAAGCATCCGGCCATTTCAGAGATGTGGATGCCACAATCTTTGCTAGCTTTAGCTTCAAAGTCGCATTGTATCTTTCTACCAAACCTGCTGATTGCGGATGAAAGACAGCGTGGAATCGTTGCTTGATTCCCAATCCTTTCAGGACGTACTCTACTACTTTCCCAATAAAATGAGGACCATTATCATTCCACATAAATTTACAAACACCATAGCGCGGGAAGTACTCTTTGAGTAACACCTTAGCTGTTGTCAATGCTGTATTGTCTTTCGTAGGGTAAGCCTCAATCCATTTGCTGAAGGCACACACCACCACTAGGACATACTTGAGATTATTACAGCGTTCCAGCTGGATGTAATCCATCTGTAGTACTTCGAATGGTGCAGTAGGTGGAACAAACCCTCCTTTAGGAGTATGAGTCCCTTGTCCAGGATTGTGCTGTAAACATATCAGACAGGTCTGCACTACTCTCTTAGCCGTGCTAGCAATTTCAGGATTCTCCCAAACTCGTGTAAGCAATTTAGTAATTGCGAAAGCTCCAATGTGTGCCAGCCCATGTGTCATTTGCACCATTGTTTGTAAATAGGCCATGGGTAGTTTCCATCTCTCCATATCTTTACTGCGCCAGCAACCCTCATCATCCAATACTCCTTCAGTGGCCCATTTCGTAAGTTCTGCCTCAGATGCTGATTTCTGTATATCTAGTATTTCTTCTCTAGCATCATGCCACCGCTCGGCTTGTGATTTTACCACATACATGGGGGAATTATTTTGTAGCATAGCGGTCTCTCTCGCAATGCGATCTGCGAAAGCATTGCCTTGTCCTATTTTGTCCGTCACCTTTTTATGTGCACTGCATTTGACTATTGCTACTTTCTTTGGACATAATAGTGCATTCAGGAGATCGCATACCAATTCTCCATGCATGATGTGTACTCCGTGTGAAGTCAAGAATCCTCGTTCCTTCCAGAGTAGGCCAAAATCATGCACTACTCCAAAAGCGTAACGACTATCCGTGTAAATGTTCACACATAGTCCAGCACTTAACTCACATGCTTTCGTCAAGGCTATCAATTCAGCTGCTTGAGCCGATTTCTGAGGTATTCGTGCTGCTTCTACCACTGTCTTAAGTGTCGTGATCGCATAAGCTGCGGAAGTCGTACCATCTGGTAACCTCACGCACGATCCATCAACCCACAGTTCCCCATCTACATCTGGAAAGGGTGTATCCTGTAAATCGATACGACCCTTTGTCTGTTCCTCAGTCAGAAAAACACAATCATGTTGTTCTTCCTTCTGAGTTTCAGCAACAGGATCCGGCAGTAAAGTAGCAGGGTTCAGTGTCGCACATCGTTTTAGTGTGATGTGCGGCGCCAACAACGTTAACTCATATCCTGTCAGACGGGCACTGGTTAGATGCTGTGTTTTCGTTTGATTCAATAACACATCTACCGCATGGGGAACTAACACCAACAATTTGTGTGACAAAACTATTCCCTCACTTTGTCGTATCGCTACTGCTGTTGCTGCAACTGCTCGAAAACATCCAGGCAATCCTCGAGCCACAGGGTCGAGTACCGCCGAGAAGTATGCACAAGGCCTCTGTTTGTCTCCGTGTGTCTGTACTAAAACTGACAACGCGCACCCATCCTTCTCGTGTACATATAATGTGAAAATCTTCGTGTAATCAGGTGTACCTAACACTGGTGCAGAACAAAGAGCTTGTCTCAATTGTTCAAAAGCATTCTGACATTCATCCGTCCATTCAATGGGGATCGGTGTATCTTTAGACAACAATGCCAACAACGGTTTAACAATGTGTGAAAAACCCAATATCCATTGCCTGCAAAAAGACATCAAACCTATAAAGGCACGAACATCTTTCTGAGTGCGAGGGACTGGTGTATCTAAAACTGCTTGAATTCGATCTGGTGTCAATGCACGGCCCTCCTTAGACAAAAGATGACCGAGGTAGGTCACCTTGGGTCTACAATATTGCAGCTTTTTCTTTGAAACCTTATGATTATTTTTGGCTAGGAAGGAAAGCAAGGAAAAGGTACTTTTCTCACATTGTTCTTGTGTGTCTGCAGCCAGTAAGATGTCATCCACATACTGAATAAGAACCACCCCATCTTGTAATTCAAAGGAATCAAGCTGCCTTTTCAAAGCCTGACTATAGATGCTAGGACTTTCTGTATAACCTTGAGGAATTCGACAAAATCTGCACGATTTATTATTCAATGTAAAGCCGAATAGATATCGACTATCAGGATGTACAGGAATCGAAAAGAAGGCATTCTTCAAATCGATGACTGTAAAAGTAGTTGCTGTGGATGGAACCAACGTAAGCAACGTGGTGATGTCAGACACCACCGGGTACTGAGGCACTACTATCTTGTTGACTTCCCTCAAATCAATAATAAAACGGTAAACCTTAGCATCTGTATCTCTTTTAAGGATCGGTAAAATTGGGCTGTTGCAAACATTGTAGGGGACTTCCTCAACGACTCCTGCCAAAATCAAATCGTTCACAATGTGTATCAAAGCAATTTCACCTTCTCTCGAAATCTTATATTGTGGGACACGTGGTAGAGATACTCCCTCCTTTACAGTAATACGTACTGGAGGAATTATCATTTGCCCTACATCCGTATCAGAAGTGGCCCACAACGTTTTTGGTAAGGAGGCTAATACTTCAGATTCATGGAGAAAACACACTCGCTCAATTTCTGGGTAATTCTCATTCAACACAACTCGTACTCCTTCTGGGGCACAGCGAATAGTAGCTCGAAAATGTTTTAACATATCGAGTCCCATAATATTATCTGGTGTATTTGGAGACAACAAAAAGGGACATGGGGCAGCAAATTTATCAACATGAAATGCAACGGGTTGAGACAGTGGGCTAGAAGTAGGTGTTCCATCGAACCCTATAGCTGTAATTACCTCGCCAGACAGGGGAGCCTTTGGAACCAAGTATTTGGACAAAGCGCTACGAGTAGCTCCTGTATCGACCAGAAATTGATCAATAGAACCCAAAACATGTGCTTCTATATATGGACCCCTTTGATCAACTGGTACCTCAACCGATTCCACACCCCATCCTACGCAATCCTATGCATAGTGCTCATCACGTGGCTCAGCAGAGCCACCCTCATTTATCTGATATTGATTGCGATTATCAAATGTATTATAATCTGTCTGACCACGACCCCTTGCTCCATATCCTCCACGACCATTTGCTCCATATCCTCCACGATCATTTGCTCCATATCCTCGCGGCCCCCCATAATTGTTCCTAGACCTTCCACTTCCTCGTCCCCTCAAATTACACTGTTCTCGAAACACCGGACAGTCTGCAATCCAATGCCCAAACTGTTTGCAGTATGCACATTGATTCACAGAAATGTCAGAACGAGGGGGAGGAGCGTTATTATACAATCCTCGTCCCCCTCTATTGTTTCCTCTCGTAGCCTGAACCTGAGCTAACATTACCTTCGTCTTCAAATCCTTCGCTTTCTTTTCACTACTTTCCTTTGCCTCCAATTCCTGTCGTTCATAATATTGAGCCATAGTCAAGAGAGAAGCAGGGGTTGCCGTGGTCCACGAACTTTCACTTGCTTTTAATCGTTTTGCAATCTCCGGTAGGAGATTAGCCACATACTTATCAACAAATAAATGCCTGCCTGTATCTTCTGTTAATGATTGCCCACTGTAATCATGGAATGCTGCCTCAAAGCGAGAGAAAAAGTCAAAAACCGATTCATCCGTCTTCTGCTTACACGAGGCTAATATAGTCCAATCAATCTTTTTAGCGGGAGCAAGAGTCTTTAATTTTGTTAGTATGGCCCCTGGAAGGTCTACTATTAATTGACAAGGCTTACATGCTGGTTCCCTATCTAAATCAGCTTGAGCAAGATCTTTCCAAGTGGCCCCAAGAGTCGTGTGGTCATCAAACTTACGAATCGTTCTCCACATATCAGGTGGCAATATCAACCCGAAAAACAAATCAATATCAACTAACGTCATAATACACGATGAAATTGCACTTTCAACACTTTCATAGAAAGCCGCAGGATTTTTACGGGGATCAGGCAAAGCATTCTTAAGCGCCATAACATCTGCTCTATTCCAAGGCGTATAAACCCAGTTATATACAAAATACCCTTTCGCGTCTTTAGAGCGTTTATCATCATCTGTGCCATCCCCTTTGTGGGGGACATATAAAGGCGCAGCTTCTCGCATAGGTCTAACATTAATCGCAGCGATCTTATCTGTTCCAAAGATAGGGCATTCTTTGGATATTTCCGTCGCTCCGGACGCAGGCGGACCCTTCGATTTTTCCAACTCCCGTAGCCGTGTCGCCTCATTCCGTAGGTGAACCAAACGTTTGAAAAATTCATCCGCATCTGAAAGAACAAAAAGACCTTTACGAAAGTTCTCACGACCCTTAGATATATCCTTGGGTTCTAATTCTGAAGAGTATTTTCTGAACCGTTCAACAACCTCATCTCCAAAATGATCTAAGAAATACAGTCGCTCTTGATCAGACCATTGTTCCATTTGCTTACTAATTTCAGAAACAGTAACAGTATTAATATTTAGCTTTTGTGCAAACGGACGCAATTCCGCAGTTCGTTCCGCATGTAACCTTGTACGCTGCGTACGATCATTACCCTCATCTGATTCCTCGTTTGGAGCCGTAGGTGCAACGTACGGAGGCGGACAGCGATCTAGTAATGAAAAATCATCTGTTTCATTAGTAAGGACCGGATAAAGAGGAAGCCTGATAGGGAACTGACCATTAACCTGTAAATTATGTTCTCGCGTCTCCCTCTCTTTCTTTTCCTGTAACTCCTTCTCCTGTAGCTGTAAAGCTTTATCATGTGCAGCCTTCCGCTGCACCTTCTCCGCCAAGGCTTCCTCACGCTTCACTCGTTCACGCGCCTCTTTCTCCCACATACGCACGCAATCAAACATATCTTGTCTAGACCTTCGCTGAAACAAACACTGCTCCACATACTGAACCTTTCGAAGACTAAATGACCCATGTAGTGGCCACTGTAATTCACGATCAGTTTTAGTATACTTATGCCATAACGTACTATACATTATTGGTGGAATACCGAATTTAACATACATCTCACGATTTGGAGTCCCCTCTGGGGGAGCCGGCTGTGATTCATTTAATCGATAATTGGTACCATTTTCAAAACAGCACATCCTTCGGAGCGTGCTAAAAACAGGCATGTTCAAAAAGTACCACGAAAACGCGATACTACACAAAAATGGCACTTAATGTGCTTCATACACGGTGTGCCGTTCAAATCAAATAAATCAGAGAAATATCCCTACATGCCTGCCTATGTGAGGTGCACTTCACATATTCAAATTCAAAGTCAAAGATTCAAACGTTAGCTAACTTCAAACAAATTCAAATTCAAAATTCAAAAAGCTACAGTAAGTGTCAGTAGACTACCTCACTAGTCAAAAGCTTACCAAATATCTTCAAACGTCCAAGGTCCAACTGCCAAGTTCTGTGGTCGAATCAGCCAAAACGGCACATCACGACAATCCATGATCAGAATCTCAGTCGAAGACCGGTGCCACCTGGAAGGTCAGATCGGAAGGAAGGAAAAACACACCGTGGGTGCCAAGACTCGGGTCACTCAATGGCAGCGATCGCGTCCATGGCGAGTTTCCTGACCTTCGTCACGACCTCTCCTTCGGGCATCCGAGTCGCCGATGAGTCCCTTCGTGGTCGCCAATTGTGGTGTTGGGTTCAAATCAGGCCTACATACTCTGCTAAACTTTCGAACACCTTAGTATAGAAGTTGGCACGGACACTGGAAAAGGCAAAAGACAAGTTTATTAAGACCCCATGGGGTGGTGATACATTCCTACAGCACCCTTCGGCAATGTAAGAAGTAGCACACCGAACATCGGTGCGCGACCTCTTTTATACAGTTTAATAGCAATAAAAAGATAGGCGGTTACAAGTTACACATTTTAGGTACATATAAGGTCATTTTTGGAACACAGCCAGCATGTGGGAGGAGTTCAATAGCACTGGTCAGTTAGTGCTAACATTCCTAAAGAATGACCAGTTGATGCATAGTGCGCATGTGCGCTTGACCAGTAGTAAAAATAGCCTGTTGCCGAGCAGAATAGATGACCATGGGTATCGAGAAAGGACGAAAGGGCACACTGACCACGAGGCAGCATGTTCATAGAAAATGGAAGCCAGAAGGATTCAAAATGGCCCCCGTTCGTTTTGGTCAAGTTAACGAAAAAGACCGTGTAGCTGTGCTAAACGCTAACTCAGGAGCTGCCAAAACACGACAGGTCAAGGGCAAGGTGCACTGCCCTCTCCAACAGCGAATTGTTAATTGTCTCCAGCAGAGATAACATTAATCTGAGGGAATGATCGCCCACAGCGGCGCCCCTCACTGCTCTGTTTTTCTGACAGCTGACCCCCCTATCACCGTCTGTATCCTCAAACACAGGACAGAGGGTCAAAATTCAGGACAAAATGTGAATAAATGTACGTTTTCCAGGCACACCATAGGAAGTTGCGCGATACTATAGCCTTCAGCTTTCAGTACACGCACTTTTTTTACCGGATGTGTGACTGGGCTGGGGCCTCAAACTCAGCTTCACCCTAAGCTTTTCGAGGGTCGTCCAAAACCCATTTATAGCTACAGGAGGCTTTGTGTTTTTTATTGCCTCCTGCAATGTCAGTTCTCTGGCTAAGTAGCCCATTTGCAAGGTGTTGGAGGATAGATCATCTGGTATGAAAGATTCAATTATCACACAACGCCCACGAACGAATAGTCAGCAGACGTGCCTTGTCATACTCTCATATTGCACAAAAGAGAGACAAAACAAGAGGAATTTAGAATGTAAAGAGCGTTTTATAATCTATGCAAGGCCTAACGCAGTGATGAAAATGAACTATTTGAGAAGGGCTTCACCTTCCCAAAAATCCAAACGGAATGAAATTAGAAAGTACTTATTGTTTTCATTTTCAGGTTTGTTTCATTTTCTTAGTCAGTCTTCTTCCATCATCCCAGGTAATCGTTATCTCAAGCAAACCGTATGCAGACCCCCCAGGATATAGCGGCATGCATTATCTTTTGTAAAACTGCTGTGATTTCTACAAAAGTGCCGATTTCGCGGGCACTGTTGTAAAAATTGCGGCATTTATTCAAAAGTGCCGTTTTCGCGGCAAACCGCGAAATCGCGATATCCTGGAGGGTCTGTTTAATTATTTACTGAGTTCGTATAAGGGCAATAGAGCTTGATGAGTGAAACGCTCGCCGCTAGCAACTGCTGTGCTATTCCGATAGCATATTTGAATCTCGACAAAACCAACCAGTCGCCTACCCTTCTGAGCTGTGTGCACGAGTATATATATATAACTGGTACCACTTGCTATTTACATTGCTTAGAAAGCATAGACTACGGTTCGAAGCGCAACTTAGTAAGAGTTAGATATTAGTAGTAGTAGTAGAATTACATTTATTATTGTAATTATAAATTTACCTAGCATTCGAGAGGCGGAGATTCTGAATGCGTGTTCGGTGTTCAACTATGAAAACACATCGATGCAGTGAATAACAGTAAAGCAACACAAAACATCGCCTAAACACTCTGAAAAAATGAGCCTTCTAAACAGATCAAAGAGACCAGCACGTATTAAATAAATGTGGAATTAACGCAGGTGTGCACTTGTGTATATACTTTGTGTGTCATTTGTAGGCGAGTCCTTTCAACAAGAGTGAGAAACGCTCCTTCGAGCCGGCAGAGTAGGTCGGAGGAGCAGGTACAAAAAAAAAAAAAAAAAATAACCTGCTTCGAAGGATGAAAATCTGATAGACGCTAGAGATCCCGTAGCGCTGCTGCAAAAGATAAACAAGCCCGCGAATGGTGCGAGTGGTGCGCGCGCACCACTGCGACACACGTGACGGCCTAATGGTGTCTATTACGCGCACCAAGGGCGTAATAGACACCAATAGGCCATGGCTGGAGCAATGCACCCGCCTGTGGCCTATTGCGTGCAGTCTTTCATTAAAAGACGCACACAAAGGCCAATAGCTGCCCACAGAAGGAAAAGCACACGCACAAGCGTGTGTGATTCCTAGGGCAGCTTACAAACCCCGTTTTTCGATTACAAAATGCCTCGCTCTGTGAAGCACTGCTATGCAGTACAACGCAGGGCGTGAGCCCTAAAAAGGGGGCTTGGGGGGGTCTCCCCCCGCCCAAAAAAAGCATGAAAAAAAGGGGGCTTGGAGGGGTTTCCCCCCCCCAATAAAAAATGCACCTGTTGCAGTTTCCATGTGGAGGCAATCTGTGTCGTTAGAGGAAACGGAAAGACACTTCCGTTTCCTCTTAACGACGTGCCACGTCAACAGGAAGAAGAATGAAGAGCCGATGTCGAGAGGTAAGGGGAATATTAGATTAAAGAAAAAAAAAAAAAGGGGTTCGATTTAAGGGTTAAGGGCAGGGGAGCGGTATTTGTAAGAAGGGTTTAGGGGTGGGGGAATAACCTTTACCAAGAAAATGCCCTTACCGTGCATGAATTTTCAACGAAAATCGTTGTAAAAGTTTGCGTGGTAAAGGAATTTTAGCAGTAGAGGTTATGCATGGGAAAGGCATTCTGTTGTAACGCATGCGTGGAAAAGGCATGCGTTACAATGGAATGCGTTGGTTCAGGCCAGTTGCAGAGAAGAGCGGTGCTGCCCCCAGAATAAAGGCTGGGACATTGGAAAGTTTATTTTAAAGCTGATTGCACTAGCTAAAGGTTTTTCAAACTGGGAGAATAAGAAATAAAAAATCCTCATGGAGACCACAGATTATGGAACACTCTTTTCCATGTAGGTTCCCTGTGGAGAATACCATGCTGATATTGAGCAAGGCCTAGCGCGACCTAGTGCGGGCCGCCACTATGGCGGTCGTGTCAGTAGCTGGGGCCAGGAGGAGGTGGGGGGACGACGTGCCCCCTGACGCGGGGCCCCCATCTCCCCTGAACAACCAATGACTGCGCCCGGGAAAAAGCCAGGACGGTGCAGTTCGAGCGGCGAAATTGCAGTTTCATCGGATTTGCTGTCTGTCGCCGGTGCGGGAGAGCAGCGGAGTGCTTGGGATATCAGCTGATGCCGTTTGCCAGGGCGTATATGGGCAACGAGGTCCTGATGGTGCTCGGCGGAGGACACAAAGACGAGACCAGGGGTTATTAAACGTGCGCTGACTGAGGGGTGATCGCACTGTGGGTTTCAAGAAACGTGCCTGTAGTAGTCCCAGTGTGCTCGTTGTTAGCAAACGGGGCTGTAATGATGTGGGGGTGCTAGGCCCACATGCTGGTAAATGATGTGACACAGACACAGTAGGGTACTGGGTTAACCCGCCATGAGGATGTGCGCTCAGCCCCTTTTATTTAGCAGGGTCACTCGACTGATGACGCCTGTGGTGGGTGGGTGTTCAGTGTGTGACAAACATGCTGAACACTAGAACGTATCTCTGCGATACTACAGGGGCTTGGGGGACTCTGCATGCTGTTCGCCCTGCAGTTGCGGGCGTATTGGTTGCGTGTGCTGGTGGAATTCAGTATTTTTCTGTCTCACGAAGGTGAGGTAATTAATTTTGTATTGAACTGAAAACGGAATTCCGTTTTATTATATCTTGAAAAGCAGTATCAAGCTCAGTAAAGCAGGCAAGTGTTTAACGGCAGTGGTGTCTTGCAAGAGTAAATACTGGCTTTTAGTGGCTCCTGTGAAATTGGATTTCCCTTAATGCGTTCTCCTAGGAAAACACATTCTTTGCAAAGACCTTGTGCAGTTTGCGCACACCCTGAACATATTCATGTGCAGACTTCTATTAAAAAACTTGGGAGAAATGGCCACTTTTTCCGCTGCCTGATTCGAGAGCAGTAGGGAATGCTGCAGTGAAATGGACTTGTTAAATCTCCAAAATTTTCAGATTCTGTTTTGTTGCAGTAATACTTCAATTCCCATCCATCACTGACTGCAGCATGTGTTTCTCACTATAATAGGAGTTCGTTATTGCAAAGCAGTGGCGTAACAAAACCTGAGGGGCCCCCCCCTGCAATGTACATGGAGGGCGCCCCCGACGCACCGCCCACCACTCTGCCCCACCACCAACAAATCTGGTATATTTTGATTTGAAACCTCCAACATTAAATTAAATGTCTCTATATTTGCGTACTTAAAGTTCGAATAAGAAAGTCAGAAACACTCTTAACATATAAGCTACACCATTTGTAACATTATTGTCAAGAGCAGATTATTTAACTGAGACAGGAATCAGAGAAATGCCAAGGAGCGGTCCTATTGTTTGAGGAACTGCCTATCGCTACAGAACAAAGAACAACTACATAGGGTCTGAATTAGAATTGTCATTGATGCAAAATACCTTGAAACTTTGAAAGACAAACCCAAATCTGAAATTTAACAGACTCGACTACAATATACATGAGCAGTACACAAGATATAACCCAGTATCATGCCTGCTCCAAGAGAAATGAACTGGTGTGAATTATCTGCATGCCACACGCTTGCATCTGTCAGGGATTTTGTATCATATTAACCTCTCTATACTATTTAAAATGAACTGAGGATGACATTTCAATATCTACCTTCAGGGATTTATTAGTAAGCAGGGCATAAACAGGCAGACACACAAGGCTGAGGATGAAAACTGTTTGGATGCTTCAGAACATTGATGCAGATGTGTGTCTGCATTCATCACTTCTGGATTGTAAACAGAGCTAATTACACGATTTCAGGTGCACATATTATAGAAAAGTGCAAACAACACCATTTGTATTTGTATTTTTTGTATTTATTTTATTTTGTATTGCACAGTTACTTAAAACCATCTGCAATATAACTTACATGTGATTTTAAAAGCAAATTGAAACAATTGTTTTAAAAACAAATAAGGATACATTCTTATGAAATAAAAGGACATTCGGTTTACTTGCAACCGTGTAAATACTAAGTAAGAAAGTGTATTATATACAATTTAAAAATCTGCGAATGATTGTCAGTTCGTTGTCGGTTCGGCCATGTTGGAAAATACTAGTTTAACGGGCCAAGTTGCCTTATGTAATGTCTGGCCCCTCTTATTCCATAAGCCTCAGACGCAGCTCGGCGATGTATCTCCCAAATCTGGCCAAGTCCTGTGGTGTTGTACAGGAAAAAAGAACCGAAGTTGCTTCTTTCACTGTCCGTACCCCGTTACGGAGCCATATTTGTTTTAAAAGGATCCTACGGGGCTGCGACATACCAGGGCAGCAACAGATCAAGTGTAGCAAAGCTTCTGATTGGTAATCACAGATTCTGCATCTGATTCTTTGTTCTAGGGATCTCCACCCGGGATTTAATTCCTTAATGGGGAGGGGCACCAGTCTGGCCCATACAATGTTTTTTAGTGCTTTCCTTCCCAGAGCTTGCTTCAGATATGGCTGGATTTTACTCCCCGCAAATGATTTTTTCAGCCAAGGTGAGCCTCTTCCTGTTGAGTGTTCTGCTAGATCACTTTGGTGCGACAGTTGATAACATTGTTTATTTATTGAATTTTTGATGGCCAGATAGTTTACCATTCCCTGATCCCAATTTTCCGTTGCTAATCCCAGAGTTTCAACTGCTTCTTCTGTGTAGCGAAGCCACGGGTTAATTAACTCCCCAAAAATTGGCTTCAGCATGCGCTTTAGGGTTCCAGCTGGAGCTGTTAGGACTTGGTAATAGTATTTCACATGCGTTCCCAGGCATTCTTTACTTTGTTGTTTCAAACCAAGTTCCAGACGAATTAAGCTATTACGTGTGTGTTTGGGCAGTTTGAAAATGCATTTGTAGGCCTGGCATTGTGCTTTGTCTAACATTATTTCCATTTTACCCGGGAGTGCCTGCTGTGCATAACCAGCAATTGCCCTGATTTTTGCTTGTATTACTTTCCTAATTGGAACCGTTGTTGGGCTTTGCATGATCTCATTTAGTTTACATAAGGCATAAGTTGTTGAATGTGCTTTAGCCTTCATTTTATGTAGATGTATTGTTGCTTTACCGGTTTCTCTTAGCCAGCAACCTAGGTAAATATAGGATTTTGCTGTGCCGATGATTTCTTTGCCCACATACCATTTCAAGAGAGCCTTTTTGGGTAGTGTCCAAAAATAACTACTTTAGTTTTTTGAGCATTTATTATAAGTTCATTTCTTTCATTGTAGTTATTGAGGGCATCTAGGCCCCTTTGTAGCCCAATTTTTGTGTGGTCCATTACCACCAAGTCATCTGCATACTGTAATATTTGCAGTTTATTGGTTCCAATTTTCGGAGTTACAAGACTAGCATTTTGAAGTTTCTTTCCCAGGTCAGCTGTATATAAATTAAACAGTGTGGGGGCAAGAACACATCCCTGTTTTAGGCCACGGTTGGTCCAACACTTCTTCGTTGTGGTATTATCTGCTAGCTTCACTTTGATCCAGGTGTTACTATACAATGAAATGATGGCGCTAAGAAGACCTGCTGGGATATGCCAGTTGCGCAACTTATTCCAAAGCTTGTGTCGAGGCACTCCGTCAAAGGCCGCTGAGTAGTCAACGAAGCATGCAAAGATTGGTTTGTTATTTTTGCAGTTAGCGTGCTGGTTCAAATACGACATGGCCACGATGTTGTCAATTGTGGAGCAGCCTTTGCGGAATCCGGTCTGGTAGGAGCGGAGGATTTCATTCTCTTGGATCCAACTATTTAATTCATTTAATAAGGTGCTGGCATAGGCTTTTCCTTCAACATCTAATAGAGCGATTAATCTATAATTTTTTGGGTCTGTATTATCTCCTTTTTGAAGATTGGATGTAAAAAAGAGCCTCGCCATGAATCCGGCACCTTTGCTTTCAATCGACATTCAATGAACAGATTGGATAAAATTTTGCCCCAATATACCGGATCTTCTCTGAAAATGGCTCCTGGAAGACCATCAATAACGCATCATGTAGGATAAAAACAAACCATATTAGCAAGTACCTAATGACAGAATCTATACTAACTGTAGCTAGTGAAGCTAAGGAAAAAGTGCAAATACTTTCAAAGCGCATAATAAATGAATCAGCAATATACAAAACTCAAGCGTGTTTTGTAAAGCAATCCCCCTTTCTTCTTGCATCAAGGTGAAAACACTTTCAAAGTGCGTGATGAAAACAAATCCAGCAGTATGCAAAAGTGAAGCCAGGTTGATCAAACAATTCCCCCTTTGGTTTGTGTATGAAGGCGCAAATACTTCAAAGTGACTGGTCAAACAATAACTAGCACAACAGCATACAAAAATCTAATCTAACCAGTTTAATCAGACTATGGCCCTTTGGTTTGTGAATGAAGGCGCAGATATTTCACAATGACTTTTTAAACAATAACACGTACAGCAGGCAGCAGCATACAAAAATCAAGCCAGTTTAGTCAACCAATGCCCCTTTGGTTTGTGCATGAAGGTGCAGATTTGCAAAATCACTGTTAAAACAATAATACGTACAGCAGGCAGCAGCATATAAAATCCCTGTACTGTACCCTTCTCAGGCACACACACATCAAGTGTAGAGTCAAGCAAAGAGCAGCTGAACTTTAAAAAAAAATTAGTGAGCCTGTAGGCCTCACTCCAGTGACAGGTTAAAAAGGACCTGTTCACTACTACTGATCACTACCAGCCACTTCCGCCATGAGTAACTTACAACACTGGTGTGTCTCCATCTCTATCAGCCACCCAACTACACTGCTCTCTCGCCTCTCTACCATTGCCACACTGTCTATCTTTACTCCTTCCTATCCCATTTTATTTTTCTTATGTTATTCCTAGTCTGTTATTGTTCTTTTTCTATTTATGATTTGCTGCTTTCCATTTTACCCAGCTCTTTTCTCTCCCCTACAATACCCGCCTTTCCACATATCTTTTCCAAGCTTGTTCTTCTACTGTCTCTCTCTTTTCTGCCACTGTTTTCAAACTTCCTGTTTATATCACACATTCCTTTGCCCTTTATTTCACACCCTCTCCCTTCATTTTATAAACATGTGAACCTATCCTTCCCACCTCTTTCCTCGGTTGGCGATCCCTTCACTACCCCTGACCAGGCCAGCTCCTTTCTTAGGTTTGGCATCTCTCGTCTTACTTTCTTTTCACCTTTTTCCCCATTCTCCTCCCCACCTCTAGCTCCCTACCCATCTCTGACCTCTTCTCTTCCCCGTTCCTGTTAGGTTTCCCCCCGTCCCTTCCATTGCCTGATCAGCTTTTCTTTTTTGTCTTCTGTCTCCAACTCCATCACTACATGGAACTTTCCCCTTTCTCTCATTTTTTCGTAGCACCTTCCCTGTCCTCTCTCTTTGTTCCTCTCTTCTTCTCCTATCCTTCGGTCTCTCTTTCAAGTCCCACCTCATCTTCCTCTCCTGTGATTCTCGCCTGGTTTCCAGTGTTCATGTGGGATGATTCCAGGCAGAGAATATGTGAAGTGGCTTCCAGGATATGGAACCTCTTGTGTGCCTGGACCCTTTCGGTAACACTTGCTCCTCGTTGACTGCAAGCACAGCAAGGACCAGGAGGCTGGCTCTAGACTTATGTGCAGCTGGTAAGGCAGCAACACTCTGAATAAACAGCAAAGTGTCTTTGTGTTCACTCACTGCAGGTCCGGCACAGGGCTTGTTTATTGACAGCAACTAGTGTAAGGATTTCCATTGCTTCTGGTCAGAGCACTTCATGCAGAGAAATAGACAAACTGCAAAGTGCTAGGACTGTTGGAGTGTCTATATTCCAACAGCAACAGACAGACGAGATCTAGGACGGTGGCCCTCTGAAAAGACTGAGGGAACATTGTGAAACATTGTCTGCCTTCTTCCTGTGTCACATATGGAATCGTCGCAATTTGAGGAAGGTTTGTTCACATAAAGTGGCAGGAATCATCATAGACTGCTCATCCACTGTGGGACAGGAATTCTCTCTTCAACTTTCAGAGCCACCATTTCAGCTATTTGGGAAAAACCTTTTAGTAAGGCAATTTTTAAGAATCAGGAGGAAAGGGTGTAAATTGAGCATCGTTGATTCCTAGTTAGAAACATTAAGCAACAAATTACCACAAAGAATCAATCCTAAGAAACGTATAGCATACGGAAATGAGCCAGGAACAATCATATAATAGCCTCGTGAACACACATATCAGACCTAATAACAATAGGCTCACATGTCCCACCATCTTCTCTACAATAATTGACAGACTTAAAACTATAATTATTAACTCTGGAAGATGCTTCAAAACAGGTCCTCTAACAAATAAAATAACTGTTTGCTTTTAAAAGAGGAAAAACATGTGAACATGTAGAACAAACGCTACTCTAATATTAAGAGAAAAATGTTTTCTATCTCACAACTCGAACCAACTTAATACTTTGGGAAAATGAGGTCCCTCTACTTCAAGGAAAGCTAAGCCGATAGTGTGTCTCAACTCAGTGCTACACCATCCTGCTGTCGTGGTCCGCCCTGAAGTGTCCGCCTGTCGAGGTCAGGGAGCACAATCAAACTCCTGCCGGTGGCCCCTTGGCAGGAAATCTGTTCACGTAACGCCTCACGGAATCTCGCTGTAGTTCATGTTCGGCCGTAGAGGAAAGAATACTTCCACTGACAGTTCAAGAAGAGCTGCTGCACGTCGCCTCACGCTTTCATTGACCTCACTTGACCTAACACTTCTGCCCGCCATTTTGCAATGCAATATCAGCCAGATTTACAGTATGCACTATGCATACATGAATACATTTATTTTTATGCATACAGGAATACATTTATTTTTATGCATGCGTGAATACATTTATTTTTGCAGTTTTTATAGCGCGAACTCGACCAGGAGGGTATTGGCATTACGTGAGAAGAAGGAATCGGAGACTCTTCCGAGGCAAACCGAGCCGTGACACTAACTGCTGCGAGTTAATATTTACGGTATTTTGTTCCCATAGTCAAGCCAGTCTGCATTGTGCTAAGGGGGCCCCCTAGACTTCGCCCCCCTCCCCCGCACCGCGGGGGCCTGTGTTACGCCACTGGAGCTGCGGGGGTCTGTGTTACGCCCCTGTTGCAAAGTGGGTTTATAAATCAACGTCAAACGAATTATCTGGAATAGGTTGAAGAGAAAATTTGTAAAATAATTCAATCGTTCCCACACTTACAAGCTCCGTGTGGGAGATCGCTGTTGGCATTAGTATTACATTTTTATTTAATACAAATATATTTAATCAAATATTTGTTTAAATATTTTATGGTTAATTTTCCATTTAAATTTTTTATTGAAATAGTACATTTAACAAAAAAACATATTTAATGTAGATGTAAGTATTGTTTGAAATTATACAAAAAGGTACAATATTTTCACACAATATATACAATTTTTATATTGTCATACATGTTGATTGTACATAATAATTTTGTATTAATATTAATATACAACATATTAATATTACATTTTTAAACAATATTTTTAAATGAAGAAAACATTTTAACATAGTTTTATTTATATACATTTTGAAATACAGTTTTTAAAGAATTTTGTACAAATTTTTAAGATTTTAACAATTATAATAATAAATATTATGTATTTTATAATATTTATTTTTATAATTTTACAAAATATGTAGATTTTGTTAAGTATTTTAATACAAGTAAAAATTCACAAATATTTTTTTACATAGTATTCAATTGTTTTTCTGTAAAGGAATATTTTTGTACATTAAATAATATGTTTGTTATGTTAATCTTTTTATTTAGTTTTGGGTCATTTATTTTGTAACCGCTTTAGGTCGTTTTGTGTCATTTGGATGAAGACTAGCTCGCGGTTGGGAAACACTTCAGGTCGCTGAAGGTAAGGTTTGTTTTATATGTTTTAAGTGTGTTTTAAATTAATTTTGATAGTAGTTTGGTACTATTTAGTGTTGTTACAAGTAAGTTAGTTGTATTAGGCACTTTGATATGTTGTATTTACGTATGTTGAATGTACGTACTTTTTAGCGTTGGATAGGCTTGTTTGTAGAGTTAGTGTTTCGATGATTAAAGTTTATTAAGTGAAATATAATGTTAGTATTACTTTTAGTAGGATTTAATGTGTTGTTTAATGTGGGTGGGAATGTATGTTTTATGTATTTTTGTTGCAGGAGTTTGTGATGTCGGAAGGAGTCGTTTTTTATTTTTAAAGAAGTGTTTGTTAGTTTATTAACTAATGAATTTTTTACAACTCTTTAAATTTTTCGGTTTTCCTGGAGCGTTTCTTCTATATTTTCAAATTTTTCGGGATTTTTATGGTATTTCGAACGAACTTCGTAGAATGGATTATTCTGTTTTGGAACAGTTGTATTTTTTCATTCTTTTTTTGGGCACACTTTTTCAAATCTGGATTGTTTTGGTGGAAATGGATTCTACAGCCTTTGGGATATGATTGGTAAGTGTTTTTAATTTTATTTATTGTGGGTGGGTAATGTTATTATGATTATTGTGATGTTTTATTTATTTCAAATATTATTAATATGTGTATATATTATTAAATATATATTGCACACATTAATTAATTTTGAGATAAAATATATGATTGTTATTTACATTGTATTGTTTGTATTTTTTTAAGGAGTTATAGTGTTTTGGCTGTTATGTTATGTTATGTTATGTTAAAAAGACTTCTATAGCGCACAGCTGCCCCAGCAAAGGGGCGTCTCGGCGCTTAGGATAGGCAGAAGAAACACAACACTACAGAGAACAACAGAAAAACCAGAAGGGACAAAATATTAAGGTGCGGGAGGGAACAAAAAAGTTTTAATAGCCCTCCTGAACTCAAGCAAGTCATTAAGAGCACGAATATGACATGGAAGTGAATTCCAGAGTTTAGCAGCTAAAACCCGAAAGGATCCTCCACCTGCTCTGCAGAGCTTAAACCATGGGACAACAACCAGATTTTGGCCAAAAGACCTCAGAGATCGAGAGGGGACGTAGGGGGTAAGAAGATTCTCAAGAATCCGAGGGGAGGACAATTTGAGAATCTTAAAGGAGAGACATAAGGTCTTAAAGTCAATCCTTTGCACCATCGGTAGCCAGTGGAGTGCACAAATGGTTCCTTTTGCAGAGCAGAACCTCGGTAGACCTACCACGGCCCTAGCCGCAGCATTCTGTGCACGCTGTAACCCGGCAACTTCCGCTTGATTGGCCCCTAACAGGAGTGAGCTGGCGTAGTCAAGTCGGGATAGGATGCTTGCCTGAATAATCAACTGCCTAGTAGGGGCATCAAAAAATTTTAATACGGGCCTCAAACCACGTAGAATCCCAAAGCAGGTCGCTGCTACTTTTTTTGTATGGCCACAGAAAGTAAGGGCCGGGTCTAGCCAGTCACCTAGGTTTTTAACCTCCGAGACCGGGGTAGGAGTGATACCTAACTCTGGGGGCCACCAATTATCGCCCCAGAGGTTGCTCTGCTTGCCCACGATCAGGACCTCCATTTTCTTGGCATTGAGCTGAAGACAGTTAGCTGTCATCCAGCCGGCCACTGCCAGGAGACCATTTCGAAACCTAAGGGCATCGAGGTCGGAGTTCCCACTAAGAGTAACCGCCAGCTGCGTGTCGTCAGCGTAGGAGACAACAGTCATACCCCAAAGCTTGGCGACCACAGCCAGCGGCTGCACATAAAGATTAAATAATGTGGGACTCAATGCCGATCCCTGAGGCACTCCCAATTCCAAAGGGTAAGGTTTAGACTCAAAGGGCAAAGTGGCAACCCTGAATGAGCGATCTGCCAGAAAAGACCGGAACCATTCGAGTGCTATGCCAGAGACACCTGCATCTCCCAACCGTTGCAACAGTATCGTGTGGGAGACTGTGTCAAACGCGGCACTGAGGTCAAGTAACACCAGTGCCGCAGTTTGACCAGAATCCACCACAGTCCGCAGATATTCCGTCATCGAGAGGGGAGCTGTCTCTGTGCTGTGGCCAGCACGAAAACCATTCTGGGAAGAATCCAAAATATTGACCCTCTGCAGATGTTCAGATAAGATGTTATTTACATGGGCCTCAGCGACCTTCGCGGCCCATGGAAGAAGAGAAATAGGTCGATAATTCTCTAATTTGAGGGGGTCCAATGTGGATTTCTTCAAGATGGGAGTGACGTAGGCCTGTTTCCAGTTAGATGGGACTATGCCTGATGAAAAAGATAGGTTTATAAGATGGCGCACATGGGGCAGACATCGGGTAAAGGATTCTCTCAACTGTGCCCGTCTAAGTGGGTCAGCAGGGGACCCAGATTTTACCTTAGTTGCCAAGCTTTCGAATACATCCCCCGACATGTCAGGGAGGATCGAAAGGACCACATCGGTGGTACAGCTAGGCCTCAAGGCCTCACTCAGTGAGGTGGAGCTAGGGAAGGAGCGGTAAATGGTCTGTATATTTTCAAGAAAGAAGGCCTCTAAGTCTTCACAATGAGCCACCGAGCAGATTTCAGCTGCTGGGGCTCTCTTGGCAGTCAGGTCTTTAAGAACTTTAAAAATCAGCTTCGAGGGATTGGAGCAAGTTTTGAACTCTAGAGCGTAGTAGGCCGCACAGGCTCTGCAAATGGCTCTATGATAGATTTTAACTTTAGAAAGATACAATACTTTCTTTTCAGCCTCGAAGGTTTTATGCCAGCACCTTTCCGCTTGTTTACAAGCTTTATTCAGAGGCAGTAAGGTACTATCGTACCATGGGCTGGGCTCATGGGAGCGACATTTACTCCAAGTGGCAGGGATCAAAAGATCAAGAGCCTGAGTAATCCAATCTCAAAATAGATCATAGCCAAGTTCCACATCAGTAAAAGGACCAAGCGGATTTTCATCAAGTAATCTATGAAAATCTACAAGCTTTAATTTTTTCCAGGGACGTTTCAAAGCAACTTTCTCTAAGGGTTTGAAGAGGGGGCCCTTGAGCATGAGATGAAGTTTCACAGGAAAGTGGTCAGACCAGGCTACTGGGCTGGGCCGCGACACCTTAGCTCCTGTTAGGTAAATATGGGGTCCAGGAAATGTCCACCCTCATGCGTAGGGTGGATCACCAGCTGGCTAAGCTGTAGTGCCTCCAGGTCTGCAAGAATGCTACTGATAGCTGGAGTAGGGCAAAGGTCGAAGTGGAGATTAAGGTCTCCAAGGACACTAAAATTAGCAGAGCTTATCGCGAGAGAACTCACCAGTTCTGGGAGAGCCTTCCTGAAAGCAGTATCATTTCCGGGAGGTCGATAGATCAAAAGTCCCGAAAAAGAGAAGTGATGGTTAACCGTTAACCGTTATGCTAAAATGTGCACACTCACAGCCATCCACCTTCAAAACCTTCCAGGTACAGGGAAAGCAAGACTTAACTATCACGGCAATACCCCCACCCCTAGAATTGCGGTTATGAGTGTAAATGGAGTATTCCGGAGGAATAGCAAGATTCACTATAGCCGTCGCTTCATCCTGTAACCATGTTTCAGTCATGAAGAAAATATCCGGGGCCCCCTCGGTAATAAGATCATAAATACCGGAATGATGTTTAGCCAAGGATCTGACATTAAGACTCCAGACTATAAGATCACGAGGGGCCTTCGACTCTATATGCAAAGATACCTCCGAGGGAAGTCCAGCTAAGGCTGAGATAGGGGCTGATGTCTTAAGAGAGAGATTATCACATGCACATTGGAAGGGGCCACACAACGGGTCAACCAATCCCGAAGTACAATGTGGGGACCAATGCCGAATGCTCAGAAGCTCATCCCTCGAGTACCTACCTCCATTGATCTGAAACTGTGCAGAGTTCCTGGCGCTAAGCGCTTCCTTAGCGCTGACGGGTGCAGACGGGCAGGACTCTGGCACGACTCCGGCATGAGTATGGCGCTCCCGCTGCGCGTCGCTGCTGCGCGTCTCCATGACAGGTTTAAGTAGGGGACTCGCCTGCACGCATGAGCACTGGAGCGCTCACCAAAATGGCGCCACAACACGTCCCTACCTACCCCCAAGATGGCCGCAAAGCGTGTACCTGCCGAAAGACCCGCTAAAGCAGCGCTGGGTGTGACGATTATAGTGCAGGTATACGCTATGATTCCGATTAAAAACAGGGTATAATAAAGGGATTTAAATAAAGATTTGACAAAACAGGGAGTTTCAAAAAATCGCGCTCGCTTTTGCAAATTAAATCGCCCAGTGCGTGGTGTCTAAATGTCCAGCGTTACACACACATACCTTATCCAAGGCTGAACTGCCAGAAAAAGTTTGTCTTAAGTAGGGGACTCGCCTGCACGCATGAGTACTGGAGCGCTCACCAAAATGGCGCCACAACACGTCCCTACCTACCCCCAAGATGGCCGCGAAGCGTGTATACCTGCCGAAAGACCCGCTAAAGCAGCGGTGAATGTGACGATTATAGTGCAGGTATGCACTATGATTCCGATTAAAAACAGGGTATAAAAAGGAATTTTAAAAAAGCGCGCTCGCTTTTGCAAATTAAATCGCCCAGAGCGTGGTGTCTAAATGTCCAGCGTTACACACACATACCTTATCCAAAAGTTATTATTATATAGTCATTATGTTGAGGTATTCTATGCCTTTTGTGCTAGGGTATAGCTTTACTTGCTGCTCTAGGTATTTGTGCATTTGCTTGGTTTGTTTAGATGTTTTTGGAGTTAGTTCAGTAATGGATTGTTCCATTCTGAATTCTTGGTAGCTTTGTTCTTTTTGGAGGCATTTAATACATTTTTCTAAGGTTGGTTTAGTTCTGCCTGTTGATTGGAGGAAGGCATTGTGCTAGCCTTCAACAGCGTTGTTTGTTTTAGATTCCCCATTCAAGGTGCTTCGGTAAACGTTCCACCAGGGTATTAAGAATTTGGGATTTCTCCTGTGGCCAGATCTATGGAGCCTACCTACCCATGTGTCCTCAGAGTAGTCTAAGAAGGGGCTTAATTTTGATTCATTTCGTTTGTAAATGTGCTATCACTTAAAATGCTGTAGTGTTCGGCCACATCTGTTTCTGGAACATAAACCAGTGCTGTCAGTTTTTTTTTATTTGATATGCAAAAGATGAATTTGTTGCATATTCTATGCTTAGGGTTGTCTTTGTCCATAGACACTGATTGAAGTGATAATAGCAGCCTTGGATACAGGTATGGGGGTGTATTTTTAAAATACTTGCAAGCATTGCTTGTTCAAAATCAAGTATTATTTTTTCTGGGGAATAGTCATTAGTTTTTTGTTTGATAGTGTTTAATAATTCCATATATGTTGAATTAGTTTTATTTGGTAGCAGTGCATAAAGTAGAGGTATATTACAGTTTTGATATAAACCATGTATCGTGTATAATTGAAAAAAAGGTTTGGGACAGATGTTAAAAGTCCCATCCATCATCCAATATTGGCTTTGTTGGAGTTTAATGAGGTTAATAGCTGTACCAAAAATTATTGTTCTTTTCTCGTTGTTTTCGTTGTTGTAAATAACAAAAGGTCATTTGTTTAAAGTTATAGTTTGGTCAGGATTCAAATTTATATCACTATATGTTCTAGGAGATGGAGTGGTAGTGGTAGTTGTTCTTTTGGTACGTGATATTTTTCTTATGAGGGAAACTATATTTGGCATTTGGGTAGTGGCTGTTTTAGGTATTTGGGGAATCTGTTCTTTTAAGATTACGCTTGTTGGTTTTTTGGGAACCTGTACTTGCTTCTTTAATGTTTTCTAATGCTGTTCTAACTTCTAATTCGGTTATATTTGGTGGGTGGTTGTGTTCTCTGGTATGAAGGACTGTTGCTTCTCTAGTTGTTGCCCTTCCATAACATTTGTTGGAGTAATATTTGCAACATTTCCAATTAACTTTCCTCCCAAATTGTTTCTCTTGGTTATAAGTGTAACCCATGTAGCAGAGTAACAGTTTTCCTTTTTGGCTGGTAACAAATTCAACTCCTTCTGTCATTTTGTTGTTTGTTAATCTATAAGAAATATATTTTATAGTTATTTAAAATGTAGATGTATGTATATTAAGTTAAATTTAAAAACATTTATATCTTGCATGCTTACCTTTGTGGCAATTCAGTCTTTGAATTTGATGTTCTTTACTTTTCAGTTGTGGTCTGTATTTTCTATTGTTTCTTTATCTGAGAAAAAAATGCATTTATTTGTGTTAATTGTTCTGATATATTTTTTAGGTTGCAGTTACACTTTTTGGTATAGGTTTTAGCTTAGACTTATTTTATGGTTTTATAAAAGTCTTTGGATATACTTACTTTGTTAGTTGTATCTTGGTTTTCTGAGTTCTGTTATTTGATCTTTGTCAGTAGAGTATTCTGTAGTGGTGCTAGAAAATAAAAAGTAGATATACATTAGTAATTGGATCATATTTGTAATGTTTAACTATTTAGCAGTTAGTTTCAGTGAAATCATTTTATGTACTTACTTTTTATTCACTGATTTTTATGTTGGGTTTTGATGTTCTTGTAGGTGTAGTTGAATGTATCCAATGTTTAGCTGTGGCTTGTATTTTCTGTATGTTCTTTATCTGTAAAAATAAATGCATTTATTTCAGTTAATTGTTCTGATATATTTTTGTGGTTGCAGTTACAGTTTTTGCTATAGGTTTTAGCTTAGACTTATTTTATGTTTTTATAAAAGTCTTTGGATATACTTACTTTGTTAGTTCTAGCTTGGTTTTCTGAGTTCTGTTCTCTGTTATTTGTTAGTAGAGTATTCTGTAGTGGTAGGAGATAATAAACAATATATATGTATTAGTTATTTGTTCATGTTTTTTATTTTTAACATTTTAGCAGTTACTTTAATTTAGTTTATTGTAGTTACTTAATTTTAATCCTCTAGGTTGAATCTTGATGTTCATGTAGGTGTAGTCCAATTTATCCACAGTCTTTTCTCCTGTTTTTTTTTTGTCAGGTGGTTTGTGTTTGTTGTTTAATTGTTTATATAGTGGTTTGGAGTTAGTAATTAGTTTGCTATTGGTCAATTTATATTTGCAGTGTTTTTATCGGTTAGTTTGTATATTTGAAAACATTTTAGTGTATTTATTTTCTATATAAGGCAAACGCTAATTAATCTTTTGGTGAGATAATTTTATTTAATTTATTTAAATAGTTTTAGTTACATTTTTTTCGAATTTATTATATTTTCATTGTGAAATGTCATTATATTTATAGTTTGTTATGAGATGTGTATTTTTTGTGTTAATTATATTTTTAAATGTTAAAAAGTGTTATTGAATAATAATAAATATTTTCGATATTTTTAAAATAACGATATTATTGTTGTCGATAATTTTAATCTCGATATTTTTTACTTAGTGTGTATATTTTTTACTAGTCGATATTTAAATATTTCGATATATATGTTGTCGATATTAGTGATATCGATGTTTATGTAGTTCGAAATTTAATATCCGATATTTTGGTATGTTTTTAGTTATGTATAGGTTGTCGATATTATTGCTTTCGATAATTTTGTGTCGATATTTTTGTAGGACGATATTGTGTCTTTCGATATTATGTCAGTGATTCCCCACCAGCCCCAGACCTGCCAGGAGCTCACGGAGACAATCGAGGAGCTGCAGGGAGCCTGCTTAGCCTGCGTATTAGCTCTGAGGCAAAACCCAGAGGTAACACCCAAGAGGCGAGAGACTGTGGTGGCGGTGGGGCTGCGGGTGCCTGGGAAATTAGCGAGGCAGCCCTGTGCCTTTCCCGCCCCGGTAGGAGTTTATAGTTGGGCCTGGTTGGCCCGGATTAACCCTGTGGTGGGTCTAATTAGGACTGCAAGGGCCTGGGGGAAAGGAACTGAGCCCCCCTGAACTGGGCGATAGCATGACTGATTTCCGGTTGTGATGCCTGCTATTTTGGTATCTTGGTGTAGGCAATGTGAATGATGCCACGTGCACATGACTAGGCCCACTGAGAGTACCTACTCTGTTCATGCCAGGGTGCTCCTGTTACAACCTCCCATGATCATGAGTTGTTGCCCCTGAGGCGGGTACTGAGTGCTATTGGTATGCTTATGGTTCATGCCCCATGTGAAATGTGGTCAGGCTAATGTAGGGTTTGGGCATAATGTTTTCCCCATCTCAATATGGTTTTGCTTACAGTGTTGAATATGCATGATGTGGTCATACCCAAGTTACATCCCTACGATCGCTTGCTTTGTACCAAGGAGGTGTCGGGAGTTTATAGGCCTAAGAGATTGCCCACTCTTTGACTGACGCTGGTGACATTTTTCTACATAAGTTTTTTTTCAAATGTTAATGTTTTTCTATTTCAGCATTGCAACTAATAGACTCACCTTGCTCTTCCCATTTTCCCTTTAAATAATCCCCCTGGTATACATTGCCCTGGCGCCCGTTGGCGCCCCTTTGTGATTACTGAGTCTTATTTTTGCAGGTTGGAGAGAATACATGATTTATTCTTTTACATCCAAGCCAGTGTTGTGTCTCTTTTTGTGGTTTGCCTGGTGTGTCGTCTATGCGTACTGCGCGGATGCTTCACACTTGTCCTCAGGAGTTTGGCCTGCCCGCTCTGCTCCATGCTACCCCCTGTAGAATTGGTTACCCCATTTCTAACACCAGGTCTGCAGAGCTGCTGTAGAGCCAGAGAACCAGGGCTGCAGATCTGCTGTAGAGGCAGACAACCAGGTGAGAAGAGCCGCTGTAGAGCCAGAGAACCAGGTCAGCTGAGTCGCTGTAGAGCCAGAGAACCAGGTCAGCAGATCTGCTTTAGAGCCAGAGAACCAGGTTAGCAGAGCTGCTCTAGAGCTAGAGAACCAGGTCAGCAGAGCCGCTGTAGAGCCAGAGAACCAGCAGTGCCGCTGTAAAGCCAGAGAACCAGGTCAGCTGAGTCGCTGTAGAGCCAGAGAACCAAGTCAGCAGAGCTGCTCTAGAGCCTGAGAACCAGGTCAGCAGAGCCGTTGTAGAGCCAGAGAACCAGGTTAGCAGAGCTGCTGTACAGCCAGAGAACGAGGTCAGCAGAGCTGCTCTAGAGCCAGAGAACCAGGTCAGCAGAGCTGCTTTAGAGCCAAAGAACCGAGTCAGCAGAGCTGCTCTAGAGCCTGAGAACCAGGTCAGCAGATCTGTTGTAGAGCCAGAGAACCAGGTCAGCAGAGCTGCTGTACAGCCAGAGAACCAGGTCAGCAGAGCTGCTCTAGAGCCAGAGAACCAGGTCAGAGGAGCTGCTTTAGAACCAGAGAACCAGGTCAATAGAGCCGCTCTGGAGCCAGAGTCACAAGGTCATAGGTCAAGCACTCTCCTCCCAGGTGGGTTTGTAAAGCTGCCATGTGGAAGAAGCACATATACAACAGGAATAGCTGAGCAGGGGCACTTTCACACTTCTGTGAAAGTGCCATTGTGCTGTAAAGCCAGCAAACTCTGTTTAAACTACTCCCTTTCATCTTGGCCCACAGCAATGTAAATGGGTCATTTGCACACCTCTGTGAAAAGCATGGAGTCTCCCCAGCTGTAAGATTTTCTTGCAGGTTTTAAAGGCAAAATGTGAAATATTATTTTGTGTTTCTCTCACAGCAGTGAACACATGCTAACGTCCCCACTCCCCGCTGACATTGGAGGAGATAACTCCCATTTTAAGCCCCTGGGTCCGGTCAGCGTATATAGAATAGGCATGTTTCCTGGTGTTATTGGTTTTTTTATTTGCGACTGTATAACACCATAGACTGTGCAGGTTGATGGAGGAGTTGCTCTTATATAAACAATGATACAGCAAATAGCTTCGCATCAAAGAATACTTGTTTTTCTTTCGGTTTTTTTTACTTTAATGAGCGCAGGCCGTCTTCACGGACACCGCACTATGCAAAGCAATAGGTGTTGCTTTTGGTATTGTAAATAACAATGGCAAAAGGCATTGCCATTTACAATGCCAATACCTCCAAAACTCGCAGTTGTGAGACCTATTGCATTGTAATTGCTTGTTTATAGATGGGATGCAAAACCGGGCCTTGCTAAGATGATGGATGGATTTGGGGACCATGCATGTTATAAAGAGCTTTTTTAGTGATGTGGAACACATATCTGCGTCCTGCTTCTAGACTGAAGCAGGAATACGGTTGGGGCCATGGGCTCCGTCAGCCCTGCTTTTATGAATCAATTTGATGCAGTGGCGTCACCAGGAGGGTGCGGGGGGTGCGGACCGCACCGGGTGTCACCCCATCATGCGGTGACACCAATCTGGTTAGTTAGCCAGCCTCGCGCCCTCACAGTACCTCTCTACTGCTGGTGCCTCCTGCCAGAGCTTTTTATTTTGCCGCCGCAACTTTCTCTTAGCGCACCGTCGCACGCCACGAGTGCACTGCTTACAAAATAAAAATACTCGCAGTGAGTGTGCACTGCAGCACGTCGCCACTGACCACGCACGCACCGGTGGTGTCGGTGATGATGCGAATGCGTGGTGTACCCAGCAGTCTTTGGGTTCCAGGGCCGTCAATTTTTAGCGCTCCAATGACGGCCCTGGGACAGCCCCTGCGCACTGTGCTGAGCTCCTCTGATGCATCGCGGTCACGCGCCAGGGAGGAGAGGAGACGGCCGCGCAGGGGACTGCGTGCGGTGCTGCACTGCTCCTGGCTGCCTAGAATAAAGAATTAATGTGTGCCAGCACAGCAGCAGCCAGCCATCATCTTCTTTCGTCTCCCTCCCCTTCAAATTTGGGACAGTGCTGAGACTTCTTCTTGGGTCCGGAGGCAGTCGAGTCGAGTCGGTCACGGACGGTTCACGGTGAGAGAGAGGTATCATGAGAGGATTAGAGTGTACAGAAGTGATTGAGGTGTTTTAACTGCAGGACACATGGGGGCATTTACCAATAATCTACCAGATGGTAGGAGACAGGAGGCTAAGACTCATTTTTGAAAGTGCCTTATTATGATTGGGAAACTTTTAAGGATGAGTTATCGGAGGTGATAATCATGTTGGTGGGGACTATGAGTGATGAGCTTCCAGGAAATGAGGGCATAAGATTTTATTAGTGGGTTCTTTTGGTCAGGAATTTTGTCCGTGTAAGGGGAGGACACCAAGTCTAGCCCTCGGCAGTACCAGGCCTATCTGCAATAGTGCTAGTGATCTCACTGGTCACTTGAGGTTTTCAGATAGTGGTCATCGGGGTGGCCAAACACAACCAGCCTCATCTTTGGAAAAGTGGATTTTGTGATTCCATTCCTCAAGAGGCTCTGTGGGCCGCTTCTTGTCTAATCACCATGGAGAACATTCTCACAAGCTAAGTCTGACTGCCCTGGTAAACCCGGGACCGCGCAGTCAGGCGTTTGTCCAGAATCAAGAGGATCATTACTGCACAAACATTATCTTGGCACGAATTTCAGCATGGAAAATCTAGAGAAATGAGCGGGAAAATCCAGTATATTCCTAGATTTTCAACTCGGAATGAAGGAAAGAATACATTATTACCTGGTCACACCCCATTCCTAGATAACTACCTCTGCGTAATGCAGTAATACCGCATGAAGGAAAACTCGACCCCTGCGGTGTTACCGGTCCAAAATACCACAGACAGCGAAATGAGGCTTGGAATATTCAGCAAGTCGTTCACCACTTTTTAGCACACTACACAGCCACTTCTCGCGATGCCATTCCAGTAATGGATTCCATTAAAAAATAGAACATTTTTCGAGGAACTCGCAGTGCACATTCCCTTTTATTTCTGACCGAGGATGAAGGGAGGATCAAAGAGTGTATGCATCAGGAAATCAATAGCGACAAAAAAGAGGACAAAAAAGAGGAGGGCATTAAAGGCCTTCGGTAAACAGAGAGGCCAAAGCTCGCAGGCTGGCCTCTCCTGGGACACACCTCATCAGGCAGCACTTGGCTCTGATAAACTATCCAGCCAGCAGAATTATTCCCAGGGATTTTAAAGTGAAGAGTTCACATGTATATTCATAAATATTGAGGCAAAGGTAATTTGTTACTATAATTTGTAAAGCGCCTGAATCCTCCCCAAAGAGGTATCTCTGCGCTACTACTATGGAATCTCAGGCAGGTAGTGTTAGTTACTGAGTGGTGCACTCTTCAAATAATAGTGAAGAATCATGAACTAAATTTACAAACGTTACTAAGGATTCTATATGGTCCCGTTATTTGCCATCTGTGTCCACTGGCGGACTCGGAGCGGAGGAGGTCCATGCGGTAAGTCGTGAGGGGGTGACACCATGAGTTACCCGCACCGGGTGACACCAACCCTAGTGACGCCACTGATTTGATGATCCTTGTGGTCGTGAAGGTTAGAGTCTATTGAGGAATTTGCCTCCTCCGGGCTTCTGTCCTCAGAGTTTTGCCTGCTGTTGCTGATTTTCAAAATTAAGGCGTTTTGTCAAATCACTCTACAGTGAGCTAATGTGTGTGAACCAGTTATCAGGGATAACGTTGTTCCCATTTACACTAGACATTTCCGATCCCCTGCGTAGGCAGTTGATGATGACCCAAAACTATTTCGGGCTTTTGGTATGACAGGCCAGGACAGGCCAGGAAAAGTTCAATAAGAAGCGATTCCTAATAGTTTTTTGATGTGTGTGTGTGTGTGTGTGTGCAAGTGTGTCTGTGTGTGTCTGTGAAAGGAAAACAGAAATAGAGAGAGAGAATTAGCGAGATGAAGAATTTGTGCACATATTTATGAGTGAGAAAGAAAGAGTAAAAGCATATAGGTTATATAACCTCGCTGGAAAACAGTCACCTCACACTTTCAATCTAAAGTGATGACATACAATAAAGGTAAGGTACGGGAGAAGATGTTTGGCTCATGTTGCTTTATTTTGTTGCGACCCCTCCTCGGTGTCTTCACCCACCCCCTGAGCAGCCGTTTTCTCATCCCCTCTGCCACCACACATGCCTGGGGACAGATTTACAAGAACTGACGCATCTCTTGCATTTTAGCAGAGATGCGTCATTTCAATTGCGTCTCGCAAATGACCCATTGTGCCACCATGGATGCGTCGCATTTACAAAGCGGAGCACTGTGGTGCAAGGATTGACTGAAGCGTCACGCATCTGTTTCCGTAAAGGTAACGCATTGCTGGAGTTGTGTCGCAAACACGATGCAACTCCAGTAATGCTCAGGAATGCCTATTCCTATTGTGCTGAGTCACTCCTTAAGCCTGCTTCAAGCAGTAGTAAGGTTTTTACTCAGTGGCGTAGTAGAAGAGACGCAGTGAAATCTTGTAGATTTCACTGCGTCACTTTAACGAGGCTTCCTTGTGTCGGAACGCCCACCATGCATACTTTATACCTGACACAGGTATAACGTGACGCAGGGCTTTGCAACATGACACATCTCCCCAAATGCATCACATTGTAAATGTGTTGCAACGTGGCACATTGTTTACGCCGCCGCTGTGTCACAAAAGTGACGCAACGGTGGTGTAAAAGTGTAAATCTGACCCCGATGTTTTGCCTCACTCACTCAAGGTCTGGCGACTCCAAACAAATGGCTAAGCTTAGAGCTCCAACTAGGAGCCACAATTAGTTCTGAAGGCTACTTTGTTATGTTTCAAACCAGCTTTTCTACAGAACCTTGGATCTAGGTGTTGGTTGCTTATTGTCAAGCTTAGAACTTCATCTTGTGGACACACTTAGAATCTGAAAGCTACCTTGTAATTCTGACCTCTGATGCAGAAACGTTGATCTACATTACATGTGTGTCTATGATCTTTTTTTAATGTACTCTTCTCCAACACCTTATTTACTCCTTGGGTATCTATAGGCTACCTTGTAAGACTGACTTTTGCTACAGGTACTTGAAACTACATTATGAGTGTCTTTAGTTGTTATGTACTTTCTAAAATATCGTACTTCCTCATTGTAAAAGTGACTAACTGCCTGAGTTTAATTAACACTACACACCTCACTAGGGCCTTTCAGGCTTCTTTAGGCCTCTCACCGCACCATTCTCTGACCGCGGTCACACTCCTGTTTGTTGCACCTTCAACTGGAAAACAACCACAATAATGCTGATTACAATGCTCCGCTATAAACCTCTCGACACAGCACTATTCAGATATGGGCCCAACTCTTGGACTATCGATTATCCTATAAATGTCTCAAAAAATGCAAAAATGAATTTTAAACACAAACTTCTAAAACAAGACTCTGAAACTCTAATTCCGTATACCTACCACAATTTGGCCAATGGCTCCATGAAACCAAATTCTGTATTCTATTCTAAATGCCCATCAAAATGGAAAAACAGCTACCTTCTCCTCCTGCAAGTAACCAAGACCATCAAGATACCCTACGAAACTAAAGTGACAACGTCCCCATCCTCTTCTTTTAAAGGTGAAATGGATATATGGCTCTCCATGTAACATCTTATACAAGCGACTGACCCTTACCTCTCCTTATTTGCCCTTCACTTTCTGTCATTTTTTGAACCCCACATCCTCAGAGTAGCTCCCCTGATCCACCCTGACTTCTTCCTCTCTCCAATTCACCTTCCGGCCTGCAGCTACCCAGGATCCTGACCAGCACCCTTACTTCCCCTTCTAGCTCTCACAGCACAAGTACATCTCCGTCGGGTCGACACCTCTGCCCACCCAATCTAACAATCTCCCGGTATCTAATCGCAATGTTGTGCACCTTAATCCTAACAGCTCGGACTTCATTTCGAGACTTGCTACACACATACCCATAGCCAACGAGCCCCTCCCCACCACAGACTTACCTACTCAACCCATACAGGCTAACCACAAACCTAGTCCAAAAGATAAGAAACTCATACATATTAAAACACAGTATCCTCAGAGTCTCGAAGGATTAGACTCTCATCCTCCTCTGGGCATTGCTGACAATGTCCACATCACTTTCACTCGGATCTTGTCCCGCTTGGAACAAAAAATGGACTCCCTAGCCAATGACATAGCTCACCTAAGACATGACATATCTCAACAGACCAATCGACCCAGATAGCACATGACAGAGATTTCTAAAGTAACCCCACTCACTGGCCCGCCCATTTCAGCTGCATAAGATATCACCTGGGCCTTCACTACTAGTCATTTTACCCACAGGCCCCTTCGTGCACAACGCATCCTCTCTGGTCATGAAGCCACAGCTTTCAGTGAATCCTACTCTGCAAAGCACTTGACAAAATCTCCTCAAGCCCCCTCTGCTATCCCAGTAATTGTTAGCACAAATAGACCACCCTCAACTATAAATAAGCCCAGACCACCAGCTCAACTCACCATCATTCTAACTCTTCCTTCCTCGAAGGATAAGCCTTGCCCTCTCTCTTGCATGTTCCTAAACTTTAGATCAGCAGCTAAGCATGCAACCAATATCGCTAAATCTATCATCAGAGAAAAAATAAACATTGCTTTCCTCACAGAATCCTGGCTAAATGATTACTCCACACCTATACTCAACCTGCTTACCCCACCCAGTTACACCATCATCAGGCAGGACAGACCTGAACGATCTGGTGGGGGTCTAGTCATTATTCACAAAATTGGAATTCAACTTTTCACTGCGCGTAAGGCAGAATACTCGACCTTCAAATATCACATGTAGGAACTTATTAACAAAGGCACCCATCCTATCGAATTCCACACCATCTACCATCCTCTTTGTAGAAGAGTTCTCAGACCTAATAACATGGTACACCTTAAGAGGCCAGAGAAATGTGTTCTTGGGTGATTTAAACATCCATTGGAACAACACAGAAGACACTGCAATCCAACTACTCACAAACCTCCTGGAAATTAACAACCTAAATTAACTCTGTAAGGAGCCTACTCACAACAAAGGCTCCACCCTTGAGGCAATTATAACGAAAAATGACCTTATCTCCATCAGCTCTATCTCACCTATTGACTGGTCTTTTCAACATCAATTCCCCTACCAGATCCCGCCCTGATGTTATAAAGAAACCAAAGCTGTTAACCAGAAATATCCATCAAGTCCCAATTCTTGAACTTGAATCCAAAATTCGTGATCAACTGCAGCATCTCCCCTTCTTGTCCACTGCAGAAGAGCTCACTTCACACTACAACTCATCGATATCGGATGTAACCAAGTTGCCCAGCATAAACTAAAACAATCAAGATCTTCAAAATCAAAAGCTTGGTTTAATTCCGATCTCAACAGCGAAAGAAGAAAACTCAGACAAGCAGAAAGGACTTGCGGACAAAACTACTCAACTTTTCACCTAGCACTACTTAGAACAACAAGGCTGTCCTACAAAAAACACATCTTTAAAGAAAAATCCTCCTTCTTCTGCAGTTGCTAAAACAGCCCTAGGGTGCGCTTTAACATAGTTGAAGAACAAATTACATTAGCACCCCCTCCTGCTATAATCGCCACAAACGAAGGATGTGAAGAAATCGCAAGCTTTTTTGCTGATAAAGATGCAAAAATTGAGGAAACCTTCTAGCAAGTCTCCTCTCCTCCCTCTAGCTTTCCCAGCTTCGCCATCCCACCTCCCCTCACAGCTGATCTACCTCCAGAGCCCTTTTCGAACCAAACGACCACGATAATAGCCAATGACTTCATGAATCTTTGCCAAACTGAAAAACAACGCCAACTGGTCGGACTTCAAAACCTTGACTGAAAAGGAAGTCTTCAATATAATAATGAATCTGAAGCTGATGACCCACACCAATGATCCCCTCCCATCCAGATGGTGGAAAATCTCAACCACATCATTGCCCCGTTCTGGACTCTCATCATCAACACACCTCTCACCACGGGTTGTGTGCCGATCTCGCTCCAACTAGGATAAATCACACCCATCACCAAAAATACCAGGGCTGATCTCAACGATCTCAACAACCTCAGACCTATCTCCAACCTCCTGTTCCTTGCCAAGACTTTGGAAAAATGTGTCTTACAGCAACTTAATCATCATATGCTAAACGACTCCTGAGGCGGAAGCCGGTAGCCCGTCTATTTCTGTGTATTGTCTTTTTAAAACCTATCTGTTGCTACAGCCTGAACGTTGTTTTTAAAATATCACTCACTCACCTGAGCCTTTTTTAAAACGCACGTTGAACCTCACCACGGAACAGCCGATCTTGGGGCTGACCGGGCGGTGGCTCGGACATACGGAGGACGGTCGCCATATTGGGGGAAGGAGTAGGCAGCGGGCTAGTGCTCGGGGTGCAAGGGAAATAAAAGACGCCCTTATGGTCCTGACTCACCATTGCTGAAACGACTCCTGAGGCGGAAGCCGGGAGCCCGTGTTTTTCTGTGTATTGTCTTTTTAAAACTTATCTGTTGCTACAGCCTGAACTTTGTTTTTAAAATATCACTCACTCACCTGAGCCTTTTTTAAAACGCACGTCGAACCTCACCCACGGAACAGCCGATCTTGGGGCTGACCGGTGGCTCGGACATACGGAGAACGGTCGCCATATTGGGGGAAGGAGTAGGCAGTGGGCTAGTGCTCGGGGCGCAAGGGAAATAAAATGGATGCCCCTAAATGTACGCGCAGCGGACGCGTGCAGCGGGCGCGCCGCCTGCGTGCCAAAGGCGTGCCAAAGGCAAGCCCGTCTGTGCCCGTCTGCGGCCGACCGGGGCTAGGGGCTGAAACTCCTGCCAGACTCCACCCTAAAAATCAAAACCATAAACAGTACAGCTCCCAAGAGCTCATAGCTCTATGTCCACCCACACATAACAGATGCCTACACAGCATGAGTCTCGAGAACAAAGATAAAAAATGTGCATACTGCCTATTCGCCGTAAACCGCCAACTTAGGACGAGGTGTAGGGGACAGACACTAAATCTCGCCCACATCAACTGTCGCTCGCTAGGGAAGCATAAAACGGAAATCCATGACTACCTGATGGACGAACAAGTGGATGTCCTTTTTCTCACGGAGACGTGGCTTAACGCTACTTCGGCGCCAGAAGTGCTAAGCGCCCTCCCGCCAGGATATGGAATTAACAGAATTGATAGGAAAAAGATGAGGGGGGAGGGATCGCCATAATATATAAACATGAACTGGCCTGTACCCTGGAGGAGGCGGATATTGTGGATAGCGAGACCGGGTTTTTCTCTATCTCGGCATCCCATGACCATGTCCTCAAGGGTTTTTTGACATACCGACCCCCTGGGCCAGGAGATCGGTTTGCGGCACAGCTAGTTGAAAGTCTCACACAACTAGCTTTAAAATATGAGCGATTCCTCCTCCTAGGGGATTTGAACCTCCACTTCGACGACATCTCGAAAAACGGAAGCACAGGAAATCAGACAGGAATTAGCAGGTATACAATTGCTGCTGAAATCGGAAATGCCCACCCACTGCAAAGGCCACCTCCTGGATCCGGTTTTTGCTAACTGGGAGGCGTTGACCGTAGCACCCCCCCACTCTAGTCATCTGGTCGGATCACTTCTTAGTCTCATTTAGAGCAGTAGTTCCTGATACCATGGTACAGAGAGGGACAAGTACTGTAAATAGACGCAGGAAATGGGCAAAGTTCTCAACAGAAGCATTCAATAAGGCAATGGACCAGGGAGGCCCCCCTGCGTGTGTGGGAATTGAGTTAGCCTGTGAGGCACTAGACACTCGTATCCTGAAAGCGTTAGACTGCACAGCACCATGGACGCAGAATGCACCTCTGAGAAAATCCAAGTTTGCCCCTTGGTTCAATGCTGAACTGCGGGAAAAGAAAGCAGAGTGCAAACGCCTAGAGAGGAGGTGGAGAAGAAGCTTCTCCGAGATAGAGAGGGATGCATACAAAAAGGGCCTGATGGAATACCACGCTCTTATCCGGAAAGCTCGTAAAGCCTACTATTGCACCAGAATTGAAGGTGCGGACAACACCATGAAGGAGCTGTTTCTAGTATATAAGGAACTATCAGATCTCGCCAGGACAGCAACCCCCAAGAGTGGATCAGTTAAATCCTGTAATCAGATAGCAGAGTTTTTTGCTAGCAAGGTAGACAAAATCTACTCCGCCTTCCCAGATTCTGCCAGGGTAGGGGATGGTAGGACTGGAACCCCCACTGTTCAAGACAGGAACTGCCTTGCCGCATTTGTGGTACCCGCTCGGGAAGCTTTATGCCAGATCGCAGGAAGCATTAAATCTGGCTCCCCCAGAGACCCGGCCTCCCCCAAAATACTGCATGACAGTATAGAAACTCTTGAGCCCCATATCAGATATTTACTTGAACTCTCCTTCAACTCAGGACAGGTACCTAAAATCTGGAAGTAAGCGGTGGTCCTTCCTTTGAGGAAGAAACCCAATATTAGTATAGAGAAACTAGAAAATCTACGCCCCATCTTGCTGCTCCCATACTTCGCTAAAATTGCGGAAAAAACTGTCAATAAACAGCTCTCTGCCCATATTGAGGCCAACGGCTTGCTCCACTCTTCCCAGTCGGGCTTCCTTGCCCTCCACTCGACAGAGTCAGCCCTACTACTCTCTATGGAAACACTACGCAAATATGTGGACAAAGGTCAAACAGCTGCTTTGATGTTACTCGATCTCAGTGCCACATTCGACACTGTAGCTCATCACACTCTGCTACAGTGTCTGAAAAGGGGAGGAGTGGTGGGCAATGCATTGAACTGGCTAGAGTCATTTTTAACTGGCCGTAGTTTCCAGGTAGCACAGGGGCCTTTTCGGTCTAAAGAATTGAGTCTCGAACAGGGAGTACCACAGGGTTCCAGCCTCAGCCCCACACTATTCAATCTATATGTGGCACCAGTAGCAGATATCACAGATAGATTTGGGGTTGAGGTAGTGTCGTACGCTGACGACACACAACTGATTGTAACCTTGTCGTAACCCAAGGAACAATGTGCCGCCAACTTTACTGCATGCATGCAGGAGCTCGCCACATGATGGCTGACAACTGCCTCCAATTAAATGGAAACAAGACAGAGGTGTTGATTGTGGGTAAAACCCCATCAGTCTGGACCTCGGCCTGGTGGCCTGATAGGCTGGGTGCACTTCCTACTCCCAGCAATCCAGTGAAGAACTTAGGAATCTGGATAGATAATAAAATATTGTTTGAACACCAAACCAAACAGGTGGCGGGCACCTGTTTTGGAATGCTACGGGTCCTCAGGAAAACATTGGATCTTCTGCCTCTGCCGGTTAGGCAAACTTTGGTCCATGCCCTTATAACGTCCAGACTGGACTATGGGAATGTCCTGTACTTGGGGGCCAGTGCAAAATGTCTCAAGAGGCTACAACGAATACAAAGCGCGCTGCCCGCATGATTCTATTACTGCTCAGAAGAGCATCAGCAAAAAAAAGCGCTCAGGACCTTGCATTGGCTACCGATTGGGGAGCGGGTGACATTCAAGGCCGTCTGTGTAGGTCATCGTATCCTACAAGGAAGGGGCCCTAAATACTTACACTGTCTTCTCAGTCGGTATGAGCCCACTAGACAGTTAAGGTCAAAGGGGAGAGGGCAAGTTCATGTCCCCAAGTACAACAGAGTGAGAATGGGAGGATGCTCTTTCAGAGTCCTGACCGCCACCGAGTGGAATAGACTGCCACAAAGGTTACGTCTTGAAACGTTACAGTCCATCTTCAGGAGAGAACTTAAAACCATCCTGTTCCCCAAAGACTAAGCCTGTACACAAGTAACCACGTACTCCACCTGTACCGATATAGGAGCCATTTCAGGAATGATCAGCGCGGGGACACACTAGTCAGTGTAACCATGCGCTTTACAAGCTGTATATAAATAAATAAATAAATATACAAAAATTCTCCCTCCTTGACACTTTTCAATCCAGTTTTAGGAAAGGCTGTAGTATTAAAACGGCTTGCTGACCATATCTGATGACATCCACAAAGCCTTAGATGAGGGTGACGCTTGCCTAGTTATTCTACTTGACCTGTCAGCAGCATTTGATACGGTCAATCACCCAGCCCTACTTGAGTCTTTGAAGTGGCGTTTCAGTTTGAATGGCACTGTACTAAAATGGTTCTCTTTCTTCCTTCAACACCGCTTGCAACAAATCAAAATCAACTCTTGCCTGTCTTAACCTACTTGGATCAATCTTGGTGTGCCTCAGGGCTCAATTCTATCCCCGTCCTTTGCAATCTCTTTATGGAACCCTTCACGGTCATCTTGAAACAGTCAGGGATCAAATACCACCTATATGCTGATGACACCCAACTTTACTATAAAATAAAATCACACAGTGGCATTCGACATCTTAACGACACATTGAACAAATTACAATCCTGGTTTCACACGAATCACTTAAAGCTAAACCCCATCAAGACAGAAGATATTCTTTTCTCCCCTAAAAGTAACCGCCTTCCAATACTCGAATGGCTCATCGACCTAAATGCTTTAAAGTGCTATCTTACTTTATCAAACTCTTCAAAATACCTTGATTTCTTCCTGGACAACAACATGTCAATGAAAGAACACATCAAAAATACAGCAAAAGGAGCACTGTCTCACTCAAAAACCTCTAGAAACTTAAACCATTTATTCCCGCATATTATTTAAAAAATGTGGTGCAATCTCTGGTCCTCTCTAAACTAGACTATGGTAATGCCACTCTCATTGGGACACCTAAAACTCACCTCGCCCCCCTGAGATCTGTTCTGAGCATGGCAGCTCGGCTCATCTCAGATGTTAAACGGTTTGAGCAAATCACTCCTGTACTCAAGAGCCTCAGCAGGCTTCCTATTGAAGGAAGATGTACTTACAAGACTGCATGTATCATCCACAAAGCCCTTCACTCTCATACACCTGACTACTTAGAAAACAACCTGACAAAAGCAGGAACCACTAGATCATTGAGAAGTTCCAATGCTCTTCTGCTCTTACCTCCCATTCTAAAAAAGAAAGCAACCAAGTTGCACTCTTTTTCTGGAAATGCTCTAAGAATATGGAACTCCTGACCATGTGACTTTCGATGCAACCCTTCCTTCCCTTGCTTCAAGAGAAACCTGAAACTCCAACTCCTCTAAAAATACTTAAATTCCTAGTCCACGGATCTTATTAAAATATCGCTTTATCAGACCTAGACCTTCTGTCTGATGCAGCAGGTCTCTCTTTATTTCTGTGCTTCTCTGACTTTTAGATCCACTCAAATTGTGCCTCTATTGTTGGTCATTCAACTTGCACCTTAGGTGGGAACCATTTGTTATGTTATGTTAATTAGAACTTGTAGAGCGCTCGTTCACCTACAGGTTTCTTGGCACTGGAAATTTGGAATAACGTCTCATATGTTCATTGCATGCCTGCATTTACTGTTTCTTATCATGACCTTGTAAAGCATTCTGACAACTATGGGTCTACCTAACGCTATATAAAACGTATATGAATAAAATAAATAAATAGGGAAATATCAGTCTTAAGTAAAATAACACTTTAGGTCGGATGTACATCATTCTGGTTGCAAAAAGGCCCAATTTGCAACCATTGTAACCAGAAACTTATTTTGTAAACCGACCTATCTACTATTAAGCAGGTTCACAAAATAAGGAATTGGAGTGAGTTGTCGTCGGATCTACCTCTTTAATATTTGCACGGTAGGTTTCAAATGTCAGCTCCCTGCCATTGGTGAGCTGTAAGGGTCAGCAGACCACCAAGCAGCCCAATTTCCATAAAGGGAATATGGATGCTTTAATATGGGAGTCAGTAACTTTTCACTGGCTTGTGACAAGAATTGCAGTTGCAAACCATTGATACATATGGTATAGATTCACAATTTCCAGGGGACATGCACAACATGCCTCTTTCAAATGGAGAATTGGTATGCAGGCACAACCCATTATAGAAGTTGATAAGTCCGAGTCCTAAAATGAATCAAGTATTTAAGAAATACCCTTTTGTTGTCCAATTATGTGGATTCAACTATTTGAGACGGCAACATAGATTAGTAGATCTAGCCTTTGTTTCATAACTGCCACTGCAAGAGTGGTCATGCCTTTCTGCATGATATCTAAGCCCGGGTGGGTAACTATTTTACGTCGTTTTGCTTACTCAGCTCCTGCGAGGAACCTGTTGCGGGTGGTGGTGGGTCGTGGTTCTGTTGCGAACGTGCGGTTTAGGCAAATCTACAACTCCATGGCAGAGCATAGTTAGCCAGCCCCTCCACTCACCCAAAGTAAATATAAAGTAATTATAAAGTAATTAAAAAGGCACTCTACTTCCTCCTCACCGTCCCTCTTCACTGATAACCCCTACATTGTATGTCTTGCGCGTGCGCATGTGCACACACAAGACGTACAACGTAGGGTTTATCTAAGAAGGATGGTGAGGACAAGGGAGCACCCATGGAGAGGAGGTGGCAGCCACGGCAGGTAAGCACCTTTTTTTATTCCTTTATAATTACTTTGGGAGGGGGAAGGCAAGTAACGGAGCAGATCGAAGTTCCACTGAGTTGCTTTCCAACTCCGTGGAATTTCGCACAGAGACACTACGCCTGCTCCGCCCAGGGTTAATGAGAACCTTGATCAAAGAGGCCATTGAACACCGCTGGTATATTTGCATTTTAATGGATGGATACAATATTGTCTGGCTAAGCAGAGTGTGAGCTTGTAGACAAAGGGCCCGATGTAGGTAACAGGGAAATACTGATTCCTAAATACCAAATTTTACCGATTCGGTATTTAGAAATCGGTATTTCAGATGTAGGTAAGAATTCGGTAAAAAATACCGAATTCTTAATATTCGTTATTACCAAATCGGTAATTGAGATCCGGTAATAACGAATACCTACCCATTCATTCCTATGGACTTGGAGGCCCATAGGAATGAATGTGAAGACATTCGGTATTATCGAATCGGTAATACCGGGAGGTATTTCAAGGGTGCCAGGGTGCCTACCCTGTTGCACCCCTGAAATGTGCATGTGTATACATGTGGCACACATGCATGCCCTAAGGGCATGGATGTGTGCCACATGGCACATTTCAAAAAGCAAAAAAGTGCTTTTTGAAAGGAACTCGCTACTTACCACCAAACTTGAAGTTGGTGGTAAATAGCGATTCCTTAAGGCTGCGGTGCACTGCTTTAAGTGCTACCTACATTGCATTTAAGGAATCGGTATTACCGAATTCTTAAATGCAAAGCCAATTAGGAATCGGTATTAAGGAATCAGTATTTACTGATTCCTTAATACCGAATCCTTCCCTACATGACAAATGCCTAAATACCGGTCGGTAATGGTGAAATTTCCAGTTTTTGGGCCACCTGCATATGGCCCAAAGAGACTAAGGGCCCGATGTAGGTAATTAGTATTTACAGATTCGTAAATACCGAATTTTACCGATTCGGTATTTACAAATCGGTAAATGCTATGTAGGTATTTTTACCGAATTATTTAACGAATCGGTAACATTCGGTAATTACCGAATTGGTATTTACCGATTCGGTAATTGCCATTGATTCCTATGGGCCTTGAGGCCCATAGGAACCAATGGCAATTACCAAATCGGTAAATACCGATTCGGTAAAATTACTGAATTGACAAGGGGGACAGGGTGGCACTTTGACACCCTGTTGCACCCCTGATTCAGGCTTGTGTGCCATGTGACACACTTACATGCCCTTAGGGCATGTGTGTGTGTCACATGGCACAGGTGTACATGCACAGATGTGCGTGTACACAGGAATTCGTTATTCACCATCAAATAGTATTTGATGGTAAATAACAAATTCTTAAGGGCCTGTGGCACTGTTTTCAGTGCCACCAACATCCCATATTACCAATTCTGTAAATTTACCGATTCGGTAATTTACAGACTCGGTAAATTTATCGATTCGGTAAATTTACAGAATCGGTAATTTTCAGGCCCCCTACATCTGAAACTACAAATACCGGTCGGTAACGGCCGAAATCGGCCGTTACCGACCGGTATCTGGCCACCTACATCTGGCCCTAAATTACCAATAAGCATGAAGTATCAAGCATAACATAGAAAACTATATATGTAAGACATTTGAAATGTGCATACAGATTGACAAACACCAGGCTAGGTCGCCCCCACACACTGCTGCCTGCCTGCTGCCTGCCAGGAAACCAGTTAGCCACAGCTGATTCCGCCTCCTGATTCTGCCGCTCGGATGACCCAGCCGCCGCTGAGCCGCCCGCCCCAGACTTTTCCCGCCGCTGCTTCCTTGCAGCCCCGCCCCCGCCTGCCCATTCGCCGCCCCGCTCCCGCCACCCAGCTGCTCCTCCAACCCGGCTCCTTACTTCGGATGACCCCAGAGCCACCGTGCAGCGCACGCGTGCAGTGGGCGTGCCGATTGTGCGCCGAAGGCGCGCCAAAAGTAAGCCCATCTGCGCCCATCCGCACCTGGACCGCGCCCAGCGCCAGGACCCCTGGCCCCCAACGATGCCAGCCCACGCGACGGACCTACGACGCCGCCACCCTCAACGCATTTAAACCCGACCGGAACCCCGCCTGCAACCGAGCCACCCCAAAATGCACCCACGGACCCTTCACCTGCCAAGCCTGCAAGTTCACCTGCCTCCGGACCTGCACCGCACCCAAAAGGCCAGGCAACAGCAACAACCACCTCAAGTGCATCCTGCTCAACACCCGCTCCGTCCACAGACACGCCGTTGAACTCTGGAACCTGCTTGACACAACATCACCAGACGCCACGGAAACCTGGATGAACGCCTCCTCAGCGCCCGACATCGCCATAGCCATCTCGGACGAATACAAAATCACCCGGAGGGACCGCGTCAACCAGACCAGAGGAGGCATCGCCATCGTCCACAGGAACCAACTCCGACGACACCTTCACCGACGCCGAGCACCTCCAATTCCAGATACACACCGACCCGAAGACCACCCTCAGAGGCACCCTCATCTACAGACCCCAGGGATCACGCACCCAATTCAGCGAAGACATCGCAGACTTCATCAGCCAGCACGCCCTCCAATCCGCTGACTACATCCTCCTAGGGGACCTCAACTACCACCTGGAGAAAAACAACGACACCAACACGACCACCCTGCTGGACAACCTCGCCAATCTCGGACTCAAACAACTGGTGAACCCCCACCCACTATGCCGGCCACACGCTGGACCCCGTCTTCTCCTCCAGCAAGCACATCTCCTTCACCTACTCCACCGGACTCCATTGGACGGATCACAGCTGCGTCCACTTCAGTTTCAGAGGAACCACGACCCACCACCACCCGCAACAGGTTCCTCGCAGGAGCTGGAGCAAGATCTCCGCCGACCAGCTCACCACCTCCCTCAGCCTGAACCCTCCTGCCAGCACAACGGACCAGCCCGCAACTTCACACAGTGGCTCACCAACTGCGCCGACGACCTCGCACCACTGAAGAACCCTCCCAGCAGACCCGGCAGCAAGAAAGCCTCCTGGTTCACCGACGAACTCAAAACATCCAAGAAAAACTGCCGCACCCTTGAAAAAACCTGGCGCCACGACCAGACCACAGAAAACATGACTGCCCTCAAGAACGCCACCCGCAAACACCACCAGCTAATCCGCACCACCAAAAGGACAACATTCAAAGAACGACTGGACAACAACACCCACAACAGCAAGGAACTCTTCAGCATCGTCAAAGAGTTCTCCAACCCCAACGCCGTAAACAACAACATCACACCCTCGCAAGACCTCTGCGACTCACTCGCCACCTTCTTCCACCGCAAGATCGCCGACATACACAACAGCTTCGACGCACAGACCACGCACCCAACCACCGAACCAACGCCCCCCACCACCACCCTCTGCAACTGGACCCCGGTCAGCACCGAAGACACCACCCGCACGATGAACACCATCCACTCCGGATCACCAACCGACCCCTGCCCCCACCACGTCTTCAACAAGGCCGACTCCATCATCGCACCCCAACTCCGGGACATCATCAACATCTCCTTCAACACAGCCACCTTCCCGGAGAGCTGGAAGCATGCCGAGCTCAGCGCCCTCCTGAAGAAACCAACAGCGGACCCCACCGACCTCAAGAACTTCCGTCCCATCTCGCTCCTCCCTTTTCCTGTCAAAGTCATCGAGAAGATCGTCAACAGACAGCTCGCCGCCTTCCTCGAGACAAACGGATCCCTCGACCCTTCGCAGTTCGGCTTCCGAGCCAACCACAGCACCGAGACCGCCCTCATCGCAGCCACCGACGACATCAGATCCCTGCTCGACAACGGGGAAACAGCGGCCCTCATCCTCCTGGACCTATCTGCGGCGTTCGACACTGTCTGCCACCGCACCCTAGTACAGCGCCTCAGCAACATCGGGATCCAAGGGAAGGCTCTGGAGTAGATCATCTCGTTCCTCGCCGGAAGAACCCAGAGAGTCCGCCTCCCCCATACAGATCCGAGGCCACCGAGGTCATCTGCGGCGTACCACAAGGATCCTCACTCAGCCCCACCCTCTTCAACGTCTACATTAGCCCCCTCGCAGCCATCACACGCCAACACAACCTCAACATCATCTCCTACGCCAACGACACCCAGCTGATCCTCTCCCTCACCAACGACCCCGCCACCTCCAGAGCCAGCCTTCACGAAGGGATGAAAGACGTTGCCGAGTGGATGAAGAACAGCCGCCTGAAACTGTACTCAGACAAGACGGAAGTCCTCATCCTGGGATCATCGCCCTCTGCCTGGGACGATTCCTGGTGGCCCCCTGCCCTGGGCACCCCTCCCAAGCCAACAGACCACGCACGAAACCTGGGCTTCATCCTGGACTCCTCCCTCTCGATGACCAGACAAGTCAACGCCGTATCGTCATCGTGCTTCAACACCCTGCACATGCTCCGTAAGATCTTCCGCTGGATCCCCTCCGAAACCAGGAAGACAGTCACCCAGGCACTCGTCACCAGCCGACTGGACTACGGGAACACCCTCTACACAGGAACCACGGCCAAACTACAGAAAAGACTCCAGCGTATACAGAACGCCTCCGCACGACTCATCCTGGACATCCCTCACCACAGCCACATCTCAACCCACCTGAGAGACCTGCACTGGCTCCCGGTCAACAAGAGGATCACGTTCAGACTCCTCACCCACGCACACAAGGCTCTCCACGACATGGGCCCAAAGTACCTCAACAGCCGCCTCACCTTCTACACACCCACCCGCCAGCTACGATCGGCCAGCCTCGCCCTCGCCGCCGTACCACGCATTTGCAGAGCCACCGCTGGAGGAAGGTCCTTCTCCTACCTGGCGGCCAAGACATAGAACTCCCTCCCCATCCACCTACGGCTGACCCAGGACCACCTCTCCTTCAGGAAGCAACTCAAGACCTGGCTTTTCGAGCAGTAACGGATCCCCCCCAGCGCCTTGAGACCCTACTGGGTGAGTAGCGCGCTTTACAAATTGATTTGATTGATTGATTGATTGATCAAGAAGAATGAAAGTCACTCACCTTGAAGCTGTCATGAACTCCTATCCAGTAGGCACCTCTGTTGTAAGGATCGACTGGTTTTCCCATCAGAACAAATACAAAATCATTTTCTTCTTTGCTGTGAATGGAGGCCAAGTGAGAATTGTGGGAGAGACAGGTTGACTTGAAAAGACAAACAAAATGTACATCAGATTAAACACTGGGGATGGCACCTGATTCTATAATGTGGTGTAATGCTGTAATACAATGATAATTCTTGACTTTTTATATTCAGCCAGAAAATACTGATGTGCTGCATTGAGTGGGAGAGTGAAAGGAGTAGCAGCACCAGATTGATGAAGATTTGGTGCTATCTTCCAAAAGCTCTGATGAACTTGTAGGCAGTCAAGCACCTCATATACACTTTTGCATCATAATGCAAAGCTCTGTGTGAGATGTCTAACATAGATTTTGTACTGCAAGGGTACTATTACAGTACAAAATGATACCTTTAGACATACTTTGCATGTGTGCTACCTAGTACAGCACAAACAGACATTTTGAATAGTTTAGAGGAAAATAATGTTTCTACACTTTGTATCAAAAACCATGAGTGGTTTTGTGGGAATGCTCATGCGGCAGCCATTGGATGCATCCTTGAGGCAAAGTAATGCAAAGTAGTGCAAAGCTTTGCTTCATGTTTCTTTTAGGCAAATTTCCAGGACAAAATACGTTTTGCACTGAAAAGTAAATACCACATCAACACTTTGCCCTTGTGTGCTTCACTTTTGGATACTTTGCACTGGTACAAGGTGACACATTAAACGCCATCACAACAACACCTTTCAGAACAAAGTCTTTGCAGTAAAGATATGGAAGCGGATAACCACATGGAAACATATCATGATGATACAAGAGGCCTGGAGTTTCTTCCTAAACATAGCGAGATGGTATGTGAATACTCAACACTGATTGTATATGGCTTCATTGATTTTCGATATCTTACAAATCACAAACAGTGGAGCTTGCACAGTACAAAATGCACTGCCACTGTGTAGCAATACTGATAGCTACTGGATTTTATTGGTAAGAGATTACAAAATGCAAGATACCTATTCCATCTTAAGTCATGGTACTATAAAATCTGGTTAAAGAAGACTGGACTATGCTTTGCAAACCTTATCATGAAGAAAGTGGCAGGGCTTTTTATTAACATCTTGTCTGCCACCAGGCTGACACCAGCATGAGACTGGGTTGCGCAGATAACTAATTTCTTGCCCACACTGAAGTTGGTGCTGGAAAGAATAAAGTTTGCAACACCAGCTCTCAGGATCTATGCAGTGGGTGTAGTTCTCAGTAGTACAGCAGGTGTCTGGCACCGTGGCCCAGCTATAGCTGTATTTGACTATCCAACTGAGGGACAGTTTCCATTTTCCTTCCTTTAAGTAGGGTTTATGATTCTCTTGCTACGCCACTGGTCTCTGAAGAGACAATCACTCCCTTCCCTGATGCTGACCCTGGTCATGCACATTTTAGGCTGTTGAGCAGTCTTAGCTTAAATGTGCTGAGCAGCGAAGCATGTGAGACATTGCGTCTTGGTAGGTATCAAGCCTGAATGCATGACGCCTCAACCAGGAATGCATTCAGCTGCAGTGCAAAGCACACATCTTGGCCAAGATTGAGAGCTCTTCAGTAGATTTCCATCACATGTGAGCACAGAACAGCAGCAGGAAGCCACCTATTGCTATTGACACGTAAATACATTTGTTGTGCTGAGAAGCGTGCATGTCACAATGAATTCTTGACTACCCACGTCGATGATCGGCTCCGCGATGATGTTGTCTTCAGAGTTGAGTTGGCACAGCGCAGGTGTCGGGCCAGCGCCGCAAGTCGGAGCAGCGCTCACAGCTATGGCAGGCTTTCAAAGTCGTCGCTTGTGTCGATGTGTCACGGCGGCCGGTGTCGGGTCCACGTCGCAAGTCGAAGCAGCGCTCATGACTTTGTTGCAGATTCCAGCATCGAGGTTGCAGATTCCCTCTTTAGCACTAGAACAGCAAGTTCCAGATGAAGGCAAACAGAAGGAGGGGAAGTCTGGTATCCCTGAGACTTCGGTCAGGAGGCAAGCTCAAATTAAGCCCTTGGAGTAATATTCAGCAAGATGATGAAGTTCTTAAAACGTTCCTTCTCCTTTCCTTGGCAATGAAGAGACCACTGCAGGACAACCCAGCAAACAGCACACTGGCAGAGGGGCAGTTCAAACTCATGCAGCTACCTTGGTTCTTCTCCTTGATGAAAGGTATGTCTTGTTCCCAGAAGTGATCTAAAGTCTTGGGGTCTGTATCCCCATATTTATATTACTTTTCTCTTTGTTATCTGAAGGCAGAGAGGCCTCTGCCTAGTCCAAACCAGTTCTGGTCAGTCCTGGAGTACTTTGTTGACAAGTCTCCTTCTTTCCTTTCACAGTGTAGGCCAGAGACATCAGACACACCACAGGAGGTGGAGCCAGCATTGTAAAGTGATGGCCCATCCCTATTCAGGTCCCAGGTGCAACTCCTCCCTCCCATCTATATGCAGATATCTCTATTCAGCACTGTGCTGACTCACCCTGTCTCCTGGAATCCTTCAGCCCTTGTCACTCAAACTCCATACAAGGAATACACAACCTAGCAGAGGCAGGCTTGGATAGTTAGGCAAGAAAATACCTACTTTCTAAAAGTGGTATTTTCAAACACAGAATGTTAAAACCAACTCCACTAAAATATGTATTTTATCATTCTGAGTTCAGGCATACTAAACTCGAATTTCTACCATGTTCCCTGAGTCAGTTAGGATTATAAGATGTAATAATCAAACTGCCCATTCTGGCCTATAGGGAACAGTTAGCCTTGCAATAGTGAAAAGCGAAAATGGCTGTAATTCACTAGTAGGACATGCCACACCCACCAGAGCATGTCCTACCTTATCCTTACAATGCACCCTGCCTTTGGGCCGACCATTGGGGTGTCTGATATGAAGAAAAGGGAAGGTTTAGGGACTGGCAAGTGGGTGCAATTGTCAAGTCGACATGGCAGTCACAGACTGCACACAGGCCCTGCAATGGCAGGCCTGAGACACACTTTACAAGCTGCTTCTGTGGGTGGCACAACCAGTGTTGCAAGCCCACCAGCAGCATTTGATTTACAAGCCCTGGGCACACATGGTGCAGTGTACTAGGGTCTGACAAGTATATCAAATAACCCAATCATGGAATCACTAATTAGTACATTAATTTAACATAGGGAGCACTTGGACTGTGGCACTGAATAGCAATGGCACAGTGCCCAAAGCATCTAAAACCAGAAAACAGATAGAAAACAGAGGAGGCAATTTGAAAAAAATGGAAGGGAGACTTACGCCAATGATACCAGGTCTAAGACGCAATATGAGATATGTGATTGGAGAAGCCTTGTTCTTCCACATACCTACAGGAACAGTGTCAGCTGGGCAGATGATAGGCCTGTTTATTGAGGCTACTGAGGTACACGTACTGTTGTAGGTCTGAACGTTTTCTAGATGAATGTGTTACTAGTTCCCCAGTGCTCAGGGCTGTGGGAAAGGGTCCCTCATACTCTTGGACATTAATGATTAATCTTTTGTGGAATTTGTAATTTGTAGATATTTTAAAAATGTTCAGATAGGAGGCTGGATAGGGTGCCTGAAGGTGGCTACTAGCAGTCAACCCAGAGTGCAATTCTGGGTGCCCCTTTGGGGGGAGGAAGGGATGCAGGCAGTGGGACAAAGCACTGGGGAGGCAGGATAGTATGGGTGATAGAGGTTCATTTGTAGATATTGTGAGTATTATTTGTATCTAGTAGATATTTTGAGTATCATTTGTATCTACTTGGCTGCTACAAGAGGAGAGTGCTGCATAGTCTGTGTGGAGGAAGTTTGAAGCTCGGCACTACATATTATTCATGCGGGGGGAGGGAGGGCTGTAAATGTTTCCTTTTATTTCTTCATTTATTCAGCCTTTGTCCCAGAGAAATGTTGGTTGCAAACTGATCATTTTGCTTTGTGTGAATAGGTCCCTTTGTTTGGTAGAGAGCCAAGTTTTATTAGATCACCTTTCCAGGAGTATAGGGTTAGGCAGTGAATGTTGCTAGTAGCCACCATGTTTTTCTGACAAGACAACCTATTTAGTGGGTTCATTGACTTGAATTGCGCAAGGCATAGGTAATTTTCCCCCAAAATTTTTTTTCCTTATCTTTAATAAAAATGTAACCACCATTGAATTGGGTTTTTAATAACTATAACTACAGTTGTATAATCATTTTTGTGGCTGGTCATATTCCTAAAATATAGTATTAAGATTTTATTTTGAACTCAGGTTTTCTAAATAGGACAGCTAGTCCTGCCATGGTGAAAAAGTGACAAATAGTTGTTGGGTGATAGTCACTGTAATGACATATTAGCCTTACATTTCTACATGTTCTGCTTGGTTGAACTGCAGATTTTACACTGCTACAGTCAGGCTGCAGTGGTAGCCATGAAACCATGTTTGCACTGCCACTGTAGTGGCGGACACAATAGGTGCTGCAGCCACTAGTGGCATAGTGGCATTTAACTTCCAGACCCTGGGTACACTGTGTACCATATATTGTGGACTTATAGTCAAGTTAAATATGCCTAGTGACCACACAGAAAATGTGGATTTCCTACACAGATTCATAACATAACATCCCATACATATTAATAAAACACACATTCACCCGGAAGCGTAACTTGGTGCTGAACACCAGATGATTATTGTTCCCCAGCTCAATTGTACTAATTTTATCGAATAAAAAAAAATAAAGGTTAACTTGACCTGCCAAGATTTGTACTTATAGCCATTAGGTCAACTATAGATCTCTGGAGTAGATGCATTAGTCCATGGTGCCACTATGACCTCTTTTCTATGTGCTGAGCAAGTGCTTCATTTTGGACAACCCTTAACATGCTAATTTCTCTTCATTCCAGCAGTAGATCAACATACATATCGACAGGGAGATCTTTTAATAATAACATTCCTATTTTTTTTATTTCCCAATCCAAGTGGCATCCATCATCTTGGATCTGTAAGTAAAAAAGGAAAGCAAATGGCCCACTCGTCATTCCACAAGTGCTCGCATATGGTATTACACATAAGCGTTCCGTCAAAGTGACGCTATCATCAGCAGCGGTAGCATTATTGTACCTTTTATTGTTGATACTGTACAGTGTCAGTATTTTGCTTACTCCCGGCACTGTGAAGCATCATGAAATGGCATTATCAAAGCCACTTGGACACAAACTCTAGCCCTATTGGCTTTGCCATAGCTTGTTTCTTGTATATGTCCCATTAAATTTCTTTCCTTCTCTTTTTCATTTTTGTAGCCCCTCTGATAGTCCTACAGGCCGGGCTGATTTCCACTCTTTACATCTGCGGTGTGTTGAATCCTCTGTGACCACAATTTGTAAGTTGTGCAGCCTTCTTGGAATGATACTGTTCACAGTATACTATTATTTTACAGTTTGAAGATAGCCATCATATATAGAAGCATTGATTTAGCCACCTTGGATTAGTACAGCAGGGATGCACAACATTATTTAGCATTTGAAGATGTAAGGACAGTGTTATGTTTATGGATCGACTGTTAAACCTGTCAGCCTTTAGGTGGTCTTTCCCCAAAGTTTTTGGCTTCACCCCTCCCATTTATGCTGAATGTATTTTTGTTGGCCCAAGGAACTAGTGTGCTTTACCACTGCTACTGTGCTTGTCCTCCTTCCCCTCAACGTGGTAAAATTAATTTATAATTGGCACTTTAAATTTACTTATACATCCTTAGTAAAGTGGCCTGTGAATTAAAGGTACTAGTGGGCCTGCAGTGCGTATTGTGCCACCACCTTAAGTAAGTAATGCTTTACTGTACATGGTTATTTAAAACCTTTACAATGTAGAAAAGAGTTCAGTTAATAAAACAAATGTCAAATTCTTACATATTAAGACAATAAGTTAAAAAAAAGTATGATTTCAGTTAGACAGCCTATTTATCATGATAAGATGTGCAGTAAGTTGATCCTTGTTGCTGGCCGAGGGGTAATATAGTAAAGTGCCAGTTCAATAAGAGCATTTTTGAAAGTGCCACTTCAATAAAAACATATTTGTGTTAAAAAAGAAAAGGTGATTTCTTATGATGACAGTTCAGGCTATCCCTGTAATGTGGTCAGGGTTATTCAGTATAGTTCAAAGTGGCTGTTTGCTTTCAGCATTGTTCTCCACCTAGTGAAAATCATGGCTTGGCGGATGACAACATGAGGCTTGGGTAACATTCGGGGGCCTTGGTTTTGGCCCTTCTGCAAGAGATGCAGCATATTATTCGTCCTCACCAAATTTCTGGCGCAGACTCGACCTTAGTGCTAGCGCGCTTTAGATCTCGTTACTCGAGGGGCTGATGTGATTAAATGCGGTGCAGTGATCCTGAGCATTCTCAGCAGATGGTTTGGTGGAAACTGGCCGCTTCAATTCAATCTGGCAAATTAGACCTTTTACCAGGCCTAAATCTTCCTATTTAATGCATATATGTCACCTTTAGGGAAAGCCCTAAACAGTTTTTTCAATACTGCAAGGCCTGCTTCTCCCATAGGATAACATTTGCTTAATTTATTACATTTAATAAATGATAAGTTTTAATTGTGATCAGGTAGCGTGGTCGAGTTTGGTATCTAAAACATTGTAATTAAAAACACTCTTTAATGGTAAAGTCGGATTTCAAGTCACAACTCCGAAAATGCCACATCTAGCAAGTTAGCAGTTTCTTGTCCTAAACATTTGGGGGCAGATTTACAAGAAAGTGACACATCTGTAAAGATGTGTCACTTTCCCTGCGCCACCCTGAGAAACCCATGCGCCACTACAGATGTGCCGTTTTACAATACGGCGCACCATGGCGTAAGGATTGACAGATGCGTCAGAAATTCTGATGCATCTGTTGACCCAAAAGTCATGCATTGCTGGAGTCGTGTTGCAAGCACGACGTAACTCCAGCAATGCATGATGAGGCCTATCCTCATTGTGCTGCGTCAATCCTTATACCTGCTTCAAGCAGGCATAAGAATTTGATGCAGTGGTGTCCTAGAAGTGGCGCAGTGAGGGGGGCGTGGCTTGGAGGCGACCAAGATGGCGCATAGTTTCGCGGCGCTCCTGAGGCCCGACTGAAACCCCCAAAATCCGTCTTTTATCCTGCTACAGTACCGATTCCGCCGACAGCACCCGCTGGCCGCAGTGCTCCGGTGCAGATCGGTGGTTGTTCTGGCCCGATCCGACTCCGGGAAGTCGAGTACCGGAGATCGGCGAAAGCGGGCCTTGCGGGGCCTAGGACACTGGAGGCCACAAGTGAAGCACCGACCTTGAGTGGACAGCAGGCTGGTGGCGGCGCTCCCCTGAGCGGATGCAGGGAGCGCTAGGCAGCAGTGAAACCTGAGTGCGGCGGAGGGCCCTGGCGCTAATTGAACAGACGTCCTCCCCTGCCCCCCCACCCCCGGGACTGCCACCAAAGACGAGTATCGGGCTGACTTCAACGGCGAGACGCGGGCCGGACCCTGAAGGGTGCATGAGGTCTGGGCTGGCCGGAGCTGTGACGCAAGCGAGGCAGCGTGCCCTGTAGTGGTGAGGACCGTGATCCCTGGACGGTGACAGGGGCTGGGGGGCAGCTGCGGTGACATGGTGGACAGGACCGACCCCGGCTCAGTGTGGAGGGGTGCATGATACCTGGCAGACAACCCTGACGTCGCGCAGACGCCTACCACGCTTGTGAATACCCCACCTGGGAAGACCTAACGGAGACCTTCCCAGCCACAGCGGAGTGAGGACAGACTGCGGCGGGCCAAGCGACCAGCGGTCAGTACCAACGGCCGCCATGAGAAATAAGAAGTCCACGGTGACGCAGTCAAATACTATGGACAACTACACGGTGGAGCAGGGGGGGGTGCCCCAGCCCACCCAGGGAACCCAGAGGAGCATGGTGAGCCTTCCTTGTCCTCTATAATGCAGGCCATCCAATCCCTAGTCACTACACTGGAATCCAAAATAGACAAAATGTCTATTGAACTGACGCTCCAACGGGCAGACCTGAACAAAACCTTGGACAAGGCCACGCAAAATGCAGCGGACCTTGTAGCGTTTAGCGGTGCTACCAAAACGTTGCAGCAACAGGTCCAGCAGCTCACGCACCAACAGAGGCAGATGGCGGCCTGCCTGGAGGATCAGGAAGGGAGGGCCCGAAGGAATAACCTGCGAGTGGTGGGCGTACCAGAGAAAATGGAGGGGGCCATTGTAGACCTCTTCCTGGAAGACCTCATCTGAAATCGTCTACAACCCAAAATATTGTCTAAATTCTTCGTTATTGAGAGAGTGTACAGGGCGCCAATCCCGCCGCCACGCCCGGGGCCCCCACCTCGCACAATCATTGCACGGATCTTAAATTATAGAGACAGGGACGCAATCTTACAGGCCGCCCGCCAAAATGGAGACCTACTAATTGAAAATGCCACTATCAGGTTCTTCCCCGACTTCACGCTTAAAGTTCCGCAGGAGCGTTGATCGTTCGATGGCATCAAGAAGGTGCTCCGGGAGCGTGGAATCAAGTACATGATGTTCTTCCCGGCATGGCTCAAGATCTTGGCAGGTGGGAAATCCTTTTTCTTCACAGCCCCGGAGGAGGTCCATGCTTGGCTTGAGGAGCATGGACATTTGAGGGAAGGCCAAGAGCGTGGGGGCGGCTGGAGGAGTGCGGTGCCCCAGTCTCCTGCCTTGTCTGTGGGATCCAGGGGAGGTGAGAGACGACGACAGGAGAGCCCACAATCGGCGGGTAGGAACAGAACCCGCAGTCTCTCGGCTTCGCCGGACATGGGGTGAAAGGGCAGGGACTGTCATCACAAACTGCTCGCCATCCGTGGACACGTAATGTACCCGATGATTTGGGTTTGGTCAATCTGGGACGGTGCCGGGAGGATGGTCACTTGTTTGCTGGGTGGTCCCCGGGAGGGAGATATGATGGCGCTGGACATAACTGATCGTACTCCCAGACACGCCATAGGGGAGGGGTCTTGATTGGGCGTCAATGTTGTGCTTCTCTCCTTGAGACACTGGCCTAGGCCACGGCACATGGTGATGTAGCTAAAACATTGAAATAGGGGCTCGGGTATGGGCCTCGGATGTTGGACTTGGTGGTTCCACTCACCCCCTGAGTTTTTCTTTACTAGGGCTACAGGCGCTCTGCCTGTTGGGGATGTCTGGCTCTTTCAGCCGGCGTAGCAGGGTAGCACGGAGGGGGGGGGGGTGGTGAGGAGGTTGGAGGGGAAGAGCTTCTGTTTAAGTTCTACATGTTTGGTACTTATTGTGTATCTGTTCACGCTCCTGGGCACTATCAGCTATGGGGGGAGTTGGGAGGCGGGGAGGGGTGGCGGACTACCCTTACACTTGACCGATTAGATGGCAGGAACCGCAATGTCATATTCACAACACATAAATCTGATATCCTGGAATGTTAACGGCCTGCAAAATAGGATCAAACGCACAGTGGTGTTCCAATACATTCGCAGGCATGCCCCTGACGTGGTCCTCCTACAAGAGACACATTTGTTGGGGAACCATTGTAGGACCCTTGATAGGTTTGGATACACCCTACCTGCACACGTTGGCTTTACCACGGGCTCCAGGGGGGGGTGGGAATCCTTGTCAGGAACTCCCTGCCGCTGGTCCTGGGGCGGAGATGGCTAGATCCCCTGGGAAGATATGCGGCGCTGTCAGTGCAATGGGAGGGTAGACCACTGAATCTGTGCTCACTTTACATCCCTCCAAAGCTACACAACACCACTCTCCGAGACATAGGAAAATTGCTTTTGGAGATGCCTACTGGGACGCTGGTCCTTGGGGGGGACATGAATGAAGTCATGGAGAGAGGCCTTGACAAGTTGCAGAGTCCAATGGCCGGGGGGGGGGGCGAGTCACCTAGGGGACTTCGTACAGGCGATGGGCTTGGTGGATCTGTGGAGAGCGCATAACCCACAGCTTCGGCAATACACGCATGTCTCTGTGGCCCATGGCTCTGGATCCCGAATCGATTACCTATTTACCCAGTCGGGCTGTATGGGCCTCTCCCGGGATGGACATCACAAAGCAAGAGGGATATCCAATCACTCACCGGTGGGGGTACAGTTGACGGGCCCTAGGCGAGACTGGAGTGTTCTCCCGCTACTAGACACCTTCTTGTTTAAAGACCAGGAGTTCCAGGAGAAATTCAGAGAAAGGGTAGACCAGTATTTTGCTGATAACGTAGGCTCAGTGGTCTCCCCTGGAATAGTCTGGGAGGCATATAAGACTGTGGCTAGGGATTTTGTCCAGGCGGAGGTCGGACGAAGGCGCAAGGAAAAGTATGCCCAAATTGATAGGTTGGAGCAGGAGCTTCACGCTCTGGAGGAAGAGGGGGGACGTACCCAGATGCTGGACCAGAATAGACAACACAGGGCACGTCTCCTGGGCAAGGAACTTAGGGATGTACTCACGGATCAAGCGCGATCACGCTCACTTGCCACCCAGGGATGAGTGTACAACTTGGGGGACAAGGCTAACAAAATGATAGCCTGGCTGGAGAAGAGGGACAGGGAACGAAACTGGGTGCCGGGTATAGAGTGGCTGGATGGGACAGTGAGCGACACTAGCGCAGCGATAGCAGAGGAATTTGCGCTTTATTACGAGGAGGTCTACAGGTCTCAGACGACTCGGGAGGAGTGGGAGTGTCGTGATTTTCTGGCCCCCTTACAGCTGCCCGTACTGGAACCAGCTGACAGAGATATTCTAGACTCCGATATTACGGTTAAGGAAGTGGAGGAGGCCATGGGTAACCTGCAAATGGGAAAAGACCCGGGACCCAACGGGTTCCCAGCGGAAGCGTTTGGAAGCGTGGCAAGTAGGACAGCCCCACACATGCGCAGCATGTTCCTGGAAGCGAGGGAGGTTGGGAAACTTCAGAGAGATCTACGACTGGCAACGATCGTTGTGATCCATAAGGCCGGAAAGCTGCAGACGGAGTGCAGCTCCTACAGACCTATATCCCTCCTGAACTATGAGACGAAGGTCCTAGGGAAGATTCTGGCCATGCGGTTGGGAGCGCTGGTGCAATCCTTGATCCACCCGGACCAATCGGGCTTCATGCCCCAGAGGAGTACGCGGCTGAACCTGCGTTGCCTGTTCGGAGTAATGCAGACAGTGTCTGCGCGCCCAGAGATAATGGCAGCCTTATTATTTCTTGATGCCCATATGGCTTTCGACAGCATGGAGTGGCAGTTCATTTATGCGGTATTGGAAAAACTAGGGTTTGGAGAACATTTTCGCTCCTGGATGAGACTGCTGTATACGGAGCCGCTTGCGCGGGTCCGTGTCAACGGCGTTATGTCAAGAGAGTTTCGACTAGGGCGCGGCATGAGGCAGGGGTGCCCCCTCTCCCCAACCCTATTTGCCTTAGCGCTGGAGCCGCTGGCCCACTGGATAAGGACGGACCCAGAGGTGCGGGGCATAAATTTAGGGGGAGGATGGGAGGAGCGCATATCGTTATATGCTGACGAAATCTTGTTGTACGTCCAGCAGCCGCTGGCATCCATCCAAAGGCTAATAGTTCTGTTGCGCAAATTTCGAGAGTTTTCCGGATACCGCATCAATTGGTGTAAGTCCCTAGGCTATGTCTTGACAGGGCCACAGCCGCAAGTGATGGATGACTGTAGAGGCCTGGTATGGTGAGACGCGTTCCGCTATCTGGGAATATGGATTACGCCTTCTGACACCGAATTTTATCGCTTGAATGTGCTGGCTCAGCTGGAGAGGCTCCATGGTGGTGTGGTGCATTGGAGGACCCTCCCACTCTCTTTGATGGGCCGAACCGTCTATTCGAAATGATGGCTCTTCCAAGTTTAATTTACATCCTGCAGAGTTTGCCCTTTCCGATCCCTGAACATGTTTTTAAAACGGTGGAATCGGAGCAACGTTCCCTGCTATGGAGTGGAGGTTGCCCGAGAATAGCTCTTAACAAACTGCAGCGGGGACCGTATGAGGGAGGCCGCGCCGTTCCAGACATTTGCCTGTATTACTGGGCGACATAGCTGATTAACATTAATGGTTGGGTGTTCGCCCCGCAGGAAGAACCCGCCTACAGGGTGGATCGTATGGCCCTGGGGAGTGAGTTGTATTTAGCTGCACTCTACACCAAAGGGAGGTACAAACGGCCCTTGCCGCCCCAAACGGCAGCGGTGGTGGGGGTGTGGAGGCGGGCAACAAGATGTTTGGGCTGGGAGGCAAAGCTCACGGAACATACACCCCTATGGGTTGGCAATTTCCTCCGAGAGGTGGTGCGACTGCGAGACCTATGCCAATGGAGCCTGATTGGTATCGCTGTCTTGGGGGATGTATGGAAGGGAGGGGGGATGGTGGACTTTGCGACCTTACAGGCTGAGTTTGACATGGGCACTGGGGAGTTTCTACACTATCAACAGCTCAAACACGCCCTACATGCACACATGAACCAGGAGGACCAGCTGCCTGAGTATGCCCCATTTGAGGGCAGACTATTGCTAGACCCCATAATTGATAAAGCTATCTCCCTTACCTACAAAAAGCTTGTTAATAACCTCCCGGACCTGCTAGGACCTCTGAGAGAAAAATGGGAATCAGATCTAGGGCTCTTAGATGATGATTGGACTGAGGCACTACAGTGTCCCAGAGAGGTGGCGATACGTGCTAGATTTAGGCTGATCCAGCTGCGCATCCTCCATAGGTCCTACACCCCTCGTACGGTGCAGTATAGGATGGGGTATGCGACGTCCCGATTTTGCCTGCGGGGATGTGGGGAGGAAGGTACTTTCTTCCACATCTTATGGGATTGTGCCAAAATTCGAACATACTGGGTCCAACTGGTGGGTATTATGGAAGAGGTAGTTGAGGCAGAGGTACCGCTGGAGGCCCGATGGCATATCCTAGGAGTGACAAGCGATTTAGCATGGCCCAAGGGGGACAAGACATGGCTAGCCCTCGCGAGTATGGTGGCCAAAAGAAATATAGCTAGACTGTGGGGAAGTGACCTTCTGCCGACGGTGGAGGAATGGGAGCGGGACTTGGACTGGTGCCACAGGGTGCAAAAAGTTATCTACAGCAGTCGGGGGTGCCCCAAGAAGTGGGAGAAAGTATGGTCGGCATGGAGGCGATATAGAGGGGAGTGGATGGACACCCAATCTGGCTCCGCGTTGGAGTAAAGAGATATGTACCTACAGCTTCTTCCCTCTTACTTGACAGATTAGTGATAAAGAGAAGATATGTGTTTTATTGACTTGGGCCCCACCGCCTGTGACCTGAGGAGGTGATGGATACCTTGCTGAGTGGGGGGGGGGGGGGAACAGGAGACAGGGAGGGTACCATAGTGTGGGCGGGGGGTCTTGTACGAGGTATTACAGGGGCCTCTGCATGCAGAGTAGTTCCCATAAGGGTTTGACCTGGGGGGATGGGCCGGGATGGGTCAAGTCTAGGGGTTTCTATTTGATTGTACTGTTATGTCCGCCAATGAACTTCTGATGCTGATAACTGTGCACTGTAATGGAGCTGTTTTTTGTTGTAATAAAAAGATTTTCACAAAAAAAAAGTGGCGCAGTGAAATCTTGTGGATTTCACTGCATCAGTTCTACGAGGCTTTTTTGCATTGGAACGCCCCTCCCTACATACATTATACCTGACACAGGTATAATGTGGAGCAGGGCTTTACAACGTGACGCATCTCCCTAGATGTGTCAAGTTGTAAATGGGCCGAATTTTTACTCTGCGGCACAAAAAGTGACGCAACTGCGCCGCAAAAAAGACGCAAGGGGTTTGTAAATCTGCCCTTTAGTCCCTGCAGCTTGTATCCTGGGTCACATGACTACGTGTGGCTGGCAGCTAGTCTTTGTTTATTGCTCCCAATCAGTGAGAGAAAGGAGGAATAGGTGTTAGCATGATTAGTCATTACTGTCAGGATGAGGGGGAGGAGCAGTCACCTACCACAATTGCACATCACAAAGGCTCTGCCCAGCACACTCACAAACGGTTTAACACTTGTCTTTTGTGTCCCCAAGGAAGCAGGGGTGGAAACCTCTAGAAACTTCTCATACTTCAAATCTGACACCGAATATAAATACCCTTGTATTCAACTCTTCGGAAAACATCTGGACCTGTAGAAGACTCAGAAGGACCGCTAAGCTACCCTGCTACAACTGCTACTCTGATGCCCTGTTACTCTGCTGCCCTGCTGCATCAGTGAGAAGGACTGGAACTGCATATTGACTACCAGGACAATCGGAGTCACTCCAATGGCTAGTTTGCTGGCATCCTGATCAGAGCCTCAAGGACGGAAAAGGCTCCAACCACCTTAAACCCTGCACCTGGAGTCTGCCTGCTGTAAGTCATGCCCTTCAAGTGGTGCCACCCCAGTCCTGGACCCTCTGCCAGCCCAACAGAACAAACGCAGCATGATGCATTTCCTCGGAGACCCACATTGGATAATGCTGTGTGATGTATCTCCAAAGCATAACCTCAGCAGCTACTCTGATCCGCTGCTGCATGACACATCCTTGGCTGCACATTTTATCCCTGCAGCACCTAAAAATGTCACTGCACAACGCCTCCTGAATGCAGGACTGTACATCTCAGCCCGCAGCTTGTCGGAACCAGTGCATCACTACATATCCTCAATCCTGTATCTTGCACCAGCTCGCAGCCAGGATTAAAAGTACTTTGTTGACAGGCCTAGCTTGGTCCAGTATGTTGCCTGCACTCCATCGCGGTCAACCTGAACTTGTGATTTCGTTCCCGTCTGGAGTGACCAGAAGACCACAGTTGGCGCTTGGTGCTTTGCAGCACTGTTTTCACTTAAATCCTTCAAACTGCATATCTCTGAGGCTACTTATTTGATTTTTGTCATTTTTGTTATAAATTATTTATAAATTTGATCTCAATTTTTCGAAGTTGCTTTGGGAATTTTCTTCACTTGATTACTGTTTGAACTCCTGCATAAATGCTTTTTACACATTGGCTCTAAGTTAAGCCTGTCTGGTTTTCTATTTAGCTAATAGACAATTAAGCACCGGATAATTTGGGTTTGCTTGTGGCTTCACCCTGACAAGGATTTTGGATGCTGTTTGAGTAGGTTTTCACCCAGCTGAACCAGTAACCCAATTTGTTACAGCGGCTATTTTGCAATTGTATAGTGCATAGTGTATATTTTTCTATTGCTCTAAGTGGGCCAACGCATGCTTCTAATCAATCAAGACATTTGTAAAGTACACTACTAGCCCATGAGGGTCTCAAGGGGCTGAGGGGGAGGTGGGGGGTGCGGCTACTGCTCGAACAGCCAGGTCTTGAGTAGCCTCCTGAAGATTAGTAGGTCGTTGATCTGGCGTAGGAGGATGTGGAGGGTGTTCCAGGACTTGGCGGCGAGGTAGGAGAAGGATCTGCCGCCGGTGGTCGCTCTCCTGATACGGGGGACAGTAGTGAGGGCGAGGTCGGCGGAGCGGAGCTGGTGGTTTGTGGTGTAGAAGATGAGCCATTTGTTGAGGTATGCTGGCATGGTGTTGTGTAGTGCTTTGTGTGCATGGGTGAGGAGCTTGAAGGTGATCCTCTTGTTGACTCAAAGCCATTGTATGTCTCTCAGGTGGGATGTGATGCGGCTGTGGCGAGGATCAGGCGTGCAGAGGCGTTCTGTATGCGTTGCAGTCGTTTCAGCAGTTTGGCCAGGGCTCCTGCATAGAGGGAGTTTCCTTAGTCTAGTCTGCTGCTGACGAGGGCCTGGGTGACCCTTCTTCTAGTGTTGGTGGGGATCCACCTGTAGATCTTTCGGAGCATGCAGATGTGTTGAAACAGGATGATGAGATGGCGTTGACTTGCTTGATCATGGAGAGTGTTGAATCGTGGTTGGTGGGTGTTGATGCCGCTCCCAGGGTGGTCGGCCACCAGGAGTCATCCCAGTCAGAAGGGGTGGAGCCAAGGATGAGGACCTCCGTCTTGTCCGAGTTCAGCTTCAGGCAGCTGTTCTACATCCATTTGGCGACGGCTTTCATTCCTTATTGGAGGTTGGTTTTGGTGGTGAGAGGGTTCTTGGTGAGTGAGTGAGAGGATCAGTTGTGTGTCATCGGCGTAGGAGATGTTGTTGAGGTCGTGCAGTCTGGCGACGTGGACGAGTGGGGCCATGTAGATGTTGAACAACGTCAGGCTGAGGGAGGATCCTTGGGGTACGCCGCAGGTGATCTTGGTGGCTTCGGATCGGAAGGGAGGGAGACGGGCGCTCTGTGTTCTGTCTGTGAGGAAGGAGGTGGTCCAGTCCAGTGCTTTGCCTCTGATTCCTGCGTCATGGAGTCGAGTGCCTAGGGTGCGGTGGTAGACTGTGTCGAAAGCGGCTGATAGGTTCAGGAGGATGAGGGCCGCGTTCTCGCCGTTGTCAAGCAGGGCCCTGATGTCATCGGTGGCGGCGATGACGGCCGTTTTGGTGCTATAGTTGCTGCGTAACCCGGACTGGGACGGGTCCAGGATGTTGTTCTCCTCGAGGTAGCGGGCCAGCTGTTTGTTGACTTTTTCTCAATGACCTTCGCCGGGTACGGGAGCAGGGAGATGGCACGGAAGTTCTGGAGGACCTTGGGGTCTGCTTTGGGTTTCTTGAGCAGGGTGCTTCCAGCTCTCTGGGAAGATCGCGGTCTCAAAGGAGATGTTGATGGCTTTGCGGAGGTGAGGTGCGATGGTGACGCATGCTTTGTTGAAGATGTGGTGTGGGCACGGGTCTGATGGGGAGCCGGAGTGGATGGTGCCCATGGTTTTGATGGTGTCGTCATTGTTGATGTTGGTCCAGGTGGGAAGGGGGTCGCCGTGGGTGGTGGTCTTGGGGTATGAGCTATTATTGGCCGCAGTGGTGGCCTGGTTGTTGAAGCTGTCATAGCTGTCATGCATGTCTGCGATCTTGCGGTGGAAGAAGGAGGCCAGGGATTTGCACAGGTCTTGAGAAGGTGGGATGTCGTTGGTGCTGAAGCTGGGGTTGGAGAGTTCCTCCACAATGTTGAAGAGCTCTTTGCTGTTGTGTGCATTGTTGTCGAGGCGGTCCTTGAAGGAGGTCTTTTTGGCGGATCTGATGAGGTGATGATTTTGGGGCATAGCGTTCTTGTGGCTGTTAGGTTCTCCAGTGTGCACCATTTCTTTCCAGCTTTCGGCAGTTTTGCTTGTAGGTCTGGAGGTCCGCGGTGAACCAGCAGGCAGTCTTGTTTGTGCGACTGTTGGAGGGGTTCTTGATCGGGGCGAGGGTGTTGGCGCAGTCTTCGATCCAGCGTCTGAGGTTGTGGCGGCGGCGGCGGGTTGGTGGGGTCTCTGGGTGGGCTTCGGGCTTCGGACAGTGTGTAGCTGGTCTTTGGTGATTTTGCTCCAGCAGCGGCGGTGGATCTGTTGGGTGTGGTGGTGCGTGGTAGGCTTCTCGAAGGTGAAGTGGACGCAGCGACGATCGTTTCAGTGGAGTTCGGTGGTGTGGCTGAAGGAGACGTGGGAGCTTGCGGAGAAGAAGGGATCAAGCTTGTGTCCGGCGGAGTGGGTGGGAGTCATGGCGAGCTGTTTGAGTCCGAGGTTGGCGAGGTTGTCGAGCAGGGTGGTGGAGTTGGTGTCATTGTTTTTCTCGAGGTGGAAGTTCAGGTCCCCGAGGAGGTTGTAGTCCGTGAACACAGGGCCGTGCGTGCTGACGAAGTCGGCGATGGAGTCACTGAACTGTGGCCTGGGTCCCGGGGGGCTGTAGATCAGAGTACCTCTGAGGTTGGTGTTGGGATCAGTGTGGATCTGGAAGTGCAGCTGTTCGGCGGTGTTGAGGGTACCGTCGGAGGATGTTGCGACCTTGAGGGTGGATTTGTGGATGATGGTGATTCCACCTCCTACTATGTTGGTCCGGTCTCTGCAGGTGATCTTGTAGCCGCCCGGGAAGGTTATGGCGATGCCGAGGAGTCATTCATCCAGGTCTCTGTCAGGAAGGCGACATCCGGGGAGAATGTGTTGAGCAGGTCCCAGAGTTCGACGGCGTGTTTGCGTGCGGAGCAGGTGTTCAGGAGTATGCATCTGAGGTTGTTGCGTGCTGTCGTGGTGGGTGGATTGGCGGGTCTGCTACTGGTGAAGCTGCAGTTCAGGCAGGAGAAGGGTCCTTGGGTGCTCTTCAGGGCGGCCTGGAAGCAGGAGTGTGCTCGTCCGGGCGTCATGGCGTTTGTGGGGGCCAGGGGTTCTGGCGCTGGGCGTGGTCCAGGCACAGACAGGCTTGACTAAGGCACCATAAGAGGGGGAGGTGGGAGGGAGGAGCAGCTGGGAGGGGGGGAACGGGCGCATGGGTGAGTGGGGGACGGTGCCGCAGGGGACGCAGCCGGGGGAAAAACGGGAGTGAGGGACAGCGAAAGGGAAACTGAAGGCAAGGGGGCACAAAGGAATGGGAATGAATAAAAACGATCACAAAATACAAAATACAAAATACAGTGCAATTAACAGAAAAAGAACAGATAACAGTAAAAACAAAAAACAGATCGGATAACAGAAGCAAACCTACGGTGGGCCTCGAACTATAGTCAGCAGGAGTGAGGAGTGACCACTGAGCACAGAGCACGGGCACAGACAGGTGGAGCTGCGCGGCGTGGGGAGTGAACTGCCTGAAAACAGGGTCAAGGGCCCCTCCCCTTCGCTTCTAAAGGTGGTGGCTATGTTGGAACTTTAAAATAACAATGCATGATATGTTATGTTATACCGATTTTTTAGAGTGCACTGTCACCCAGGAGGGTATCATGACACAGAGCAGGTGTGAATGTAGCCCAAGCCTAGAACCTACTGAAACTGCTTGAAAATCCAGGTCTTGCAGAGTTCAAAAAGTTAGGAGGAGGCTCTTTCGTGTAGCAGCAGGTTGTTCCGTGCTCTAAAAGCAATGTAGGAGAAGGCACAAGCATGAGTGGGATGTATGTAAGTAAGAATATTGGAGAGTGGATGTGTCAGAAAGGTTTGTCAAAGCAGCAGAGATTGTTGAGCTATGCTGGCCCAGTGTTATGTAGCTCCTTGAAAGTGAGTAAGAGTTTTAATTTTGCTCAGTTGAGTATTGGGAGCTAGCAGAATTACTCCATGAATTGTGTGATGTGAGTGTGGCGTGGGAGGTTGAGACTGATTCTGGTTTCTGAGTTCTGCATGGTCTGCAGTCTTTAAGTAATTCTTTGTTGATCCCTGCATACAGAGTGTTCCCATAGACCAGCTTTCTTGTGACAATGGCCTATTTGAAAGTTTTCCAGGTGCTGCTTGGAATCCATTTGAAAATTAGCCTTAGCATCTTCAGGACATGGAAGCATGATGCGGTGATGGTATTGACTTAGGTGATCATGTTGAGATTGCTGTTAATGATGATCCTAAGGTTCTTTTTGTGAGTGGTGGGCTTGGGAACAGCATCCTGGACCCGTCCCAGTCCAGATTCCGCAGCAACCATAGAACCGAAACCGCCCTCATTGCCGCCACCGATGACATCAGGACCCTGCTAGACAACGGAGAAATAGCAGCCCTCATACTCCTGGACCTGTCAGCTGTTTTCGACATGGTCCGCCACCGCACACTATGAACACGCCTACACGACACCGGGATCCAAGAGACTGGACCACATCCTTCATCTCCTGCAGAACACAGAGTGTCCGCCTCCCCCCCTTCCGCTCCAGTGCCACCGAGATCATCTGCGGCATACCTGAGGGCTCATCCCTCAGCCCGACGCTGTTCAACATCTACATGGTACCCCTCACCCACGTCGCCCGACAGCACGACCTCAACATCATCTCCTACGTCGATGACACCCAACTGAGCCTCTCCCTCACCAAATACCCTCACACCGCCAAGACCAACCTCCACGAAGGAAAGAAGGCCGTCGCCGAATGGATGAGGAACAGCCGACTGAAGCTGAACTCGGACAAGACGGAGGTCCTCATCCTCGCCCCACCCCTTCAGCCTGGGATGACTCCTGGTGGCCGACCACATTGGGAACAGCCCCGACACCCACCGACCACGCACGCAACCCAGGGGTCATCCTCGACTCCACCCTCTCTATGACTAAGCAGGACTATGCCGTCTCCTCTTCCTGCTTCAAAACCCTCCGGATGCTCCGCAGGATCTAAAAGTGGCTCCCCACCGTAATGAGAAGAACGGTCACCCAGGCCCTCGTCACGAGCAGGTTGGACTACAGAAACTCACTCTACGCAGGCGCTTCAGTGAAACTCCTGAGACGGCTCCAAGCATCCAGAACGCCTCTGCACGTCTGATCCTTCGACATCCGCCGGCGCAGCCACATCACCCACCACCTGAGAGACCTGCACTGGCTCCCCGTCAACAAGAGGATAACCTTCAAGTTCCTCATCCACGCACAGAAAGCACTCCACAACACCGGACCAGCATACCTCAACAGACGACTCAGCTTCTACACCCCCACCCTCCAGCTTCGCTCCGCCGGCCTCGCCCACGCAGCAGTTACTCATATCCAAAGAACGACTGTCGGCGGCAGATCCTTCTACAACCTCGCCGTCAAGACCTGGAACACCCTCCCGACCCACCTACGACAGATCAAAGACCAGCTGGCCTTCAGAAGACTCCTCAAGACCTGACTCTTCGAGCAGTAGAAGCACCCCTCCCTCAGCACCTTGAGACCCTCACGGGTAAGTAGTGCGCTTTATAAGTGACATGATTGATTGAATGATTGATTGGGGGTTGAGTTTCAGTGCTAGTTCTTTTGGCCACCAGGCAGGTCCCACGGGGGAGGGCTTTTCCCAATGATCATGATTTCGGTCTTGTCAGTGTTCAGCTTCAGACAGTTGCTTTCCATCAAATGGGCAATTTCAGTCCGGGTACTGGCATCTTGTTCATGAGGGAGAGAATAGTTGTCATTGGCATAGCAGAGGACATTGATGTGGTGCGAGAAGATGATGCCAGATAGAGTGATCATGTGTGTGTTGAAGGGATCAGTGAGGAACTATCTGGAAAAATGCAGGTGAGGCCACAGGCATCCAAGGTTTTATGGCGCCAAGCTGACTGACAAGTTCCTTTAAAGTTAGGAAGGAGCAGATCCATTGGATTGCATGTCCTTCAATTCCAATGCGGGTTCCGCATTAGAAAAGTATGGGGGGGAGAGACTATGCCAAATGCAAGGTCCTGGAGGATGAGTGTTGCCGTGTCACCTCCATCCAGAGCCATGTGAATCCATCCATGGTGGCGCTGAGGGTGGTTTCAATGCTGTGGTTGGGTGTGAAAGCAGACTGAGGGGTGTTGAGGCGTTGTTAGTTGTTGAGGTATTTAGTGAAGCATCTATTGGTGATTTTCTGTAAGTCCTTGGCCATTGAGAGATGGCCGCTGACTACTTTGTTTCCTTTTTTCTACTATATAATTTTAATTTGTCTACTATGTGCTTTTGGCAGTTTGTGTGTTAGTTTTACTGAGCGTGAGTAAATTGGTGAATGAAGCATGAGTCAGTCAGTGGCTGAATGAATGTATCTGTGCACAGGTGAGTGACAGGGTGCATGTGATCTTATACAGTGGTTGCTGGTAATTTAAGATGGAGGGGGGCATAAATCCACCGATCTACATGCACACTCACACCACATGCATTCACAAGTGTGCACACATACACACACCATACACAACCACACATGAATACACTCACAAATCCACATACTTTCATGCATGCATACATCAAACAATACAATAAAACAAACTTACTGGATGAAGCAGAGATCTTGACCTCGAGCCTCCTGCAGGATTGGTACTGCAGTCACTTCTTATTGGATGGAGGAAATGGCAGTCCCTATCTGTCACAGAGTGGCATAGGGTCAGTGAAGCTTGCTAGCCCCACCCCATTTTGTGACAATGTGACAATGATAGGTGCTCTGCCTTGGGTACTTCAGGGATTAAAACCCTGAGGAGCGAGGCTATCAGTAATGCTACCCCTTATTATGAGGGGAGGTCCTCCCAGTGCTTTGGCAGGCTGAAAAGTTCACACCCGCAGAGCTCTGACATCTTCAGCACTGCAAAAATCAGCTCAGGCAGCCAGGTGCCTGGCCATTTAGAGTGGCAGTATGGGCTCTCAGCTCTTAAGAACGGGCCACTCCTGATCTTATCATTGACTCAAGATGCACTTTTTGTGATAAGTGAAAGCTGTTTTCATTGCTGATGCTTGTTTACGGAAGGTTCTATTGGAGCAGCATACTTTTAGCTCCACCCTTTCATGTTCTAGCCATGCCATATATACGTACACATGGTCTATGTAATTGTGTGTTTACTATCATTAACGTAAAGTGGTGCACTTGACCGAGATACTTGCTCTATAACCTAGACACTTATATTAGCGTCTATACTAATGTTTTATTCATATTAACACATATTTGCAGTTCACACTTATATCTGCATTTGGCTTAAAAACATTCACATATTCAGTTAAATAGTTCCCTGCATTTGTTTTATAACCATATATCGTGCATTCAATTGTGCATTGTAGTATGTTGCAATGTTAGCTAGACCACAGGCCTGAAGCATTTGGATTTAACGTTTAACCTTCAATGAAAAATGATTTGCTTTGCATGTTCTCTCCTCTGCAGGTGCAGTCTCAAGGCATTCATTAGTCACTGAAAGGCAGATTGGGTATGCAAGCTCGTGATGCTCAGAGAAGAACACTGGCAAGGACAAGATGCACTAACAAAGGGAGTAGCACCATTCAGGTGATATCTGGAGACGGGAAAAATCCAACGGCATTTCTGATGCAGAGACCAAGAGATTGGAGTAGTAATGGAGGGCATCAAGTTTCACAGTGAGAAGGAGAGAAGTACTGGGACTCATGATTTACGACTCTCAAATGTTCTTTGGAGTTTAACAGATAGTCACATTTTCAGTTTAGGCAGATTCCCCGTAGACTTGGAGAGGTGCAGACCTCTCCGCGATATCTCTATTTGGCTTTATGCTATACAATATTCTTTATTTTGGAGAACTTCTACAGGAGTTCTACAATGCTCACACTTTCCTACCTTACTGGATCTGATTACGGTTTTCCAACTAGTGTTGTCTAGATTAGATTTAATTTAGATTATCTAGATTTCCACATGCATAATTGGCAAGAGGACCTCAAATCGTATACTGACCATCAAATTATTTTCCTTATCTTCAGCAATGCTAAGGCTATTACTGAATTTCTTTTATGTTTCATGCTGTTGAGACTGAGCTTTGTTATACGATTTGGTCTGCCCGTAGTGATTTGTGTACGTCAGTCTGGTTTTGATTTGGTAATAAACCCACATTTAACCTCATCTATCAACTTGGGATTTCAGTGTGTAGCAAAATTGTAAATTGATCTTGCGGATGTTGTCAATTCCTCTTTATTCCTCAGGCGCTAAAAAGTTTAATTGCAGGGAATTTAGAGATCAGCCCAAAGGTGCTGAAACACTGTAGTCTTCATGACAGTAGCTTGGGAACATGTATAACAAGCATTGGCATAGCCAATAGGTCTTGACTTTGGGGCATGTGTTTTGCCAGAGCTGTTGGCTTTGTTAATGTGTTTAAGCTATGTTGTAGAGCAGTGTGATTGCTCTGCAGCATGTTGAAAAGTTATTAAAAAAAGTGTTATAAGCATTTTTGTTGCCTAATATAAGCAAGTAAACATGTACAAATGAATATCCTATTATAAAATAATTAACATATTCAATGTCTTCTAGTTGATCTGTCCTGGTGCTGAGGTGATGCTGAGTCACACTGACATGGTGTTGAGGTGGTGGTGTGCTTGTGCAGAGGTGGTGTGTGCTTGTGCACAGGCGGTGCTCAGTGATGCAGAGGAGGTGCTGAGTGATGCCGAGTTGGGGCTGTGTTGTGGTAATGCTGAATTGGTAATGCATTGGTGCTGAGGTGGTGCTGTGCTGATGCTGTGATGGGGCTGCGCTGGTGCTGAATTGGTGCTTTGCTGGTGATGGTAAACTGATGCAGAGGTGGTGCTGTGGTTGTGTTGTGTGATGGTGAGGAGATTCTGCGCTGGGTCTGAGGTGGTGCTGAGGTGGTGCTGAGTGATGCTGAGGTGGAGCCGAGTGATGCTGTGGTGGTGCTACTCTGATGCTGAGGTGGTAGTGCACTTATGCAGAGGTGGTGGAGCTGCACTAATGCAGATGTAGAGGTGTAGTGATAGTGAGGTGGTGCTGCACTAGTGCTGTGTTGGTGCTGAGGTGGTGCTGTGCAGGTGCTGAGGTTAAACTGACATAGTGCTAAGGGGGTGGTGTGCTTGTGCGGAGGTGATGCTCAGGTGGTGCTTTGGTAATGCTAAGTGATGCTGAGGTGGTGGTGTGGTGGTGGTGAGTGATGCTAAGGAGATGCTGATGCTAGTGCTGAGATGGTGGTGAGTGATGCTGAGGTGGTGGTGCTGCACTGATGCTGAGGTAGTACTGTGTTGGTAGTCAGGTGGTGCTGCGCTGCTGCTAATGTGGTGCTGCGCTGGGGCTGAAAAATGTTGAGGTGGTGTTGTGCTGGTGTTGTGGTAGTGCTCAGCTGCTGCTGAGGGAAGCACAGGTTGTGCTGCAGTGGTGCTGCTGAAGTGGTGCTGAGCGACCCTGCCTGGTGCTGAAGTGGTGCTTTGCTGATGCTGACAAGGTGCTGAGGTAGTGCTTCACTTATGCATTGGTGCTGCGGTGTTGCTGTTGTGGTGCTAAAGTGGTGCTGTCTTGGTGCTAAGTGATACTGAGGTGGTGCTCTGCTGGGGCTGAGTGAATCTGAGGTGGTTCTGTGGTTATGGTAATGCTCAGGTGCTGCTGAGTGAAGCTCAGGTGGTGCTGCGGTGGTGATGCCTGCTGTAGTGGTGATAAGTGACGCTGACTGATGCTGAGGTTGTTCTGTGCTGATGCTGTGCTGCAAAAGTGGTGCTGTGCTGGTTCTGAGTGATGCGGAGGTGGTGCTGAGTCATGCTGAGGTGATAGTGCTGTGCTGGTCTATGACATTACTTTTCAGAAATTCCGTCTGCTTACAGTGTCTTAAACCCTCTGAAAAAGATAAAGTGCAACACATTGGCAGCTTAAACAAATCTAATAAACATACATATAAGTCAGCTTAAACACAACTTCACCATCATTACAATTTTACAGCTTAAAATAACTACGGTGGAGGTGAGCGAAGAGCAAGGGCTGCAACAAAAACAAGGCTTTTTAACACTTAGACAAAAAGAGAAGTTCCTCGTTTAACCCCTTCCATGCGCACGCCAGCCGGGAGCCGTGATGCGTAACGGTGCTCGTGTGCGCACAACGGCTCCCGGCCTTCATGACACATGGCCCCGTAGCCTGTAACCTCAGGAGCTGGGGAACAGCTTCCCCAGGTCCCGAGCCCCCCCCCATTTCAGTGAAATGACAATCAGCGCACACATCGCGCTGATGTTTTTTTAACTGAAACCGAAACTGAAATCAGCCCCCTGAGCATGTAGAAAGACGGGAGAGGTATCATTGGAAAGGGGAGAATTCCCCCTTTCCAATGGTATCCCTCCCCAGCAGGGCGATCCCTAAGCAGTGATCGACCACTAGACACCATGGAGGGGGGGAGCGGCCCCTTGGGCAAGGGCCTTTGCTCCCCCAAAAACATTTGGGCCATATTCAGACATTCTGCCCCCTTGGGGGGCGGATGGTGGCAGTAGCCCACTGGATGCCAAGGATTGTTTTGTGTGCATTTTCAATGAGGGTGGGGGCTGCCCAAAACGGAGGGGGGGCGGCCCCTTGCGCAAGGGCCTTTGCTCCCCCCAAAAACAGTTGGGCCATATCCAGACTTTCTGCCCCCTAGGGGGGCAGATGGGAGCAGTATCCCCCAATCTGCCCCACCGGGGGGGGGGGAGAAAGCCCACTTGACACCAGGGATTTTTCATTGCCCTATGTAATTAGGGTGGGGGCTGCCAAAAACGGGCATGCGAATGCCCCCACCCCCACCACCATTACAGCGTTTCTGCCCCTCTGGGGGGCAGTGGCCCCCAATCTGCCCCACCCGGTGGCAGAAAGCCCACTTGACACCAGGAATTTTTCATTACCAAATGTAGTTAGGGTGGGGGCTTCCAAAAACGGGCATGCAAATGCCCCCACCCCCACCACCATTACAACCTTTCTGTCCCCCTGGGGGGCAGATGGGGCAGCAGCCCCCAATTCGCCCCCCCCGGGCAGAAAGCCCACTAAACGCCAGGGATTTTTTTTGCGCATTTGTTTTTAAGGTGGGGCTGCCCTAAACAGGCACGCCAATACCCCCACTCCCGCCACCATTACAGCCTTTCTACCATCCTGGAGAGCATATGGGGGCAGTAACCCCAATCTGACCCCTCGGGGGGCAGAAAGGCCACTTGACGCCAAGGATTTTGTGTAGCGGTAGGGGCTGCCCAAAATGGGCATGATAACACACCCCCCAGAGAAATTCCAGTCTTTCTGCCCCGCGGGAGGGCAGATGGGGGCAGTTGCACCTGATCTGGTGGGGCAGAAAGCCCACTAGGTGCCAATGATTACGCTGGCTTTTTCATGCATGGGGCTTCTCAAAATGGGCACACCAATGCCTCCACCCCCACAAGAAAATAGCCACAGTCTTTCTGCCCCCCTTGGGGGCATATCAGGGCAAACTCCCTGTTAGATTTGGGGTCTCCAGTTGGCACAGGTAGGTACTTGTGACAAATAGGGACACTTGCCCCTAGTCAGGGTAAGGGGGTACACTCCTAAAATAACCCCTGCTCACCCCCTTGGTAGCTTGGCACGAGCAGACAGGCTTATCTCAGAGGCAGTGTGTAAAGCATTTGTGAACACATACAGTAATCAAGTGACAACACTACAGATGGACACCACACAGGTTTTATATAAAAAAATAAGTATTCTTTATACAGACCTATCACAAGACCACAAACGACAAACATCCACATTACTGTATTTAAAATGGTAGTTTTAGCTTAGTTCTGTTCAGTTCTTAAAATCCGACACTTTGAGTCAATGTAACTCACGATGCGTTACGCTTCCACAACAAAAGTGTTGCAGCGAAGAAAATGCGACAAAGTTCTGGTGCAAAGAAATAAAGACGTGAAGATCTTCCAGATACGGCACGCTTCTCCGATGATGCGAGAAGTCTCAATTCGATGTGTCAGCTGCAGCGCTGACACCCTTGTTCCGCGATGCAACGACAACAGCTTCGGCTGCGACACTATTCTCTGACGTTGCGAGACACTTCCTTACAATGCGACAACTACAGCGGCGACATTCAAGATGCGACGGCAGCAGCTCCGATGACGGCGCGCTTCTCCGTGCATGCGAGGTGCTTTTCTTGATGCGGTGCAATACGACAGCTACAGAGGCAACATACAAGATGCGACAGCAGCAGTAGCGATGGCGACACGCTTCCTCTTCGTTGCTAGACGCTTCTCTCGATGCGGTGCAATACGACAGCTTTAGCGTCGACATTCAAGATGCGACGGCAGCAGCAGCGACGGCGACACGCTTCCTCTTCGTTGCGAGATGCTTCTCTCGATGCAGCTACAGAGGTTACATCCAAGATGCGACGGCAGCAGCAGTGACTGTGACACGCTTCTTCCACTTGAGTTGCGCTTCCAGCTCCTTGTGACACGCAGTCCCTCAGAAGGCCCAAAACAGCAGCATGCACTTCCAAAGAACTTTGGGAAGCTGGAGGTTGAAGTCTGTTGTCCCTGAGGCTTCAGCAGGAGGCAAGCTCTGTTCCAAGCCCTTGGAGATCCGTAGATGAAAGTACACAAAGCCCCTTGCTCCTCTCTTTGGCAGTCAGGCAACCACTGCAGGACAATCCCCCAATCAGCACTTCAGCTTAGGGATAGTCTCTCCTCAGTTTCTTCTGGTTCCACTCCTCAGCAAAGGTTTCTTCTTGTTTGTCCAAAAGTGATCTAATTTCTTGGGATCAGGGTCCCAATATGTATACCCCAAAATCGTTTGTCCTCTGGGGGCAGAGGGGCATTTGCCCAATCCAAACCAGTTCTGGAGTACTCTGTTGACATGACTCCTTCTTTCCTTTCACAGTGCAGGGCAGAAACATCATTCGCACCCCAGGAGGTGGAGCCGGCATTGTCGAGGGAAAGCAGAACCCCATTCAGGTCCCAGGTGCAACTCCTCCCTCCCATCTAGATGCAGATCTCTCTATTCACCACCGGGCTGACTCATTCTGTCTCCTGGAATCCCCCAGCCCTGTCACTCAAACTCCAGACAAGGAATACCAACCTAGCAGAGGCAGGCCTGGATAGTTAGATAAGACAATACCTACTTTCTAAAAGTGGTATTTTCAAACACAGAATGTTAAAACCAACTTCACTAAAATATGTATTTTATCATTCTAAGTCTAGGCATACTAAACTTGAATTTCCACCATGTTCCCTGAGTCAGTTAGGATTAAAAAATGTAATAATCTATCTGCCCATTCTGGCCTATGGGGAACAGTTAGCCTTGCAATAGTGAAAAACGAAAATGGCTGTAATTCACTATTAGGACATGCCACACCCACCAAAGCATGTCCTACCTTATTCTTACAATGCACCCTGCCTTTGGGCCTACAATTGGGGTGTCTGATATGAAGAAAAGGGAAGGTTTAGGGACTGGCAAGTGGGTGCAATTGTCAAGTCGACATGGCAGTCACAGACTGCACACAGGCCCTGCAATGGCAGGCCTGAGACACACTTTACAAACTGCTTCTGTGGGTGGCACAACCAGTGCTGCAAGCCCACCAGCAGCATTTGATTTACAAGCCCTGGGCACACATGGTGCAGTGTACTAGGGTTTGACAAGTAAACCAAACCAGCCAATCATGGAATCACTAATCCATACATCAATTTACAATGGGGAGCACTTGCTCTGTGGCACTGGACAGCAGTGGCACTGTTCCCAAAGCATCTAACACCAGCAAAAACAGATGAGGCAACAGCAAAAATGGAAGGGAGACCCACGCCAATGGTGCCAGGCCTAACACTCCCCCTCCCCCGATTCCCTTATAGGGTGGCAGAAAGCCCACTAAGCACCAACATTTTTTCAGCAATGTGCCTACCTGTGGATTTTTGGCCCTAGCGCAGCTGGCACATAAGGAAACCTAGCAAACCTGTACATTTTTGAAAACTGGACACAAAGGGGAATCCAGGATGGGGTGACATGACTGGCTCTCACCAGGTTATGTTAACCAGAATCCCTTGTAAACCTAAGCAATTGTAAAAAAAAACAAATTTTCTTCACATTTCTGTGGTGGAAAGTTCTGGAATGTGTGTGGATCCACAAAATTCCATCCACCCCGCTTTCCCCAAAGTCATCAGAGAAAAATGGTACCTCACTTGTGTGGGTAGGCCTAGTATCCGCGACAGGAAATGGCCCAAAACGCAACGTGGACTCACCACATTTTACAGGGAAAGCTGACCCTTTTTTTTGCAAAGTGTCTAGCTGTAGACTTTGAACCCTAGCTCTGCCGGCACCTAGGGAAACCTAGCAAACCTATACATCTTTGAAAACTAGACACCCAGGGGAATCCACGATGGTATGAGTTCTCTGGCTCTCGCCAGGTTCTGTTACCCAGAATCCCTTGCAAACCTCAAAAGTTGTCCAAAAAAACACATTTTCCTCACATTTCTGTGGTGGAAAGCTCTGGAATGTGTGTGGATCCACAAAATTCCACCTACCCCGCATTCCCCAAAGTCTTCTGAGAAAAATGGTACCTCAAATGTGTGGGTGGGTCAAGTACTGGCAACAGGCAAGGGCCCAAACCCTATTGAGGCGACTTCAAAATGACCTATCCCAAAACAACCTGGTTTTGCAAGAGGTGTCCCATTAGTTTCTGTCCCTGGGCTCGGCCGCCATCTAGGGAAACCTACCAAACCCACACATTTCGGAAAACTAGGGGGGAGTGAGGGGGGGAGGGTAAAGCAGATATTTTTTTCCTTTCCTCTTGTTTGGCCTGGCATCCTGACGCTCTTTGGAAAGAGATCAGTTTCAAGTTGTGCTTTAAAAGCCTTCCCTCCTTTCCCAAGGAGGTCCCTGCGTTCTTCGGGGGGGGGGGGGGGGGGGGTGATAATACACAGTCTGCCTGCTGCTAGCACCTGCCGGGCCAGCTGTTTATCTGGCTGGCTGCAGAGAGGCAGTTACCTCTGTCTCAATTTAAGCCACAGCTTCCTCTTGTAATGCCTTATTTTAATAAAAGAAGAAACTTATTTAAGGTTTCTTTCCTGTTTACAGCTCTCTTGCGCATTTTACACACACAAAAAGAACGAACAAAGGGGCATATTATCAAGCCTGTGCGATAAAATTATCGCCGCTTTATCGGCCGAAAACGGCCGATAAAGCGGCGATAATGGGCTTGATAATATGCTCTATGGTATTCCAATCGAAGCCCATGTTAGATGTGAAGACATCTAACATGGGCTTCGATTGGAATTTCTTAGAGCATATGATCAAGCCCATTATCGCCGCTTTATCGGCCGTTTTCGGCCGATAAAGCGGCGATAGTTTTATCGCACAGGCTTGATAATATGCCCCAAAATCTGCTACGAAAAAAATGTGGAAATGTACATTTAAAAAAGCTTGAAAGCGCAGTCTCAGGTTAGTAATCTCAATACGCCCCTTCCGCTCTGTTTACTTTCACTGGTTTTTTAGTTATATTTTTTAAAACATTGTTAGCGAAGTTGTCCCACCTTGGTGTAAAGGAATCATGACAACAGTTTGTAACTGCGGAAATATTGTGCACTGTAATTCATTCTAAAATGTTTATTAGTGAGCTACCAGAGAAGGTGATGCCTAACTTAGATGGTTAATGCGCCTGTAGTAAAGATGTAACACGACGGTCACGCGCTTCTAAAGCAGGCTGGTTATATAATTTGCGTTTAAAAGTGATTGATTGTGCTACTTAAGGCTAATGCTAGTGCTGTTGTTTTGAGCAGGACACGTGTGTCTGCGTTACAGGGTACTCCTAGTCTAGGGGTCACGGAATTAACATTTTTTGTTGAATATAGACCTTTTACGAACCTCGTTCGGCAAGCTTGACTTGTCTCTTGGTGGCCTCTGACACTTTGCCTGTCTGTCTACCTTCTCGCCTGAGCTTCTCCAGCGCTGCTTAAGAGAAACTGGTTGCAGAAAATAGTGCTTACAAGTCAAAACAAGGGGGAGTGGCACGGGCATACAGCCACATGAGAGGGAGGAAAGCTCCAGTAAAATGTGAGCAGTTACTGGCACCGAGCTGGACACAGGAAAACAGAAAAAAGAAGTCCCAAACTACAAATAAACAACTAAAGCGTAATAATACAGTACTTGGTCCCTGCTGTGTGGAAGGAACAGAAACTCTAACAGGAGGGACACAGAGAAGGATTGAACACTAGTAAGAGAGGATTTTTAAAGGACACTGAAACAAACAAATTGCCCACAGGGGGATGACTTTAACCTCACAAGAGAAATTAATATTGGTCTTGAATGCTCGACCTAAAAATGATGCCTACACACAGCACATGTTGAATTGTTCTCATAAATCTTACCATATTAATGGCAGTGTTGGGCATAACTAATATGCAGACTTGGAATGCAGATAGAACATTCATAAACTGTCATAATTAATTAAAACATAATTATAGCAATGTAAAAGGTTGCCTGGTATTATATAAAGGACATGGAGATGTGATCAGCATCGAACATCATCATCAACACATTGTGGCCCATTCATACTAAAGGCTGCACCTTTAGGTAGTTTAGGACTGCATCTGCGGGCCTTTCAAATGGTTAGTAATTCATCTAGCAAGAATCCATGTAAAACCTTAGTAAATAAGACCATTCATATTTATTAGAGCATGCATGGAACTCTTACCTCTGCTTCCGGCCAAGACACTACGTTATTGAATCGCTTGTAGCAAGCATAGTCATACTGCACCCATCCGAAATCACAGGAGCCTTGAGCATCCGGGCGGGAAACTAAAGTAGTGGACAACAAAGGAGAGCGATAGTCTATCAGTGTCTGTGAATCCGTAGTTTTTAAATCCACTTGTTTAATCACGTTCGTAAGGGCATTCACATTGGTTGTTTCTGTATACTTGTTTTATATGTTTAGGCACTTTAAATCATGGAAGTCCAATTTGTATACTCACACACAGTATTGTTTACTAATCTATCGCCACGAAAGGGGTGACAGCTTTAAGTTTTATGTTTAGACACCGGTTTTGACATGATGCAGAATACTTCTCCCATTGTTGTGTTTGTGACCAATCAGTTCTTTCTCGCTGGTTATAGACACTTGCCCTGACGAAGGGCGATCCGCCCGAAATGCATCAGGAATTATATTTGAACTAACAGATGGATTGCTACACAGCCAATTGATTTCTTTTTGAGATGAAGTACATATATTTCATGAATAAATTCAGCTCATGAATGATGATTTGATCAGCGTCTCACTTTTTTTAAACCATTTTTGAACATTCAGATCCTGCTTTTCACAGGCACAAGGCTGTGCCCAAGGGGATGTCGCTGATTTGAGCACCACTACCCATGTTCGATTTACATTTACACCCCAGTCAGAGGGTGATACCCCTGTCGCACGCCACAACTTCACACCTTTAAGAACAGTGTAGTTGTGCGTGTTCTACCCATCTCTGTTATTGTGACACTGCCACCCTTTAGGCGAATAAAAACCTGTTTGTCAGAAGGCTTTTATGCGTTTCTAAATCCTTGCCCTTATTCCTTTGCCACATGGACCTAGGCTTGTTAAATTTAGAATATTGAATTAAAAAGGCACAACTTAAGCTCTGGCCCTCAGTGTGGGCAATACAAGAAGTAGCCTTAAACCAGGACATTATAAAAGATTGTCTAAGTTTAGAAAATGCCCAATGTATAACCTGGTTTGGATATACAGCGCCAGGATACCCTTTTGGGTGACAGCTGCGCTTAATAAATACGTATTACATTACATTTACATTACATTACATATGTGAAAAACCAATTTCACTTTCTAGGCAGATCTGATCTTTTAGAGTGTCCACAAGCTAATATATCTTTCTCTGAACAACAACTAAAGATAGATTTCCTGGCCTTATGCTAGCGGTGAAAACAAACCAGTGAGTTGGGGAAGTAAAGAGTGTCTGCCTTTATCCCAGTAGTGACTATGGACCAGATGGAACTGCATCTATATTTTACTCCACAGCACTCACAGAGATTTTATTTGATATGGTTTAGATTGAATATAGTGCACTTCCTGGTCTCTTATCCTAGCAAAGCTTCTCATGAATACGAGCTCATGCCATGTCCTTGTGACTCAAGCTCTCTGCAGAATACACTTTGTGAGAAAGTCATCCTTTTTGCACTGTTCACCCCCATTTGTTTACTTATACTGGTGGTAACTGTGAGAAGTTGGCCAGATATATGATGTTTCCAATTCTGGAACCACCTTGTATCAGTCCAAATAACCCCTTATGGTGTCTGGTTGTAAGTCAACCTTGTAGACAAGCTATCTTAATGGTAGCATAGACTAAGCAGCCTTAAAGGCTCAACTCAAGAGGTCGTGTTAAGCCAAAGGCAAGCCCGTCTGGGCCCGTCCGGGCCCACCCGGACCCAGGCCCAGAGACTCTGTCGGATACCCCTCATGACCGGATGATATATACTGGTGATATGCTCCGCGCGCTCCAACCTAAAACAATCCTGGCCTGCTACCACACGCACATTGATGGTAAGCCCTTTTTCAATTGCGAGCACTGCAACCCTACTCCCATGGGCTCAGCAGACCACGGACTGAGGATGGGACTTCTCAACTGCCGCTCCCTCCCCAAACATGCGCTTGAAACATACTTGTTGATCCAAGACCATAACTTTGATCTGCTGTTTTTAACAGAAACATGGCTATCTGACAGCTCCGACTCAGACATCGTCACGGCCCTTCCCCCAGGGTATCTCTGCCAAGCCCTGCATAGACCCAAAGGGAGGGGAGGGGGGGTAGCCATAGTCTTCAGGGAACAACTCACCTGTAGAATTTCCAACGCTCATATCGAGGACTGCGAAAGCTGTCAATTTTCCATCCAAACCTCACCAACCAATTCCCTGTCAGGGCTTTTGATCTACCGCCCCCCAGGTGCCCCTGGGAACTTCCTCAATGCCACTATCGAATCTGCCTCACAACTAGCATCTTCAGCTTCCAACTTTTTGATTCTAGGCGACCTGAACTTTCACTTCATGGACCCTACCGATCGGATAGCCTCTGACCTCCTTCAAGACCTAATGACACTCAACATTCGACTGGTCAACAACGAGCCCACCCATGACAGGGGACACCTACTGGACCCCGTCCTTACCAATGTAGCAACTATTACCACCAGGCCACCCCTGACCCTTCCATGGACAGACCATTTTTTGGTCCCTATTTTTTGGGAAATATCTACCATGACCCCTCAAACTACCAAGATCCAGGTCTCCGATAGAAGGTGGAAGAAACTCATACCCAAGGAATGGGCTACTGCCCTTGCAGAATCCCTCCCTGAGCTATCCACCGACCCCGCCACGGCCGATAAGCAGTTCAATGAGTGGATCACTTCCTCTCTCGATACTCTCCTCACCAAAACTACCTCCTTTAAACACTCCAAAAGAGTATCGTCCGCCTTGTGGTACACCCCAGAGCTCAAAGCACTGCGCCAAGAATGCAAGAGAACGGAACGCTCTTGGAGGAAAAACAAATCGCAACCAAACAAAGATGCCTATTCTAGCTCTCTCTCGAGGTATAAAACTATGATTCGAAAAACTAAAAGTGCTTTCTTCCAGGAAAGAATAGAGAAAGCGGCATGTTCAAGTAAGGAATCCTACGCTATCCTTAAAGAACTTCTTAAAACCCCAGAACCGGGACCGAGACACCCCACAGACCCCAAAGCCGATCAGGAAAAATGCCAACAGTTGGCCAACTTTTTCCATGAAAAAATTCAAAAAATCCTTGACTCAATCCCCACTGCAAATCCCTGTGAAGAAAACGATCTTCCACACTCCCCAACATCCAGTTGTCTCTCCTCCTGGGGTCAAGTTACGATCGAAGAAGTAGGCAATACGTTAAAATCCATAAAAAGTGGATCCCCCAGGGACCCCGCCCCACTTCGGATCCTCAAGGAGGTAGCCCCTACGGTTATCCCCTCCCTGACCCATCTGATCAATGCCTCATTCCAACAGGCTGTCGTACCGCCTGGCTGGAAGACGGCTGTCGTGAAAGCTCTGTTAAAAAAAACCTCCCTCGACCCCGAAAATCTAGCCAACTATAGGCCCATCTCCCTACTCCCAGGAGTCAGCAAGATTGCTGAAAAACTGGTTAATAAACAACTTTCCCAGTTCCTGGAGGCCAATAACCAGCTAAATAGTTCCCAGACGGGCTTCCGCCCAGGGCAGGGCACTGACATCGCCCTCCTGGCGGCGGTGGAGGAGGCCAGAGCACTACTGGACGGAGGAGGGTCAGTGGCAGTGATCCTCCTCGACCTAAGTGCGGCCTTTGATACCGTCAACCACCAACTTCTCATTAAAAGACTGTAGAGAGTTGGTGTGGAAGGCCTGGCACTCTCCTGGCTAACATCCTTTCTGACTCAGCGGAACTATCAGATCTGGGAGAAGAACGCCCGCTCCTCCGAAATTCCCCTCCAATGTGGGGTGCCTCAGGGCTCCTCCCTGAGCCCAACATTATTTAATATCTACATGTCCACATTGGAGGAGGTTATCACCCCGTTCGGAGTAAGCGTAGCAAGCTATGCTGATGACACTCAATTAGTGGTGTCACTATCCCACCCCAGACAACAATCAGCAGATTTATTCAACTGCCTTACGCAGGTCCACTGCTGGATGAACAGCTCAGCCTTGAAATTAAACGGGACAAAAACTGAGGTTCTGCTCCTTGGCCCAAAAGGACTTACACTCTCCCCGAACATCTGGCCAGCTTGCATGGGCCCCCCCCCTGATCCAAAGGAAGAAGCAAAAAGTCTTGGTGTGTGGCTGGACAAAGACCTCTCATTCACCACACAAGCAAAGACAGTTGCCGGGACCTGCTTCGGGCTCATGAAATCATTGAGGAAAGTCCTGCCCCTCCTACCCTCCAACTCCCAAAAATTGCTAATCCAAGGGCTAATACTCTCGAGGTTGGATTACAGCAATGTGATCTATCTGGGTGCCCCCGAAGCGACGCTTAACAAGCTCCAGAGAATCCAGAACATGGCGGCGCGGATTCTCACAAACACCCCTGCCAGAGTCTCGGCTAAACCGGCCCTAAAACTCCTCCACTGGCTCCCGATAAGGGAGCGGGTCAAATTCAAAGCCCTGTGCCTGGCCCATAAACTGCTACGAAATCAAGGCCCCCTTGCCCTCAGGAAATTCATCATACCCTACAAACCTACAAGACCCCTTCGCTCGGACACGGAAAACTTCATCATGATCCCCAGATACAAGAAAGCCCGCTCAGGAGGAAGACGTTTCTCGGTCCATACTGCACGTCTCTGGAACTTGCTTCCTCACGACCTACGACTGGAACCGCAATATCTTCGCTTCAGGAAGCTGCTTAAAACTCACCTTTTTCCCCAATGATCCACGCTCGCTGTAACCCTTCTGTCCGCCCCCATCCCTTACGTTCCCCCCTGGCCCACTGAACTTAGGAGATAGGGTCCACCAGCGCTGGGATACCTCCTGGTGACTACGCGCTCTACAAAAATAAATAATAATAATAATAATAATAATAATAATAAGCGAGCTGTTTTACCAATCACAGTCCTGTAATATCAAATGAAAGGACACCACACAAGTATATATTATAAAAATATATGTATTTATTTCTAAGAATAATCCCCAGTACTCTTTATGAATAAAGGGGCACAAGCGTTAAATCAAAAGCACAGTATAACATACAAAGTTGCACAATTATGGATGAGGGCGGGGGGCCACTCAAACCATATATTAAGAAAGTGGTATAAGAGATACCAATCGAACAGTGGTTAGGCCTAGGGCCTAGGGAATCACTGGGAGCAGTCGGAACAAGCAATGCTGAAGTCGGGAAAAGCCCGCGGGATTCGGGTGCAGTGCTGAAGCATACGCATGCACCAATGTTAAGTCAATGGTGCGTAAAAGTTACACAAATAGAGTTTTAGGACACTTCCGATGAACCTAGAAAGACAAAACTTAAGACACAGACCCTAGAGGTGTGTACCAGTGTGGGAACACCGGCATTGCAATGTTACCTCACCCACAGGAAGCAGGTGCACAGGGTCGAAGTGGCGTCGGGTTTCGTCACGCAGGTTCTTGGTGCTTGAAGCTGAAGAGGCTGCAGGCGCTGTGAAGGAGAAGTGTCCGGTGGGATCCAAGGGTGGATCGAAGTCGAAAAGTACCTGAAAGCAGAGGGGACAGAGTCTGGGTCACTCAGCAGTGACCAGGGTGGAACCAGGACGGAACCAGGCAATGTTGGGCGCAATCAGGTGGTTGTCAAAGAGCTTCTCTCCGCTGCCACGTGGGCTCTGGGGCATCTGCGACGTCCAGGAGCGGATCACGATCTGTCCCACATAGGCTCTCACCGTCGGCGCTGTCGGCTTCAAGATTAGAGCAAACAACACTTGGCAAAAGCAATCCACGCAGAACTGGGATATTGCTTCTCACTCGGACCAGGAGGGTCAGAGTGGGGGCTCCTTTTCAGGGGAGCTGGTGCAAATCTGGAGCAACCAGAATCGCAGGTTGTATTTTGGTTTTCGTCGGCACAGGGGCCACAAGCTGGCTGGCAAGTGACTGGGCCAATGCGTTGAGCCAAAAGAAGCAGAAAGGCCCCACGCAGCACTCGTCGAGTGTAGAGGGGTGAACTTCGGTGCAAGAGTGGCTCAGGATTGGGGCTTCTCAAACCCCGGTGTATAGCTTGGAGGGTCACTCGTGGGCTGCACGGTCAGCGTCTCGTGGTCTTTCCAAGATGGCATGCCCCACGCTTCCGGTCGCCTCCACGGGTCTCAGCTCTGCATGGACTGTGGATAGGGCTGTAAGAAGGCAGGCAAGCTTAATCTCGTTGATCTCTGTCGCTCGAGTTTCGGCGGGAACTGCAACAAAGCAGACGTCGAGGTGCTTGATGGTGCCTGTTTGCACAGGGTGGTCACTCCTTGACCACAAGGGAGATTCTTCAGTCTTCTATGTTGAGTAGGATGTCGAAGGGTCCAGAGTTTCGTTTCTTATGTTTTATCAGGATAATCTGAAGTGCATTGGCACTGCTCCCATTCTTATACCAATCTAGGGGGCTGGATTACCTGCTAGGTCCCCTCCTATGGGTGGGACCCAGGAAGGGGGTGGGTACACCCCTTTCCTTTGATCCAGGCCGCGCTGGGTCGGGGGCTGGTGTGCCCCAGAACCGGTTTGGCCGGATTATGCAAGGGGCAGCCTTGTGCGCCCCAAGCAGTGTCTGGTTTCTTTCAAACCTCCCTGCTACAATCCACTATCTCCTGTCTGGGGTGGTGTGGCACCTCCCTGTGACAGGAAACCCTTTGTCCAGGCCCCCTTGGCTGAGTTTCGGTCAGCTACAGGGGGTCAGACCCGTGTCTGTGGCAGAAGCATCCATTTTGTGGATCTGAGGCTCCTTTTAAAATTAACCGCATTTCAGTAAAGTAACATGTCTTCTCCCTCTAGAGGGGTGGAATGCTATCCCCGTCGCCAGGACTGGCGAGGGGATAGTATTCCAAATCGTATGACACCTTACACGACATGTTTTGATAAAGCCAAACCAAAGTTGCTATATAACCGCGAGGATTATAATGCACTTAAGAGTATATGGTATAGCATTATCCCGGAACAGCTTAGGGAGTTGTACCCGACAGCTGCAGACAGGCTCAGCTCATGCTAGAGCTCCATCTCACATTAAACCACGCACTCTGCCTCCAGGATTGATAAGGCCTTCCATAGGAGTGGCTCACAGGTTTATATGTGTCCAGATATAGGTTTAGACATAGGTATACTATATCTAAGCAAGGGGTGATTACACCACCTTGCCCCAGCTGAGTGATCAGCCAGTTGTGTCAATTTAAGAACCAGCCAGGGGTGGCAAAAGATATGCTGCAGCCCCTGGTAGGCCTTGGTGGCACCTATGCCCTGAGCACCTAAAGTGCATGGTACAGGGGCTGACAAGGAGTCCATTTCCAATTGTGGTATGTACCTATAGCACATGTATTATAAATTTAGAGAGAGAACAGCAGGCTGCGGGTCTGATTAGCAGGCCCACAGCCTCAGTAAGTCAAGTCAAGTCATAAGCTTTTATTCGATTTGCACACACAAATCATACAAGCATACAAAAGAAAATACATAGTTTACAATATTAATACACAATACTGACATTGAAAATACAAAGAAGGAGGGTAGGAGGCATATAAAAGCTAGAGGGCATCAGTTAAAAAAGTCAACTAACTAGTACGACGATTTAAAACGCTCATATGTGTACAGACAGGAAATTGAGAAATTTGTCATAACAAGTAGTTTCCTGGCAGCTGTACTTTCCGGCATTATGAATATGGACCACATGGACTAACCTAAAAGGGTAAGTTTGGAGTAAAAAGGGGACCATACAATACATACTGTGGACATCAACATATAAAATTATTCCTTATTTACAAAACTGTTATAAAACTTATATAAAACTTATATGTACAGACAGGAATGCATAAGGTAATAGCAGCACTATACAATTCCTGGCAGCTGTACATCTCAGTTACAGACAGGTAAGTATAAGAAAATTTACAGTACTATACTTTTCCTGGCAGCTGTACACTTCAGAATATAAGTAGCCAAAAAGAAACAAATATCCTCATTCTCCAATGAGGATAGTAATGTTAATGCAGTCTTTGTGGAACGGATATTGTACTTTTTAAAAATGGGCTTGAGATATTTTACCCTGAGGAAATGAAAAAATTTACAAAATAGTAAAAAATGGCAGCAACTCTGGCGTGAAATACTGTCACACGGGCAGGGTGTCTCGGATCTAACTTTCTGGTTTGGGAACGCAACATGATGGTGGACAATACCCAGTCTGACACGAGTTAATACAAATTGGTGGGAGGGACGAGTCACGTTCACAAGGTAAGATTGAAGCCCCGGAGTTAGTTTCAGGTCCTTATAGAACTTTACGGTGGCTAGCTTACCGTATACTTTATCTCGCTCTGCCTTTTTAAAGTTTAGGAACGTTGACTTAATTTCTTTTTTGGGGAGAGAGACTGCCTGCTCAGGATCAAGTAACACATCAATATTGAATAAAAAAAGATACCAGAAATGAATGTATCTCAACCACTGTATACGTGATGAGTAATCCAAACCTATACAATCAAGGATAATATCTTGAGTGAATCGAGTCTCTGGCTTAGCCCAAATAGAACGCCACAATAAGAGTGGCCGAACGGCTGCTAAGTCAGATATAAACTCGATCCCAACCTCATCATGAATCAATTGAACGGAGGCGGAAGGGGGGACACATAGCAATCTCTTTAAAAACTTATTTTCGTCCATTTGGAGAGATGGGCCTTCACAGTGGCCCCATACACCGGCCCCATACAGTGCAGAAGAGACACAACGAACATTATATATGTTGATCATGTCTGGGATGCTTCTCGAACCAAGTTTAGTGGCAAATCTGAATATGCTGCTGGTGGTCCGCAGCATTTTCAATCTGATGGTATCAAATTCAGAGATCCAGGTCCCACTGTTGTTATATGTAATTCCCAAATAGCAAAAAGTTTTAACATGTGTCATTTTATCTTTATCCAGGAAGAAAGTATACTTCGACTTTTTTGCTGCCTGACCGCATGACATAACATACGTCTTGGATTTATTCACACAGAGCCTCCTATTTTGAATAAACAACATAAAACTATCAATTAAACGCTGGAGGCCAATCTGTGTGCGAGATAAAAGAACAGCGTTGTCCGCATAAAGTAAAAGTGGGACAGGTTTTCCTCCTATCGAGGGGGCGTCTGCTGGAATATCAACCAGAGTATGGTCAACGCCGTTAATGAAGAGGGAAAATAAAAGAGGAGCCAAAACGCATCCCTGGCGGATGCCCCGTGAGACTTTGAAAAAAGGGGTGCATTCGCCTAGGGTGCCATAGCGGACTTTACAGGAGAGTTTTTCATAAAGTCTAGCTAAAAAATGGACAATTTCCCTCGGAGCCCCAGACTCTATCAAAACCTCCCAAAGTATAACATGATTAACTAAATCAAACGCGCTGCTCAAATCAGCAAAACATAAAAAAAGATTGCCATTTTTGGCCACAGTATATTTGTTGATTAAAAGGTCCAGATTTACACATTGTTCCAAAGTGCCCATACCTTTCCGGAAACCATATTGAACTCTAGTTAAAATATTCGATTCAGTTGCCCAAGTTTCTAACCTTTTAAGCAGAATCCTACTCATTACCTTTACTGAGGCATCCAACAAAGAAATCGGCCGGTAATTGGAGGCCTCGGATTTACTACCTTTCTTATGTAAGGGAATAATGACAGATTGGCCCCAGGAGGGCGGGAAATTAGCTTCTGCCTCAGTAAGTCTAAAACCAGTGAAGCAAAAGCAAAAAATTGGGGTGACCATAGGATAACAGACCCTACTCTCCTACACAACCCCCCCCCCCCCAAACGCAGGGACATTAAACTTAACCTTGACCGGATAAGTCTTCATGTTCTAAGTGGAAGTACCTGGAGAGACCATCTGCATTACCATGGTCAGTCCCTGGGCGGTGCTCCACTGTAAAGTCCATCCCCTGTAGGAAAATGGACCACCTGAGCAGTTTGGGATTTTCACCCTTCATCTGATTTAGCCACAAGAGGGGCTTATGGTCTGTCTGAACTAGGAAGTGAGTTCCAAACAAGTATGGCCTCAACTTCTTCAGGGCCCAAACCACAGCAAAGTCCTCCCTCTCAATAGCTGACCAACGTTTCTCCCTGGGGGTCAGCCTTCTTCTAATAAAAGCAATGGGCTGGTCTTGACCATCTTGATTAAGTTGTAAAAGCACAGCTTCCATCCCCAACTCAGAAGCATCTGTCTGTACAATGAACTGTTTGGAGTAGTCAGGAGTAGTCAGGACTCTTCAGGATAGGTGCAGAGCACATGGCCTTCTTCAGGTCATAAAATGCCTTTTGACAGCTAACTGTCCACTGAACCTTTTTTAGCATCTTCTTGGATGTCAAGTCATTTAATGGTGTCACAATGGACCCATAGTTTTTCACAAACTTTCTGTAATACCCAGTCAGGCCCAAGAAGGCTCTGACTTGTGTCTGGGTAGTTGGAGGAGCCCAGTCCTGTATGGTCTGGATCTTGCTCTCCAGTGGCTGAACCTGACCCCCACCTACTCGGTGGCCCAGGTACACAACCTTGCTCTGCCCTATCTGGCACTTGGTAGCCTTGATAGTCAGGCCTGCCTTTTGCAGGGCCTCTAGAACTTTCTTCAGGTGGATCAGGTGATCCTCCCAGGTGGAGCTAAAGACAGCAATATCATCTAGATATGCTGCACAAAAGTCATCTAACCCAGCAAGGACTTGGTTCACCAACCTTTGGAAAGTGGCAGGTGCATTCTTCAAACCAAAGGGCATTACCACAAACTGATAATGTCCACTAGGGGTAGAGAATGCTGTCTTGGCTTTTGACTCTTCAGCTAGTCTGATCTGCCAGTAGCCAGCTGTCAAATCAAATGTGCTCAGAAACTTGGCAGAAGCCAATTTATCAATCAGCTCATCTGCTCTTGGAATGGGATGTGCATCTGTCCTAGTGACAGCATTGAGACCTCTGTAGTCCACACAAAACCTCATTTCTCTCCTTCCATCTTGGGTATGAGGTTTTGGCACAAGGACCACTGGGCTAGCCCATGGGCTCTCTGATGGCTCAATCACTCCAAGCTCCAACATCTTTTTTGTGCCTCAGCCTTTATACAATCCCTGACATGGTCAGGTTGCCTGTAGATCTTATTCTTGACGGGCAGGCTGTCACCAGTGTCCACCTCATGGGTGCACCAGTTAGTTTGACTGGGTGTGAGTGAAAACAAGTATCTGTGGGCCTGCAAAACTTGTCTGCAGTCCATCTGCTGCTGGTCAGTGAGGCTACCTGCCAAGGCTACTCCATCAACTGAACCATCATCAGGGTTCTGGGAAAGCAGGTCTGGGAGAGGGTCACTCTCTTCCTCCTGTTCCCCATCTGTGGCCATGAGCAAGCTCATGTCCTCCCTGTCCACAAATGCTTTCAAACGATTTACATGGAGCACCCTGTGGGGGCTCCTAGGGGTTCCAAAGTCAACCAAATAGGCGACTTCTCCCTTTTTCTCAATAATAGGGTAGGGTCCAGTCCATTTGTCCTGGAGTGCTGCTGGGGCCACTGGCTCCAACACCCACACCTTCTGCCCTGGCTGGAACTCAACAGAACAGCCTTTTGGTCATGCCAAGCTTTCTGTAATTCTTGACTGGCCTCCAGGTTTTTGGATGCTCTCTCCATATACTCAGCCATCCGGGAGCGGAGACCAAGTACATAGTCAACAACATCTAGCTTAGGCTTTTTGAGAGGTAACTCCCATCCTTCCTTCACCAAACATAGTGGACCCCTCACAGGGTGGCCAAACAAAAGTTCAAAAGGGCTGTAACCAACCCCCTTCTGTGGGACCTCTCTGTAAGGAAAGAGCAAGCAGGGTAAAAGGATGTCCCATTTCCGCCTAAGCTTCTCTGGTAAACCTTTTATCATTCCCTTGAGGGTCTTGTTGAATCTCTCCACAAGCCCATTGCACTGTGGGTGATAGGGTGTGGTAAACTTGTAGTTTACTCCACATTCCTTCCACATTGCTTTTAAGTATCCAGACATGAAGTTTGTACCTCTGTCTGAAAGTACCTCCTTTGGAAAGCCCACTCTTGAGAAAACTGCAATGAGGGCTTTTGCCACCACAGGTGCTGTGGTGGTCCTTAGGGGAATTGCTTCTGGGTACCTGGTGGCATGATCCACTACCACCAGTATAAATATGTGCCCAGATGCTGTTTGAGGATCCATGGGACCCACAATATCTATTCCAACTCTTTCAAAGCGTACCCCCACCACAGGTAGTGGTATCAGGGGGGGCCTTTGTTGTGCCACCTGACTTACCACTGGCTTGGCAAGTGACACAGGAGAGACAAAACTCCTTGACATTTTCTGACATATGAGGCCAGTGAAAGTGTGGAACAAGCCTGTCCCAAGTCTTGTTCTGGCCTAAGTGTCCTGCAAGGGGGATATCATGGGCCAAGGTGAGAAGGAAACCCCTAAACTTCAAAGGTATAACCAACCTCCTGGTGGCACCAGGCTTGGGGTCTCTAGCCTCTGAGTAAAGGAGTCCATCATCCCAATATACCTTATGGGTACCTTGAGCATCCCCTGCAGCCTCAGCAGCAGCTTGCTGTCTGAGGAGTTCAAGTGAAGGGCAATCTAATTGGGCCTGCCCCAGGTCTGCCCTTGAGGGTCCCCCTGTCCCCAGAAACTCAACCTGATCAGGCTCAACTTCCTCAGAGACAGTCTCCTCTTGGACTGCAGAATCAGTTTCCTGTGAAACCTGATCCTCAACCTGGGGCAAGGGGGAAGGCACAGCCTTAACCCTTTTGCTCCTTCTCTTGGGTTGTGGTTGGTCTATTGTTCCAAGATCCACCACTGGTTCAGGAAGGCACTTCTTAGCCTGAGTCCTTGTCACTGCAAGGACATGTGCTGAAATCCCTAGCATTTCTGCATGAGTCCTGTACTCCACTTCTGACCAAACTGAGCTTTCAAGATCATTGCCTAACAGAAAGTCTACTGGGAGGTCTGCACTCACAACAACTTTCTTTAGGCCATCTACCCCTCCCCTGGAGAAGTTCACAACAGCCACACTATGTGAAGTAGTGGAGTTGCTTGCATTGGTCACTAGGTAACTTTCACCTAGTACAATTTGTCCAGGGTCCACAAAGTCAGGTGTCACCATAGTGACACTGGCACATGTGTCCCTGTAGGCCTGAGCCAGTTTCTCATTTATCAAAGGCGTCTGCCTATATTTGCCCAGGTTACTGGGACTCACTGTAGTGGACAAAGCTAAGTCCACATCATATAGGAGAACTGCCTGAGAAGGGACTCTGACTAGGCCAGATACCATCTCAGTACCCAAGGTTAACCCTACTATACCCTTTGGTTGTGTACCACCACTGCTAACTGTACTAGGGGGTGCAGGTGCTTTAGGAGCTGCAGTGGTGGGGACTGGATTTTTCTTGGTGCATTCACTGCCTCAGTGTGAAACTGATTTGCAGGTATTACACCAAGGTTTCTTTGGGCCATCGTTCTTCTTTTTATTGTTTCCATTTTGGGAACCACCCCCCTTATTACTAGTTTGGGGGCCTGAAGACTTTTGGTCCTTTTCTTTATCTTTCTGATTCCCACCCTTCTGGTCTGTTTTCTTCTGGTCACCACCTTGGTTCTGGGGTTTCTGATTAATCCTTGTTCTGACCCATTTGTCTGCCTTCTTTCCCAATTCTTGGGGAGAGGTCAAATCAGAGTCAATAAGGTATTGATGCAACAGCTGGTTCTGACAGTTATTAAGGATCTGCTCTCTCATTATAAGATTGTACAATCCTGTATAGTCTGAAACTTTACTTCCCTGCAACCAACCCTCCAGAGCCTTAGTGGCACAATCAACAAAATCAGTCCAGTCCTGAGTCTGTGCTTTTTGGGTGTCTCTGAACAACAGCCTGTATTGCTCAGTGGTTAGGCCAAACCCTTCAATAAGAGCACTCTTCAGGACAGAGTAGTTTTTGGCATCCTCAGGTCTAACTGTGAGGAGCCTATCCCTCCCTTTCTCAGAAAAGGAGTACCATAAAATTGCAGCCCACTGATCCTGAGGAACCTGCTGTACCATGCAGGCTCTCTCAAGAGCAGTCATCCATTTGTGGATGTCATCCCCTTCATTGTAGGGGGGCACAATTTTTGTCGGGTTTCTATTATCATAGCCCCTGTCTTTCTCTTTAGGAATTATGCTGCCACCAGTGGAGTCTAATCCACACAACTTTCGTTCTCTTGCCAAAGCAAGTCTAGCTTGAGCCAGGGCTACCTCCTCCCTCTCTATCTGGAGTTTGACAGCCCTCATCCTGGCCCTATGCTCTATCTTCTGAGAGGAAGTCATTCCTCTCTGAGATTCTCTTGAGGCACTAGAAATATGAGAGTCCCCTGATGGAGATCTCACCCTTCTGTTTCGTGTGGAGAATGATATTGTGGGATCTGGGGAGGTGCTGGCCCTCTCCATTCCCAAGTAGGTCTAAGTTGGCCTGGTTAAGCCTGGCAACTACAACCTGGTTACCCCTCTGATCCTCATTTTCAATTCAATTCAATTCAAAAAATCTTTATTTCGGTAAAAAAATTTACCATAAAAGACGATTATAAAAACAGTTCATTTAAATGATTTATACAGCAAGTTTTAAAATTCATAAAAACATCACTGGAAAGAAATCCTAGTATACTAAGAACAGGTCTGCACTTAAGTCTGTGTTTTAAGACATTTCCTTCTGATAGACCAGAGGGCGCCCAGATACTTGGCCATAGCAAACACAATGTGGTCTGACAGATCAGTTTTTAAGACTCTAAAAGCGGCCAGACACCTCTTAAATCCCAGATTCCTGCATATGGGAACAATCCAGTGCCTTCGGATCGCCCGGTAAACTGGACAGAAAAAAAGAATGTGGAGCTCACTTTCGTCCGTAATTCTGCACGCTGGACAGGTGCCACTTGGATCATGACTCCATTTAGCTGTAAAAGTTCTGATGGGGAGAGATCCATGTCTCCACTGGAGGTATAATTTTCTCAATAAGGTGGGATACATTTTGTCCAGAGTTTGCTCCATGTTGTAGTTCACCTTATGGGACAAAAAGGAAGCTGTCAAGGTCCCCCGGTGTTGATGGCTAAGTATCAGGGAAAGTTTACTTTCGCGGTATGACCTGGCTAGTTCCTTTTTAGAGAGGATGTGGCACGTGTTCAGGGGGTCAGACCACATTGTTGAGAGTCCGAGGGCCTCCAATTCCAGTTTGATGTAATTGAGCCACTTTATTTTTCCCACACCTGGAGTAGCAAGAACCTCCCGGAGTCCTTCCCTATAGCTGGCCAATTCTGGGGTTGTCCATAGTCTACGCCAGAAGGCCAGCGGGCGTAGAGCCAATTCCTCATCAAGTGGACGTAGGCCTAAGTCCATCCTGAGGGGGACAAGGGGGGTGCTCGGTGGTAGCCCAACAAGGTTACGAATGAATTTATTTTCCACCTTCAGCAGCATTGATGTTTTTTCATGGCCCCAGAGTTCAGATCCATAGATGACAGCCCCCTTGGCCTGGGATCCATAAATCTGTAGAGGAGGGCGAATGGGCCTGATTGAGGATTTGTTGCTTGCCAAGAGCTTCATTATGCCTCCCGAATGCTGGGTCAATTTAAGTGCAGCTTTCTCCAGGTGTGAGCTCCAGGTGAATTTATCATTTAAAACAATTCCCAAGTATTCGAAGGTTTTTACTCTTTCCAACTTGGTGTGTGCAATACTTGGACTGAAGTAGAATTTCTGTGGGGGATTGAGGACCATGAATTTCGTCTTGGAGGCGTTAATTTCTAATCCATGGGCCTCACAGAAGTCCACAAAGCCATCAAGGATGCGCTGGATGCCTTTTGCCGACTTAGATAGTAGCAGTGTGTCGTCGGCAAACATGATGGCTGGGACTCTCTCAGCGGCCAGTTTTGGGGCGTCAGAGTTAGGTACACCTGCTAAGTGGGCGATTACCCCGTTGACATAGAGGCAGAACAGGGTTGGTGCAAGCACACAACCCTGCCTTACCCCCCTGCCAACGGGGAACCTCTCGGACAATTCCCCCAACCTGCCGCATCTAACCTGGGCAAAGTTATTGGAGTGGAGGCGAATTATCATATTCAGAAGGCCTTCGGGGACCCCCAGTTTGTCAAGGACCTCCCAAAGCTTATTCCTCGGGACCAGGTCGAACGCTGCCCTCAGGTCCACAAATACAGTATAGAGGCTGCCACCCTCCAACTGCACCGTTTTCCAGTATATGAGGATGAGACGAAAGACCTGGTCCACAGTGGAGACCTTCTCCCTGAAGCCTGCTTGAAAGGGGCTAAGGATGGTGGAGTCCCTGATCCACTCGTGTAGGCGATTTAGCAAAAGCTTGGAAAAAAGTTTCTGGGCTACATCAATTAGGCTTATTGGCCTATAGTTTGCCGGAAGGAGGGGGGACCCCTTTTTAAAAATTGGCACTATTTCAGCCCCTGGCCAGGTGGAAGGGATTGGGAGGCCTTTCAGAATGGAATTAAATAGCACCCCAAAATAGGGAGCCCAGACTTTAGGTTCGTGCTTGTAAAGGTCGCCTGGAAGCCTGTCTAGGCCCGGCGCCTTACCTGCAGACAGGGAGGAGATTGCCAGGGTAACTTCCTCTACGCTGAAACCATCCATGGCAATTGCACTATTTATGAACTTGGGGAACACTCCAGCGGGTTCACTTTTCCCACTATCACTACTATGTGGTTGGTATAGATTTTTAAAATATTCCTCCCAGACGGATGGTGCTATGTTGGCCTCAACTGCTGCAATTGGTTCGGCCGAGCCATGCCTAACAATTTGCCAAAAGGTCCGTGAGTCTCGACAAACGAGGGCAGCTGTTATTTTTGTCCAGTTCTCCTCGTCCCAATCTATTTTTGCTGTGTGGAGAGCGGATTTGTAAGCTACTCGTCTTTCCCTAATAGTGTTTAAAGTGTCTCGTGCTTTGAGTGATTCCAGCAGAAGATTTTTTGCTTCCCTGCAAGAGGCATTGAACCAGGTCGCTCTTCTCTGTTTAGACTTGTGTGACCTGGCGACTGGATTCAGTACCTCTGCTAGATTGGTGCATAACTCAGAGTGGATATTACCGAGAACAGGCAATTGTGCCTGAATACCCAAAGTGCCTGTGATATTGGTCTCGGATTCGCTGACTGAATGGTTCATACAGCGCTCTACTTTTTCCAGGGTGGGAACGACTAGTGCATAAATTCTCTCAATGTTGTTATGATTTTCCAGCAATTTGGCCCATTTTATTCTACGCCTATTGCTGGATAACACAAGGTCGGGCTGTGATGGTGCATTAATATCTACCTCATCCGTTTGCCGACCAAGGATCTCAAATTTTAGTGAGAGCAGATTGTGATCACTATCAAATCTGGGGATAATTTTGAAGTCTTTCACCCTCCTCCAATCCCTGGTTGGAACCATTATATAGTCAATCCGTGACTCATATCCTGGTCTATTAAAGGTATTTTTTGGCGGGATATCACCCTCGGTCCGACCATTACACGCCCTCAACGAGTGACAGAGAGTGAGGGACATTATCTGAGTAGCAAGAGGGGACCATGCCTTGGTCACTGTATCCATCAGGGTAGGAATATCCCATAGGTCATCCTCCTCACTGGATATGCCCTCCAGATGGTCAGGGAGTGGTTCATATTGCTGGTTAAAATCTCCACCTATAATTAGAGGGGAATAGAAATTGTGTGTGTCGAGGAACTGTGCTAAATCTTCCACTGAACCCGAAGTTGCTGCAACCCCCACTGGCCTTGAGTATATGTTAATCAATATGAGCTTGTCTCCACAAGGCCAATCAAGGGAGACACACTGGAAATCACAGGAGTTGGTTTCCAGTTGTGTGGCCCTACAGCCCAAATGGGACCCAACCCAGGTCGAAAGTCCTCCTGAGGGTCGGCCCTTTCCTCCCCATTTCGCTTCAATATTAAAGATAGCGAATCCCTGACGGGTAAATTGATCTCTAGCCCATGTCTCTTGTAAGAGACATATATCATAGGCCTCTGCTAGATCAGTCCAGTCTGGGGTATCTACTTTATTGGCTAGCCCTGCCACATTCCAGGATAAAATGGAAATTATACCCGGGGCCTTTGATGTGCTACTAGTATCTAATATCATGGAGCACTCTTGAGCTACAGATTTTCCATATTGGTTGGGTGGAGGGGCGTCCAGTGGAACACTATTTAATTTAAGGCTATGTGAGACAGAGGGATTATATTCCAACCTTAGGTGGGAATCGGTAATTACACCCTTAGGTGAGCATGTAACTTGCCTATCTACCCCTACTTTGAGATCGTCAGTCATTATGTGGGCTGGTGTTAGAGGGAGAGATTGACCGCCCGTGTGTGTGTTTGAAACACTGTTAGTTAATATGCCGCCCATAAAGTGTGTGTTGGCGGTGTTTGGGGTGGGTGAAGGGGGTGCAGTGGGTATCGAATGTAGAAGTCAATCCACTTCCTCGAGACACCCATATCTATTGGACATCGGGACCCCGTTCCATCCTCCAAGTGTGTCTACCCAACAGCTGCTTTGTACTCCCCAAGTGTGGTTCCTCACCGGGATCCTATTCCAGTTCCCTCCCTGAACTGGAGGGGGACAAGGTGGATAGAAAAAAGTAAGTGGTCTTGCTATTATAAATGCAGTTGAGCTATGGTTGGTCCATGAGTAAATGGCAGTAGCAGTGTTAGGATCCTCAAAAGTGACAATCACGCAGTCGCCACAGGTGGACTTTTGTGTGGTCCCTACCCAAGGTACCCTCCGTACCATTAGGATTTTACTCCTTAGGTAGTTGGGTATTGGTTTATTGACGTCCAACCAGTGGACCACCTTATTCTTTAAGGAAGTAAAGTTTTCCTGCTGGTTGTATGTCAATTCAGTTACCCCGGTCAGCACCACAACATAGGGGCTAACCTCAGGGGGAAGATCTACAAATCCCCTTGACCGTATAAAGCTAGTGCTCGCTCTCTGCGATATTGGGGGGTTTGTATTCTGGCCATTTTGCCTCGGATTGGGATGGTCAGTCAGTGCAGGTGCTCTTTGGCCAGATGTAGCTAAGGGGGGTGGCGGGAGAGATTCAGCCCCCGATTGCATGGTGTTTAACATTGCCCTACTAGGAGGATTATGGGTTTCTACCTTAGTACGGGGTTTAGGTGTTGGTTTGACCTTGGGTATAACGGTGAGACTAGCAGGAGAAGAGGTAGCAGCAGGATAGGAAGGCGGCGGTGCATTGGTGGTTCCCAGGGACTTGACCTTGGGAGGGGCCCGCGAGTTCGCAGCAACTTGAGTGATAGGGCCAGGAGGTACTGCTGGCGGCGGGGGTCCATTTGAGCATGTTAATTTAGGATTCTGCATGGTGATAGTTGCCAAATTTAGTATGCTTTTTTCTATTTCCAGTAGTTGTATTTCTATGTGTGTGAATCTCTTTTCTAGTGGGGAAAGTAGTTTTTTAAGTGTTTCCCAAACAACAGAGAGAAATTCAACATCCTTCCCTTTAATGATACAGAGCGGGGTTCCTACAGTGTCACTTTCTATGGTAAGATCATTATTTTCTTGGATGACTACTGTATGCAAGGGAGTATTTTCTAGGCAAGTTTCTAGGGGAGAAGATTTAATTACTGGCAACATAGCAAGGGGAGGAGCCTTTGATGGTAACTGCACCTTGGCCACTTTGGCCTTTTTCCTTGAGTATGCCGAGGTGGGGTTACGCTTCCTTTTGTTGGGTGGCTGGTTTAGTAATTTGGGTGAACTACCACCTTTTTCATGTGAAGCGGGAATAGTTTCAGCTTTGGAATGTAAACCCTCCTCTGCTCCCTTCTTTTGTTCTGCAATTGCGCCCAGAGAAAATTTTGGAGAGGGAGTGGAGTTTTGTGGGGATCCCCCCTGTGGGGAAGGTATACTATCTACTTGTGCTACATGTATAACAGCATTTGTGACAATCAGGTTGGGTATGGAACCGGGCGGGCGCTCTGGTGTTTTCGCCCAAGCAATAGAACCTAGAGAGGATTTTTTGGCGGCAGTTAACTCAACTGACAATCTCCTAGCAGCTTCAAGTTCTAGTGAGACCCTATGTTGCATCCTGGTAATTTCATTGTCGATGGCAGTGTGTGTCCTGGTGATAAAATCGTCCAAGGTACCATTTTTTAGTTTAGATTTGGCCGCTCTGTCTCTAAACTCACGGGCTGCCATGATGGGTGCAAAATATAGAGCGTGCAAAGAGAGTGGGGAAAAAGAATCAAATGGGGTGGCCCAGCCCAGTCTCTAACGGCCTCTAACGGCCTAAAACGGCCCGCTCTTTGCCCGGTCTTAGCCCCGGCCTTGGCCCCGCGCGCGTCCCGCGTTCGCGTTCCAGGCTCTGTTCATCAAGGGGAAGGGCTGGTGGAGGGGCGGGAAGAGGACCAGCTGCGGCCGATGAGCGCCGCTCAGCACGCTGGTCCTCGCAGTCCCGCCTCAAGCCTCGGTGCAAGGATCCGGTGTCAGTATGGCCGCGTTGGTGCTCTAATGCACTATCAGGGACCCGGTGGCCAAATCACTGCAAGTGTCTTACGCCTGCGAGCGGCTCCCGCGGAGCGGGGGCCGCGAGGCGTGGTGTGGCGCAGCGGCCGGCAACAGGAAAGGAAAGCCGCTACAATGCTCCCAGCAGGTCAGGAGAGAACCCAGAGGACTTGCACTCCAGAATGCTTTTATCAGGTGGAGGGGCGGGAAGAGGACCAGCTGCGGCCGATGAGCGCCGCTCAGCACGCTGGTCCTCGCAGTCCCGCCTCAAGCCTCGGTGCAAGGATCCGGTGTCAGTATGGCCGCGTTGGTGCTCTAATGCACTATCAGGGACCCGGTGGCCAAATCACTGCAAGTGTCTTACGCCTGCGAGCGGCTCCCGCGGAGCGGGGGCCGCGAGGCGTGGTGTGGCGCAGCGGCCGGCAACAGGAAAGGAAAGCCGCTACAATGCTCCCAGCAGGTCAGGAGAGAACCCAGAGGACTTGCACTCCAGAATGCTTTTATCAGGTGGAGGGGCGGGAAGAGGACCAGCTGCGGCCGATGAGCGCCACTCAGCACGCTGGTCCTCGCAGTCCCGCCTCAAGCCTCGGTGCAAGGATCCGGTGTCAGTATGGCCGCGTTGGTGCTCCAATGCACTATCAGGGACCCGGTGGCCAAATCACTGCAAGTGTCTTACGCCTGCGAGCGGCGCCCGCGGAGCGGGGGCCGCGAGGCGTGGTGTGGCGCAATGGCCGGCAACAGGAAAGGAAAGCCGCTACAATGCTCCCAGCAGGTCAGGAGAGAACCCCATTTTCAGGATCCTCTATATCTGAGCTCTCCTCCTCTTCTTCCTCCTCTTCTTCTTCCTCCTCTAGAGTGGTCTCAGTTACAGGGGGGTTCACTCCAACTCCTAAGTCTAAGGGAGCTGCACTCGCCTTATCTAAGTCATCCTTTTCCAGAATGGCTATCAGGGTAGGAATGGTGGGGCCACGACCCCTTTTTAGCCCTCTTGATATGCACAAGGCACACAAGTCTTTGTGGCTAAGTTTGTCATAGCTGGAAGTTGCCTTGGTCAGGTCAACTGTCACAGGTAGAGAGCTTGGAACTTCACCTGTGCCAGACATGACTCTAGTGTGGTGTAAGTGATGCACCTACCTACACTAAGTGTTTCCCTACTGTACCTTGCTAGTGAGTTGTAGTCAGGGTGTGCTAATCCCTTTAATCTACAACTACTAAGTCCAGTAGAACTTAATATGCTAAGCTTTTGATTTATATGTACCTAAGGTACTTGATGTGATCTTTCAATTTGATAAAAAGATTGCAATGGTAAAACAACAGCAAGCTCAAATCCGCACCGCTGCGCACCAATGTGAGAAGTTGGCCTGATATATGATGTTTCCAATTCTGGAACCACCTTGTATCAGTCCAAATAACCCCTTATGGTGCCTGGTTGTAAGTCAACCTTGTAGACAAGCTATCTTAATGGTAGCATAGACTAAGCAGCCTTAAAGGCTCAACTCAAGAGGTCGTGTTAAGCGAGCTGTTTTACCAATCACAGTCCTGTAATATCAAATGAAAGGACACCACACAAGTATATATTATAAAAATATATGTATTTATTTCTAAGAATAATCCCCAGTACTCTTTATGAATAAAGGGGCACAAGCATTAAATTAAAAGCACAGTATAACATACAAAGTTGCACAATTATGGATGAGGGCGGGGGGCCACTCAAACCATATATTAAGAAAGTGGTATAAGAGATACCAATCGAACAGTGGTTAGGCCTAGGGCCTAGGGAATCGCTGGGAGCAGTCGGGACAAGCAATGCTGAAGTCGGGAACAGCCCGCGGGATTCGGGTGCAGTGCTGAAGCACACGCATGCACCAATGTTAAGTCAATGGTGCATAAAAGTTACACAAATAGAGTTTTAGGACACTTCCGATGAACCTAGAAAGACAAAACTTAAGACACAGACCCTAGAGGTGTGTACCAGTGTGGGAACACCGGCGTTGCAATGTTACCTCACCCACAGGAAGCGGGTGCACAGGATCGAAGTGGCGTTGGGTTTCGTCACGCAGGTTCTTGGTGCTTGAAGCTGAAGAGGCTGCAGGCGCTGTGAAGGAGAAGTGTCCGGTGGGATCCAAGGATGGATCGAAGTCGAAAAGTACCTGAAAGCAGAGGGGACAGAGTCTGGGTCACTCAGCAGTGACCAGGGTGGAACCAGGACGGAACCAGGCATTGTCGGGCGCAATCAGGTGGTTGTCGAGGAGCTTCTCTCCTCTGCCACGTGGGCTCTGGGGCATCTGCGATGTCCAGGAGCAGGTCACGATCTGTCCCACGTAGGCTCTCACCGTCGGCGCTGTCGGCTTCAAGATTGAAGCAAACAACACTTGGCAAAAGCAATCCACACGGAACTGGGAGATTGCTTCTCACTCGGACCAGGAGGGTCAGAGTGGGGGCTCCTTTTCAGGGGAGCTGGTGCAAATCTGGAGCAACCAGAATCGCAGGTCGTATTTTGGTTTTCGTCGGCACAGGGGCCACAAGCCGGCTGGCAAGTGACCGGGCCAACGCGTTGAGCCAAAAGAAGCAGAAGGGCCCCACGCAGCACTTGTCGAGTGTAGAGGGGTGAACTTCGGTGCAGGAGTGGCTCAGGGTTAGGGCTTCTCAAACCCCTGTGTATAGCTTCAAGGGTCACTCGTGGGCTGCACGGTCAGCGTCTCGTGGTCTTTCCAAGATGGCGTGCCCCACGCTTCCGGTCGCCTCCGCGGGTCTCAGCTCTGCAGGGACTGTGTATTCGGCTGTAAGAAGGCAGGCAAGCTTGATCTCGTTGATCTCTGTTGCTCGAGTTTCGGCGGGAACTGCAACAAAGCAGACGTCGAGGTGCTGGATGGTGCCTGTTTGCACAGGGTGGTCACTCCTTGACCACAAGGGAGATTCTTCAGTCTTCTACATTGAGTAGGATGTCGAAGGGTCCAGAGTTTTGTTTCTTATGTTTCATCAGGATAATCTGAAGTGCATTGGCACTGCTCCCATTCTTATACCAATCTAGGGGGCTGGATTACCTGCTAGGTCCCCTCCTATGGGTGGGACCCAGGAAGGGGGTGGGTACACCCCTTTCCTTTGATCCAGGCCGCGCTGGGTCGGGGGCTGGTGTGCCCCAGAACTGGTTTGGCCGGATTATGCAAGGGGCAGCCTTGTGCGCCCCAAGCAGTGTCTGGTTTCTTTCAAACCTCCCTGCTACAATCCACTATCTCCTGTCTGGGGTGGTGTGGCACCTCCCTGTGACAGGAAACCCTTTGTCCAGGCCCCCTTGGCTGAGTTTCGGTCAGCTACAGGGGGTCAGACCCATGTCTGTGGCAGAAGCATCCATTTTGTGGATCTGAGGCTCCTTTTAAAATTAACCGCATTTCAGTAAAGTAACATGTCTTCTCCCTCTAGAGGGGTGGAATGCTATCCCCGTCGCCAGGACTGGCGAGGGGATAGTATTCCAAATCGTATGACACCTTACACGACATGTTTTGATAAAGCCAAACCAAAGTTGCTATATAACAGCGAGGATTAAAATGCACTTAAGAGTATATGGTATGGCATTATCCCGGAACAGCTTAGGGAGTTGTTCCCGACAGCTGCAGACAGGCTCAGCTCATGCTAGAGCTCCATCTCACAATAAACCACGCACTCTGCCTCCAGGATTGATAAGGCCTTCCATAGGAGTGGCTCACAGGTTTATATGTGTCCAGATATAGGTTTAGACATAGGTATACTATATCTAAGCAAGGGGTGATTACACCACCTTGCCCCAGCTGAGTGATCAGCCAGTTGTGTCAATTTAAGAACCAGCCAGGGGTGGCAAAAGATATGCTGCAGCCCCTGGTAGGCCTTGGTGGCACCTATGCCCTGAGCACCTATAGTGCATGGTACAGGGGCTGACAAGGAGTCCATTTCCAATTGTGGTATGTACCTATAGCACATGTATTATAAATTTAGAGAGAGAACAGCAGGCTGGGTGTCTGATTAGCAGGCCCACAGCCTCAGTAAGTCTAAAACCAGTGAAGCAAAAGCAAAAAATAGGGGTGACCGAAGGATAGCAGACCCTACTCTCCTACACAACCCCCCCCCAAACGCAGGGACATTAAACTTAACCTTGACCAGATAAGTCTTCATGTTCTAAGTGGAAGTACCTGGAGAGACCATCTGCATTACCATGGTCAGTCCCTGGGCGATGCTCCACTGTAAAGTCCATCCCCTGTAGGAAAATGAAAAAGCAAAAAATTGGGGTGACCATAGGATAGCAGACCCTACTCTCCTACAGTAACTGACTCTGACTAGGTCCTGGACTTTGCGGTTCAGACCCAGGGCCAGTACTCTGATTAAAACGATATATGATAATGAGGATGATTTACAATTGGCAATGACTGACCCCTGTAAGTCCCTAGTATTTATTACGGCAAGGGGGATTCAAACTACCTATAAGTCCCTAGTATATAATAGGCCACGGAGGCTTAGAAATTCAGGAGATTTCCTGCACTGGAGGATGCAGTGCTGTGTTGCCTGCTATCATTTTTAAAGGCAGCCCTGCTTTGCAGAATGTCTTTAAAAGTACATTATATACAACTTTGACTTTGGAATTAAAGGTACTTCCCAAGTGGTAATCTTCCTTATATTTACATACAGGTCACCACTAAGATCCCCTTTAGGTGCCCCAGGGGTGGGGTGCCATGTACCCATAAGCAGGGACATTATAAAAGATAACCCCCCGGGCAGGGAAAAACTGCCAATTTAATTTTCTCAATTGTGGATATTTAGCTCCACAGGCTAACACTGGAATATTTTATTTAAGTATAAATATTACTAGGAAGGAGCTAAAAAAATGTCATTCTAGGACATACAAGATTGGTAATGATAAATCAAACAACGTGCCACTGTTCAATGTATCATAACTAATATAGAAGAGAAGTTAAAGGACTTTCTTTTCCATGAGCCACAATCCATTCTTCTAGCAGCCTCTCTTGATTAGTCATCCATAACAGGCTCGGTCAAGCTGCTTAGATAAGGTGATAAGTGACCTGCATAGAGCAGACGTTGTCTGACGGGGAGAGCTCTGCAGCTGCAGAGAACAGGTCAGGGCGAGGACTGGGTAAATCAACCTGGGCTTCAAAGAGAGCAGTACAGTAAGGAATGCCAGCCTTGCCTACCCTCTCTTTCTGTACCTCCCAACCAGATGGCAGGCCCGGGACTGGAAATTGCTGAAGGTCTGGAGGAGGAATGTGAACGGAAATGAGCCACACCAAAAGTTGTAGCCAGGTCTAACTTTCCTGAAGAGGATTTCTCCATTTCGAATTTTAAAGTTCAGTGCTTTGTGGGGCAAGAATATGCCCCACTTTGGAGGAAACTGCCATGCTTTTGGGTAGCACCCTGCACCTCATTGGACAAGTGTTCTCCCTGCATGTTACCCAAGATAATTGAATAAATATGTGAGAGTTACATTGTGTAGAAGAGTAGGGTCTGCTTCCTATGGTCACCCCCACTTTTTGCTGTGATTTACTGGTTTTTCGACTTTAGACTGGCTGTGGCCCTGCTAATCAGGACCACATCCTAGCTGTTCTCTCTCTAAATTGATACCATGTACTTTAGGTACATACCAGATTGGGTATTGGGTCACCTTTGTTAGCCCCTGTATAGTGTACCATAGGTACCCAGGGCATAGGTGCATCCAAGGCCTACTAGGGGCTGCAGCATGTATTATGCCACCCCTGGCTGGCCCTCCAAACTGACACCACAGGTTTGTTCACACAGCCTGGGTAAGGTGGTGTAATCCCCCCTTACTTAGATATAGTATAGCTATATCTACCTATATATATATATATATATATATATATATATATATATATATATATATATATATATATATATATATTACCTACTGGCGGTCGCCAGTAGGTATATATAGTTAGGATTTTTTCTCTATGGGATTTTTGAAAATTCTATGTCTAATAACTTTGGCGTTTGCGGACGGAATTGGCTGAAATTTTCAGGAAAATAGCACATTTTGTTTCTGAGCAGCCCCTGAAAATTGGGGGGGGGTTCGTCCAGGGGGGGTCGAGAAAAAAGGGGGGTCCCAAAACGTGTTTTTAACATTGAGTTTTCCATAGGGCGGTTGGCCACACTTTTAGCCCGAACGGCTGAATGGATTTGCACGAAACTTGGCAAAATTGTAGGGACTGGTAGCCCGATGTGCCTTTTGTAGGTCTCAATATATGTGCTCCAGTGGATTTTGAGAAATTAACGTTTAAAAAAAGATATATATCTGTAACAGCGGACCGGGCAGCGCTCCAGTTCGCGTACTTTTCGCGCAACGGAGCTTTGTGAAGCGAAGCTGATTGGTTCTCCGGCGTCTGTAAACATTCCAAACAGTCCGTAGCGGCCGCCATCTTGTCTCTCGGTAGGATCGAGAGACAAGAGGAGGCCAAAGCGAAGGGGCAAATGACCATAAGGGGGCATAGTAGATTCTCGCTGACCCCCTAGGTTTGATGTGGAGGTTTTAACCCCTTAAGTGCTGCCGTCGGCCAACGGTCGTCACGGGCACTACCTCCCCAGTGCTGCGTGCGACCGCTGGACGTCCAGTTCAGCACCGGATAATGGACAGCGCAGCACTGGGGAGGTTTGTTTACTAGCTCCCAAGTGGTTAAAAGGGCCCCGCGGGGCAAAAAAAAAAAAATAATAATAATCGAACGGCTGAATGGATTTGCACGAAACTTGGCAAAATTGTAGGGACTGGTAGCCCGATGTGCCTTTGCTAGGTCTCAATATATGTGCTCCAGTGGATTTTGAGAAATTAACGTTCAAAAAAAGATATATATCTGTAACAGCGCTCCGCTTCGCGTACTTTTCGCGTTACGGAGCTTTGCGAAGCTGATTGGTTCTTCGGCGTCTGTAAACATTCCAAACAGTCCGTAGCGGCCGCCATCTTGTCTCTCGGTAGGATCGAGAGACAAGAGGAGGCCAAAGCGAAGGGGCAAATGACCATAAGGGGGCATAGTAGATCCTCCCTGACCCCCTAGGTTTGATGTGGAGGCTTTAAAAGGGTCTCGCAGGGCAAAAAAAAAATATATCGTTTTTTTAGTTTTTTTGCGTGGAGTGCGCCCGGTTCGCGAACCGGGAAGCGTTCTGGGGAGCGTACTTTCTTGAAAATTAGTGAAAAAAGTTAGAGTAAAATAATAATTGTGAGTGATCAGATGTAGGGTAGCTCTGAGAAGAGCTTTTGGGTTTATGGTACATTTAGGTACTTATAAGTAGGTACCAATGCACAGTCTTAAATTCAGAGTGAAAATTCTGTTGCCCTCATCTGAGAAGTGAACTCCATCTCCTCTGTAGATATCTTGCATGTAGTAACGCAAGTTATTGTTGTACAGGGAGCCCATTCCATGGTCTCTCATGTAAGCTGAAACAGATTTGTTTACATGCTTCCTCGATTTCTCAATTTGTGGACAAAATTGGTTCGACCACCTCCATTTTTGTCTTTGGCATATATTTGAATATACCAAGGCAGTCTGAGGAAAAAGTGCCATCAATTGCTCAAAGGTGTCCTTTAAAAGCATTTCCAGACCTACCCCAGTCAAAGTGCCCAAATCATTACCTCCACAGTGCACAATTAACAGGTCAGGTTTTGGCAAATGCATAAAGGTTTTCACCAATGGTATCAATTGGTGACATTTTAATCCTCTGTGGCCAAACCACTTAATTTCCACATCTTGTAAATTGAGGTTAGGTAAATTCCTGTTTTCAGCGTACCTCTGAGCCCAATAGATGTAACTATGTCCAACAATCCAGACAGAAAACATGGCGAGAGAAGGTTCTCCTGCAGTCAGATGAAGTGTGGCAATGAAATGGCAGTTGAAAAAATGAGAGTGTAAAATGAAAAAAACTGAGGAGTTTCTGTGTTAATGAAGCAGTAAGAGTGATTGGTGGATTTTGATTGCTGAAAACAGAAAGTTAGGGTGCATGGATGAGTTCGTTGAAAGATGTATTTTGAGTGGCGAAGAAAAAATCATTAAATGAAAGATTGCACTGGATATGCAGGTGCACTGAGAGTTCAGAGTTCAATTGCAACATTGTTGTGTGAACTTGGAAACACCAGAGGTCTTGCAAGAGGTGGTTGCTATGCAGAAAAAGCAGAGAGGGGGCAGAGGGGGGAAGGGTTTTGATTTGAAAAAAAGTGAGGGAAGAGTTTTGATTGGGTGACATGAGAGATATGTGTGAAGAATTACAGCATTTCTGTGCTTTTGATAGCTGCAGACTCTGGAGTGCATACCTTTTGCTCTGCTGAAGACAAATTGGTGTGTTTCTGAGACTGTTTTGAAACTCAAAGTATTTGCTAAGGTGAGAAAAGATTTCTTTAATTTAGATAGAAAATAGTGTGCTTTAAGGAGAAAATTATGAAGAAAGTTGTGTTTTTCAAATGTTGCTTTGTCTCAAGTGTTTTACAAATAGATTTTGTTTCTTTGAGAAATTGTAATTGGAGAAAATGTGAAGTATTAGTACTGACAGGGTTTTTATGTGCATAGGAGCTGTGGAGTGTTTTCAAATTATGACTTGTAAATCGTTTTTGAGAAAAAGCAATGGTTTTAATATTGATGACAAGGACATAATGGTGTCTGCTTCTTTATAAGGTAATTGAGAGTCTCTGATGTTATTTTTCCCATTTCAATGTAAGAAGTTTGTCTGTGGAGCAAATTGCTTGTAAATATGCTCCCACCTGTGCATGGCAAATTTAGATTTTTAATGTTTGCGTTACATAGGCATGTTAAAGGTGACTGAAACATGCTGCAAAGGCAATCAAAAAACGCTTTTATGTGTCTTAAGGACATTTTAAGTCATTTCCCCATGTGCAGTGTTTTCAAATTATGAGTTGAAAATCGTTTTTGAGGTAAAGGAATGTTTTCAAAATTTATGTGCGCCATATGCCCCCAAATTTCTTTTTCAGGGGTGCAGCAGGGTGTTCTTGAGACACCCCTGCACCCTCGGAAAAATTCGTAATTTGCGATGAGGTAATTGCTAATCGCAAATTGCACCTTCATTCCTATGGGCCTCCTGCTGCATGGAAATGAATGGGTAATTTGTAATTAGCAAATAGCTCATCGCAAACTAGGAATGGTAAAGAATCGCTATTTATTCCTTAAAGTTCGCTATTTAGGAAATGCAAAAAACTTTGATGATACATATGGCGGTTCATCTCTAACAAGATAAGAAGCATAGGGATAGATTTATGATGACTGGCGCATCACCAGGGATGTGTTAGTCATTCTGTGCCGCTGTTCCGTCACCTATGGTGTGCTGCATTTACAATGCGGCGCATCATGGGGCAAAAACAGCACAGATGCGTGACGTATCTGTGCCGTAAAGGTGGCGCATTGCTGGAGTTGTATCGCAAGTGTGATGAAGCTCCAGCAAGGCTCAGGGGTGCCCCTGTCGCAGGGTTTCTGTTCTCACACAGAACTGTGGACAGAGGATTGGAACCTCGGCGAATTAGGGTGCCCCAAAACTCACCTTAGTAATCAAAAACCCCTTAGCAAGCTAGGTACAGTGTCACATTGGATATAACAAACTCTCGATGTTTAGACAATCCAGAATATGAACTTATAGTACCTCAGGATACGTGGAACTCATGAACAATCGGTCGTTATATATTTCTTAGAAACCAGAACATGGAGTTAAGAAGAACACATGTGTATTTGAAATGTTTATTTACTAATGCCGTCTTCTCAGGCGTAGTATCTTAGATAATACAAGTACACATATTATCAGTAGCAAAATTACCAGCATAGTTACTAGTACATAAAAAGCGAATGGTGACAGTATGTTAACATGCTGTAAATGAATAAGAGTTAGCAACACTTATAAGCGGCCGTGGAGGGAGTTACGGTGGGGCAGGGAGGCGGGGAGGGGGAGGGGCAGGGTGGAGAGGGCTCCACCCTGCCCCTCCCCCTCCCCGCCTCCCTGCCCCACCGTAACTCCCTCCACGGCCCGCGGCTGCTTATATCTCACCCTCCCTAATACACATATTATATTATTTGCTAAGAAGGTCTCTTTGTGTTGGTTTAGGGCGTGCCCATACTTTAGTGTCTTAGATTTGAAGGAATCACATCAGCATACACCAGCTCTCTCTTCATGTGAACCGCATCAAGTGTTGTGTATGTGTGTTCGGCAAAGCAATATAAAACCTGCCTCATGCCCAGAATTGGCAGAAGCTGCACTTATGTTTTGAGTATGAACTCGTGGAGATCAGACCTCATAACAATTCTGTATCGTGTTGTTCTTGAAACTTCAGCACTCGCTGTACAGATATAGTTTAACAAGTAAAGCAGATAGTAGAGCAATAACATATTATTCTCATGTAAATCACGATGAACTATTAGGTTGAAAGCTAAAGCAACAACTAAGTGTCGTGTGCAGAAGTTGCAAAAAAGGAAAAATGGCGTTTAAACCGGTAATGAGCCCATGCTAACTTAACACGGTGTAAAGATATCCAGGATCTACATGACACCTCCCCATGATCCGGAAACGAACTGAATAAGATAATAGAAGTGCCATCTCATGAGAGCAGATTGCAACTTTATATGTGGACGGTCCGCAAGGTAAAACATTAAAAACTAGGAAAATTTAATGCTAAAGAAAAATAAAACAGCCAACTACTTTATCGAGGCTTAAGCCAATAGGCAAGCTAAATAATAAAAACTTGACAAATAAGTCAATGAATTGTCAATGAAATGCTAGTACTCAGCATATCAAACATGAAAAAGGTCTATGACATAACTGTGTATGCAAAATAAGCTGCAACAGCCTCTAATAGGAAGTCACCGTCTTCATCCGAAAAGAGTTCAGCCATCCAATTTAAAAGCGGAAAAGAACATACGTGCTCTCCCAGCACCGGATCCTCTATCACCATCAGAGGACAGCTCGGTGGGTTTTCAAGAAAGCTCTGTTCCAAGAAAGACTGTGTTGCCGCCAGTAAATTCCAGGGACCAATTAGTCCATGCATCAATGCCACAGCCATAATCCTTTCGCCAGGACAAACCAACTCGTGAGTAATGATAGGAGTCATCAGCTGATTAAAGTCGACGTCAGGAGAAACCGGTCCGCAGAGACACAAATCAATGGCCCAATCGAAATCACAGGTCAGGCAGTGAAATACAGGCTGGACACAGGTGAAGTAGGAGAATCGAAAAGATAATCCATATGCCGTGCTTAATATCGCCAACGGCATTGTGCCATAATATTCAAGCATGCGATTGCGGAACAGCGTCAGCAGCTGCAGGGCGGGAGCTTGCACAGGAGGGACATCCATATTTAAAAATGTAAAAAAGCACAAGAGCGTCTGTTGGTAATGCAAGTAAAAATGGGAATCCACCAAGCACAGTGGAAAAAATAGAATGAAAGAAAGCAGGGATGACTCCAAAGATTTTCTCAAATGAAGTCACGAGACCACTGGTAACAACTTTAAAAAAGTGCGCCAGGCCCTTTGTGGAGGACGCGTTAAAGATAGTCCGAACCATGTCGCTGAAATGCAAAGGCGAATCAGTATTTAAAAGGGTCTGCACCTCTGTACGGGTGTTCGCTATGTGAAGCACGAAAGTTTCACGGGCCGAACTCAAGGCCACCTCTCTCTGAGACAAAAGAGCTCTTATTCTTGCCATGCCGTTGAAATGTGCTCCCAAGGTTGGTATTTGTGGCCAGATTGAAAACTCCCTATGTTCATGTGTGGGAGGAAATAGAATATTTCTGCAGCAAATAACCCGTTCACTTACTGTTACGATAAAAGGAATACTTTTAATTAACCCAGAACAATCTTCATTATTGAGCATCAAATAACTACCATTTTCCAACAACTTGAACGTGGGGATGATAGCAGGAACTGGCGTGCCTTGCAACACGCAAGCCATATTTGGTCGGTGTTTGTTGCATGAACCGTGTAACTGTATGTGCCTACACATTAGTGAATGATCTGGCGTCTCAGTGCATTCCTCTCCATTCAGATAAACTTCTTGATCATCTTTGAAAATCTGTATGTGTATGGAAGCGACCAGACCTCATGAAGAAAACCACTACCTAAAGGTTCATAACGACCTATTGGTATATATTTCATACAATTTGAAAACTTATATAAAGCAAAAGGCAGCGTTATTAAACCGTGGATAAGGCACGTTGCCAAAGCAGCCAACCTTTTGGATTTATACTGGAAATGTTAAAGGAAGAATTACGGAGTAGGGCCTGTAAATCTTTAATGGACAACCGAGTAAAATTACTCCAACCATCATATTCCTCTAACTCCGGGATAGTAGGGGTGTTTAATTTTTTAGAAGTAGCCAATCCAAAGCATTTGGCCTGGGAAATTGTTTCATTCACAAACAACATATGATTTGGGATGAGACATGCACGGTGCAAAGCCTCAGTGCCTTGTACCTGCCAGGTTCGTGAACCCCAAACTGATGTAGATCCTGGATATCTTTACACTGTGTTAAGTTAGCATGGGCTCATTACTGGTTTAAACGCCATTTTTCCTTTTTTGCAACTTCTGCACACGACACTTAGTTGTTGCTTTAGCTTTCAGCCTACCTGCGTCAAGATCTATGCCTGCTTCAAGCAGGCGCAGGGTTTTGATGCAGCTTTGTCCTATCTGATTGTAAATGCGGCACACTGTGGGTGGCAGAGCAGCGGTGCACGTTAACTGGTGCATCCCTGGGGATGTGCTAGTTAATATAAATCTGCCCCTTTACATTTAATTATGTGATGGGGACACAGAGTCGGTGAGGTTTATCCAAGGTTAAGAAGAGATGAGTCCTGTTCAGTGAAAAATTGGAGATAGGCTTCACCTCCTCTGCTCCTCAGCATCGTTGGACATGGTTAAATAATAGCTGCAAAATGTTACTCTTGTTAAACAATTTTACTATTATAATCTCTGAGATTTGTCTCTTACTGTGCAACATCTCATTGTTGTTATCTTTCTTTAAAGATAAAGACAACATCAACATGAGCGACAATCAGCAATCAGTTGATTTCGACCTCATCATTGAACTCGTAATTGAAACATCAGTGGATGTTGATCCCTTGGATGATTTCAATCCTGAGGATGAAGAAGAACGTGATGAGGATGCAGATTTGTCAGAATTGTATGATATAGGATGGGAAGCTGACGTGCTTGAGCCTATGGAACTATAAACATTTATTTTATAAATTTATAATAAATAAAAAGTAAATATGTAAACCGTTTAATTTAAAAATAAAGACACCTTCAAAAACAGGTTATGTGTAGTGTCTTCAATAAAATATTAAAATATGGTCATAAAATTAGATCAGATTCATATATAAAACAGCACAGGTAAAATTAATATAAATTCCATTTCTTTTCTGCTATTTCTGTATTCTAAATTTGCCATGTACAAAAAATTCTTCTATGTAAAAATGTTAAGTAGTGTGTTAAGTTTTTGATGACTGTTATTAATTTACTGTTGGGTAATAGTGGTTAATAACATTTTTTATTATATTTTACCACAGATTCAACTGCAGATTATTTCAAGATTTTAGGATGCCAAGCAAAGAAAGAGTGAGAAAGGCTGCAAAACGTCAAAGACAGCAGGTAAATGTAAAAAAGCAGCAGTCCTCTAACAAAAAGATTTGTCAAGTCACCAAGAAAGCACCGGGTAAGAGTACAAAAACATTCATAAGAAATATCTCTAGTAAAAAAAATATTACTACAGAAAATGTTTCAGTCCAGAAAAGGAGAAGCAATTCAAACGGTAAGGAAAGGCCAATGAGAAATGTTACTGCTAGAGTAAGAGATAACTCTATGCATGAAAGTAGAAGGAAACAACAGTTTAGGGACATTCGTAAACGAATGTTCCGCAACAGGATAATTGGCAATTTGTTAAAAAATATTAAGAAAGGTCAACAGAAAGTGGTTTTTTATAAGAGAAAAAAAATAGTTGAGAAAGTTATTGATCAGGCATTTGAAATTAAACATAAGTTATTTATTTTGACAATCAATAGAATTAGGAAGCTAAACAAGGCAATTTATGATTTCAAAAGAAATAGTAGATGGAAGAGAATAGTTAATCGTAGTAATTTTTGTGAAGTTTTTTTCTGGAGAATGGATGCATAGTTCAAGCTCTGAGGCATTTTTTAATGAGGAGAGTTATTTCCAGGATAATGATTTGGTGCATGCAGTTGACACCAGTGGTCGAGCTTATGAAGTGAAAGATGGTTGTCCAGTTGAAAAAGAAAAACTTGTGACAACAGAGATAGAAGAGGTGTTAGGTAATGAGGTTTTAGGGAGACGTCCTAAGGGTCCTGTGTACACCTGGAAGTGTAGTAGTATTTGCAGTGTACGACAGGATTCCATCAATTTGCTTTGTGATTTTATACGGTCATTTAATAAGAAAAGTTTGAAGCAGAAAATGAAGTTGTTGCAAGAATTAGATCCTTGCAGAGTGAGAGAAGTGATAGGTTTGCATGGTCATTCACTGGCTTGTCTTTCCAGGAGAGTATGCCAGAGTGTTTTTCATCATTTCAGGATGCTAGCAGTGCATCATAATAAAGTGAGGAAATTAGTTAGAATGTTGTATTATGCTAAGAGTCCAGCAATTATGCTTAAACACTTATGCGCTGCTCTTTTGCATGGTTCTGAAATAGATGTGAAGAATATATGTGAAGAAATTGAGTTTTGTTACTTTGGAAGTAAAGAGGAGAATGTTGAAATTGACCAAGAAGAAGAGAGTAATGTGGAAGATAGGGTACAGGTTTCCAGTACAGATAATTTCCAGAGGGAAATTGCGACGTTTGAGGTGAAATCAAGTGAGAGGCCAAATTTCACTTGTGTGTGTTGTCGACGCACTTATTATAAGAATCAGACTAAGTTAGTGGATTTATATGGAAAAAGTGAAAGGGAAAATAATAGTGAATGGAAGGATTTTACAACATACTTGATGGTAGAAAATTGTTTTGATTTGGGATTGGATCAACGTGTGTGTACTTATTGTTGTAACAAATTAAATCAAAACCAGATGCCTGCTAGAGCAGTTCATAATAATCTGGAATTGGTTGAGATTCCTTCTGAATTGAAGGATTTAAATACTTATGAATCTATTTTGATTCAAAGTATCCATCCCTTTCAGGCTATTGTAAGAATGGAGCCAAAGACAGGGAAATTGCCTCCATCAGATTTACAGAGAGGATTAAAGGGAAGAGTTGTTTATTTGCCTCTAGATTTGAAGAAAAACATTAACACAATTGGAGTAGAAAAAGTGGAAGAGGAACCTCTTGTTATCTTAGTTAATGGGGTTCCGACAAAGAATAAGAAAATATGGCAAGATTTATTAGATGTTAGGAAAGTCAAAAGGGTAACATTGTATTTGAAAAAATATAATAAATACTATAAAAATGTATGTGTTGCAGAAGAGGAAGTAAGTGAGGAAGAGGATAGCGATTTGTGTGCTGGTCAAATTGAGAAAGTAGAACCCTGTACTAGTGAAGAAATATATGAGCATTATAGTGTTCATCCTTTGCATTCCAAGGAAGTCATGGGGAATGCTATTGAGTTGTTTCAAATGAAACAAGCGAAAGGGAGTCCCATTAGTGTTTGGGAGGAAAGTTTGGAAGCTCGGTGTTTCCCACAGCTTTTTCCAACAGGTCAGGGAGGAAGATATGATGAGCGACCTCATCAAATTCCTGCTTCTGAATACCGGACTTTGCGATTGTATGCAGAAGATCCTAGGTTTCGACAATGCATTCCTTATTTGTTTCATCTCCTGTTTGAAAGCGATCTGTCTGGACTGTCATATGCAGTGAACCACATCTTGAAAAGTGGTATACACATGCAAAACATCTCGGCAAGTGACTTTATGGATAAAGTCAATGTCCAAGACAGTATTTTGGATTCTCACCTGATTAATCTCATGGCGTGTCAGTGTGGTACTAATGAGTACTGGTACCGTCGTCATGGTGATTTAAAATGTATGCTGAGGAACTTAGGAACTCCCACATGGTTCCTCACTTTGAGCTGTGCTGAGTATGGCTGGGAAGACTTACTTGAATTTCTACGAGAGGCAAATGCTAACGTAGAAAACATCGAATTCAAGACACCCGGAGAACTGTGCTCTTTGGATCCAGTCAATGTATGTAGGTACTTCAATCATAGATTTGAAGGTATGATGTCTTTCATCATGAATAAGAAGAATCCACCTCTTGGAGAGGTGTTGGATTTCTTCTGGAGGAAGGAGTACCAAGCAAGAGGTGCTCCTCATATACATATGTTGCTGTGGATCAAGGATGCACCTAAATTTGGAACGGATGCAGAAGACTCAGTGATGAGTTTCATAGAACAGTATTCTACGTGTGCTGTTCCAAACGCAAAGGAGAAAAAAAGCCTAAGAGAAAAAGTTCTACGTTTCCAAAGCCATCGATGTGGAAAGTACTGTCGTCGTAAATTCCGGAACAAAGACAAGTTCTACACCAAATGTCGTTTCGGCTTTCCACGACCGGTGATTTCTAAAGGAAGAGTGAACAGTTTGATGTCTTCGCTGCGACATAATGTGATGAAGAAATCACCTAAAAACACATACAATTTGAAGAGGAACGAAGAGTCTAAGTACATCAACGACTACAACCCGGTGATTTTGTCCATGTGGAATGCTAACATGGATATACAGTTTGTGGCTGATAACTGTATGGCTGTGGCTCGGTATGTGACATCTTACATCACCAAAAAAGAGAAGACAGAATTGAAGGATATGTGGGAGGACATTTCCCATGAAAAGAGCCTCAGCAAGAAGTTGTACAGTTTCAGTCTGAAGATGTTGTCGCATCGAGAAATCGGAGCTTACGAATGTTCTGACCGGTTGTCTTCAGCAAGTCTCTATGCCAAGTCCAGGAGTATCGTTTGGGCGAGTGTTGGTCTTGCTGCAACGCGTAATCGAGTTCTGAAACCTGTGTGGGAAATTGAGTATTTGGCGGAAAAGGAGCCAAACAGTACCGACATTTTGAAGAGCAACATGTTGGATACATATTATCCAAATCGAAGCAGTCACCTCGAGAATGTTTGTCTGTATGAGGTTCTGCAAAATTACATATTCAAGAGGAACATCAAAGAAGATACTGAGAAAGGAGTGTATGCTGTAATAGGAAGTGAGGGATGTCTGGTCAAGCAAAGAAAATGCCACTTGATAAACCATCGAAAATTGAGTGGCGAATCTCCTGAAAAAAAGGAGTTTTTCTATTTAGCACTTTTGCAACTTTTTAAGCCTTGGCGTGCAGAAGAGGAACTGCTTGGAGATTTCCTTTGTTACGAAGACTCATTCAATGCTGCCAAGGAGACCATAGAATGTCCTGTTTTTCCCAAATATGTAGAAATGTTGAATGTGGAAATTGAGCAGGAAGCAACGATTGCAGCCGAGATTGCCAGAGACAGTTCTCAGGACAGTCAGAGTTCTGCTTCATTGAGTCAGGATCCACTAGGAGGACCTCTTATCCAAAATGAAGCTGCCACTGCTATGAATGAAGTGGAAAGAGCCATGGCACATGCTCAGGAGGATGCGGTTAACTTAGAAGAGTTGGAAAGACAACTCAACGTTGAGCAGAGGAAAATATATGACGAACTTACCATGCAAATTGATCATGGATTAAGTCATGACAAGAAAGAGTGCTCATGTACGTCGTTGAAGCCTGTCCGACTGTACGTGAGTGGAGAAGCGGGAACTGGAAAAAGTTTCCTTATTAAAGCAATTTCATGTTATTTGCAGGAAAGGACAGAGTCATCGCTGTCTTGTGTTGTCACCGCTCCAACTGGACTGGCAGCACATAACATTAAAGGGATTACTTTACATCGTTTACTGATGCTGCCAGTGGAGCATGACAACAAATTAGAATATCACAAGCTATCTGGAGATGCTTGTTTTGAAGTTTCAAGAGTCTTGAGGAAAATGAAACTTCTTATCATTGACGAAGTAAGCATGGTTTCCAATGTCATGCTTGCCTTTGTGCATTTGAGAATGCAAGAAGTTCTCAAAACAGAGTATGATGTGTTATTTGGTGGCAAACACATCATTGTTTTCGGAGATCTTCTGCAGCTGACACCAGTGAAAGGGCAACCTGTGTTCAAAATGCTCACGCATGAAGATACCAGGAAGTGCTTAGGGAGCATTGGCAACGTCAATATATGGTTAAACTTCAATTATGCTGAACTGCATGAAAATATGCGTCAGGCAAAGGATGAAGTTTACAAGACTATTCTACAAGATGTTAGAATTGGAAAAGTGACCGAGCATGGGAAAGAAGCTTTACATGCACGATTACTGACAAATTTATATCCAGACGAAGATGTTGTGCCTGAGAATATTTTTCAGAAAGTTACTGAGAAAAAATCTGGAATATGTTTGATGCCAACTCTTGCAGAATGTGCCAAATTCAACAACAAAATGTTGCATTTAGAAAAGCAAGAGATTGTGAAACTGGAAGCTATTGACAGAGTAGAGCATATGGGATCAACAATTATTTTGTCTGAGAATCTGAAAACAAAATTGGATTCATTAGAGAAGAGTATATCTAAAACTGCGGGTTTTGAAAAGACTCTGAATGTGTGCTTGAACTGCCGTATAATTTTAAGAAGGAATTTACATGTTGAAAGAGGTCTGGTAAATGGATCAATGGGTAATGTTGTTGATTTTGTGAAATACAGAAATAGAGATGGAATTAAATTTTTTTAAATTAAATTTGATGGCATTGAGGAAGTACAGCTAATTGCTCGTTGTTCTGCTAGATTTTTGCTTGTAAAAGACTTATATGTTCGTCGTAAGCAGTTTCCTGTTTGCTTGGCATATGCGGTGACAATCCATAAATCGCAAGGTTTAAGTGTAGACTGTGCATTGGTGAATATTGGCAGTTCTGTATTCAAGGAGGGTATGGCATATGTGGCATTGTCACGAGTTAGAACTTTATCGGGATTGTACTTGATTGAGTGTGATGTCACAAACATTTGTGCGGATCTAGATTGTGTTAAGGAATACAATAGGTTAAGAAGAGAGTATGCGCCACATTTGCCTCAGTATCCTTTGTTTGAGAAACGTGTGGTAGGCCGGAAACGAAGAAATGTGACCAATACTGGGGAGGTTGTAGCAAAAAGACGAAAAGTCGATGAACCTGAAATTATAAGCAGAAACAAAAAGGATTCTGTTGAAGATGTTGTTGGTTTTCAATTTGAAAACAGTTCTGGTGTCAACTGCTATGCTAATGTAGTGGTTAATGTTTTGTTTTCTCTAGAAAATGTAAAAGAAGAGATTGTGGTCAATTCTGATCAAAGATTTTGCAGTTTGTTAAATTCTGTGTTAGATAAATGTAGCACTGATAGAACAAACATAGAAAGTGTGTCTGAAATTCGAAATCTGTTAGACAGATGTTCAGGCCAAACACAATTCTCTCAAAATAGTCAGCAAGATTGTCAGGAGTTTTTAATGTATATGCTTGATGTATTTCATGATGAAGGTGTAGATGTAGATCACCTGTTTGGGCTTTCTTATCAATGGCAGCATGACTGCGAGAACTGTAGGGTATCAAGTACTACTAGTGTAGACTCAGAAAGATTTATATATTTAACTTTGCCAGACAGTAAATCAGTCTCTTTTAATAAGCTAGTAAAAGCAGCTAATCACAACATGGAGTGTAGCCAATGTAAATCTGAAATGATGTCCACATTATTTATACGAACATATGGCCAGTATGTCATTTTAATGTTCCAACGATGTAGGCCTGATGGAACAAAATTGACAACTTTAATTAAAAATTTTGTGGCTTCACAGTTGTCAATATCAGGAAGGACTTTTGTAACTGTAGCAATTATATATCATGATGGTCCTTCAATAACATCAGGACATTATACAGCTTATTTAAAGTGTAGAAATGGCTGGTCATTCTGCAATGATTCTGTTTTAATTTTCAAAAAAAAATTGCCGTATGACCTTAAAAACTCTTACCTGGTGTTTTTAAAACCAAAATTTTAGGGAAAGAATCTCGGGATGTGCTCTGAGGAATTTCAAGAAGTTCTAATGGCTCCTACACGATTTGGCCTTGAGGATAAGTGTAGTACAGAGACATAACTTCTTACCATAACACTGGACGTCATGGAGAAATACGTGCACTTTGAATGAGTTCAGAAAAACTGTTTCTTTTTATAAGCTAATTGAAGCAGCCAATCAAAACATGGAGTAGAGGGAATGTAAGTCTGCAATGCTGTCTACTGTTTTACATTGCTTTGTGATTAAAAGTGATGTAGAGAATTAAATAATTGTACTAGTCATAAAGGTAGTGTAAGTCTGCTTCATAGTAAGCAGTATCAGTGTGATAGGAAATGTAGAACATGATTGAGCAAGAAGGGGAAGATATTACTAGTCCAGGATTGTGAAAATGATCTTCAACATTTTAATTGTGAAAGTTGCGGAAATACAACATGACGGGATTGGCTTAAAAGAATTCTAAGAGTTATAAATGGCTCAGACACGATTTGGCCTTGTGGAAACGTGTGGTAGAGAGCGAGAAGTCATTTATTGTATGTAACATGTTTTTGAAAACGATGGAGGTTTTCTTTCAGAAAGTGGCGGGTTGAAAGTAATAACAGCACAACAGAGTGTAAGCTGTTCATAGGACATCCTTGGCCGTCATGGAAAGTAAGTTAACTTTAAGGAGTTCTGAATTCTGATTTGTTATGTTGTATGGGTTTTTTAAACACAATCATTTTGATTGTGTTTTTTTCCCCCGCTGTTATATGATGAATACCTTCAAGTTACTGTTTTAGTGAAATTTGATACATTCTGAGAACAGCAAAAATAAACCATTTAACATGTATAATTAATTCTGTTCTGTTTGCATTTATGATGTACATGTAGAACTGTGTAGGAGGCATGGAGAAGGTGAGGCTTCTGTAAGTGTCAAAGTTGTTGCATACAGTGCTCATATTCTACGTAGTCTTTTATATTTCATTACTTTCACTGTTTCTGACTGATCTAAAAATTTTTTTTTAAAAAGAACAGTAAGTATAAGGGAAGGAAACAGACAGTTATGTTAAAAGAAACACAGCTATAGGGAATAAACTAGGGATACTGTTACCCGCAATCCTCTGCTGATGATGTCACTGAGCATGTCATGAATGATGTAATATGTGACATCATCAGCAGTGGATTACGGGTAATAGTATCTCTAGTTTACTCCCCTATAGCTGTCTTTCTTTTAACATAACTGTCTGTTTCCTTCCCTTATACTTACTGTTCTTTTTTAAAAAAAAAATTTTTTGGTTCGCTTCCGGTTCGCGTACCGGGGAGCGAACTGGGAAGCGAACTAAGAGAAATAGCGGTTGGCACAGTTCCAAATATTGTACCAATTTTTTAATAACGGGGAGGTAGTTCTGAAAAGAACTTTTTTTTAATTGTTTTTGTTGTTTTATATTTTTTTTATTATTTTTCTGAACATTTTTTTACTTTTTTTGAATTTTTCTGAACAGTTTTATATATTTTTTTGTTTTTTTTCGGAGGGGGCAACGAAAACGATTCATTGTAAAGGGCTCAACAGGAGCAACAAAACAAAAAAAAAGAATTTATTATTTGGGGCGTTTCGTACAAACTTGCATAAGATAGTCAATAGCTCTGTTGATCAGAGTGATGCTACTTTCTCCGTAGCAAATGAATCCACTGCAATGTACGCAGACTTGTTTTACTTCACGAAATCTCGTTTGTATATTTGGCACCATCTCCCTGCCCTCTGGTCCCGTTACTTCCGGTACAACAGATCTTCTGGCCATAATAGGGAGATTATCTAGGTCGTTACGAAACTGTGCAGCACTGTAGTTGTTAGGATGCCACCTAGTCATATGGCGATGCATTGTGTAGTTTCCGAAACTGTATTTTTTGTCGGTCCCTCTGGACAGTCTATCTTGACATATAAGGCAAGTTACGTATCTTGCATTTACTTTTTTCTGACCTTTGGGAATTTTAAAAAATTGCCAAATGAAGTTTTCTTTCCGGTGAGACGTCCTGGGCTCCTCAGGCAAAAAGTGCCTCTCTTCGTGCTCGTCGTCCTGTTCCTCTTCTTCCTCTTCTTGCTGAATTAGAACTTCAGCAGGTGGTCCACTCTTCCTTGGATGTGGTGGAGGTGGTGGGGAAGCACCAGCTGAAGCTACTAAAGAAGCCATTGCTCACTGGTAACAAAGGGTCTTTCTCTCACAATGATGAAAGTCAGAGTGAGGAAAGAAGGAGGGATTTTCATCATTTGGGAAAAACAATAGTTCTCAACCAATGAAAAGTGTTCATTTTAGATTATATGACCTAGTCTTACATCATTAGGAAACCAAAAGTGAAATGAACCAATGAAAAGTGTTATTACCAAGTCACATGACCTGCTGTGTTTACGTTACGCGCTTTGCAGGGCCTCCCGGTTTGCTTCCAGAAACCTGTGCTTTGCGACTCGGTAAGCGTACCAGTTCGCTAACGTAGCACGTCATATGACGTATCACGCGACAACGCGAAACGTCATGCGGACGGGAGGCGTCACGATGTTGTTTTCTAACGCGGCAGTTGCGGTAAAGAAACGTTTACCGGCTCGCGGTCTATTTCGCGGCATCAAGGTCAGCTAACGGGAAGCTTCCCGATTCGCGAAGCAGGAACGAAGAAAAAAATATATAAAAAAAAAAAGTTATTAATAAACATATAAAATATATTTTTGGATTTAAAGAAGAATACATTTTACAGCTACAGATATTAGCTGTTAAAAAACCAATGAAATTCACTGAAAAAACCATAGGTTATAGACCATATATAGTTAGGAATTAGCATTTACAAAACCTTGAAAATTCACTGAAAAAACCATAGGTTATAGACCATATATAGTTAGGAATTAGCATTTAGAAAACCTTATTTTACTCACACAAAACCATTGAAATTCCATATATAGTTAGTTGCACTAACTATATATCGCGCACCCGCAATCCACTGCTGATGATGTCACATATTACATCATTCATGACATGGTCAGTGACATCACTGATGACATCACTGATGACATCTCAAATGACATCACTGATGACATCACTGATGACATCTCAAATGACATCACTGATGACATCATGACACACCAATACCAGTTACTACATACGCACTCACTGATTCCTACGTCTACACACACATTCACTCATTCACCCATACAATCACTCATACATACAGTCACTCATTATTACAACACTATCATATGCACTCATACACCTATGCAGACAGTCACACACTGCCACTCATCCATGGAGTTACTCACACACCAAGTCAGTCCTGTAAAGAATCAATCACACTTCCATTTCTTCATCTATACAGTTAAACACAGAACACCATACTTCAGTGACATCACTGATGACATCACTAATGACATCTGAAATGACATCACTGATGACATCTCAAATGACATCACTGATGACATCATGACACACCAATACCAGTTACTACATACGCACTCACTGATTCGTACGTCTACACACACATTCACTCATTCACCCATACAATTACTCATACATACAGTCACTTATTATTAGAACACTATCATATGCACTCATACACCTAGTCAGTCCTGTGAAGAATCAATCACACTTCGATTTCCTCATCTATAGTTAAACACAGAACACCATACTTTTCACACATATACTAACACATACTTACTCTCTTATACAATCACTGATACAAGTACACATTGATATGCACAGAGTCACACACCTCCCAGCCAGCCACACACACACTCAGTCTTCCATACATCCAGTCATTCTTCAATATGTAAAACGTATTTAAACTTTACAAAAACACACAGACACTAGATGATGTCATCAGTGATGTCATTTGAGATGTCATCAGTGATGTCATCAGTGATGTCACTGACCATGTCATGAATGATGTAATATGTGACATCATCAGCAGTGGATTGCGGGTGCGCGATATATAGTTAGTGCAACTAACTATATATGGAATTTCAATGGTTTTGTGTGAGTAAAATAAGGTTTTCTAAATGCTAATTCCTAACTATATATGGTCTATAACCTATGGTTTTTTCAGTGAATTTTCAAGGTTTTGTAAATGCTAATTCCTAACTATATATGGTCTATAACCTATGGTTTTTTCAGTGAATATATATATATATATATATATATATTCACTGAAAAAACCATAGGTTATAGACCATATATAGTTAGGAATTAGCATTTACAAAACCATGAAAATTCACTGAAAAAACCATAGGTTATAGACCATATATAGTTAGGAATTAGCATTTACAAAACCTTGAAAATTCACTGAAAAAACCATAGGTTATAGACCATATATAGTTAGGAATTAGCATTTAGAAAACCTTATTTTACTCACACAAAACCATTGAAATTCCATATATAGTTAGTTGCACTAACTATATATCGCGCACCCGCAATCCACTGCTGATGATGTCACATATTACATCATTCATGACATGGTCAGTGACATCACTGATGACATCACTGATGACATCTCAAATGACATCACTGATGACATCACTGATGACAACATCCAGTGACTGTATGTTTCTGTAAAGTTAAAATGTGTCTTACATATTGAAGAATGAGTGGAAGTATAAGTGTCTGGACAAAGGATTTAGTAGGTGCATGACTGAATGTATGAGTGAGTGATTAAATGTGTCTCACTGAGTGCATGGGTTAGTGACTAAACTGTCTTAATTTGTGCATCATTATGTCTGTTGTTCTGTAAACTGCTGCATGTGTTGATCAGTAGCTATATGATTAACTATATGGGTTACTGATTGATTGTCCAAGTATTTGTATGGGAGACTGAGTGTGTGTGTGGCTGGCTGGGAGGTGTGTGACTCTGTGCAGATCAATGTGTACTTGTATCAATGATTGTATAAGAAGGTAAGTATGTGTTAGTATATGTTTGAAAATGTAAGGTGCTCTATGTTTAACTGTATAGACAAGAAAATGGAAGTGTCATTGATTCTTTACAGGACTGACTAGGTGTGTGAGTAACTCCATGGATGAGTGGCAGACTGTGAGTGTCTGTATAGGTGTATGAGTGCATATGATAGTGTTGTAAAGATGAGTGATTGTATGTATGAATGATTGTATGGGTGAATGAGTGAATGTGTGTGTAGACATAGGAATCAGTGAGTGCGTATGTAGTAACTAGTATTGGTGTGTCAATGGTTTCAAAAATTATACTCTGTATTTAACACTGGGTGAAACAGAGGTTATATTAAAATGTGAGGAGATGCATTGTATTGTCACATGAATGATATCATCAGTGATGTGGTCATTGATGTCAAATGAGATGTCATCAGTGATGTCATTTGAGATGTCATCAGTGATGTCATCAGTGATGTCACTGACCATGTCATGAATGATGTAATATGTGACATCATCAGCAGTGGATTGCGGGTGCGCGATATATAGTTAGTGCAACTAACTATATATGGAATTTCAATGGTTTTGTGTGAGTAAAATAAGGTTTTGTAAATGCTAATTCCTAACTATATATGGTCTATAACCTATGGTTATTTCAGTGAATTTTCAAGGTTTTGTAAATGCTAATTCCTAACTATATATGGTCTATAACCTATGGTTTTTTCAGTGAATTTCATTGGTTTTTTAACAGCTAATATCTGTAGCTGTAAAATGTATTCTTCTTTAAATCCAAAAATATATTTTATATGTTTATGAATAATTTTTTTTTTTAATATTTTTTTTTCTTCGTTCCCGCTTCGCGAATCGGGAAGCTTCCCGTTAGCTGACCTTGATGCCGCGAAATAGACCGCGAGCCGGTAAACGTTTCTTTACCGCAACTGCCGCGTTAGAAAACAACATCGTGACGCCTCCCGTCCGCATGACGTTTCACGTTGTCGCGTGATACGTCATATGACGTGCTACGTTAGCGAACTGGTACGCGAAGCGAGTCGCAAAGCGCAGGTTTCTGGAAGCAAACCGGGAGGCCCTGCAAAGCGCTTAACGTAAACACAGCAGGTCATGTGACTTGGTAATAACACTTTTCATTGGTTCATTTCACTTTTGGTTTCCTAATGATGTAAGACTAGGTCATATAATATAAAATGAACACTTTTCATTGGTTGAGAACTCTTGTTTTTCCCAAATGATGAAAATCCCTCCTTCTTTCCTCACTCTGACTTTCATCTTTGTGAGAGAAAGACCCTTTGTTACCAGTGAGCAATGGCTTCTTTAGTAGCTTCAGCTGGTGCTTCCCCACCACCTCCACCACATCCAAGGAAGAGTGGACCACCTGCTCAAGTTATAATTCAACAAGAAGAGGAAGAAGAGGAACAGGACGACGAGCACGAAGAGAGGCACTTTTTGCCTGAGGAGCCCAGGACGTCTCACCGGAAAGAAAACTTCATTTGGCAATTTTTTTAAATTCCCAAAGGTCAGAAAAAAGTAAATGCAAGATACGTAACTTGCCTTATATGTCAAGATAGACTGTCCAGAGGGACCGAGAAAAAATACAGTTTCGGAAACTACACAATGCATCGCCATATGACTAGGTGGCATCCTAACAACTACAGTGCTGCACAGTTTCGGAACGACCTAGATAATCTCCCTATTATGGCCAGAAGATCTGTTGTACCGGAAGTAACGGGACCAGAGGGCAGGGAGATAGTGCCAAATATACAAATGAGATTTGGTGAAGTAAAACACGTCTGCGTACATTGCGATGGATTAATTTGCTACGGAGAAAGAAGCATCACTCTGATCAACAGAGCTATTGACTATCATATGCAAGTTTGTACGAAACGCCCAAAATAATAAATACTTTTTTTTTGTTTTGTTGCTCCTGTTGAGCCCTTTACAATGAATCGTTTTCATTGCCCCCTCCAAGAAAAACCCAAAAAAATATAAAACTGTTCAGAAAAATTCAAAAAAAGTAAAAAAATGTTCAGAAAAATAATAAAAAAAATATAAAACAACAAAAACAATTAAAAAAAAAGTTCTTTTCAGAACTACCTCCCCGTTATTAAAAAATTGGTACAATATTTGGAACTGTGCCAACCTCTATTTCTCGTAGTTCGCTTCCCAGTTCGCTCGCCGGTACGCGAACCGGAAGTGAACCAAAAATTGTTTTTAAAAAAAAGAACAGTAAGTATAAGGGAAGGAAACAGACACTTATGTTAAAAGAAAGACAGCTATAAGGGAGTAAACTAGAGATACTATTACCCGTAATCCACTGCTGATGATGTCACATATTACATCATTCATGACATGCTCAGTGACATCATCAGCAGAGGATTGCGGGTTTTTTGGCAACGTGCCTTATCCACGGTTTAATAACGCTGCCTTTTGCTTTATATAAGTTTTCAAATTGTATGAAATATATACCAATAGGTCGTTATGAACCTTTAGGTAGTGCTTTTCTTCATGAGGTCTGGTCGCTTCCATACACATACAGATGTTTCAAAGATGATCAAGAAGTTTATCTGAATGGAGAGGAATGCACTGAGACGCCACATCATTCACTAATGTGTAGGCACATACAGTTACACGGTTCATGCAACAAACACCGACCAAATATGGCTTGCGTGTTGCAAGGCACGCCAGTTCCTGCTATCATCCCCACGTTCAAGTTGTTGGAAAATGGTAGTTATTTGATGCTCAATAATGAAGATTGTTCTGGGTTAATTAAAAGTATTCCTTTTATCGTAACAGTAAGTGAACGGGTTATTTGCTGCAGAAATATTCTATTCCCTCCCACACATGAACATAGGGAGTTTTCAATCTTGCCACAAATACCAACCTTGGGAGCAGATTTCAACGGCATGGCAAGAATAAGAGCTCTTTTGTCTCAGAGAGAGGTGGCCTTGAGTTCGGCCCGTGAAACTTTCGTGCTTCACATAGCGAACACCCGTACAGAGGTGCAGACCCTTTTCAATACAGATTTGCCTTTCCATTTCAGCAAGATGGTTCGGACTATCTTTAACGCGTCCTCCACAAAGGCCCTGGCGCACTTTTTTAAAGTTGTTACCAGTGGTCTCGTGACTTCATTTGAGAAAATCTTTGGAGTCATCCCTGCTTTCTTTCATTCTATTTTTTCCACTCTGCTTCGTGAATTCCCATTTTTACTTGCATTACCAGCGGACGCTCTTGTGCTTTTTTACATTTTTAAATATGGATGTCCCTCCTGTGCAAGCTCCCGCCCTGCAGCTGCTGACACTGTTCCGCAATCGCATGCTAGAATATTATGGCACAATGCCGTTGGCGATATTAAGCACGGCATATGGATTATCTTTTCGATTCTCCTACTTCACCTGTGTCCAGCCTGTATTTCACTGCCTGACCTGTGATTTCGATTGGGCCATTGATTTGTGTCTCTGCGGACCGGTTTCTCCTGACGTCGACTTTAATCAGCTGATGACTCCTATCATTACTCACGAGTTGGTTTGTCCTGGCGAAAGGATTATGGCTGTGGCATTGATGCATGGACTAATTGGTCCCTGGAATTTACTGGCGGCAACACAGTCTTTCTTGGAACAGAGCTTTCTTGAAAACCCACCGAGCTGTCCTCTGATGGCGATAGAGGATCCGGTGCTGGGAGAGCACGTATGTTCTTTTCCGCTTTTAAATTGGATGGCTGAACTCTTTTCGGATGAAGACGGTGACTTCCTATTGGAGGCTGTTGCAGCTTATTTTGCATACACAGTTATGTCATAGACCTTTTTCATGTTTGATATGCTGAGTACTAGCATTTCATTGACAATTCATTGACTTATTTGTCAAGTTTTTATTATTTAGCTTGCCTATTGGCTTAAGACTCGATAAAGTACTTGGCTGTTTTATTTTTCTTTAGCATTAAATTTTCCTAGTTTTTAATGCTTTACCTTGCGGACCATCCACATATAAACTTGCAATCTGCTCTCATGAGATGGCACTTCTATTATCTTATTCAGTTCGTTTCCGGATCATGGGGAGGTGTCATCTAGGTCCTGGATATCTTTACACCGTGTTAAGTTAGCATGGGCTCATTACCGGTTTAAACGCCATTTTTCCTTTTTTGCAACTTCTGCACACGACACTTAGTTGTTGCTTTAGCTTTCAACCTAGTAGTTCATCGTGGTTTACATGAGAATAATATGTTCTTGCTCTACTATCTGCTTTGCTTGTTAAACTATATCTGTACAGCGAGTGCTGAAGTTTCAAGAACAACACGATACAGAATTGTTATGAGGTCTGATCTCCACGACTTCATACTCATAACATAAGTGCAACTTCTGCCAATTCTGGGCATGAGGCGGGTTTTATATTGCTTTGCCGAACACACATACACAACAGTTGATGCGGTTCACATGAAGAGAGAGCTGGTGTATGCTGATGTGATTCCTTCAAATCTAAGACACTAAAGTATGGGCACGCCCTAAACCAACACAAAGAGACCTTCTTAGCAAATAATATAATATGTGTATTAGGGAGGGTAAGATATAAGCAGCCGCGGGCCGTGGAGGGAGTTACGGTGGGGCAGGGAGGCGGGGAGGGGGAGGGGCAGGGTGGAGCCCTCTCCACCCTGCCCCTCCCCCTCCCCGCCTCCCTGCCCCACCGTAACTCCCTCCACGGCCCGCGGCTGCTTATAAGTGTTGCTAACTCTTATTCATTTACAGCATGTTAACATACTGTCACCATTCGCTTTTTATGTACTAGTAACTATGCTGGTAATTTTGCTACTGATAATATGTGTACTTGTATTATCTAACATACTACGCCTGAGAAGACGGCATTAGTAAATAAACATTTCAAATACACATGTGTTCTTCTTAACTCCATGTTCTGGTTTCTAAGAAATATATAACGACCGACTGTTCATGAGTTCCACGTATCCTGAGGTACTATAAGTTCATATTCTGGATTGTCTAAACATTAAGAGTTTGTTATATCCAATGTGACACTGTACCTAGCTTGCTAAGGGGTTTTGATTACTAAGGTGAGTTCTGGGACACTTTAATTCGCCGAGGTTCCAATCCTCTGTCCACAGTTCTGTGTGAGAACAGAAACCCTGCGACAGGGGCACCCCTGAGCCTTGCTGGAGCTTCATCACACTTGCGATACAACTCCAGCAATGCGCCACCTTTACGGCACAGATACGTCACGCATCTGTGCTGTTTTTGCCCCATGATGCGCCGCATTGTAAATGCAGCACACCATAGGTGACGGAACAGCGGCACAGAATGACTAACACATCCCTGGTGATGCGCCAGTCATCATAAATCTATCCCTATGCTTCTTATCTTGTTAGAGATGAACCGCCATATGTATCATCAAAGTTTTTTGCATTTCCTAAATAGCGAACTTTAAGGAATAAATAGCGATTCTTTTCCTAGTTTGCGATGACCTATTTGCTAATTACAAATTACCCATTCATTTCCATGCAGCAGGAGGCCCATAGGAATGAAGGTGCAATTTGCGATTAGCAATTACCTCATCGCAAATTACGAATTTTTCCGAGGGTGCAGGGGTGTCTCAAGAACACCCTGCTGCACCCCCGAAAAAGAAATTTGGGGGCATATGGCGCACATAAATTTTGAAAACATTCCTTTACCTCAAAAACGATTTTCTTTTTTTTTATATATTCATACTTTGAGTTTCAAAACAGTCTCAGAAACACACCAATTTGTCTTCAGCAGAGCAAAAGGTATGCACTCCAGAGTCTGCAGCTATCAAAAGCACAGAAATGCTGTAATTCCTCACACATATCTCTCATGTCACACCAATCAAAACTCTTCCCTCACTTTTTTTCAAATCAAAACCCTTCCCCCCTCTGCCCCCTCTCTGCTTTTTCTGCATAGCAACCACCTCTTGCAAGACCTCTGGTGTTTCCAAGTTCACACAACAATGTTGCAATTGAACTCTGAACTCTCAGTGCACCTGCATATCCAGAGCATTCTTTCATTTAATGATTTTTTCTTCGCCACTCAAAATACATCTTTCAACGAACTCATCCATGCACACTAACTTTCTGTTTTCAGCAATCAAAATCCACCAATCACTCTTACTGCTTCATTAACACAGAAACTCCTCAGTTTTTTTCATTTTACACTCTCATTTTTTCAACTGCCATTTCATTGCCACACTTCATCTGACTGCAGCAGAACCTTCTCTCGCCATGTTTTCTGTCTGGATTGTTGGACATAGTTATATCTATTGGGCTCAAAGGTACGCTGAAAACAGGAATTTACCTAACCTCAATTTACAAGATGTGGAAATTAAGTGGTTTGGCCACAGAGGATTAAAATGTCACCAATTGATACCATTGGTGAAAACCTTTATGCATTTGCCAAAACCTGACCTGTTAATTGTGCACTGTGGAGGTAATGATTTGGGCACTTTGACTGGGGTAGGTCTGGAAATGCTTTTAAAGGACACCTTTGAGCAATTGATGGCACTTTTTCCTCAGACTGCCTTGGTATATTCAAATATATGCCAAAGACAAAAATGGAGGTGGTCGAACCAATTTTGTCCACAAATTGAGAAATCGAGGAAGCATGTAAACAAATGTGTTTCAGCTTACATGAGAGACCATGGAATGGGCTCCCTGTACAACAATAACTTGCGTTACTACATGCAAGATATCTACAGAGGAGATGGAGTTCACTTCTCAGATGAGGGCAACAGAATTTTCACTCTAAATTTAAGACTGTGCATTGGTACCTACTTATAAGTACCTAAATGTACCATAAACCCAAAAGCTCTTCTCAGAGCTACCCTACATCTGATCACTCACAATTATTATTTTACTCTAACTTTTTTCACTAATTTTCAAGAAAGTACGCTCCCCAGAACGCTTCCCGGTTCGCGAACCGGGCGCACTCCACGCAAAAAAACTAAAAAAACGGTATATTTTTTTTTTGCCCTGCGAGACCCTTTCAAAGCCTCCACATCAAACCTAGGGGGTCAGGGACGATCTACTATGCCCCCTTATGGTCATTTGCCCCTTCGCTTTGGCCTCCTCTTGTCTCTCGATCCTACCGAGAGACAAGATGGCGGCCGCTACGGACTGTTTGGAATGTTTACAGACGCCGAAGAACCAATCAGCTTCGCAAACCTCCGTAACGCGAAAAGTACACGAAGTGGAGCGCTATTACAGATATATATCTTTTTTTGAACATTAATTTCTCAAAATCTACTGGAGCACATATATTGAGACCTAGCAAAGGCACATCGGGCTACCAGTCCCTAATATTTTACCAAGTTTCGTGCAAATCCATTCAGCCGTTCGATTATTATTATTATTTTTTCTTTTTTGCCCCGCGGGGCCCTTTTAAAACCTCCACATCAAACCTAGGGGGTCAACGAGGATCTACTATGCCCCCTTATGGTCATTTGCCCCTTCGCTTTGGCCTCCTCTTCTCTCTCGATCCTACCGAGAGACAAGATGGCGGCCGCTACGGACTGTTTGGAATGTTTACAGACGCCGGAGAACCAATCAGCTTCGCTTCACAAAGCTCCGTTGCGCGAAAAGTACGCGTCCTGGAGCGCTGCCCGGTCCGCTGTTACAGATATATATCTTTTTTTAAACGTTAATTTCTCAAAATCCACTGTAGCACATATATTGAGACCTACAAAAGGCACATCGGGCTACCAGTCCCTACAATTTTGCCAAGTTTCGTGCAAATCCATTCAGCCGTTCGGGCTAAAAGTGAGGCCAACCGCCCTATGGAAAACTCAATGTTAAAAACACGTTTTGGGACCCCCCTTTTTTCTCGGCCCCCCCTTGACGAACCCCCCCCAAATTTTCAAGGGCTGCTCAGAAACAAAATGTGCCATTTTCCTGAAAATTTCAGCCAATTCCGTCCACAAACGCCAAAGTTATTAGACATAGAATTTTCAAAAATCCCATAGAGAAAAAATCCTAACTATATATACCTACTGGCGACCGCCAGTAGGTAATATATATATATATATATATATATATATATATATATATATATATATATATATATATATATATACACATATATACCTATAAGTCACTCCTATGGCAGGCCTTAACAATCTTGGAGGTAGAGTGCTTGGTTTTATGTGAGAGGGTGCCCTAGCATGAGCTGAGCCCCTCTGCAGCTTTCGGAACCATCTCCTTATAGCTGTTCTATGATTCATTCGGGCCGCGTTTGAGACACGTCTAGGTAGATGGAGGAGAGTTGCCAGATCAATTAGCATCGGGTGTGAAGGTTTTCCTCTACCGCAAGCCTATATGATATTTCCCACACATTTAGAGAATCCAGAGACCCTTGGCAAAACAAGTGTCGGCACGGGAAGTCCATGAGTTTATATTTAAGTAATAATAGTCCTCGCGGATTGGAAACGCCTTAGCCTGCGGGGTCCTCCGGGGGACTAAAATTGGTCCTGATGAATGCTGAGCGGACTTAGCTCACAATAGCAGAAACATGTTGACCATGATCACGAAATAAGGACACATTGGCTCAAAATTGCTCAGCCATTGGGTCCGTTAGCATTTTGTTTTTACTGTTGGTCCACGATCCCTCTATTAAAATTGGTACAGGGAATTGTTGGCTTTCTTTTAACTTCACTGGCACTTTTTTCTTTAGGCACATTCACTATGCCTTCTTTGACCAAACAAAACCCTATGATGAAACCAATCACCAACTTTGTTGGGAGATGAGGGTTCTTATTTCTGTCAGAGTCCCTCCCACTAGCATTTTGTATTAATTCTTTGGGCTATAAGGAAGTAGTATCCTTTCACCCGTATTTGTAGTGCACCTTGATTGTTACTCTTTTGTTGTTGACAGTGTTCTATGATATAGCCATACCATATACTCTTAAGTGCATTATAATCCTCGCGGTTAATGCTAACTTTGGTTTGGATTTATAAAAACATATCGTGTAAGTTGTCAAACACTTTGGAATACTACCCCCGCACCAGTCCTGGTGGCGGGGGTAGCATTCCACCCTTCTAGAGGGAGAAGACATGTAGTTACTGGTTTACTCGGTTAAAGTTAAACAGAGCCTCAGCATCACAAAATGGATGCTGCTGACACAGACACGAGTGACCTCCTGTTGCTGGGGAAAACTCCAGCAAGGGCGGCCTGGACAATAGGTTTCCTGTCCAGGGAAGTGCCAGCACCTCCCCAGACAGGGGTTTTGTGTATTGGGGCAGGGAGGACTGCATTCAATGAATGCATCTAGACACTGCCTGGGGCACACAAGGTGTTCCATGCATAGCCCGGTTCAAACCAGTTGCTGGGGCACTCCAGCCCCAGATCTGGCGTGAAACTGGACAAAGGGAAAGGGGTGTAACCACCCCTTCTCAGGTCCACCCATAGGAGGGACCTAGCCAGGTAGTCCAGCCCCTAACCTTAGTATAAGTATAGGAGCTGTGTCCCCAGGACTTTAGATTACCCTGGATGAATCTTCACAAGACATATCCTGGACCTTCGACATTCCATTTCGACTGGAAGATGGAAGATATCTCCCTTGTGGTCAAGGAGTGCCTACTCTGTGCAAATAGGCACCATCTGCAACTTTGCCAGTCTGCATTTTCAAGACTTGCGCCAGATCCCGAAGAATCTGCGACACAGGTGTAGTGTAGTTCCTATAGTCCCAATAGGCTCTGCGCATTGGAATAATATATTCAGCAGTGTAGACGTAGGACTGAGGTTAACTAGGTCTCTACTGACTATATTAGACTTACGTTTTTGCCAGCTAGCTCAGAGGTCACTAGAAAATTTCTCGAATAAGCGAGGACGAGTTTAACCTCCCTGGATAGACAAGAAGGGATTAGCTTCTGACAACCGTACAACATGACAACTTTGCTCTCCCTGAATAAGAGTGTATCTCTAGAGTCGTGTGAAAACAAAAGACAGCTATTTCACTCAGTCAAAGGTGCGTACTTAGTTTCACCAGATTGCAGAGAAAAGAGAGACGGGCGTTTTCAATAAAAGGTATTATTTATTGAGCAGTCTCCCCTTCCTCATACAAGAGAAATGAATTGCTACAATTGCAATACTTATAGTAAAGTAAAGTGCGTACAGTAAAAGCAGGATTATAAAATAATACTGTAAAAGTATTGATATGGTTTCTTAGCCATATGATACTTTAAAATAGATCAAATATATACATACATATATACATTGACTAATCGTACTCAACTGGTGCTTCTAACTATGCCTACCCCGGTGTACCTGACCTAAGCCTAATACGTGGGAAGGAGTAAGTAAGTAGCAGTTTAAGTTAAGTTTGTTTTGCCAAGAATCTGACTCAAGAATTCTCTGTAAGGGTTTAGTCAGCTCAGTACCTGGGTAATAGAAGGCAGGAGGGCTGGTATCTCTCTCTCAGGACTTGATATCCCAGTCACCCGCAAGGGTAGGCTGGAATCGCCGGAGCTGGATTTTCTCGGCAGGAGAAAAGACAGCGTCTTTCTCAGCGCGTCAAAAGGGAGGGGCAGCGTCCGTGGGCTCTCGCATCAGCTGGGCTCTTCGGAAGTAGATAGCTGCTCTGCTCCAGGATTACCACCGTGTGTTTGCTTAAGGCAACGTTGGTATATTTATACCTGAAAGGTGCCGGGTTTGACGTAAGGCTGGACATAAGACGTCAATAAAGATGTCACTAAGAACTGGCCGTTCTTACAGTGCTTTAATGGAGTTCTAGGACGAAATCAAAACAATAGCAAGGGGGATTTCCCAGGTTGCTGGAGGCTTGGTTTGTTTAGAGAACTCGGTGTGCTTTCTAGGGGGCTGGAGGAGTAGGCTTGCTTAATGTGACAGCATGTGCTACGACTGAATTATGAATCGGGTTTTTATGCCGTTGTATGGATATTATTGATTTATAACCGGACAAGGGCACAAAATAGAAATATCGATTCAGGTTCCTAGATAAACACACTACACCCACTCCACGAATTAATGTCCATCATTACTAAAAACTAAGCAATAGTAAACATATCTAAAGGTGCACGTGTATACCGATCCACCCCAAAATACATTATCTGCATTTGAAATGGAGCATGCAAAATACATGAAAATGATTATAGGTACTGTACGCTTTTCAAGCAGTGTAATCATTCATTAAAAAGGATGCATATATATATCAGCATGAATGATTTTGCGAAAATTACACATGAAATGGCTCTTAATACAGAAAAGAGGTGCGAGACCATTCTATCACATATAAATACAGTTATTTGTAAATATGCTAGAGGCTGAGGTAATATATTGTTTCTAGAGTTCCTAAAAATAGAAGCTCTGTTCTCTAAGAATAGTTCTACTTTAAGCAGAGTACTTGTGCCATAAAAAAAGTAAATATTTTGGAATCGGGAAAAAAATAATTTTGTTTTTCAGGGGAAGAAGACAAAAATAGTTCCAAATATTTTCAGTAGCTTTTGTTTATCAAAGCCGAAGGCCGAATTCAGAGTTCATGGAACGCTGTGTGCTTGTTTGCTTTAAAATTATTCTTTCTGTTCAGGGGAGAACATCATTTCAGACAGACTTTCAAAAAAGCAGTTTAACGCTTCCGGTGAAAGTTCGACCAAGTTGGAAAATGCCGCAACTGTGCAGTCGTGAGAATGATCGCTATCATCGATGTACTGATCAGCATTGCTCACAGAAGGTCGTACCTGGTTGATACTGCTCTCATCTTGCACTTCACTACCCTTTAATCGCAGTGGTGAAGTTTCCACGAATGCCGTCATCAGGATAGGTAACCGCTGGATACAACACGATGCCTGAGCCGTTACAGGACTTAGCAAAGTATCTGTATCCAATGGTACTTCTGATTGTAGTGTGAGACAGACATCTAACATGCACTCTTCTCCGCACAGCATACATCTTAACACAGGTAAGATACAATTCTGCCAGATGGGTCTGAATGAAAGAAACCAGGTCATATTCAGATCTCTTAGCCAGGCTAATCCAAGGACTTTAGTTATGCGGTCCCGATAGCGTATAGCTAGGATCGTTTCTTCCATTATTGCTGGAGTATTGTCTGTGACATGGCTTGCCATAACGAAGCAGGATAAGCAAAAATAAAATGCCTGCTACGAGTCCCAACAGGAGTAGAAGGCCGCCAAAGATCGAATGGACAAAATTAGGAAAGATGCCCAGGACTGCTTTGAAGGGTGTTAACAGTCCCGAAAAAATTGTCTTAAATACATGTGGGATACCATTCGTATCGGACATGTTTAAGATTTGGCTTAACATTTCCGCGAAATGTAAGGGACAATGGGTTGATAAAAGTTTATGTATCTCTGCCGTTGTCCTTGCAACTTGAAGATCATACAATTCTTTTGATGACGTCAAGGGCACAGTTCTCTGCAAAAGGACAGACTTCATTCTGCTTAAAGTATCAATTCGAATTGAAGAGATATTCAAAATGGGCCAAATTTTTCCCTTCCTGTCTGGAGTGTTGTTCGGATACAATACTTGCATACAGCAAGTGACCATGGAAGAAACGCTTACTAGATAAGCTTTTCCTGGCACCAAGCCACAACATCTGTGGTCCACTATTAGAATGTAGCTCCCGTTAGAAAGCCGTCTAAAAAATGGTTCTATTCGAGTTGCAGGTGTGCCATGCTGGTGGCATGAAAGGTTATTTGAAGTCCCCTCACAGGCCCCATGTAGGTTTATACCCATACACAGAAGTATACCACTTAGTGACCTTTTACAATTATCACCACTAAGAAATACATTGTGTCCTTTTTCAGTATAACATGTGTTTGTGTAAAGTAATTTCCATGATGACTTAATGTATTCTTTACCCAACCTTTCATACTGGCCTGCTCGTATATACTCTTGGCAGTATTTAAATTGGAAAGTTGTTATTGGAATAGTTATGATTCCGTGTATTATCCATTCAATGACATGTCATTCTGACATTGTCAATGGTAATCTCTCAAGTTTTTCAATGCTCGGAATTGTATATTCCGCTCCTTTCTGTGCCAAGCTGATTTGTGTATCAGTAAGGTTAAAGATAGAGAATAATGACGTTGTGTTGATTAAACGCCAGGGCACGTAGCCTGAACGCAGATTTTGTAACGTCCAGCCAAGCTGTACAATAGAACATAATTGGGACTGACCGTGTTGTAACATTAGTAAGTCTTGTTCTATTATATCAATTGCAGATGATACAATACTGTCCAGTGAATATATTCTGGAAGACAGAGTCATTAACCCATTGACCACAACAGAAAGTGATTTTTCCAAATGAATACGGTCAATTTCTCGTATTTTTTCTGCTGTTTCAATTTGTGTTTCCTTCCAAGCTTCGTTGTATGCCGCATATATACTGGCCGCTATGAAACGTTTTTGACGCTGTTTGCGAGGTCCCATTATGAAATCACGCAAGTCAGCACCTTCTTTAAGTAAAGTCAAGTGTTGCTTAATTTCTGCCAGTGTGGAAGTATGTAGCCATTCGAGGCAGAGTTTTCCTACACTGTATGTTGTAACTATCCCTGGATGTTGTCTCTGGGAGTATCTAGGGTCTGGCCTGGTCAATTTGAACCCCTGTATTTTGTTCAGGAATCTATCTTGACAGCTATTTGTGTCTGTGGGGCAGATCAACCATTTTTTCCAATCAGGATGTGTTCTGTTTTGGTTTAAAATATGTGATACGTCTATCTCAACATCTGTAGTGCTATTACTGTCAGGTGTTGGCTTTGGAATAGACGGTTTGTTTAAGTCTTTAATTTTGGCTAGGCCAAGACAGGTTGTCTGTTGAATTGTGTCATTCAAGAATATAATTTGTTCTGGGATCATGCAGGCTCTAAATAATGATTCTATACCTTGGACCTGCCAATCTCTGGTACCCCAGATGGTTTTTGGTTCAATATTATTTTTCCAAAAATCAAAACCAAATGTATTCATTTTTTCAAAAAAAATTTCTGAATAGATTAATTTAGTGTTTGTCAGCATGGTTTTCATTCCTGTCCTATTTAACAGTTTGAAATAAAATGTTTCTGAATCACTTATGTTAAACCCTGAGAAGTATGGGAATTTATCATAAAATGTTTTTGAACTGCCTTTTGGTGGAGTTGCACAATGTTCCCATTGATTATAATTAAAAACATTTCTAGGTTGAGCAGATTTATGCAAATAATGGTTAGCATAGTGATTGTAGCAGTACATCTGTTCATAATTTGATGAACCCTGTAAATAATCATGTTCTGTAAATTTTGCTGACATAACCAAATCTGACATCATATCATTAATACTTTCAAAGTCCCAATCATCAGAGAATGTGCTCGGTTTTACAAAGTCACTTAATGAAACCTTGAATTGATGTGGATACTTCAAGAGCTCGACCGGCCCATAAATTTCGTAATCTGTTTTGTCCCAAGCTACCCCACCGGGTATATGATTTGCTGTGAAATTTACTGATGTTAGTTCTCTTTTCTCGATGTGGGATGACTTGTGTGGCTTTAGGACCAAGTTGATGTTCTGGCTTGCTGTGTCCATTGTACTATATTTTCCCTCAATGAAATGTCCCAAGCACAGTACCATGATGAGCCAAAGCAGGAGGAAAAGTACACCTAGTACAAACCAAAATTCAATCCATGGAGAAATCAGATAGGTTTCTTTGAGTTGATGAAAGATTTCTTTTGCTTTGTCTTTAAAAGTCTTTGTAGTTGGCTGTTCTTCAGGTTCGCTTGGATCCTCAGAATAGTCATCGAAATTGATGAAGTAGCCTGATGCAGTTCTGTCAATTGTTGGAATTGCTTCCGGATTTTTATTTGCTTTTGGAATTTTCCTTGTTTCATTAGCATAGTCTGAGGCTACATCGTTGTAGACAGGTGTTTCTTGACGAACTGTTGCAATTTGGGTTTTAAGAGGCATAAGTTCCATGGCTTTGTTGCATAGTCCTTGTTGATTCACTGTAGGTTTATCAAATGTGATTAGTCTCTCAGTTTGAACCTCTTGTATTGTAGCAAACTTTGGTGTTCTGCTATTTCTTGGGAGTCCACTTGGCCTACTACTTATTATTGGCCACATGATTGTGGTTTAACCAGGTCAATGGATACAACTCGGTTCTTCTTTTTACCAGCAAGGGGCGGTAGTACAACTGATCTTGTTCCGTTGACAGCTGAGACAGGTACTGTTTTTCTGTAAAAAGGCCCAAATTCCTTCTTCACCGCGATTTTCTCTCTGACCAGATCCCCAATCTTTGGAATCCAGACAGGCCTTGCTGGGACAGGTGGTTTCTCTTCAGTGGCTGTTGGCTGCTGTTTTAACTTTATGTTGCTCAGGTCTTTTCTTGTTTCATTTAAGTCCTGTAAAATAGCCAAACGATCTTTGATATCAAAGCATTTTCCTTCTACCACTGAAGTCTGACTATCAAGGTCCTGTATATGCATTCTAGTCCCGAACAATAGTTCGTACGGACTGAAACCTTTTAGAGAATGTCTTGGCAGATTGTTAAGACTACGTTGGACACTTGTTAAATGTTTGACCCACCCATCCCCCGAACCTAATACCTTTGCCATTATAGATTGCTTTATGTCTCGGTTTTTTCTTTCCACCATCCCGTTTCCCTCAGGAAGGAAGTGACAAGATTACCGCAACGCAATGCCCATGCTGGTCATGGCCCACTTATAAGCTCGAGAGCTACACGTGGGACCCTGGTCAGAATGTAGCATGCCAATTGCGTATATGCCGATATAGACTCGCAAATCTTTTATAACAGTTCTGGCGTCAGCCGAGAGCTGGGGTCTACATTTTAAGTGAATCTAGTCTTAAATGATATTAATGGGACGCATTTTATCTGGGTATTTCGTATTGATAGTCTTATGCTATCTAAAAGAAGGGTCCTGGCAATACTCCGGGCAGTTCGCCACTGCGATCTCTGTTGCAGTTCTGACAGTTAAATGCAAATTTGTAGTTTTGCAGGCTCATTCCCGGCCACCAGTATTCTGATTGTAATTCCCTCAGAGATTTCAAGATCCCTCAATGCCCTAGACCTTCACCCATGTGTGCCTCTGCTATTAATAAGACTTTCCTGTTCGTGTTTGGAATTACCCTATCCCCCACTCCAGGGATTCGAGCAAAAGGAACGGAGTTTGCATCGATTATGTATGTATAATTGAGTGGATAGTTCACAGGTAGCGCTGCACAGTCGTCTTTTGAAGACGTTTTTACCGCCAGCATGGTTTCCCCGTCTATGTATTTTTCTGAACGCTTTTTTGTAGCTACGGAAGCCCGTTTAGTTGCTTCCGCTGTGGCTGTCTCAGCCAATGAATTCCCTGTAACGTGAACGCCATCACGTTCATGACTCAGTGAATGTATCATGTGAGTCTTTTGTAGTTCTTTCTTTAACAGAACTACTTGTTCCCACAGCGATTTTTGCTTTATTGTGGCACCTGTGTCATCCTTGTAATCGTTTTGAACCCATTTCTGCAAGTCATTATTGTATGATTTGACGCAGTAATGCGAATCGCACACTATTAGTGTTGGGAATTTGCGATCGGCAATATCTAGCGCCATTTTCAAAGCTATTAGTTCAGTTTGTTGACCTGAATTGTCTTTTACAGATTGTGACATTGTTACCAGAGGTCTCAATTTACCTCCGCGCCCCCGGTTTTTAACAACCTCGCACGTAGCGTTATAGGCTTGTTCTCCCCAAACTGAGGGTTCTGCATAACTGTTTGTGTATATTACGCAGGCGTAAAGTTGTATGGGCAGAATGTCGTCAGGCAGAGGATATTCTTTTTCATATGTTAGATATTTCAATTTTTTCATTTCCGGGTCAAAATAGTATTTCACTTTGTCTGTAGCAAGAGAATTTTCCCATTGTATCCATTTTGGATCTAATGCCACGGTAGTTAAATTACATGGGCTTGTTAAAGCCTCGAAGGCTGTTTCTGCTGTTAAAACAGTAATCCATCTGCCTTGGGCCTGGGCTATTTCTTTTGCTACAGCTGTTTGAACCGCATTTACAACATTTTTCGCGAGACAGAACGTTTTTTCAGCTTGTGAGTACAAGTGTGATTTGTATGCTATTGGTACCGTTTCTCCCTCATTAGAGGTTAGGTACGTGAATCCGCATTTTCCTGGGATGACTCGGATTACAAGGTTGCGTGTGTTATTGCAAGTTTGCAATTTTGTTTTTGTTAACATGTCTGTTTGCAATGATCTAAAAATTTCTGTGTGTTTTTGAGTCCAATTGATTGGTGTAAAATCTGGTTTTATTAGTTCGTAGAGAGGTTTAACCCTCTCTGCATAATTTAGAATGTAAGTTCTTCCAAAATTCAGGAAACCTAGAATTGATTGTAAGTTTTTCAGCGTTTTTGGTGCTTGGATTACAGCGCATTTCTCTAGGAAATTGTCTGCCAGGCTTTTGCCTTCACTTGATAATTCATATCCTAAAAACAGGACAGTTAGATGGGCAATTCGCGATTTTTTAAAGTTGAATTTGTAACCCTCTGCTGCGAACCCAAGTATTATGGTGTTCACTCTTTTGAAGTGAGTATCCAAATCATCATCTGTTAGATAGATGTCATCGACATAAGATAATGCCTCATCATCATACATTTGTAGTAACTCTGTTACTCTTGCTGAGAATAATCCTGGGCTGTTCTTGAACCCCTGTGGGAGTCAACAGAATTTTTCTGCGAGCCCATTATTGAGAAACCGGTCAAATACCTGCTTTCAGGTGCTATGTTTTGACAAAAGAATCCATTTGAGATGTCTAATGTTGTTTTGTATTTTTTGCGCACGATATTATTCATTAGTGCTGCACTGTGTGAGTTTTGTACTGCAATAGTTTTGCAACATGAGTTAAGGTGTCTGTAGTCCAAAACTAGTCGAAATAAATCGTCTGGTTTGGAGACAGGAAACAAAGGATTGTTCATTTGTGAGGTGCATGTTTCAATCACCCCCTGGTATTCAAGTTGATCTAAGATCTCCCTGACCTGTTTTTTAGCTTCTTGCTTAATTGGGTACTGCCTCTGTGCAGTTGGTTGACATTTTAACTGGATTTTGTGAGGAGGAGAGTCCTCATCCCATCCGACATGGTTTTTATATAATGCAGGAGCTTGGGCTACTGCCCACTTTCTTGCAAGTGTATATTTTTTATGAATTGGAATGTGATTTGAGAAGGCAGGCATAATCATTTCTTCGCCATGAGGGCACTCCCTGACAAATTCTGGTGGCCAGTCTTTTTCAGCTAAAAGGATGTCATTGCCTTTGGAAAGGTTATCCCAAAATAGACCCCTTATTTTCCTAGTCTTATCTCCCTCTATACGTAATGTTATTTCGTATATCTTATGAGGTTTGCTAACTCTGGTATCTGCAGTTTCCACCTGAATGTATTCATTCGTGTCCACTGTCTCCAGATGATTCATCAGGATCTTGCGAGCTATGCTCACTTCTGCTGCGCTGTCTAGCATTGTCTGAGCCCACTCTCCGTTTTTCAGCTGTGTCCTCAGGATCCTCGGCATGTTTGATTACTTTAATACTGGCTACCTTCTTTTTTGGAAATTGTAATTTTTTACTTTGATGAGCAGGTTCCTTGTCTTTGGACTTGACGTGCTCTTCCCTGTGTTCTGACCGTCCTCTTCTTTCCGAGGAAGTCTGAAAAGATCGAGAGGGACGTGTATCAATATCTTGATATCTATCAGGTTTCTTTAGATTATCCCTATTTCTAAGGTTGTATCTTTTCTCAGAGGGCTCCCTCTGAGGAGACTTGTGTCCTTGGTCCGGAGATCTTTCTCTCCGCCGAGGAGACCTTCCTCTGGACTGGAATCTTTTTTCTTTGGGAGTGGATTGTTTATTTCCATTCCAGCTCTTTTTTGGAGTGTTTAGATTATTTTTAATAAATATCTTTTCAGGATTTTCAGTTAGTTGGGGTTTTACTGGTTTCCCACCCAAACTATCTCTTCCTAGTTCTTCATAGGATTTTTCTATGATTCTGGCAAGTTCAAATGGTTGTTCTGCTATATCTGTTTCCTTCAATTTCTGGCGGATCACCACAGATGCTGCTTCTCCTTTTATGTTGGATAATAATAAAGATGAGACCTGCTTGAAGTCTTTCAGTAATTTCATACCCAGAGTTAAAGCAGGTTCTGGACCATATTCATTTTGAATCTGTCTTAGCACATCGGGTATTACCGCCATGGACAGAACCCCATGTGTTTTTGTGTAAATGGAAGCAAAGACTGTGCCCCAAGTGTCACAGTCCTCCACATGTGGTGCGATCCCCATTGGAAGGCAGATAGTCAGAATTCTGTGTTTCTCAGTAGGGGTAGTATCCGGAAATACTGTTTCTATTTGAGTGATTTTTTGTGCTAACCAGAATGGAATTTGTTCCCATTTTATGGGTACTTTACCCAGACATGATTGTATGTTCTGTGGTGTGATTTTGTTTGTGTTCCCCTGATGAGGGGTCAGCTGTGGAATGTTAATAGCTGGTTGGACTGTTGAAGTCCGCATTACATATTGGACTAATTGTCTATGTATTTTAATTAGTACTTTTAGGTGGACTAAAAGTTAAGGTATTGACATTTTTTCAATGTCTGGATGTGGTGTGTAGCTGGCTAGAACCGGCCACGTTGCTCCTGGTCTACCTAGTGGACCGAGCCTGGTGATGTGATTATTATGTTTTAGGGCGCCTTTAAACCAGAGCAGGTGCTCTTGGTATTTTAATGGGATTTCCACCTCCTCGAAAGGGGTGTACTCATCCGGAGGTTCCTCTATTTTGTAATAGTGGAATTTGTGTGTGACAGCGTTTGCTGCTGGAAAGTTTATCCATGAATAGAATACCTCTGTCTGCCGATATTCATGTTCCTCAATTACGAATATGACTGTACCACCTCTCGATGTCAGTCCATTTTCTATAAGTTTAAGAGTTATAGTTTTTCTTATGTTGACCGGAATGAGTATTGCATCCGGGTCACTCTGTAGGAGACTATTGTCATCCTCTAGGAGTCGAGCTGCAATTCTTGCTGTCTCCCTTTCTTCTTCACTTTCCCCCATTTTACTGGCAGAAAGGTTTTTGTTTGCAGATCAAGTTTCAAGGAAACAAAGATTAGGTGCACAATATTTTGGAACACTGTATCCTTCAACGTTGACTAAACCAAAAACTATACATAGAAATCTCTTCCTACTAAGTTTCGGCGGATTTTTAACCTTTTACCCACTCCAGACGTCTTTTGGAGTATTTCCGGGGAAAAGGGTCTGTGTGAAAAAGCACGACTGAGTTACTCTAACGTCTAGCGTTAGATTTATCGCCTTACCAAACGTTGGGCGCCATGTAGTGTAGTTTCTATAGTCCCAATAGGCTCTGCGCATTGGAATAATATATTCAGCAGTGTAGACGTAGGACTGAGGTTAACTAGGTCTCTACTGACTATATTAGACTTAAGTTTTTGCCAGCTAGCTCAGAGGTCACTAGAAACTTTCTCGAATAAGCGAGGAGGAGTTTAACCTCCCTGGATAGACAAGAAGGGATTAGCTTCTGACAACCGTACAACATGACAACTTTGCTCTCCCTGAATAAGAGTGTATCTCTAGAGTCGTGTGAAAACAAAAGACAGCTATTTCACTCAGTCAAAGGTGCGTACTTAGTTTCACCAGATTGCAGAGAAAAGAGAGACGGGCGTTTTCAATAAAAGGTATTATTTATTGAGCAGTCTCCTTCCTCATACAAGAGAAATGAATTGCTACAATTGCAATACTTATAGTAAAGTAAAGTGCGTACAGTAAAAGCAGGATTATAAAATAATACTGTAAAAGCATTGATATGGTTTCTTAGCCATATGATACTTTAAAATAGATAAAATAAATACATACATATATACATTGACTAATCGTACTCAACTGGTGTTTCTAACTATGCCTACCCCGGTGTACCTGACCTAAGCCTAATACGTGGGAAGGAGTAAGTAAGTAGCAGTTTAAGTTAAGTTTGTTTTGCCAAGATTCTGACTCAAGAATTCTCTGTAAGGGTTTAGTCAGCTCAGTACCTGGGTAATAGAAGGCAGGAGGGCTGGTATCTCTCTCTCAGGACTCGATATCCCAGTCACCCGCAAGGTTAGGCTGGAAACGCCGGAGCTGGATTTTCTCGGCAGGAGAAAAGACAGCGTCTTTCTCAGCGCGTCAAAAGGGAGGGGCAGCGTCCGTGGGCTCTCGCATCAGCTGGGCTCTTCGGAAGTAGATAGCTGCTCTGCTCCAGGATTACCACAGTGTGTTTGCTTAAGGCAACGTTGCTATATTTATACCTGAAAGGTGCCGGGTTTGACGTAAGGCTGGACATAAGACGTCAATAAAGATTATTATTATTATTATTATTAAAAAAATGTATAGAGCGCGTAGTCACCCTGAGGTATCCCAGCGCTAAGGATAACTACTTCTGTGGGTTCGGCAGGAGAGAAGGGGGAGGACAAGTTTCAGAAGGGGAGAGTTAAAATTAAGGAAACAGGTGAGCTTTGATGTCACTAAGAACTGGCCGTTCTTACAGTGCTTTAATGGAGTTCTAGGACGAAATCAAAACAATAGCAAGGGGGATTTCCCAGGTTGCTGGAGGCTTGGTTTGTTTAGAGAACTCGGTGTGCTTTCTAGGGGGCTGGAGGAGTAGGCTTGCTTAATGTGACAGCATGTGCTACGACTGAATTATGAATCGGGTTTTTATGCCGTTGTATGGATATTATTGATTTATAACCGGACAAGGGCACAAAATAGAAATATTGATTTAGGTTCCTAGATAAACACACTACACAGGAACTAGACTTTCAAATTTCTCTGACTCCGACACACATCCACAGCAAAGCTGAGACCCGTGGCGGACACGAGAGACGTGGGAACAGACAGCCTGGACATCCTGCATATTGCTACCTGCTCAACTCCCGAGGTACCCTCGCAGTTGTGCCTTGGGATACGGGAAGCCCCAAACCGGAGCACCATTTGCACCGAAGCTCAGCCAGCCACACTCCATGAGTGCCGCGTGGGGCCTGCTCTTGCATTTCAGCTCGACACATCTTCCTGGTTTCTTGCCCCCTGAAGGCTTTTCCTGGTTGCTCCATGCTTGCTCCAGCTTCCCTCCAAAGGAGAAGCACTACAGACCTTGCTAGTCTGCAACAGAGCCAATCTTGACATTCTGCATGGGTTGCATTTGCCAAGGCTCGTTGGGTCCAATCCGGATACCGATACCGCATTCAACTAGATCCTATGTAGGACAGCTCGAATCCAGCACCTGGTCATCATCGATGCCTCCTGGACCTCGTGGCTGAAGAGATAAACTCACCTTCTTCACCTGAGATCATTGCGACATCGCCTGGTTCCTTCCTGGTACCTTCCTGGTCACTGGCTAGTGACCCAGACTCTGTCCCCTCTGCTTTCAGGTTCTTCAGATCTTCGATCCACCCATGGATCCACAGGGACACTTTTCCTCTGGTCGCCTGTAGCACTTCTTTGCAGATCTCCATAGAAACCGATGACGAAACCCGACACCAAAAGGCACTTAGGCACCCGGCTTCCCTGTGTGAGGTAATACGAGTACTCCGGTGCTCCTGTGGGTCTTGACTCTCGAAGTGTCCTAGTCTACAGGGGTTTTGTCGTAGTCCATCCGGAAGTGCCCTTAAACAGTAACTTTGTAACTTCTTCGTTTCCCATTATAAGTCAATGGTAACTCGCGACTGTGTTTAGACACTGCATACGTCTCCCGTGGGCCTCCTACTGCCTAAACTTTGGTTGTTTAGTTTAGCCCCAGCGATTCCCTAGGCCCTATGCCTACTTTCAATTCTAGACGTGGTTCTTATGGTTCTGAAGTCTTAGCCTATTCACTGCTGGTCCATGCTACCACTAGGATAGCTTTCTATAAGGTTGACTTTACAACCACCATCAATAAGGGTCGATTAGACTGGTGCAAGGTGCCCACTAGAACTAGTGGACATCATACACCAGGCTAACTTCTCACACATAGCCAATTGAATTTGCTGCCTGAATCTACAAGGAGAAGAAGGACTACCCTGCTGGAACCCTGGTCTGCACCCCAAAGGATTGCAAACTGAAGGACTGCTCCATCTGATTAAGGAGTGGACTCCCTAAAAGCAACAGGTTAACAGAGCTTCCCTGCACCATCTCCGTCAAGAAGTCCCCAGCATGGGCACGTCTAGTGAATTTAAGGATTTGGCCAGATGTATTGTGGGAACTGTAAACATGAAACTTCCAAGGACCATCTCAGAGCTTTGAGACCTTTGTATTTATGTTTTGGACACTTTGAACCCTCAGGAGTAACTTGAGGGTACCCTGCTTATGGGAAGATATTCAAGAAGTTTGGAACAACTTTTGGAAAAAGCTCTAGAAGTGTACTGACCCGAAGTCGAGTCAAGCCGGTGAACCTGCTGTGAATCCAGCTTGATGAAGTGCCTTGCTCGCCGTCGAGAGAAAATTCTCCTGAAAGGTTTCTAAGTGTGAAGGTAACATTTTGACCAGTGCCTCCCACTTGGTGTATACAACCAGGGTTCCATTGCGGTCGGCCTCTAACATTGACTTTGTGCCAGTCAAGTGTGATCGGATGTCCCATGTTGACGCTATATGTTTTTAAGAATTAGAAAGTGTTTAATCTTTAGAAATGCATATATGCGGTTCCCTATATTGGATTTTTGTTGTTTTGGTGTCATTTTAAAGATAACAAGATTTCCTATGTTTATACATTGGTATGGGTTTTTTATTGTGTTATGGCACACTTATTTAGTTTATTGGTGTTTTTCAAATTATGTACATACCTGTCTCCTGAATTGTCTGCCTGATTGCAGCCAGCTACCAAGGGTTGTGCCAAGTTTACAGAGCACCTGAGGCTGCAGGAGCAAAGGAGGGCGCAGGGGGGAGAGGGAAGGTGTTTAGGACAGGATCATGACTGGCTGGTCTCAGGACTGGTCTGATTTAGGGCTAGGCAAAGTTGTGAAATGTTTTCCCTTTTTTTGAACTATTTGAGATTTTGAGGGTAGGAGCGATCCGGTAGTTTAAAAAAGTGAGGGCCAGGGTTAACCCCACTCTGCTTCAACAGGAAACGGTTCCCAGTGATTAGAGGGGCTCTCAGGAATCTTTACTTCTAGCTCAGACCCTGGAAGGGAACAAGGCAGCAGTAGGGACTATCAAAATCTGTCAGGATTGACAAAATATGATTTTTTGGCCTTGGTGCCTGCCTCCTCTGTTTGTGTCTGAGGCTGATAGGTCGATTCAGGGTGTGCTTAATTTGAGCTGGTGGTTGCCGTTGTGAGGAACCAGCATTCATTTTTGGATACTGGCACTTATTTTCCCACATCACATAACTGTCTGAGAGCAAGAAAGATAAAAATACCCAAATCGGAAAGGCAGAAAGAAAAGCAAGACACAAAAAGTCATTAAGAGAGAAATCAGGAACCTGCAATGGTGGAATGAAGGGACAGGGAGTGTCTGTTAGTGCATTAAAAAGGGATGAGGTGGACTGAAGACCATGCAGCCTTGATATTCAGTGCATCAACGCTTAATTGCACTGGCTGCGGGATTCTGGGTAGAGCTTTTGGCACAGGCACTCAATCTTTTACAAATAAAGCACTGGTCTCAGGCATCAAGCAGTTGAGGGAATACTTGACTGTGCAAGTGTGAGAGCAGAACTCCGCACTTTTCACGGGTAATGCTACCATCTTTCTCTATTTTGATTTTGAATTCTATCTAATTTGGGAGGTCCTACAATCCTGCACTGCTGCCTGAGGTCAAAATGGCGGTCTGCCTACCCGTCTCACTCAGCCCCAGGCGCGAAAATGCTTTAATAAAGCCAAAACCGCAAGATGGCGACCGAGATGGTTGTGTAAACGCTCGGCTCCGTGAGCCTTCTCACCCCGCACCTACATCCTGGCGATCATCTTGAGCCGTAACGGCATATTTAAGTAGGCGAAGGATAGCTTTCACTTACCGTCTGCTCCTGAGGCTCCTACGTGCGGCAGTCCCGTGGAAAAGTCCCCATCTGCTTTCCGGCCTTCAAGGAGCTGGGACCGGGGAGTCGAGTGAGGAGAGTGGCCGGCCGCGACTGCGCCAACAACGGCCTCAGGTGGAGGTGTGGAGTCGGCCGGAGAAGACCGGGACCTGATGGGCCGATGGCGAGAGTGCCGACACAGTTCATCTAGCGGAGTGCCTTGTGGGTCGTGCGGTGGTGCAGTGTCGAGGGGAGTGCACGATACTTGGCCCCCCTTCCAGTGCTGTGTCCGGGCAGGACTATCGGCCTCTCCTGGAACCAACGGGCGGCTCCCGGGGAGCGTCGGAGATTTTGTTTAGCCTTTTGGTGGCCCTCCTTTGTGACGCCTGCCTTGACTTTCGGGGTCCCTGTGGTGATTCCTGTTGCCCCCCTGGTGTGGGACCCGGTCCTGAGGTGAGGTGGAGAACGGACGAGGCCGGATCAGCTAAGATGGTGGATGGCGCCCAATTACGCACACCACCCCCGGGTAGAGAAGCCGCTGTGAGAGAGAATCCTGGGGTCTGGCGACACGAGAGAGAACCCACGACCAGAGATATCCTGGCTGCACTAACAACCCTGCACATGACCCTACTCCGGGACGCCCTGGATCTGGGACGGAGGATGGCCGCCATTGTTGTCCCGAAGTTCCACACGGGCATGGCTCGGTCTCAAATAAGCGCCGATGTGTCCGCCTCTGTGTCAATGCTGAGAGCTCCAGCAGCGCCTGTGATCATGGAGATGCTGGAAGACCCGGTGTATGAGATCGCTCTGGCCAGATCTGTTGTGCATGTGAGTGACTTGTCAGCGCCCTTCGTTGTTTGGCGGTTGGGGATACAACGTCGATCTATGGTTTGGACTGCCCCGGTGGCGTTTCGGCGCTTGTCGGAAGATGTGCCTCTCTCTCCCTGGCTGAAGAGATTGTGCTCGGACTGGAGGATGACTTCGGGGTCGATGCTGGCACGAACGGATTTCCGCCATACATGTTCGGCTGGGTTTTGGTGGCTGAGGTCTCTTGGAATACCGGCTCTGCCCGTTCCGCCCAGAACACTCGGATCCTCCACACTGCTCTCTATGCCGCTTGATAGGTGGACATATGTTGGTGTTCCTGATAGAAAAGGCCAGGGGTGAGACCGTATAGGGCTTGGTGGACTTTATTTGTTGGCTGATGGTGATTTGGGGGACAATCGGCGGGGATGTAATTGACTGTGCTGTCGGTGATTGCTGTTTTCCGTGGCTGTCCTGATCTTGCTTTTAGGACGTTTACTGTACGCGGTGGTGCAGAGGGGGCCGGATGGCTAGATCGATGGCCCTTATCCACATTTTTCCTCCCTTTTTCTTCTTTTCTCTTACTCTATATTTCGGGTCTCCTATTTAGGGTGACAGGCATGCTGCTGGGGGGGATAGGCCGTAGCCTTCTGCAGGGGTGCAGGGTGGGGGGTAGGGGGATGGGGTTTGTTCCTTTGTTCTTTTTTTGTTTCTATGGCCCTTTGTCTCTCTTCTTTTTGGTGTCGTCGTTCTTCATGTCTCCTACAGTATGTTTCGTCTTGGGGGTGGGGTACAGTTCGCTATGAAACGTGTTTGTTTTCACATTTATCCTGACTCGTATGCCTTAACCCCAATACTTCAAACGTATTTGCTCTATCTGCGGATTTCTTGCTTCATGATTGCTACTGTGTATGAGCGTATGACATCGACTTTGATTTTTCTTTATTGCAAAATGAACCTTATCGACTCCTGATTCTTGCACAGTGCGCTAGAATGCAAATCCTATCCTGGACACTTATTAGACCCCGATTGTTGGGCGGCTGTATTTTTATATGTTGACTTACTGTACTTCTGACTTGACTAGCGGCCGGCCAAGGTGGTTGTAGGCCCATGCTTGTATTCCTTTGCAGTACCAATAAAGGTTCTTCAAAAAAAATAAAAAATAAAGCCATAACCCCACCACTGAGCCACCGCTATCATAAGAGCATGTGGGCGCAAATCAATTGCAACTTCAGATTTGCGTCATCATTTATATCCCACCTCCAGTCCCAGTGTGTAAATGACTACAGTGTGCAATCTTGAATGAGCAGTCAAATAACCACCTCATTTTGTGACTTACCTCACTGGCACCCATGCTGGACCAGCGAGCTGATCAGAGCTAACCAGAGCTCACCACGAGTAACAAGCTAACAAGCTAACCACAAGCTAACCAGAGCTAACCACGAGTACACGAGAACACGCTAAAGCTCCCACGAGCCATCTAAAGTCAGAATACGAGCATTGGTGTTGATGAGAGAGGCTATCGCTATTACCTACAACCTGTCATGGTACTAACTTGTCATGGTACTTGTCATGGTTAACTCCTCATTGAAGTCTAAACTCAGTGGGAAGCCCTGCCCCAGCGCCCCGGCGCCCTCCAAGATGACACTCGCCTCCCCGCGGGGGTTGGGAGCCCCGCACCACCAGTGAGAGCTGCGCAGCAAGTAGTGCCAGCTACACCGTTTAGGCCTTTTACAGCTGCGTAGCAAGTAGTGCCAGCTGCTTCGTTTAGGCCTTTTCACAGCTGCGCAGCAAGTAGTGCCAGCTGCACCGTTTAGGCCTTTTCACAGCTGCGCAGCAAGTAGTGCCAGCTGCACCGTTTAGGCCATTTATGGCTGCGCAGCAAGTAGTGCCAGCTGCATCGTTTAGGCCATTTACAGATGTGCTGCAAGTTGAGCTGTTTCCAGCTGCATGGTTTATACCTTTTTCAACTGCGCGGCTATTAGTGCCAGCTGCACCTTTTAAGTTACTTTTCCGTGGGGACAGATCCAATTAAGTTGGAGTCCTGCTGCAGGGACAGCACCATTGACACTATGGTTTCAATGCATTTGAGTCCCCCTCTGAGATGGCCCTTTGGCCAGGGAGTCTGCAAGGTTTATAGGGCGCCAGGCCTGTACATATATGTTGGTGCTGGAAAATGCTTTTCATGTACTCTGTTTTCCGCACCCTGTTATGAGCACATCTTCAGGTGGTCTTAAGATGATGAGGCTGTTGTGCATACTTAGGCTTTGCTAGTCCCGGACGGCACATTAGTTCTGATATCCTCACCCTAACGTCTAGATTATGTGCCCCCTTTATGCCCTTTTCTTTCTCTTCTCCACCGCTTTCCCAGTAACACTTTCCTCCCATCCCCCCCACCCTCCTCTGCCACATTTTCCCATCATGGCCACCACTCGAGTTAAGGTTGGAACTAATTGCTACAAAATCATTTATCCTCGCAGCCTGACTAAAGCTGCAACAAAACGATAGAAGCACAATTCTATCGAACGTTTCCCGGATTCCCTCTTTGTTGATCAATTTCACAATAGTCGTTTTGGGAGGCTCAAAATTGATTTCATTTTCTTCACTCACGACACCTCCTCTTGGTCCACCAGCTTTTACGATTCCCTTAACGTCACTTCCTCATCCTCTATCCCTCATGGGAAACAGCTAAAAATCTCCCCCTCCACGCGTTTCAACGGTTACCTCACTATCTCACTCTATAACAAAGGTACTGTCATGATCCAAGGCAATGACACCTGTCTTTCGCTCTTTGACCACCTCTTCCCATGCCTACTCCCCTCCTCTGCGACCGGGTTTTCCCCCGACTCTCCTTCTAGCTCCACCCATTACTCCCTCTCTCCTCCCCTGACCCCCCTACACTCCTATTGGCTGCACTCTCAAGAATCACAGGTCGGCCCTCTTCCCGCCCCCTCCCCTGTGACCTCCTCTCCTATTCCTCCGCCCTCACAATATGCCCTCTCCCACTTTACTTCAGCCTCACCGCTAGCTAATGCGCTCCTCGTTCAATCTGCGTCATCCCGGTACTCCAATCTCTTCTCCTCCCCCATTTTCCTTCCAGTCACCCCCTTTTTAGTTCACCTCTCCTCCAACCTTCTCCCCCAGTGAACTTTCCCTATGCTCCCCCTATCCCTTCTTCCATACCTCCTATCCACCTCCCCCTCCCTTCGTTATTCACCCAGATGTCGCCTCAATCCCATTGCACCTCTCTCCTCCCTCCCACTCCTCCAGCAATGCTAAGCTACTCACTTTCCCCCCTGGTAACCCTGTCCATTTCCCTCCCTCGGGTCCAACAGTACCACTTCCTTCCCCCCCCACTCTGCCAGATGCCCGTTCCCTCACAGCCTCCTCTCCTACCTGACATGCCCTCCACAACCACCTCACCTCTTCTCCTCCCGAACCTCCTTCATTCCCATGACTCCACACAGTCCTCCCCTCTCCTTCTTCCCTACCGCTGTGTTCCGCACCCTTCTCCCCCTAAAGTTATCCCTAATTCCTCTCCTCCTTGCAACACCAACAAAGGCAACTCTCCCTTAACTTCCGATTCATTAACTCCCGCTCTCAACCTCCACCTTTCCCCACTTTTGAACCTTACACCCCAACTCACCTCCTAACCCCCCACCTCTCCCTGCCTTCCACCACCAATTCCACCCCCACCTGTTTCCATCGATCTACCCAACCTTCCGTGCTCTGCATTACTCTCGCTGGAAAATATGCTAGGTTCCCTTATCACCTCCATATCCCAGCTTACAGCTGCAATTTCCCTTCTAAGCTCTAAGATTTCCACCTTTCCGTGTACCCCCGCTCCCTCCCAACTTCCCACGAGATGCACCTTGCCCCCTCTCCTCAATTTAGCCAAGCTCAATCAGTCATCTGCAAACTTTGTTAACTCGCACAAGCCTTTGAACGCCGCCCTTCCTCAACCTGCATACCCAAGCAACCCTACTATCTACACTATTCCAACCATCTCCTCTGTCAGAACCAAGCGTCCACCTAAACCATCCCGAGCACCCCCACATAAGCACAACATCCCGATCACCCTTCAGAGCCCAAGTGCCCCCGCAACCAAAACAGTCTTGACAGAGCTGCGCTGTCTGCTCCACAACTGCAGATCTGCAGTAAAACACAAACTTGGAATCTCAGATACCATCACCTACCACAATATTGACATGCTCTTCCTCACTGAGACCTGGTTCAAAGATACCTCGCATTCTACGTTTAATCTCCTATTACCTACAGGCTATTCTATACTTAGGAATGACAGAACTGTCAACACGGGGGGAGGTGTTGCAGTCATCTTTAGAAACTCCCTTCAACTCAAGGCCTCTCCTATCAGCTCATTCCATACCTTTGAATGCCTTTCTTTTGAGCTACAAGTACACCACCGTTCACCCCTTAGATTCCATGTCATTTACCGCCCGCCTCGTAGTGGCCCTTCGTTTTTGGAGGAACTCACTGACTTCATCAGTGACCAATACTCGCAAAGTGACAATCAGACCTTCGTGGGTGACTTCAATCTCCACTGGGGCTCACCGCAAGACTCCTCCGCAAACTCCCTGGCCACCTTCCTCTCTGTTAACGATCTCATCCAACACTGCACAGAATCAATACACTCTAAGGGCTCAATCCTGGACCTTGTTATTTCTAAAGCAGGCATGCTTTCCATCGCTACCCCTATTCACGTAGACTGGTCTGACCACCTCCTCATCCCATTCTCTTTTCAACTTTCACACGCTATAACACTTGGCCAACCCAAGAGGGCTATCTCCTGGTTCCGTGATGTTAAAAATATTGATGTCGGTCCCCTCTGTGAATCAGCTTTGTTATCACTTCCAAGGCTAGACCCGAACCTAGATGTTGACGATCTCACCTCCCAATGCCTCACAGTTCTTGCAGATGAAATTGACAACGTCGCTCCACTCAAAAGCAAAAGGTTAAGGCCCATCCCCTCAGCACCTTGGTTCAACAAATCCCTCTATGAAGAAAGGAAGCAGCTAAGATTCCTGGAGAAACAATGGAGGCAAGTGCCCTTCACCGATAACTTGTCCACGCTTCGCTCCGCAAGATCCAAGTACCACAAACACATCTTCCTTGGGAAAGCAGCGCACTTCAAAACCCTCCTCCTTGACTCAGCCAAAAATAGACCCAAAAAACTATTTGATCTCATCAAGAGTCCTGACTGCTCTCCCCCTTCCTCCAAGCTGGAGGATTCTGCAAAGAGAGCAGCGGATTTCGCTATATTCTTCGATGAAAAAGTGAAATCACTGGTGGATCAGGTCGCTCATCCTACCCCTCCAGAGGAGTGCAAATCCTTAGCCATTTGGCAAAACTTTGATCCCATATCTGAAGATGCCCTTCTCAAGTGCATCCGCGAAACAAAGCCCTCCAACCATCATCTGGACCCCATCCCCAGTGCCATTGCCTTTTATACCCTTTCCCTCTCCTACTGGACCACTCTGGTCAACCTATCCCTCTATCAAGGCTCCCTTCCTGTCTCCTTCAAAACTGGGCAGGTCACCCCGCTTCTTAAAAAACCAACTGCTGATGCGTCTGACCTCAACAACTTCCGCCCCATCACTAATCTACCCTTTCTTGTGAAGATTACAGAAAGATGTGTAGCGAAACAACTCTCTCGTCATATCAAGGACAATGATCTTCTTGACAATTTCCAGTGTGGCTTCATTCAAAACTGCAGCACTGAAAGAGCCCTACTGCAAGTGGTTGATGACGCGCTGAGGATCTTCGACTCGGGGGGGTCCTGTCTTCTAATTCTCCTTGACCTTTCTGCAGCCTTTGACACTGTCAATCACAACACCCTTCTCAACATTCTCAAACAGAGAATGGGCATGGAGGGCACTGTGCTTAAATGATTTTCCTCCTTCCTCTCTGATAGATCACTGTTGATCAATATAGTGAACAGCCTTTCATCTCCTGTGGCGGTAGGTCAAGGTGTTCCTCAGGGCTCTATACTTGCACCCACATTGTTCAACCTCTATTTAGAACCACTAGGAAATCTCCTAAGTAAATCCGGGACCCACTATCATCTCTATGCTGACGACACTCAAATCTACCTCAAGGTTGCCTCCACTCACGATCTCTCTATCCTAAGCTCTACTCTCGACTCTATTCATAACTGGATGTTTACTCATCAACTGATTCTGAATCCCTCCAAAACCGAGTTCCTCCTCTTCTCCTCTTCAATCTCTCCTCCCCGGTGCAATCATGGATGGATCAGTTGAATCTACTGAACACTAAACCCATCATTACCGACAGTGCAAAATCCGTGGGTGTCATTCTCGACAAAAAAATCAATCTAACCCCCCACATCAATTCCATTGCAAAGTCTGCTCGATACCATCTGCGCCTTCTTTGGGGGATCGGTCGCTTCTTCCCGGAGCAGGACCTTATAACCCCTGTGCAATCGCTGGTCCTCTCCAGACTTGACTACTGCAATTCTCTTCTTACTGGCCTCCCCAAATCCCACCTGTCCCCCCTTAAATCTGTTCTCTATTCTGCAGCTCGTTTCATTTATGGGGCCAAAAGAAGCGACCACATCACACCGATGTTATCCACCCTCCGCTGGCTTCCAATCGAGGCTAGAGCTATCTACAAGACTGCTTGTATCACCCACAAAGCCTTGCACTCTTCCTCTCCTCGCTACCTGGCGAATAAACTGAAACTCTCCGGAGGCTCTAGACCATCACGTAATGCGGAAAATCTTCTGCTTGAACCTCCCACTTTCAAGAAGGAAAGAACGATGGCACAATCCTTTTCAGGCAACGCGGTGAGAATCTGGAACTCCCTTCCGTCGCAGCTTCGGACCACCACCTCCTCCCAGGCCTTCAAAACTAACCTCAAAGTTCTCCTCCTTCAAAGACACTTCCAAATGTAATCCATGCCCTCTCTATTATCTGAAGGAAGCCCTTCCATTATAGAAAAATCTACTGTACATGACTATGGAAGTGTCTTCCCAGTGTGTTCGTGTGGTTTGAGAGTCTGCCATTTATTGCGGTATTATCTTTCTACCTGTGTTTGGTACTCGTGTGTAACATGCACCCGTCACTTTCTCTTGTAACACACTGTTTTCTACCTCTTACATTTGTTTATTTTAGATACCTGCACAAGTGCCACCATGGCCTACGTAACGTTTGTTCTTGTGCTTGAGGGCCCTCTATATATTGCAGTATTATACCTCTGTTTACTTTGCACGCTTTTGTAACCTGCATACATCACTATTTCCTCCTGTAATGCACCGTTTGCTAACTTTTGTATATTGTTGGCTCATGATAGTCACTTTTGTAATGCACCGTTTGCTACCTCTTGTATTTTGTTGGTTCACGATTGTCACTTTTGTAATGCACCGTTTGCTACCTCTTGTATTTTGTTGGCTCACGATTGTCATTTTTGCTTCATTCAATGTAACGTTTGCTTTTGTTTTTTGTTCACTTGTAATGTTCTCATGTATCAGTTCTGTTCCTATTATGAAGCGCTCTGACACCTTCGGGTAAAGTCCGCGCTATATAAAAACGCACAAATAAATAAATAAATAAAATATTACATTCACACTGCATCCGGAAGTATAGTGATTGCTCAGCCTCCCTCCAACGACATGACGTGCATGTCTGTGATTGGTCACGATGAGAGCCTCATTTCCGGCCAGACTGCATGAGCAAACGTTTGCGTGACTGACAGTCATCTCCTTGAATAGAAAGACAGCGTCTGCATGTAACTCCACCAATCAAAAGTTAGAAGGGATGAAGAGGCGAGTTAATAAGAATGGGCAGATGTGTAAAAAGATATTAAAGATGTCCCACATAGATGACTTTCCAGGACCTGAAAGACGAGTATGTTTGACCACTAACAACCTCACTCTGGAATTCTTTTCTGTGGTGAGCCAGAACTTGGAATCACTGGTTTGGCATACGCAGGACTAGCCCTTAATACCTAAACCTCGGCTCCTAGCGTAGTATACTCCTGCTACAGATAAGACTGGTCAGTTTTATAATGCGAAATGATAGGGCCCCCTACAGAGCGTGATGTGTGGCCCCTCAGGTTTTCATACCTCACAGATATTGGTTTTAGGCTGAATGGGGCCCCTCTGAAGGCAGATATGCTCCCTCATTGACACCCCCACCCCTCTCACTCCCAATGACACAGTAGAAACATTCCTTCCGGGGCACTAGCAACATCAGATTTCATAGATCACTAGAATAGACACTCAACCCAAGGGTGGAGAAATGAGACACCTTCCCTTTCATCAACGCCCCACAGACTAACAGATATTAACTGCTTAAATATTGCTGTACCTGAATGGTGCAAATAGTTCATTTAACAAATCACGTGATATAAAATAAGCGACATTTTAAAAAGTGTAACAAACCTCCCACTACCAACAAACTAAGTAGCAGGATACATTTCTTCATGATTTCTGAAAAGGAAAAAGATAGAAAAGAAATAAGTTATTTGTTATGGTTTTGCTGTACAGCACAATAAAAACCTTGGGGCATATTAACAAGACTCTTGCACCACTTTTGCGTCATTTTTAACATTGGAAAAGTGACGTTCTGGTGGTGCAAGGATATTGTAAATAAGCCCCTAGCACTTAAAAGGCAATGTCATGTTCTGAGATATTCAGAAAGGCGTCCAGTTCAAAATCTTTTGGATTATAGGGTAGTTTTGGGAAGGACAAGGACAGGAAACTAGAGGTAGGCCTTTTAGGCCTTTTAGAGCCCTGTTCACTGACTTGCTAATGCAGTGTCATGGATAGCAAAAGGGCAAGGCAGGGGTATAGCGTGTGCTACCCTGGGCTCTAAATGACAACCATGTTTCTCTGGTGTAAACCTGGGCGCTTAGAGAACAAAAAATATCTTTTACATGTCTGCACTGCCTCAGCATACCTCTGTGCATGGTCATTTATTACCTGACCAGCAGAATCAGCCCTTAGGGAAGAAAAGGCCTATAAGTTTGAGCTGTGATATTTGGAGCAGGAAATGTTCACTTGGCCTTTTTGGGCTGAATACAAATCTGTGATTCTGTAGGTAAAGCTCATTTTAATCAGCTTCCAGCAAATGGTTCATAAAAAAAACAGCCCCTTTGAGGAAGGGATCAGTCAGAAGATAACTATAAGAAAGATGACAGACAAAAAAATCAAGGCATGAGAGGTGTGGAGAGTGACTACAGCTATGCGCTGAACAAAAATATGGATCGAAAGAACAAATGTCAGAGGTGGTAGAAGAGGAGGCATGGTAGCTTGAATGGTAGTAGAAGAGGTATGGCAACTTGAAGTGGTGGTAGAAGAGGGGATAAGGGAGCTTTGTGATTCTAGAGACACCAGACTTGGGGGTCGTATCTCTTCCCAATTGGAAATCACACTTATAAACTGGTGAAAAATGACTTTGGGGGTTTTTCGCTACCAAGACATGTAAAACTTAAAAATACATGTCCTGCCTTTAAATACATTGCACCCTGTCATTTGTGGTATGCAGGGCCTACCGCCAAGGGATGGCTTGGGCCTGGCAAAAGGGTTGTTTTGCCAGGATGACATGCAGTGTTAACTGCACACACTGGCTCTGCAATGGCAGGACTGAGGCGTGGTTAAAGGGATACTTACGTGGGTGGCACCATCAGCTGTAGGCCCACTAATAGCATTCAATTTACAGGCCCTGGGCACAACAGGTACCAAATTACTAGAGCCTTATAGGTAAATTAAATATGCCAATTGGGGATGAACCGATATTACTATGTTTAGGGGAGAGAGAACAATCACTTTAACACTGGTTAGTCGTGGTAAAGTGCGCAGAGTCCTAATTCCAGAAAAAACAAGATCAGAAAAATGGAGGGAGGCAGGCAATACATTGGATGCAGGGGGGGACCACCCTAAGGCTGTCTGGTCTGACAGAATCTATGCATGATGGGGCACTCACTGAGTGAGGAATACCAAGGTAACATCTTATAGGTGTCCCTGAAGCATTTACATTCTGTGTACATATACAACCTAGACAGCCCTTTAAAAGGCAGCTAATCCACCCACCCAATAGAGCTATCAATGAGAACCCCTGTGGCCCCTCCTGTATGAAAAATAAACACAACATTTCTCTGGAAAATGCCTGTAATAGACTCACACATCACACACATTAAAGATAAATGAAAGGGAAACAGTATTTGAAACAATCTGTTTAAGAATTATTCAAGATCACCAGGTCAAGACTGTCTGCAGAACAGAGCTGGCTCTATCAAGGGACCCCCTGAAAGGCTGGTACCATGGGCCCTTCATAAAACGGCTCTCGCTGGTTTTAGATGTTGTTAGAAAGCACTTACATTAGCTAAATGCATTCCATAGACTTTGGCGTGAGCTGGGCTGCCAGAGCTTGCGTTACCTGCTATTGGACTTTACATGTTTCCCAAATGATGTCCATGAAGTGGGCGCATTGATAATTCTGGATCTGGGCTACTAGGAGAATGCTTCAGAAGGGAGTTTAAAACCCTGGAACTCAAGTGCAAAGTCTTGCAAAGTGACACAAACAGTGCTTAATTTGAGCTGGTGGGTGACGGTGGATGCCAAGGGCTCATATGTTTGGGATGGGCACCTTTTTTACTGCATAAGACTGATAGCAATAAGGAAAACAGACATAGCACAATGGAGGAGGTAGAGAAAGACGGACAAAGCATCACAAATGGAGAAAGAAGGACATTGCAAGAGTGGGATAAATGGGCAGGGAGTGTCCGGTACTGGATTAAAGAGGCCGGAGGTGAATTAAAGACTACACAGCTTTGATTTTGTGCGTGCTGACATCTAATTACATCACCTGCGGTCTTCTGAGTGGAGCTCTGGGCACCCACACTCTGTCATTTACACATTAAGCCCTAGACAAAAGGCAATGCAAAGTCATGCAAGGGCATTTACTTTCCAGTGCAAAAGATACTTTGCAATTGAAAGGTCCCTTATCTCAGCCCAAACAGCACTTTGCACCTCTTTTCAGCCTAATGGATTTTTTTGGGCAGTACTTGGGTGGATATGACAAGTCCTCATGCCTTGGTACCGAATCTTGATCTGCTAAGTTAGGCAGCCCAGGTGTTTGTGCCATAAACTAATGCCTTCTTGAAGCAGGAGCTAACCAGGAGAAATGTTGTCATTTTGTGAAATATTCCACACATTGCAGTTGTGTTGCACTGCACAGAACACATAGAAGGATGCTGTACTGGAAGGGTAAGCTGGCTCTACAGATCCTATGCTGCAGAGGAAGCATACGCCTCTGCTCCATGATTCAAAGGGTGTGCGTGGCACAATGCCGCCTTTATAGTGCACCCCCACAGGTTTTATGACTGATGATGTCCTTCGAATAATGGACTTATTCTGCTTAATCTCTCAGTGGCTTTTGATACCACCAACTGAACAGCCTCACACTGAAAGATCTCCTGGGATGCAGAGGAACTGTAAATCATTGGTTTGTAACCCACCTGGTAAACCGGAAGCTAGTGAAGGTGGGCCAAGCTCAATCGAAACCTGCAGCTGTCCCTCACGGGACCTAGGTTCGGCGGGCAGGTTCTCCGTCGCATTTGCAACAGAGTGTTTTCCATTATAACAGATATTCAGGGTTGACACCTATGTTAATGATGCTTCTTAAACCAGTTCTGAGTTGATTCATTAGTGGTAAGCTTGGGGAGAGTGATGTACAATGTGCTGTCGTAGAGTCTGACAAGCACCCATTTTAAATCCTCCTCAACGATCATCAGTCACTCCTCTTTCCTCAGCCCTCATTCCTATCCCTCATTTCTCAGCTGTCACTCCTCACTCCCCATTCCGAACTGCTCATTCATAATTTCTCATCCCTAACTCCTGAAGCATCATTCCTCGTGCCACATTCACCAGCCCTGAAGCCTCACTCATCACTTCTTATCCATCATTGCGAAGTGCTTATGCCTCATCCCTCAGCATTGCTAAGTCCTTATGCCTCATCCCTCGGGACTGAACCCTCGCTCATCACTCCTTATCCATCATTGCTAAGTCCTTATGCCTCATCCCTCAGCATTTCTAAGTCCTTATGCCTCATCCCTCGGGACTGAACCCTCGCTCATCACTCCTTATCCATCATTGCTAAGTCCTTATGCCTCATCCCTCGGGACTGAACCCTCGCTCATCACTCCTTATCCATCATTGCTAAGTCCTTATGCCTCATCCCTCGGGACTGAACCCTCGCTCATCACTCCTTATCCAACATTGCTAAGTCCTTATGCCTCATCCCTCAGCATTGCTAAGTCCTTATGCCTCATCCCTCAGGACTGAACCCTCGCTCATCACTCCTTATCCATCATTGCTAAGTCCTTATGCCTCATCCCTCAGCATTGCTAAGTCCTTATGCCTCATCCCTCGGGACTGAACCCTCGCTCATCACTCCTTATCCATCATTGCTAAGTCCTATGCCTCATCCCTCGGGACTGAACCCTCGCTCATCACTCCTTATCCATCATTGCTAAGTCCTTATGCCTCTTCCCTCAGCATTGCTAAGTCCTTATGCCTCATCCCTCAGCATTGCTAAGTCCCTATGCCTCATCCCTCAGCACTGATCTCTCACTCATCACTCCTCATCCCTTCAGTTCACATCTATTTATTTCCAAATAATCCTTTTAACAATCAAACATGACAGATTTTGTTGTCTTCCAAAGGAGGCCATTCCTGAAACACTGGTGAACATTTGCGAAGGTTTACATAGAAACGTGACCATTTCAACGTCACGTTCTTTTCAATGATGGAGCCTCTTTACTGAAGCAGAGTGGAAGGCCTGGACAAAAACACATCCAAAATGCACCTCGACAAGACATGCCAAGCAGTTTTGTGGGACCCTGAGTAGAAAAAGAATGGGTTTTGTGAAATGGTTGTTAGCGCTGTGTCTGTTTACAAGTCATACATGCAGACACACAGCCGGATGGGCACACTCCCACAAAGACGACAGACTTACCTACCTCACAGAGCTGCCTGTGTAGTGCTGACTTCAGAAGAGCTCAGCAACCCTTGGCCTCAGAGCTCTCACTGCCCTCTTATATTTGCAGTCCTGGGCACAACCTAGAATGACTTCCTCCTTCATGAATTGCTCAACCCCCTGCTCCTTAACCAGAACATAAATGCAATCACTGTTCGTTTTGTATAAACAATGACAGGTGTGCCGCATAAATGCAGTCAGGTGAGCTAAGGCGGGTTCCAGAGTTAATGACCTTCGGATGGAGGTTTGAGTGACTGTTGTTTTGCATTTCCTGGATTATATAATGCCTTCTATTCTTTAGAATATAAACTGAAACCGTACAAATTCCCCTTGTCCTTACTTCCTCTTCTGAAGACTGTAAACTCCTGTCAGGTAACACCCCAGATCTCATCCCTCCCCCATCACAAGCATTATGTGATTCCCTGGCTACTTATTTCTACACCAAGGTTGACGATATCTACCAAACTTTTGCTGCGAAACCACCTTTAGGGACAGGCAGCTCCCTCATGCCTCGTACAGAAAACATGTTCTCAAGTTTCCAAACTGTAACAAAAGATCACATAAGAACAATTGTGTCAACAATAAAAACAGGCTCGGCCCTGGATCCTTGTCCTTTCTCAATTCTCCCGCCTGTAATGGACTTCCAGCACTTACCCAAGTCTGTAACTCAATTATGCTTTCAGGCATATATCCAGACTCGCTAAAAAACACTTTATTAAAACCCCTACTAAAAAAACCCTCCCTTGATAAACAAGATCTGAAAAACTATAGGCCCATTGCGAGTCTCCCTTTCGTGGCCAAAGTAGTAGAAAAGGCCATGAACGCCCAGCTATCCGAATACATCAAAAAACATCATATATTGGACGACACACAATTCGGTTTTCGGAAACACCATGGGACGGAAACCGCCTTGATAAAGGCTGCTGATGACATCAGGGCAATTAGGGACCAGGGGGGAACAGCGATCCTGGTAATGCTGGACCTGTCTGCAGCCTTCGACACGGTCGACCATACCATCTTGGTCGACCGTGTCGAAAAGATTGGCCTCTGTCACTCTGCCAAAGACCTGCTGGCATCTTTTCTAGTCAATAGAACGCAAGCGGTCACCTTAGGACCCTTCCAATCGACACCACAATCGTCACCATGTGGAGTTCCTCAAGGCTCATCCCTCAGTCTGACACTTTTTAATATCTATGTGTCGGACCTTGCTAATGTCATTAAAGCACATGGGATGAGCCTAACCTCCTATGCTGACGACACTCAGTTGGTGCTAGCTATTAAAGGCGATGGACCTCAAATAGCACAGAAATTTAAAAAAGGACTGCTAGACATAGGAGAATGGATGGCCAGTAATTGTTTAAGACTGAACTCAGATAAAACTGAGGTGGTCATCTTTGGACCCCTTCTCCCAAGTTGGCCATTAAACTGGTGGCCAGAAACTTTTGGCACTCCCCCAAACCCAACAGCCAAGGTCAGGAACCTGGGCATCATCTTCGACGATGGACTAAATTTTATGGACCACGCTAAAAAAACAGCATCCACAGCTCACTTTAAATTGAAGATGATTAGGAAGATTCGTCCTTTTCTCCCGGAAACAGCCATCAAAACTTTGGTCAGCTCATTAGTCCTGTCCACTTTGGACTACTGCAACAGATTATTCCTTAATGCACAATCTAGAGTCATAAGGAAACTTCAATCCATTCAAAACGCGGCAGCTCGCTTACTCGCGAGGAAAACAAAGTTTGAGCCCACATCAAAAGTCATAAAGGAATATCACTGGCTTACAATTAGGAATAGAATACACTTTAAATCCTTATGCATAGTTTATAAGGCTCTGAATGATCAAGGTCCATATTTCCTGAAAGAGCAACTCCAACACTATAAACCAAGCAGACTGCTCCGATCAGCCACCCTCCAGCAGCTAACTGTTCCACGGGCTATAACAGTTTCCTGGGGCAATCGCCGCTTTTTGGTGGCTGCCCCGAAACTGTGGAATACTCTCCCCCAACATATCAGGCAAAGCCCTTCCCTCTTCCAGTTTCGTAAACAACTAAAAACTTGGCTCTTTGAGCAATAACCTTCCACCATGATCTCCAGCTTTCCCAATGACAATAAGTGCAGTTTAGCGCCGAGACGCCTACTGGTATTTGTTGCGCTTTAGAAATGTCATAAATAAATAAATAAATAAATAAATAAGCTGTCTCCATGTTGAAGAGAATTTTCAATTAAGATTTTCCCAAATTGACATTTCCTTGATGCATCTCACGATAAAACTGTTATGTAGGCATTGGCGTATGCAAAAAAAGAAGCATTGGCTTGTGTGAGAATGGAAGTTAGAGACACTCTAAGTTAGAGCAAGGTTTTTATAGACAACCATCATTAAATGTAATTTCTTTTGGAAGTGAAATTTCCTGGCATTTGACTACTGGTATTCTGTGCCACTACCCACTGTTTAAAAAGGTCACACTCTTGCCCAAGCCCTGGCACCTGCTTCAGCTAAACTCCTTCAAAATCACTAGTTTCACTTCCTTATGTCAAACCAAACACTTAGCTTGCTGCGGCTAATGTGAACAAAGCTCCCAGCTGTGTTTAACCTCAGCGCCTGATTTTCCTGTACTGGGTAAAAAACAATGTATTTATTTTATTTGAAAAGTTTTATAATGTGAGAATATGACCCGTATGTGTATCAGAGTGCTGTATGACGGAAAGGAAGCAAGGGGATGTAAAAAACAGGAGTACAACATCAGGGAACTTAAAAAACAAGAACAAGCAACAACCTACAAAAGTAACAACCCATCTTGTGGGACCCGTAAATAACCAGAAGAGCAGCAAGTCTAAAGGGCTCATGGAAACACAAAAATGAAAACTTATGTGCAGAGGTATAAAATAATGTCAGCGGGAAATAAAAGTTTGTGAAACTGGCTTCAGGCTATTGCTGTAGATGGTCATTCATGGTAACCCTTTGACTTGTTTCTTGAATGAGGAGGTAGAGGGGTTAGATCTGATCTCTGGTGGAGAAGCATCCAAATTCTTGAAACAAAACCAGAAAATGTACGATTGTAGGTTCTTTTCTTTTTGAATTTTGGGGTTTCAGCAGTAGGGAGTTACATTTCAAACCTGATAGTTCAAGTTTTTTTGCCAGGTAGACGAGGGTATTGTAGTTAATAGCTTTGTGTATCAAGCTAGCAATCTTGTAACTGATCCTTGCTTTGATAGACAATCAGTTTAGTTGAATTAGGTCAGGTGTCATATGGTCATGTTTCCTGGAACCAGTGATGAGTCTGGCCACAAAGTTCAGAGTGGCTATTAGAGGTGCCAAACTAGCTTTAGTAACCCAGCCATGGTCACCATTCCATACTCCAAGCGTGAGATAACTAGCGATTGGACTGCAGACTTAATGTCATCAGAGGGCAAGAATGGCTTGACTTTTCTTAATATGCTGAGCAGATGATTGGCTCCCCTTGTAGTTGCATTGAAGTGTTCTTGCATATTCAGGTATTTGTCCAGAGTTATGCCGAAGGATGTCGCAGGGTCAACAACATGAGGGATGCAGTTGAAGGCTGTAGGTTCTTTGAACCAGTCTTGCGTGGGCACTGAGTGGTTAAGAGGGGCAAAGGAGGAATTCTGTCTGAAGACTGTTTAGCAAAAGATGATTATGAGTCCACCATTGTTGAATTATTTGTAGCGCACAGTTTAGAGTTTTGATTTAATCTGGCGAGGACATTTTCAAATACAGTTGAGTGTCATCGGCATACAAATGTTGTTGAATGTTAGCGTGGTTCCGAATTTCAGATAGTGGTTCCATGAACAGGTTGAAAAGCGTGGGGGAGAGTGTGGAGCCTTGAAGCACTCCAAAAGAGACTGGGGTGCTGGTTGCAAGGGAGTGGTTACCTTTGAATCTTTCCATTCTGTTTTGCAGGAAAGAGGCAAACTAATTTAAGACAGGGCCAGATAGCCCCATTTCTTTTTAGAACCAGATCAATCAGGTTTTCATGGTTGATTGTGTCAAACAATGAAGACAGATCGAGAAGGATCAGTAGACAGGGAACATTCTGGTCAAGAGATCTCAAGGCATCATCAACAATGTGTGTTAGGACAGTTTCAGTACTGTGAGCTGCTCTGAAACCTGACTGGTAAAGGTCACGGAGCTGAAACTTTTCAATGTGGTTGCAGAGCTGTATGTGAACGCATTTTTCAAGCAATTTGGCCAATGTCAAGATATTGGTAATTGAACAGATATTGTTAGGGTCCGCTAAGTCTGCATGTGGCTTTTTAGGGATGGGAGTAACTTGATCCATCTTGAGACAATCAGGAATACTACCTTGCACAAGAGATTCATGGATGATCCCTGACCAGAGTGGAAGAAAAGCTGATTTGAGTTCTTTGAAAAACGTGGCCGGTAGTAGATCGTTGAAGTGATTGGAAGGTTTTAAAAAAGCCATAGATTGGAGGAGCTCTGCATCATCTGGAACTAGAAAGGAATTCCAGGATGCATTGTTTTATGGGAGGTAAACTTTGGTGTAGGAAGTAGGTGCTCTCACTACCACTGGCTAAGATGATGGTTGGATGGGAGTAAGAGGCAAAAGATTAGGTGAGGCACGTTCAAGTTCAATTTTTCTAGCCTTATCGGTGAAGTGAGCTGAGAAATCCCCCCCACTGGGGCAAGAGATCTTGGAGTTGGTTGGAGGGGTGTTTAGCTTGTTTTTTCATTATTCCAAATAGTGTTTTGGGTCTGTTTTTGGCACTGTCAAGCTGTGGCCCGAGGTGATCAGTTTTGGCAATACGGATATTCTTGCTATATTTACTTCTAGACATCCTAAACTGTTTGAGGTTTGGGATGGAGGGTGAGTTTCTCCAAAGTCTCTCCGTAAGCCTTAGTTTGTGATGTTCCTCATTAAGTGAACCATTAAACCACGGTTTGGACTGTTTGATCAGTGTCCTTCTGAGTTGCTTCGGTGCTATTGAGTCTAAGATATTTCTCTTGGTGTGAATTTAATGATTCGTAATATAATCCAGGATTGTCATGTTAGGGGGTGGTGAATGTAGAATATTTCTAATGGACGTTAGGTCTTTGGTGTTAGTGTCTGTTTTGAGCAGTTAACCATGTCTGACCATAACCTTTTCTAGGATGTGAAAAGAGATTTGGTAGTGATCGGACCAGTCGCAGGGTGAAATGTCATCCTGTTGTATGATGTTATCTTTAGCTATGATTAGATCAAGGATGGCACCCTTGTTGTGGGTGATGAAGAAAGTGGCCGTTTTATTGTCACCCAGGTCACTAATGATCACCTCTCAGCCTTCTGTACCAAATGAAGAGTTCCTCTGGAAAACACACGGGCCCCTGAAAAAAAGGATACTACCCTATCAGGGAAATCAACTTTTTGGAAAGTATTTTGCACCGGGCACAGTGCTGGATAATGCTAAAAAAGCAAATAACCTCTAGACCCACAGAACAATATATGCACCATAACAACTGATATAACAAAATTTATTTTGTTTTTATTTATCTTCTTTTTTTTGGTATTTCACGATGGAAAAAAGTTTTCAAATACACTTATTACATGGTACTTTTTCATTTTTATATTCAGATAGACATTCCAGATATTATTATACACATTGGAAACACAAATTATTACAAAGTATGATATAACCTGAAAACCATATGTATCTCCAGTTTATATAAACAGAGCAATCAAAAACAATCTATAAAGATCTGCCTGATCTCTTTTGGACTAGATACAAGATTTAAGCCAATTTTGAAAACATTGGTAATTGTTGTTGATTACCTGTAGTCAGCAACAATTACCAGTGTTTTCAAAATCAAAAACAATCCATAAAGATCTGCCTGAACTCTGTTGGACTAGATACAAGATTTAAGACAATTTTGAAAACACTGGTAATTGTTGTTGACTCCTTACAAAATTTTAAACTTCCCTCAGACCCTTCCTTATTATATTTGCTACTAAGATTAGCTCATTTACAGCTTCAAAAAATGAAATGTTGATGATATAAAGACACGCTGGTCCTACTGATTTTAGGGGTCTACAACTTTCAATACTATACAGTCCTGAAGATGGTCTCATTAATGCAAAACTAGAGACCGAAACGTAGACCTGCACACTTTTTTCCTTGATATTTATTTGCGGTTTGTTTAATAAAAAAGTGTTAGCAATTGTCAAAGGGAATGTTTACAAGTGCTGAATAATAAACTTCTTGTCTCATTGCATGTATTGTATATGTAAGTACCCTTTTAAAAATTCACAAATTTCTTCAATACGAAAAAGAGAATATTTTCATATATACACCCGTTTCTGTTTGCTTTGTACACCTTTTTTCATATTCATTCTGTATGATTGTTTTGTCTTAAACGGTGTTCTACCCGTTTGAAGAAATTGCATTAAGAACTAAGTTTCCTGAAAGAAATTAACCAGCAAGCATATAGCTAATCTTGCGAACAAACACTACCATAGAATAATCCAACTATTTAACTAAATAAATCCCTTGAAGGCACATTTACCCATTCCTCATATTTTGCTCGAGCCCTCAAGGGTAGTTTGGGTTGCCCATTTCCTTTATCATATTTACGAAGTGACGCAGCTAGGTAGATGCATCACTTCATAAACCCCTGCGCTACATTATACCTGCGCCCGCAAGAAAGGGTCGTAGGAGTGGCGCAGTGAAATCCATGACATTTTGCTTGCACCACTTCTAGGACGCCAATGCGTCAAAACCTTACGCCTGCCTCATGGCAGTTGTAAGGGTGACTCAGGCCCTTTCACATGGGGCTTTCCCTATGTGAAAGGAACATTGCTGGAGTTGCGTCAGGCTTTCGACACAACTCCAGCAATGCGCCACTTTCTGCGCTGACAGATACGTCAGTTATACTGACATATCTGTCCTTCCTTGCGACATGATGCGTCATATTGTAAATATGATACATCATTGGTGTCGCAAGGAGGGCGCACTGAGAAGTGGCGCATCGCTGCTTTCATGCAGTGATGCACCACTACTCGTAAATGAGGCCCAATGTGTTCATTACTGAAACACAACAGATATGAAGTAAACGAAACTCTAAGGGGAACATTTCTCGGAATTTAAATAAGATCAGTTTCAAGTAGCTTAAAATGGCACCAAGAAAGAAAATGGCGCAGCGAATGCTAACTTGCATAAGGCAATGTGCAAACGTGAACATTTCTATTCCAACAGTGGGTCCCTTGCAATCCTGGGTGAAGTTGAGGTCAGAGAGGAAAGCTTTGCAGGAGCACAATTTGGGATAATTTTTTTCTTTGCAATGTAGTTTAAAGTCTCCAATGAAGTTATGGTTGGGGAGTTCATCAGAGTATGAGGCAATTGTCTCCTTGATTTGCTCGATGAAGAGCAGATTGTCACCTAGCGGATGATAAATTGTGTGGAGCAAACAGATTATTTTGCCATTGCATTCGATTTCAATGTCTAGGTTTTCACTGGAGGACATAATAAAAGTTTGAACCTGTCTCAAACTGAAGATGGATCTATAGCTGCAAGCAATGCCATGCCCACCCCAACTTTAACAGGTCTATCGAGTCTGAAAATGTCCTATTCTGGAGGGACTAAGATGTCCAGAAATGGAGAGGAGGTGTCATTAAGCCAGGTTTCAGTTAGGATGAAGAGGTCCAATTCTTGCGTGAGGATGAGGTCTGAAATATCCGCTGCATGCTTCACTGCTGACCTGCAATTGAGCAACATAGATTTGGTGTGAGTTAGTTGCTAACACTTTTAGGTGAGATGTAGCCACCAGCAGTAAATTATTCTTGTTCATAGATCTCAGATTAAAACTTGGCTTTCTAAACAGGTCGGAGGATATAGTTTAGATGTTGAATGGAGAGTGTTGGGAGACATTGCAAGAGCGGTTGTAAGATAAAAGTAGGGAGAAAGTGTGCTCATCAGACAAATGGTGAGTAGGCTTATGGGGTCTGGAGTGGTGGATCAGAAGAGGCTGTGTTTTCCAACCTAGGCTGAATGAGTTATTGGAGGAAGAAATTCCACCCCTGCAGTGTTAATCCCTTCCCGGAGGGCTGGGTTGATTAGTCTTAACCATTCCATCTTCAAAGAGAAATGTATGAGGGTCTGCCGCCTGTCCCTAACAGTTTGAAGATTTTGCTTGAGGTCAGTCAACTTATCCTCAATATAGGGCAGGCTATCACTGCCTCTGGTCATTCTGGGTTTAGATGGTAAATGGGACCCCTCATGGAGAGGGGTGTTGGAAGGCAGAATAGACTCCTCATAGGTGTGAGTAAAAGCATTGATGGGATGGGGGAGGGGAGGGATGCATTGTGGATGGCAGGTTTAGGGGTGACTAGTTAAAGAGACAGCCCTTATAGAGGTGTGGTGTGGTGGGGGGCAAAATAGCTTTATCTTGTATGAGGAGGAAATAATTGGGGGAGGAGATGGGATGATGAGGGTTTGAGGAAGAGGTACTAGAGTGTGAGGCTGGAAGAGGGGTAGGAAGGCCTCTCATTTCAAAATTCAAGCACACTTGATATCTCCAGGTTAGGTTTGTTGGTATTATATTCACCATCAATATCGGAGGATTTGTCAGACTGACTCATATGGCATGATGGGGAAGCAGAGTGGGTGGAGACGGAGGAGGACAAACCGAAGATTGAAACAGAAGACAGAACAATGGCTACCAAAATTCATGGTTGCAACTCATTACACTTTGAACCACAAATGGTATATATTTGGATAAAGATCACAGTATACAGATCATAGTATTAATAGGTGTACAGCTGAATCTGAGACCACTGCCTTCATACAGTCACCAAGAGGTTTAGCACTGACACTAACCACCATTTTGGGGACCACCATCTCTCTAATTCCCCGAATCCTCCCACAACACCTCTTGCAAACATGTGCCCATCCATCACTCGGATGCTCGGAATTTCAGTCTTGTGTCACAAGAATGCAACAAAAACTACACTGGAATCTACTAGAGCTGTGTGACCAGCTAACAAAGCGATGAAAAGGATTGACTGGAAAGAACAAGTTTCTAGACTACTGATGAGACAGAGAAAATATGCTGTGAGTGCACTAACAAAGATTTACCTCTGTGCGTTAATAAAGGTCATAAGTTGAATCGCAACAAGTTACTACAATTTTTACATTATAACAAATGTGGTAAAATGAGTATCACTGAAGAGATAAACATCTACTTTTTACTTTGTTGCAAAACAGCAAATGCTAAGTATCAAAACAAGCCTGATACCTGCTTTAGACAAGTCTCTAACCTAAATAGTTACGAATCATGTCCATGAAAATCCAAAAGAATTTCCCCAAATATTTCCTAGCATGCCCCAAACCCAATCTGACTCTAAAACCAGTACTTTTTTTATTTTTACAGAAACGATGTGGGAAAAGTGACTAAAATTAGTATGAAGCATCATTATTTTCTACCTTGGTACCTCAGGACAGAAATCGCCATTTCACCACTACAGGTTCCCTCTAAAGTCAAGCAGAAAAGGACACAATGCAGTCCTTAAACGCACCCTCAGCTCAGCGCTTGGGCCCTACCACCAGTGAACAATGATTTCCACCACTTCAATAGACCAACCGTACCCACAGCCTCAAGAAGGCCCCATTGATGACATTGAAGATTCTGAGTGATTAGGTTTTATGGCTGTTTTATGCTTCCTCGTCACAGCATTAAAATGTAGTTTTCTTGTCTGACCTTCATGAGTAGCCATCAAGTCCATGCACGTGAACATATACCTCTGCAGCTATCTTATAGTCTACAACTGTGCATTTCGTGCATGATGGAATTTATCAAAGAACCAGTAGTTGCCCACATTGTTTACTTCCCAACATGTTCCTACTTGGAAAAGACAATTGAACAGCAAGGCTTAGTATGCCTGCTGTAGTCTTTGGTCCTCATTACAAGTAGACTGGTTTTATGTGCTATAATTCTTGCATACAATAAAGACCAACACTGTGATACACATAGGGGGATATTCTCAAGAACGTGTGATAATTATCGCAAAATTAGCTTAACGCAACTTTCCACATCGCAGTCTATCACAGGAAAATAATGCTGTGTTAACGTGGAATTCACAAAATGGCAGTACCATGCGATAGTCTCACGATAACGCGACAAATGACCACATTAAAATGAACGCAACGCCTAAAAAATACAAATCACGAATGCGAAAAAAGCAGCAATGTCCCAAACCGCAATACAAAAATCAGCAATAACCAGCGACAAGCCTGCAATTCCCACCATCATGCGGAAAAATGCACCAGAAAAGCAGAAAAAAAACCTGCGAGATGACAATGTACGAGTACAACCTCACATCCGTGATGTAGTAGTACAAAGTCCACTGTCCCGCATCAAATAGGCATCTCCTCACAGTCACAATGTACATTGTCATGCACTCTGTATGCAAACTTCGCCAATGCGTCAACATACATGGAACACACTGTGAAACTGCATCTCTCCTTTACATTGCAGAAGGACAATCAACACCTCCTGCAGAGCAGACCCTACATCACGTCAGTGATGATGGAGATGACCCCTAGGACAACGACTACAACAAACACCAACGGTTCATAGACATCTTCCAAACCCCACCTCCAGTAGCAGGGCAGCCCAGCACAATCAAGGTGTGCCCACCCCCTGCACAGACCACACCGCAGGAAGCACACACCACCACGTCTGGCTCCCAGCACCTCACCGAAGCACACATGGCGTTCCAACGCCGTGTGTTAGACTGCCAGAAGGAGCTGGCTGAACAGATGCGGGTGGGGTATGACCTCATGGCAGCCCAACTAGATGCCATACGTGGGATTCTAATGCCCATCAGGGACCACCTACACTCCCTAACAGACACCCACAGTCCACCTCATCACCTCCAACGGCTGACGTCGCCAGAGTCATGGCTCAGAAACAACAACAACTGTCTAGTCAGAGGGGCTACAGCGATGTCCTCCGTGATTTGGAAAACATAAGGAGGGTCATGGAGAATATGGAGTGGATGCAGGCGCAAATAATGGCTACCCAGGCTGCACACGAGAAAGCTGTAGTTGGGATCTTCCAAACCCTGCAGATCCTCATCATGGGAGTGATGCCACAAGACATTGCAAAGATGAATGCTGCTGCTACTTCTACATCCACATCTCTGCTCCCTGATGTGTCAGGGTCACACAGTAGCTCAGACCAAACACCACCAACCACTTGTGAGGCACATGAAACATCAGAGGACGAAGATGAGGATGAGGATGAATCTGCCCTAATGGTAAGAAGGAAGCAGTAGCACTCATCTCCCCCATATGGCTTGTTTCTGCTTGTTTCTGCCCTCTGCATCATGCCCTGGAATAACACCTTCCACCATCCCGCGATATACTCTGCAACCCTGACCTTGCACCTCGACATGGACTGCCATATTTTGTTTGCTCAACAATGACACAGCAATCAGCCTGCGGACTGGACTCATCCCCTTCCGAGTAACTTCTCAATCCCTAAAGGACTCTGGTTGGCCCACCATGGGGCAACATTGCAAAGTGTAGTATGCATGGCCCAGTACTAAGACAGCTTCAACACTCCACTGAAACATGAATAATACATACTAATACACACAGACGTGTCATGTCTATGATCAATCAACTATGAAAGCATGGACGAATGTAGAGGCAGTGACTCCCTCTTATGTCCATGTTGCTCATGTTGTGGGACTTGAGTCACAGGGTGCATCCCTGCATCATGGTGGTACATGTTTGACCCCAAATGAAGCTCTGTTGTCACTTGTAGGTCACAAATGACAGCCTGTTTGTAATGATTGTGGACACATGTGAAACGCTGATGAGTGGAATTCCGTACTATCCGTGACATACAGAAGTGGCATTTTGAATACGTGACACTCTAAACAGCCTTTCTGTACGGAGGTGACACACCCACCATCTATTTTCAAATTATGAGATTGCTAGCACCTCATGTTGCACTTACACTTGTCAGAGTGATGTGCTTGTACAGAGGAGTGACATGCACTCAGGGAATGTGAGTTGTAATGAATTTATTTGCACATGCTGTGCCAGTGGGCATTTTGTACTGTCACATGATTGCTAAGGACTGTGACAATGTGACATGCTCATGTGAAGAAATTGTCAGTGATGGTGTTCCTTTGGGCTATTCCTGCTGCTGCTGTAGTTGGGTGTGGTCCACCTGCCTCATCTTCCTCATCATCGTCCGGTGCATCTGGCACTTGTATCCATGGGGCTTTGGTGCGTACACATATGTTGTGCAACGCACAACATGCAACGATCATCTTGCACACAATGTCTGGGCTGTACAGGAGCCTCCCACCTGTGATGTCCAGGCACCTGCAACATGACTTCAACACTCCAAATGTGCATTCCACGATGCTCCTGGTGCATTTGTGGGCCGCATTGTACTGCCTCTGGGCCTGTGTGTTCGGCGCTCGGAGGGGTGTCTTCATCTAAGGGCAGAGTGCATATCCTTGATCACTATTTACTAGTGCTTGCAGTTGCATCACTTGCCCTCCTTCGGCACACCATTGTCATACCTGTCTGCTCATGTCCACTAGCCTGACAACGACACTATGATGTTGTGCGTTGAAGGTGGGCGGCCACGTGTGTGTAGACTTATGGTAAGGATAGGTCAGACACAGATATAGAGTTCATGGCTTGCTGATCGGTTGAGCCTAGACCTTTGGCCTATTCTGCGGTAATAGCAACACACACAACAGTTGGTATGTATGATCCTGGACCCCGAGTGGGCTTGCGCTCCTTCATTGAATCCTTCAGCCGAGCCCACACTCCAGGGGCATGCTACATTGCAAGATTGTCCATTGCGGGATGGGTGGCGCCAACACCACAACAGAGACACACGCATTAGTTACTTCCTTCCCCTACACTGGACTGTCGTACGCCAGTCGACTCCGCTTACGCTTACAGGGGGGTATGACACAGCTACATGGCCCAGGTGTACCCCACTGCTTGAGGTGACATGGTTGTATCTGCTGTACACAGCACAATGTAATGTGGTTGGGCCCGGGGCCGTCATGCATACATAATGACCACACAGACACACTTAGATGGTTTGTGGGACAGGCTACGGGCATGTGCGCCCGGCCCCTTTTATTGCCAGGGTCGCCTGTCCAGTGATGCCTGTGCTGGATTGGTGTGGGGTGAGTATAAGCCACCCCTCAGGGGGTGGTTGGTGCTGCCAACAACTAAAACAGTGATCAGACAATTAGATGTTCAAAGTTCAAACAGCAAGGGTCCATGACTTGAGCTGCACAGAGTTAGTGGCCCCGGATGCAGTGTGGGCGGCACAGGCTCACCACCACGGGACGGTGACTTGCAGTGCACTGAGGTAGGTCCATGAGAGCTGAGCGGGTCCTCGTCGATGTCCAAGGAGATTGTCGCAGAGTTTTTCAGGGGACAGTGGACGGTGTTCTTCCAGGGCATGATGCAGAGGGCAGAAACAGGCAATATGGAGGAGATGAATGCTATAGACTCATTTTTACCACCAAGTCAGTATCAGCTACATGATGATGAAGACAACCCCCAAGCCATAGACTCAGACGCCACCAAAGTTCAACCAGAGAGTGTCCATGAATTTCGGGGGAACAGAGTCAGTGGCACCAGTGCTGAAAGGGGAAGCAATCTGCGATGAGGCCTGTACAATGAAATAAAGTCTGCCATAAATAAATCAAGGTTCAGTTCCAAATGTGTGACCTACTTGACCGCAGTGTAGGCCAGAGGCAGCGGCCAGCAGGGGCCCACAGCCACGTGCCATTGGCTTGCGATGCACAGAGTTAGTGGCACCAGAGCAGTTGTTGGTAGATTTCGATCACCTCCATAACCATGATCCTTTTTTTCCTCCGACTGAACCACGTCTTCCTCTTACCCATCTCCTTGAGTACAATGATATGTAGTCTGCCATTGAGAAATCAAGATTCAGTTCCAAATTAGTAACCTACTTGACCGCAGTGTAGGCCGAAGGCAGTAGTCAGCATGGGACCACAGACATGTGTCATTGGAATGCTATACACAGAGTTGGTGGCACCACATCGAGGGAGTACAGTGATGTCAAATGGCTCATGGACATATGAACTCGGCCATCATGATATCAAGACTCAGTTCCAAATGTGTGACCTACTAGACCGCAGTGTAGGCCGGAGAAAGCGGTGGAGCACGTCAACGTGTTGTAATTTGGCAGTGATCGGTGTTAACATTTAGCTGAAGCCATCTTTGTTTTCTGCAGCCATCTTGTCTATCATGTTCTCACCATGTGCTCTGTCCTTCCTTGCTGTTGTTTATTCTTGTACTCTGCTTGTAGACAGCCTATATTTAGGCACTGCTACTCTGGACATGCACAGAAGAAACTGTATCTGTTCATACACCTGTTCTAGTCTGTAACTGTCAGGGTATTCATACCGGAGTCAGCAAACTGCTAGCTCCTCCCTACTGTTGACTGTGCATTTCTTTATGACCTTTTGTGTATGTACACCTTCTCTTCTGTACTCGTACCGCCTTCTTCTGAGCCCCTATGTGGTTATAAAAGGACCATGTTCCTTCTGTTCAGTGTGCTATTTCATACACTACCGAAGGGTGTTGTGTGAATGTAGTTCCACCTCATGAGATTAATAAGCACTTTGTTTTATATTCCAGTTTCCGTGCCAACTTCTATTCTATTGGTCCGAGGACTTGTGTAGAGAAGGGCGAACCCCTAGTACTGGTAGGCCTAGCTGAGGCCCACCACGACAAACGAGAAAGGAGTTCTGGGGGCCTGTGTCGCGGAGGCCGTGATGGTCTGAGGAGGCTGCCACGGTTGCGGGCTTTGGGCTTGGAGCTTGCACCAGCACATGGTGGGCCCTCTTTGACACACGCCAGTGTTGGCAGGTGAGCAGTGAGGCCTGGGTGCCCAGGGGCGGGCAAGTCGGGTCTGGGGACCAGTGGCCTGGGGTGCAGCAGGCACACAGGATTGCAGGCACCACCGCTCACGGCTTCGGCATTGTGGCGGGGTGAGAGGCAGGCACACTGCTCATTCCAGAAGAGAACCACACCCAGAGCTACCTGCTTTTTATTCACACCCCTATGCTAGCCTGGTGTACACCGTGCCAGCGCACTCCTCTCAACATTACAGAGGGGATGTAACAATGTACATTTCCGCGATCGCCCCTACTGGTTGAGGTAACATGGTTGCGTCCACTGTCCTCTATACTCCAAACACCAGCAGTGTATGTGGACATGGATAGGTCTGTGGTCTGCATACTGCAGTCTGACCAGCACATCCGTGCCACACTTGGCATTGTGGACATTCTCACTCATGGGTCTCTTGCCTCCTTCGCACATGCCTGGTTCCCACCTCTCCCCAAAATCTGCTATTGTGTGTCTGAGGTGTCATGCCGTTGATGGCTTATGTACATGGCTAGCCCGGGTTACCACAGTAAGTTGTGCTGTCATGTCTGGTTGGTGGGCCTGTTGTTTGGCAAGTTGTATGTGAATTTGTAACATGTGCATTCCCAGCGTTGTGAGTTGCATGGTTGTTGAGTTGAGGTGCGTGTTGTGTTAATTTGGTACTCACCAACAAGCAGTGCATTTCCGTTGGTGCCATCCTGAAAGTGCTGGTTGATGATGGACTGTCGGAAGATGTAGGAATCATGCACACTGCCTGGGTAGTTGGTGACGACATTGGTGAAGAGTCCCCGGTGGTCCACTGTTGCATGCACATTGTTGGAATGCGTGTGCTTTCTGTTGCGGTAATTGTCTGCAGTGTCGGGAGGGGGCACAAGTAGGACATGTGTGCAGTCAATTGCCCTCAACACGTGCTGGAAGCCAGCTATGATGTAGAAGCCTTGCTTGGTCTCCAGCTGCGCAGTGCGGGGGAAGTGAAGGTGCTGGGGTACAAAGCTGATGATGGCATCCAAGATAGTTGTGATGAACTTTGATAGGGCTTGCTGTGAAACTCCTCCAACTCTGGCAGTTGTTGGTTAGAAGGTCCCAGAGGCCAACAGGTGCAGCACAGCCAACAGCTTTGTCTGCGGAGGGATTTTGGTTGTCCGCTGTGTTGGTACCATCAGCCTGTGGGCAATGATGGTCAGGATACGGAGGATGGTTGCCCTTTCGAGCTTGTAGTGGGCAATGACATACTCTGGTGTTAAGTCTGTGAGGCTGGTGCATTTTCTGAAGGTCCGCTGTCTTTGTCTGCGCTGCCTCTGTGGTAGTCCAGGGGGGGGGCGGGGAGGGGTCCGGGGGGTGGGGGCGGGTCTGGGGGTGGTGGTGGGTATTTTCACTCTCTTGGGGCTCCAAGCTGCATGATCAGTAGCTCCATGGCATCTATTGTTCTTCAGGTTTGGCTCTGGGCTGGGCTCCCTTTTATAGTGCAGGTTGTCATCCGACTTTACACCAGGTAAGAGCAGGTGTTAAATACCTGCTGCTAATGCACCTCATCGCATGTTTTGTGATCTTGTCGCTGATCTGGCTGGTCGTTGAGAATGTTGCAAAGTGGTGTTTTCACAGATTTTTGCACTGGAATGCCTACTCTCAATTTTATTAGCGTTAGTTGCCGATGTTATCTGTGGCAATGTTTTTTACGGCTGCTATTGCAGGTAAACTGGTGATATCGGCTGTTAGCACCAGCTTGTGAATAGGGCGATATATACTTATCGCCACTTTGGCTGCGATAAAGTGCAGCTAACTCCACGATAAGTCCTTGAGAATATGCCCCATAATTTATTGTGTGTGATAGTTATTCCTTATTCTGAGGGTTGTCCTTGAAATGGGGCATAATATGCCTGTTGCAGTGCTTACCATACCAAAATCTGAATTGGCCAGCATTTAACACCCTAAAAAAAGTTGGCAAGTTTGAACTGCCAAAATGTATCTTGGAATGTGTGTTTTCATACTCAGTATTTATTGGGTGCAATAAATACCTCAAAATTCATGAGTCTATTATGTGGAGTTACAGAATTTAATGTAATATCGGAATTTATCAGGCCATTTATAAAGAGGGACATAGTTCCAGTTTTTGAAGAGTCAACATTCTCTCCTTAAGGGGACAATTTGAAGTTTGAGGATTCCATATCCCTCAAAGAGTCCCCTGTCTTCATCTGGTCCAGAGCACAGTTTCATCATCAATTGCAGATAAATGTCCATTTGCACACTTGAGAAAACTACCTCACTATTGCTTACACAGCTCAACTCATATTTTGTAAAGCACAAGTTCCCCATCACATTGTAGCTGAAACACCATTTTGTTTCAGTTTAGAGCCCATCCAACTCTAACACTACATCGAAAAAATTAATTGCATCACCCAGCAAAACATAGTTAGTTACAGAGAATAATGTTTCAGCTATGCATCCATTAATACCTGAAATCTCATAAGTTGTTAAAGACTATATTCACACATGCATTGCAGCCAGAGCCCACATAAACTCATGCTCCATTCCTATTGTCAGGAATCAGCAAGGGATTCACAAATTGAAGACTGCTACAAGAAGACCTTTGAGGAGTTCCTTTAAGACTTGGGTGCACTGACTGTTGGTGGCTGAGGTGCTATGAGTATAAGGCCGGTGGGACATCCAACTCGTGACAAGCAGAGGCGCTATTTACACAGCCTGTAAGCTTAAGGAAGCTGGCAGGCAACTATCAGTTTTACATTGGTATTCGGCGTGCTGTATAGTTCATTCACAGTTTCACGTCCACCCCAAGGTAATGTTCCGTCTGCTGTGGTTACGGCTTATAGCTACCATAGAGCCTCAGTTCATAACCATTCTGTACCCAGAAATGTTACACCAGAGAGAGTGGTCACACAGAAGGCCAGAACATTCTGTATGCCACTCTCTCTCTAACTCTCAATCCCATTCCCCTTGCTCTCTGGTATTTGGTTTTGTCTGGTACGTCTTCCTCTGTGTGCATAGAGTTCCATTCTGGAAGGTATAGTTTATTGTAATCAGAACTTTAGAAAAACACTCATACATTTTGACGCATAGGCATGAAGGCTTCCATAAGTAAGATTACAACCCTCACCAAAATGGAAGATCTTCACTTAGTGTGATTCCAGTGGTTACAGTGGTATTCATTTACTATTCATTTACTATTAAAATATAGTATTCATTTAGTAAGCATGAAGACTAAGTAGTATGCCCACGAGCCGAAATATGCTAATGAGGGAATACTAGTTCTACTCAACTACCCTTCAAATACATAATGAACACTTCAATTGATTGCTAAAAGAAGACTAGTAGTATTCTAGAAGAATAGTATTTGAAGCTTAGTAGTATTCTGTTAGTGTTTATTTGCGGCCCTTGTGCTATTTCAAGAGCAAAATGAAGGCTAGTCTCATTGATTGTGACCACTGTTTGAAGACTAGTGGTATTCTTTGTGAGCAATATCTGAATACTAACTGAATACTAACGGCATTGATTGTGAAGGGGCAGGGGGGGTTGTGCTTGCGGGGTGGGGGCGTGTTCGCACGGGGGCGGGTTCCCGCGCCAGGGGGGGGGTTTGTGCCAGGGTGGGGGGTTTGTGCCGGGGGGGTTGCGCCAGGGGGGGTGGGGTCACGCCGGGGGGGGGATTCGCGCTGGGGGTGGGATCACACGGGGGGGTCGCGCAGGGTAGGTGATGTGTTGGTTCCTTACGCCGAGGGAAGGTGATGTGTCGGTTCCTTACTTCAGGGGAGGTGATGCGTCAGTGCCCTACTGCCATGCAGGGGGAAGTGATGCGTTGGATCGTTACTGAAAGGGTAGGTGATGCGTCGGTTACTTACTGTGCGGGAAGGTGATGCATTGGTGTCTTACTGTGTGTTCTTGCCGGCGTGGCGCCCAGATGCGATGTGTGAGGATCAGGGATGCATCAGTTCTCGATGCAGAGACACTGTGTGGCTCTCTCCAGCTGTAGTCCCACGATGTGTTGGTTCTTGCAGCTGCACAGCAGGGCCTGCATCAGGATCAGTGTGAAGATCTTGGCATTTAGCGATTTCTTGAGCTGAGCAGGCGCTGTGATAGTTTCTTTTCCAGCTCCCAGTGGCAAAACCTCCAGAGGTCCAAAACAGCAGCAGTCCCCTCTTATCAGATCGGAATTCCCAGCAAGGAAGTTCAGGGGAGCTGGTTGTGAAGTCTTTGTATCCCTGAGACTTCATAACTGGAGTCAAGCTCTTCTTTCAAGCCTTTGGAAATCGTCATCAAGTAGGGGACACAGCAAAGGCCTTTCTCCTTTCCTTGGCAGAAGCAGCCACTGCAGGCCAACCCCAGACAGCACACAGCAAAAGGGCAGTACTTATTCTCAGTTTCTCTAGCCCTTCTCCTTGGCAAATGTTCCTTTTGATTCCCAGAATGATCTAGTCTGTGGTCTGGGCCCCTCTTTTCATACAGTAAATCTCTGAAGGCAGGGAGTGTCTGTGCCCAGCCAAAGCCAGCTCTGTCCTCACAGTTGCAACTGCCTGGCAGGAGGTGGATTCAGCATTGTGGAAGGCAGACCAAGCCCATTCAGGTGAAAGGAAATCTCCTCCTCCTACTCTAAATGCAGACAAGGTCTATTCAGCCCAGCGCTGGCTCATCCAGACTCTCTGGGGCCACAGCACCTCACCAGCTCCTGTCACTCCAAAGCCAGACAGTCAATACACATCCTTGCTGAGGTACACTGAATGGTAGGCAAAAAAATACCTACTTTCTAAAAGTGGTATTTTCAAAAACCAGATTGTAAAAATCACCCTAACTAAAAAATGCATCTTAAAATTCTGAGTTCCGGCATATCAAACTTTATTTTTCAATCATGCTCCCATGGGCAGTAATGCTCCTAAGATGTTATGAGAAAACTCCCCATTCTATCCTATGGGGACAGATAGCCTTACAATATTGAAAGACGGAATTTGCAGTAATTCACTATCAGAACATTCCACACACATCAGGGAATGTCCCACCTTTCATATACACTGCACCCTGCCCACAGGGGTAACTTAGGCCTACCTTAGGGGGGGGACTAACATGTAAGAAAATGAGAGAATGTGAACTAAAGGCTAAGGTGGTCGACCATGGAGCTGGGGAACAGGATTCAAGGCTCAGCAAGGATGCTCAATATTCTGTGATTCTGGGCAAATCACTTAATCTCCCCGTGCCTCCCAAAAATGAATGTGTATCTGTAACGTAACCGGTGCTCATGTAAAGCTCTCTGATACCTTCGGGTCTCGTTCACGCTATATAAAACTCCACAAAAAAAAGAAAAATTAGGGCCTGGCAAGTGGGTGCACTTGTCAGGTTGACATGGCAGACCACACACAGGCACTGCAATAGCAGGCCTGAGTTACATTTACAGGATGCTTATGTGGGTGGCACAATCAGTGCTGCAGTCCCACTAGCAACATTTGACTTACAGGCGCTGGGCACACATAGTGCACTGTAGTAGGATCTGACTAGTAAGTCAAATATGACAATCATTGCATCACCAATCCATAACAACAATTGACAAAGGGAGCACTTGCACTTTGGCACTGAACAGCAGTGGCAAAGTGCCCAAAACATCTAAACCAGCAAAACGAAGTCCAACATCCAGCAGAAACAGGGGAGGCACAGGAAAAAATGCAGAGGAAACCCACGCCAATGATGCCAGTCTAACACAAACCAACCTGAACATAGATCTTCAAGACCAAGAGTTCCACTCAGAAATTCAGCTGAAGAACAAGAGCAAAATTCCACGACAAAAGGATCAACAAAGGAGCAGTGAAGAAGACAAAAAAATGGGGAAAGGAATGCACTGTGACCATCCAGCTCAGGACCAAGCTTCCATAAATATTGTCAAAACAGAAAATGATAGCACAAGGACCAAGTTATCACCACCATGCTTTGCGAATTCAGACAACGTTGGGAAGGAAACTATGATGGATAGGAGTAAATAGAAGGCTAGCCATGACGATATCTTCCAAGAAACTGCATCTTTCAAGTAGGTCAAGAAGAACCCCAGTTTGACATCCTTCTTCTTTTCTATGCCCTGCCTGTTGTCCTCTTGGGCCAACACTTCATGCAAGCACCTGGGCATCCATTCAAGCGACCACAAGAAATACTGACTTTTGAGGCCCAGGGTGGACCAAGATGTCGCATTCCCTATGGTGAGAAAGAAGACAAAAGACGTTCAGTTTTACCTTCCAGGTAAGGGATGTCCAGCTCACATGCTCTCCTTTCCAATGAATCTCTTTGTTTCCCTGCACCTTGCCGAATCCAACTACATGCATCACATCAATTTTAGGAATCCCCTTACTTTTTTTAGGCTGCTTTAGTATTCCCCTTTAACTCAAAGCCTTCTGTCCACCTGCAGTGTTCAATGGAAGGCAAGCATGGAGGGCATAATGCCCACATTATTTCTTGAATACAGCAAAACACACAGCTGCCCATCACAGGTTTTACTCTACTAAGTGTAATAGACTGGACACGCCTAGAAAGGAGAAGGAATGAGGAACAGAAAGAAGGGAACGTGTGGGGTCCCTGAAGAGAGGGACAGGCAGAAGTCTATTGCTGTCAGCATATTCCCTTCATGGAGTTGTGGAGCCGAATGAAGAGAACAGGTTTTTATTTTGGTGCATAAAATGTAATAAATAGCTTCACACGAGTCCCAGCAATCCACTGACGAAAGCTATGATCCACAGAGTCAATGGAAGGAGACGCACCCTGTCAGGTTACTGACATGTTCTGACATTTCTAGCAGAACAGTCTCTCACTGCAATTCAGCTCCTGAAATGTATACGGTGCAATGTGGGTATATTGGATGCACACAATTAGTTATTTGCGTATAGGCAAGACAACCAGGTGATGATATAAAATGATGACAACCTGCTATTTTTGTATTAAGTAGCACATGCCGTTCTTTCAGTCTACTTGAGGTTTCACACTGCAGCTGCGTTCTATCTAGTAGCTACTCCGTGCCAGCTGTTGAAAGTCACCTTGTACAAGAGGGGAATGTGTTTTTAATATTTTGAATCTGAAATGTTCCCTCATGGCATATTCGATGTTTCAAAGGCGCCTTTTAAAGTGCCTGTGTCACCTGAGGTGTAGTCATTTGCAACCACCTGCTAAGACAAACGTGTCTCGGTATCACGCTTAGGTGCCCTGGATGGGCGCAGAGTCGTGGGCCTGTTCTGCGCCGGCAGAGAACAAAGTCAATTAATTCATGTAATCGGATGTTTCTCCAAGTTAGAGCTTCATTGTCAGAGAGTACAGCTCGGAAACAGCGATCAAAGTTTGCCATTTTCTGTTGATGAGCTGAGCTGTATAAATTAAAGCTGAGCTGTTTAAAATAGAGACTAGTTTGGAGAAATAAAGGGTTACATGAATGGACTTTACAAAACGCAGGCACATAAAAACTGGCGCCCTGCTCTGCTCTAGGACAGTGGAGCCCCTCATGACCCCTGGAATAGTTTCTCGGTTAAGGTATTACAGAAATGAAGAAAAATAATTAAGAACAAAGTTTAGTTAGGCTTAATATAGTTTCGAATATTCAAGAGGTAAAGGGATGTGGCAGCTCGCAAGGAAACGAGTCCCATTAGAAGGGGAGAGGCTAGGTGCAGCAACTTAGGATTTTAGACAGAGGCAGTTGGGGAGGGAAGATATTGAAACTCACCTTCCTCTCTAGGGTCGATCTGGGAACTGTGGGGCATATTACCAAGCTATAGCGATAATTATCGCTAAGCTTGGTTAGCGGGCAAAATTATATCGCCGAGCTTCGCCTATTTTTATCGCTTAGGAGCCTTGATATTATCAAGGTTTATCTCCTAAGCTATAAAAATCGGCCGAAATGCATGAATATCGCTGAAAAGTCAGCGATATTCATGCATTACCGAGCAAATGCTCTTAGCCATGTTATCCACCTACCATTGGATAAAATGGCTAAGAACTGCTCTGGGCAGGCGTTAGCTTTTGGAGATAATCGCGCTTAGCGCGATTATTTTCAAAAGTTGGTAATAGGGGATAGCGATGAACAGTCGCTAACATCTTGGCAAGCCCACTTTGCATGTCATTAGCGATAATTATCGCTGACATGCAAAGTGGGCCCCAAAATGCCCGCTATCGCCTATTAGCTGTCGCTAACTGGTGTTAGCGACAGCTAGGTAATAGGGCGATAAAATTATCGCCGCTTTAGCGGGAAAAGTTCCCGCTAAAGCACCGATAAGGCCTTTGGTAATATGCCCCTCTGTTCCCTGCTACTTCTAGAAGTCTCCGCCCGGAAACCTCCAGTTAGCAGCCACACTAATTATTTACGTAAGGGGCAAGTTCTAAGTAGCACGCTGCGAGAGGGAACATCGGAAAATCCCTCAATTGCCTGCTGACAGTAGGATCGTTATAGGCGCCGTTTGTATGGAGTTTTGGCAGCCTCTTGACGGTATCAGTTCAGTATTTAAAGCAGTGGTTCCTGAACACTGTGCTTGCACGGCGCCGCACAGATTGGGAACCACTGTACCTTAACTCTGCCAAAGCTTCCCATGAGATGTGGACTCTCGGAGTCTCCATTGCCCCCGGCGGTTGGGAAGAGGGAGCCATGTCATGAGGCATCCTGGGATTGACGTAACCACGCAATCGCCACGTTCCCACACTTCGGAATAAAGTAAAGTTAAATGTAAAGACACAAAAGAAGGACGAATAAATAGTTTGTGAATCAGACTGTTTACCCCCCATCTTGAAGTGATGTTGGGAACAAAAATCCAAGGCTGCAGAAATAACAAAACAATACTGCCAAGGTTTCAGATTGCTATGTGTGACATTTCCAAAATTTCAGAGTAATTATGAGTGACATTTCAACACAGGGTGTGGGGTTCATTCAGCGTGGTTTCATAAGAATATGCTACTCAGCACGCGCTATGAAAAAAACAAATCTTATTAAAAGCACAGAATACCTCGGTCCTCGAGGACATCACACAGTGACTGGCCTCCAGCGGGCGGCACGCTTCCAGTCGAATCCCCGCCTTCCTGAATCCTCCAATCTCACTTTGTTCCAGAATCAACAGCCAGGACGTGAGGTGATCACATCCCACCCGCAGCGCGGCCACAGCCAGTACGCAAGGCAACCATGCACTGCTGAGGGCAGCAGGCTCCGCCCGGGTGTCAGTATTGAGCACAGGACTGCCTCGGCCAGGTGAAGTCAGAGGCATGGCTGTAGTGAGTGACGCGGGCGGGAATTTCAGTGCAGCCAGCCGGGCGGCTATTAAGATACATTGCAGCAAGCTGCGGCAGCAGTGCACAAGGCAAGTTAATTAACTGTTTACTGCCTGAGCGTTTGCTGGTGGCAGCGGAATGGCTGGCAAGTCTGCGGGAGCAGCAGAGCCTGTATACAGGAGTCACAGGCACCGGCGCGTGTGGCTCGCAGCCTGGCTAGCCAGTTTCAGTGCTGGTACAGAGTGAGACAGTGGCACATTAAAAAGCGTGACAATGCATTTCAGTGCGGTGAAGCGGAACACCACAATGAAATGCTTTAGTGTCACACCTAATGCGTTACACTTGGCAGACCTGCAATACGTTGTCATTTAACATAGCTTTGAAGCTCCCGCCTTATGATGATACAATTTACTCGGCTACCTTTTCAAATAGATGTCTTAAATTCAATAAAGAAAAGGTTACTCCAGGAATCCTATCATTTCTTTAGCAATTATTTATTTGTTTGTAAAACAATTTTTAACCGCTATGGTTTTAGGCGTGAAGACAGACTGTTGATGCATTTTTTTGCCCCTTTTTGTTTCTTTCAGGGAAAATTCTTAGAAGACGGGTGTTGTGCAGATCGCGTTCCAATGAACTTCCGTTAGCATTACTGATTGGTTTAGAAGCGTCCGATCTTGACATTGGCCTGAAAAATCTCTCATTGGGGGTGGCTGATGTTATTAAGGGCGTGGCTTAAAACACGTAAGCTAAAACTCTGTACTTAGCATACTGTGCTGCCCCACTGGTATTATGCTGCCTTTGTCCACGTGAGCTCTTTAGTGCACTATGGGAGAAACACTTGGGTAGGAGAAAGCTGGCACAGTGAGCTCTCGTGTAACGTGTGCAACACTGGGATAGAAAAGGGCTGATTTCTTTTCTAACACTTAGCTGTATCTAATGGCTTGTTCCAGGTATGCTCATCTGCACGGGACATCTTAAGCCCCTGCACGGACTGTCCCCGCACTGCTTCTAATGGAAGACAACTGGGGCATTCAGCTCCTGTCAATGCCACTCATGGCCCTTCAGAAAACCTCACGGCTGTTCAAAGTGCAAGTGTAAAGATCCGTCTTTACAGCAGGCGCCTGGAGGACAAGGGCTCGGACTTTGAGCTAATAACATATATAAAAAGCAACTGTTCGAAAATAAACTGAATTTGGGATTCATTATCTGCATAGCACATTGGCCTTAAGCATTGAAGTCTCTGATAATGCATGCACTGTAGGTTTAATTGCAGAGTTGAGAACACCCTAAACCCTAAAATACTTCCCCCAGCACGGCCCTCCTCCGACCCCCAGTCCGGTCCACACACTCAAACACTACCCTGCATGACCCCCAGCACTACCCTAAACCCTAAAACACTACCCTACACTACACTACACAAACACCACAACCCTACCCTAAACCCTAAAACACTACCCCCAGCACGACCCTCCCCCAACCCCCAGTCCGGTCCCCACACTCAAACACGACCCTGCACGACCCCCCAGCACTACCCTAAACCCTAAAACACTACCCTACACTACACAAACACCACAACACTACCCTAAACCCTAAAACACTACCCCCAGCACAACGTTCACCCGACCCCCAGTCCGGTCCTCACACTCAAACACTACCCTGCATGACCACTAGCACTACACTAAACCCTACAATTCTACCCTACACTACACAAACACCACAACACTACCCTAAACCCTAAAACACTACCCCCAGCACGACCCTACCCCGACACCACAACACTACCCTACACCCTAAAACACTACCCCCAGCACGATGCCCCGACCCCCCGTCCAGTCCCTATACTCAAACACTACCCTGCACGCCCCCCAGCACTACTCTAAATCCTAAAACACTACCCTACACTATACAAACACCACAACACTACCCTAAACCCTAAAACACTACCCCCAGCACGAACCTCCCCCGACGGCCAGTCCGGTCTCCACACTCAAACGCTACCCTGAACAATGTCCCAGCACTACCCTAAACCCTAAAACACTAACCTACACTACACAAACACCACAACACTACCCAAAACTCTAAAACACTACCACCAGCACGACCCCCAGTCCGGTCCCTACAAGCAAATACTACCCTGCACGACCCATCCAGCGCTACCCTAAACCCTAAAACACTACCCCACACTACACAAACACCACAAAACTACCCTATACCCTAAAACACTATCTCCAGCACGACCCTCCCCCGACCCCCAGTCCGTTCCCCACACTCAAACACTACCCTGCACGATGCCCCAGCACTACCCTAAACCCTAAAACACTAACCTAATCTACACAAACACCACAACACTACCCTACACCCTAAAACACTACCCCCAATCACAACCCCGACCCCAAGTACGGTCCCTACACTCAAACACTACCCTGCACAACCCTAAACCCTAAAACACTACCCTACACTACACAAACACCACAACACTACCCAAAGGCGAGCCCGTCTGCGCCCGTCCGCGCCGGAACCGGGCCCAGGGCCATAACCCCTGGTCGGCCGTCGAGTAATTACAACCTGTCATACTCGCGCACGACCTTATTAGAACTCCGACCACTGCCCGGATCGAGCTGTCCAAGACTAGACCCTTCACTGGCTTTACACAAACTCACAGCGCACTGCCCACACTGCAAACGCACTATTCCTTTACACATTGCTCCTGCTTATTCTAATCAATCAACCATTATCAAAGAGGACACCTTTGTAATGGCACTTATTAATGCCCGTTCACTATGCAAACATAGTCAGGAAGTAGCGGATCTCATTATTGATTATAAATTAGACATTCTTTTTGTCACCGAAATCTGGACCGATGACTCATCGGAACCAGACTTAGTCACCGCAGTACCTAACGGTTACAAAGCCTACCGGCAGGACAGAGTAAGGAAAAGAGGAGGTGGCCTGGCCATTATAGCCAGAGAAAGGTTCACTGTCAGAACCATCCCTATCCCAGCCACCTCCTGCGAAGCAATGCAGTTTGGAATTAAGCTCTCCTCCCTCTTTAACTTCAAGGGAATATTGATATACCGCCCCCCAGGGATAAAGACTGGCTTCCTCACTAACATCAGTACTATAATGGAAACTTTAGCCACAAAAAACTCATTTACGGTCCTAGGTGATCTGAATTTTCACTTAGAGTAAGTTAATCAAGCTGATACGTCCTCCCTTATAGCCGATATGGAAACACTGGGGCTAAGACAATTAGTCGCTTCTGCTACGCATTTAGCAGGCCATACTTTAGATGCCATATTCTCCAATGTAGACGGTCTACATATAACGGACATCCTACCGATGCCGTGGACTGATCATCATGCCATATTTGGTAAAATTACAACCAAGACCCACTTAAATAAGAAATCCACCTTAACCAATCAAAGTTCTTTCAAAGATTGGAAGAACATAAATCAGATAGATCTGAAAACACAGCTGGACCATACCCGTCCAACGGTTACCACCAATCCCAATGTGGCAACACAACAATTCCAGACCTGGCTTGCCCAGGCAACCAATCATTCAGTCCCCATCAAATCCCTGTCCAGGAATAGATCCAAACCGACCGCTCCATGGTACACTGATGATCTAAGACTACAAAAACAGTAACAGGAATATGGAAAGGCGTTGGAGGAAAACTTACGACATGGAAAGTAAGAAATGTTATAAAGAATCATTGGCGCTTTACAAATCCATGATCATAAAAGCGAAAAAACTATTCTACACAAACCAAATTGACCAAGCCAAAAACTCAAGTAAGCGACTGTACGAAATTACCAAAACATTGTCAGGTAATGCTTCCCCCTCAGTCACAAGCACTATGCGATGCCTTGGCGAAATTTTTCTTCACCAAGGTGGACGATATATATCAAGCCTTTACCTCTAAACCACCAACGGTGAACGCGGCCCCCCCCTGCTTACCTCCGGCAAATGCTTTTACTAGCTTTCACGCACTTACAGGTGACCACATAAGGACCATCGTCTCAACAATCAAAACAGGATCCGCTCTTGATCCCTGTCCTTTTTCAGTCCTCCCACCAGTTATGGAGTCCATCATCCCAGTTTTGACACAAGTTTGCAATTCCATACTGTCATCAGGGAGTTACCCGAATTCGTTAAAAAACACCTTATTAAAACCTTTATTAAAAAAACCCTGCCTAGACAAAAACAAATTGAAAAATTACAGGCCGATCGCCAGTCTCCCTTTTTTAGCCAAAGTGGCTGAAAAGGCCATGAACTCCCAACTATCAGATTACATTGAGAGACACCGATTGCTGGATGACACACAATTTGGCTTCTGGAGGTATCATGGAACCGAAACTGCCCTTCTTAAAGCAGCAGACGATGTCAGGGCTATTCGGGACCAAGGTGGGACTGCAATCTTAGTATTGCGGGATCTATCAGCAGATTTCGACACGGTCGACCACAACATCTTGGTCGACCGTGTCGGAAAGCTGGGCATTTGTCATTCCGCCAGAGACCTGCTTGCCTCTTTTCTGGCTGATAGAACCCAAGCGGTCACCCTGGGACCTTTCCAATCTGCTCAACTCTCGCTGCCATGCGGGGTTCCCCAAGGCTTATCCCTCAGTCCGACACTATTTAATATCTATGTGTCGGACCTTGCTAACGTCATCAGAGCATATGGGATGAGCCTAACATCCTATGCGGACGACACACAGTTGGTATTGGCCATCAAGGGTGATGGAGGACAAGTGGCACAAAACTTTAAAAATGGAATGCTTGAAATAGGAGAATGGATGGCTACAAACTGCCTCAAGCTTAACTCAGAAAAAACTGAGGTAGTCATCTTTGGACTTCTTCTTCCAGCTTGGCCATCGTGTTGGTGGCCAGCAGCCTTTGGTTCACCTCCCATTCCGACAGCCAAAGTCAGGAATCTGGGAGTCATTTTTGACGAAGGTCTCAATTTTATGGACCATGCAAATAAAGTAGCAACCACGGCCCATTATAAACTGAGAATGATCAGAAAAATTTGCCCCTTTCTTCCGGAGGCAGCGACTAAAACACTGGTCAGCTCTTTAGTTCTGTCATCTCTCGACTACTGTAACGGTTTATTTCTTAATGCTCAGGTCAGGGTCACGATGAAGTTACAGTCAATACAGAATGCGGCAGCACGCCTGCTTTCTGGAACGTCCAAATTTGATGCCATATCTGAAACCATAAAGGAATATCATTGGCTGACGATTCAAAATAGAATAAAGTTTAAGTCCTTATGCATAGTCTACAAGGCACTTAACAATCAAGGACCTAATTCTTTTAAGGATCAACTGAAACCTTACATACCCGGCAGACAGCTTCGCTCCTCCACTTTAAACCAACTAGTGATCCCACAAGATAAAACAGTGTCCTGGGGTGATCGCCACTTCCTAGTGGCTGCACCCAAACTATGGAATACTCTCCCTCAAAACATCAGGACGAGTCCATCACTTTTTCAGTTCCGCAAACTTTTAAAGACATGGCTGTTTAATCAATGAGACTTTGAATATGAATATGAAACATATGAATTGTTAGCGCCGAGACGCCTGCGGGTATTCGGCGCGCTCTACAAATGTCAAAAATAAAGTAATAAAATAAATAAACCCTAAAACACTACCCCCAGCACGACCCTCCCCCGATCCCCAGTCCGGTCACTACACTCATACACTACCCAGCATGACCCCCCAGCACTACCCTAAACCCAAAAACACTACATGACCCCCCCACCACCACCACGCGACCCCCCCACCATGCGACCCCCCCACCATGCGACCCCCCCCACCACCCCCCCCCACCACTGTGCGACCCCCCACCACTGTGCGACCCCCCCCACCACGCGACCCCCCCCCACCACCACCGCGCGACACTCCCCCACCGCGCGACACTCCCCCACCACCGCGACACTCCCCCACCACCGCGTGACCCCCCCACCACCACCGCGTGACCCCCCCACCACCACCGCGTGACCCCCCCACCACCACCGTGCGACCCCCCCCCACCACCGCGCGACCCCCCCACCACCGCGCGACCCCCCAACCACCGCGCGACCCCCCAACCACCGCGCGACCCCCCAACCACCGCGCGACGCCCCAACCACCGCGCGACCCCCCCACCACCACCACGCGACCCCCCCACCACCACCGCGCGACCCCCCCACCACCACCGCGCGACCCCACCACGCGACCCCCCACCACCACGTGACCCCCCACCACCACGCGACCCCCCACCACCACGCGACCCACCACCACCGCGCAACCCCCCACGCGACCCCCCCCCCACCACCGCGCGACCCCCCCACCACCACCGCGCGACCCCCCCCACCACGCGACCCCCCCCACCACGCGACCCCCCCACCACGCGACCCTCCACCACCACCGCGCGACCCCCCCACCACCACCGCGCGACCCCCCACCACCACCGCGCGACCCCACCACGCGACCCCCCACCACCACGCGACCCCCCACCACCACGCGACCCCCCACCACCACGCGACCCACCACCACCGCGCAACCCCCCACGCGACCCCCCCACCACCACCGCGCGACCCCCCACCACCACGCGACCCCCACCACCACGCGACCCCCACCACCACGCGACCCCCACCACCACGCGACCCCCCACCACGCAACCCCCCACCACCACGCGACCCCCCACCACCACGCGACCCCCCCACCGCGGGACCCCCCCACCGCGGGACCCCCCCCCACCACCACCGCGCGACCCCCCCCACCACCACTGCGCAACCCCCCCCACCACCACTGCGCAACCCCCCCACCACCACCGCGCAACCCCCCCACCACCACCGCGCAACCCCCCCACCACCGCGCGACCACCCCCACATGACCACCCCACCACCGTGCGACCCCCCCAACCGTGGGACCCCCATTACCACGTGACCACCCCCCCACCACGCGACCACCACCCCCCCACCACCGCGCGACCCCCCACCACCACTGCACGACCCCCCCACCACGCGACCCCCCACCACCACCGCACGACCCCCCCCACCACCACCACCGCGCGACCCCACCATGCGACCCCCCACCACCACGCGACCCCCCACCACCACGCGACCCACCACCACCGCGCAACCCCCCACGCGACCCCCCCACCACCACCGCGCGACCCCCCACCACGCGACCCCCACCACGTGACCCCCACCACCACGCGACCCCCCACCACCACGCGACCCCCCACCACCACGCGACCCCCCACCACCACGCGACCCCCCCCACCACCACCGCGCGACCCCCCCACCACCACTGCGCAACCCCCCCCACCACCACCGCGCAACCCCCCACCACCGCGCGACCACCCCCACATGACCACCCCAGACCCCCCCAACCGTGGGACCCCCATTACCACGTGACCACCCCCCCACCACGCGACCACCACCACCCCCCCACCACCGCGCGACCCCCCACCACCACTGCACGACCCCCCCACCACGCGATCCCCCACCACCGCGCGACCCCCCCACCACCGCGCGACCCCCCCACCACCACCACCGCGCGACCCCCCCACCACCGCGCGACCCCCCCCCCACCACGGCACCACCACCCCCCCACCACCACGGCACCCCCCCACCACCACGGCACCCCCCACCACCACCGCACGACCCCCCCACCGCGCAACCCCCCCCACCACCACCGCGCAACCCCCCACCACCACTGCGCGACCCCCCCACCACGCGACCCCCCCACCACCACGTGACCCCCCACCACCGCGCGACCCCCCCACCACCACCGCGCGACCCCCCCCACCACCACCGCGCGACCCCCCCCACCACCGCGCGACCCCCCCCCCACCACCACCGCGCGACCCCCCCCACCACCACCGCGCGACCCCCCCCACCACCACCGCGCGACCCCCCCCCCCCACCACCACCGCACGACCCCCCCACCACCACCGCGCGAACCCCCACCACCACCGCGCGACCCCCCCAACCACCACCGCGCGACCCCCCCCAACCACCACCGCGCGACCCCCCCAACCACCACCGCGCGACCCCCCCCAACCACCACCGCGCGACCCCCCCCAACCACCACCGCGCGACCCCCCCCAACCACCACCGCGCGACCCCCCCCAACCACCACCCTGCGACCACCCCACCACCGCGCGACCACCCCCCACCAACGCGCGACCACCCCCCACCAACGCGCGACCACCCTCCACCACCGCGCGACCACCCCCCACCACCGCGCGACCACCCCCCACCACCACGCGACCCCACCACCACGCGACCCCCCCACCACCACTGCGCGACCCCCCCAGCCCCCCGCGCCCCCCCACCACCACCGTGCGACCCCCCCACCACACCACCGACCCACGACCCCCCACCACCCCCCACCACCCACGCCGACCCCCACCGCGCGACCCCCCCACCACCACCACCGCGCGACCCCCCCACCACCACCGCGCGACCCCCCCACCACCACCACCGCGCGACCCCCCCACCACCACCACCGCGCGACCCCCCCCCCCACCACCGCGCGACCCCCCCCCACCACCGCGCGACCCCCCCACCACCGCGCGACCCCCCACCACCGCGCGACCCCCCACCACCACCGCGCGACCCCCCACCACCACCGCGCGACCCCCCCCACCACCGCGCGACCCCCCCCACCACCACGCGACCCCCCCCACCACCACGCGACCCCCCCACCACCGCGCGACTCCCCCCCACCACCGCGCGACCCCCCCCCACCACCGCGCGACCCCCCCCCACCACCGCGCGACCCCCCCCACCACCGCGCGACCCCCCACCACCACCGCGCGACCCCCCACCACCACCGCGCGACCCCCCCACCACCACCACCGCGCGACCCCCCCACCACCACCGCGCGACCCCCCCACCACCACCGCGCGACCCCCCCACCACCACCACCGCGCGACCCCCCCACCACCACCGCGCGACCCCCCCCCACCACCACCGCGCGACCCCCCCCAGCACCACCGCGCGACCCCCCCCACCACCACCGCGCGACCCCCCACCACCACCGCGTGCCCCCCCACCACCACCGCGCGCCCCCCCACCACCACCACCGCGCGACCCCCCCACCACCACCGCGCGACCCCCCCACCACCGCGCGACCCCCCCCCACCACCGCGTGACCCCCCCACACCACCGCGCGACCCCCCCCACCACCGCGCGACCCCCCCACCACCACCGCGCGACCCCCCCACCACCACCGCGCGACCCCCCCACCACCACCGCGCGACCCCCCCCCACCACCGCGCGACCCCCCCCCCACCACCGCGCGACCCCCCCACCACCACCGCGCGACCCCCCCACCACCGCGCGACCCCCCCCACCACGCGACCCCCCCACCACCACCGCGCGACCCCACCACCACCGCGCGACACCACCACCGCGCGACCCCCCCACCACCACCGCGCGATCCCCCCACCACCGCGCGACCCCTCCCCCACCACCGCGCGACCCCTCCCCCCCACCACCGCGCGAACCCTCCCCCCCACCACCGCGCGACCCCTCCCCCCCACCACCGCGCGACCCCTCCCCCACCACCGCGCGACCCCTCCACACCACCGCGCGACCCCTCCACACCACCGCGCGACCCCTCCCCACACCACCGCGCGACCCCTCCCCCACGTGACACCACCACCGCACGACCCCCCCACCACCACCGTGCGACCCCCCCACCGCGCGACCCCCACCACCACACGAACCCCCACCACCACATGAACCCCCCCACCACCGCGCGACCCCCCCACCACCGCGCGACCCCCCCCACCACCGCGCGGCCCCCCCACCACCGCGCGACCCCCCCACCATCGCACGACCCCCCCCACCATCGCATGACCCCCCTCCACCGCACGACCCCCCCCACCGCGCGGTGGTGGGGAGGGGTCGCGCGGTGGGGAGGGGTCGCGCGGTGGGGGAGGGGTCACGCGGTGGTGTGGGGAGGGGTCACGCGGTGGTGTGGGGAGGGGTCACGCGGTGGTGTGGGGAGGGGTCGCGCGGTGGTGGGGGGAGGGGTCGCGCGGTGGTGGGGGGAGGGGTCGCGCGGTGGTGGGTGGAGGAGTCGTGCGGGGGGGGGTTCGCGTGACCCCCCCACCACGCGACCCCCCCCCACCACCACGCGACCCCCCCCCACCACCGCGTGACCCCCCCCCACCACCGCGTGACCCCCCCCACCACCGCGCGACCCCCCCACCACCACCGCACGACCCCCCCAACCACCACCGCGTGACCCCCCCCCACCACCAACGCGCGACCCCCCCCACCGCGCGACCCCCCCCAACCACCACCGCGCGACCCCCCCCACCACCACCACCTCGCGACCCCCCCCACCACCACCTCGCGACCCCCCCCACCACCACCTCGCGACCCCCCCCACCACCGCGCGACCCCCCCACCACCGCGCGACCCCACCACCACCGCACGACCCCCCCAACCACCACCGCGCGACCCCCCCCCACCACCAATGCGCGACCCCCCCCACCGCACGACCCCCCCAACCACCACCGCGCGACCCCCCCACCACCACCACCTCGCGACCCCCCACCACCACCACCTCGCGACCCCCCCACCACCACGCGACCCCCCCCACCACCACCGCGCGACCCCCCCCACCACCGTGCGACCCCCCCCCCACCACCACCGCGCGACCCCCCCACCACACGACCCCCCCCCCACCACCGCGCGACCCCCCCCACCACCACCGCGCGACCCCCCCCACCACCACCGCGCGACCCCCCCCACCACCACCGCGCGACCCGCCCCCCACCACCACCGCGCGACCCGCCCCCCACCACCGCGCGACCCGCCCCCCACCACCGCGCGACCCCTCCCACCACCACCGCGCGACCCCTCCCACCACCACCGCGCGACCCCTCCCACCACCACCGCGCGACCCCTCCCCCACCACGCGACCCCTCCCCCCACCACGCGACCCCTCCCCCCACCACGCGACCCCTCCCCCCACCGCGCGACCCCTCCCACCACCACCGTGCGACCCCTCCCCCCACCACCGCGCGACCCCTCCCCCCACCACCGCGCGACCCCTCCCCCCACCACCGCGCGACCCCTCCCCCCACCACCGCGCGACCCCTCCCCCCACCACCGCGCGACCCCTCCCCACACCACCGCGCGACCCCTCCCCACACCACCACGCGACCCCTCCCCACACCACCGCACGACCCCTCCCCCACCACGCGACCCCTCCCCACCACCACCGCGCGACCCCTCCCTCCCCACCACCGCGCGACCCCTCCCTCCCCACCACCGCGCGACCCCTCCCTCCCCACCACCGCGCGACCCCTCCCTCCCCACCACCGCGCGACCCCTCCCTCCCCACCACCCGCGACCCTCCCTCCCATCCCCCGCGACCCCTCCCTCCCACCACCCCGCGACCCCTCCCTCTCACCACCCCGAGACCCTCCCCCCACCACCCCGCGACTCTACCCCCCCACAACCCCGCGACCCTACCCCCCCACAACCCGCGACCCTCCCCCCACCACCCGCGCGACCCTCCTCCCCCACCACCCCGCGACCCTCCCCCCCACCGCACCCCCCTTCTCAATCATTGCTGTTAGTATTAAGATATTGCTCACAAAGAATACCACTAGTCTTCAAATTGTGGTCACAATCAATGAGACTAGCCTTCATTTTGCTCTTGAAATAGCACAAGAGCTGCAAATAAACCCTAACAGAATACTACTAAGCTTCAAATACTCTTCTCCTAGAGTACTACTAGTCTTCTTTTAGCAATCAATAGAAGTGTTCATTATGTATTTGAAGGGTAGTTGAGTAGAAATAGTATTCCCTCATTTGCATATTTCGGCTCGTGTGCATTCTACTGCCCCCACCACGCGACCCCCCCACCACCACGCGACCCCCCCCCCACCACCGCGCGACCCCCCCCACCACCGCGCGACCCCACCACCGCACGACCCCCCCAACCACCACCGCGCGACCCCCCCCACCACCAACGCGCGACCCCCCCCCCACCGCGCGACCCCCCCAACCACCACCGCGCGACCCCCCCCACCACCACCTCGCGACCCCCCACCACCACCACCTCGCGACCCCCCCCCACCACCACCTCGCGACCCCCCCACCACCACCGCGCGACCCCCCCCCCCCCACCACTGCGCGACCCCCCCACCACCACCGCGCGACCCCCCCACCACCGCGCGACCCCCCCACCACCGCGCGACCCCCCCCACCACGCGACCCCCCCACCACCACCGCGCGACCCCACCACCACCGCGCGACACCACCACCGCGCGACCCCCCCACCACCACCGCGCGATCCCCCCACCACCGCGCGACCCCTCCCCCCACCACCGCGCGACCCCTCCCCCCCACCACCGCGCGAACCCTCCCCCCCACCACCGCGCGACCCCTCCCCCCCCCCCACCGCGCGACCCCTCCCCCACCACCGCGCGACCCCTCCACACCACCGCGCGACCCCTCCACACCACCGCGCGACCCCTCCCCACACCACCGCGCGACCCCTCCCCCACGTGACACCACCACCGCACGACCCCCCCACCACCACCGTGCGACCCCCCACCGCGCGACCCCCACCACCACACGAACCCCCACCACCACATGAACCCCCCCACCACCGCGCGACCCCCCACCACCGCGCGACCCCCCCACCACCGCGCGGCCCCCCCACCACCGCGCGACCCCCCCACCATCGCACGACCCCCCCCACCATCGCATGACCCCCCCCTCCACCGCACGACCCCCCCACCGCGCGGTGGTGGGGAGGGGTCGCGCGGTGGGGAGGGGTCGCGCGGTGGGGGAGGGGTCACGCGGTGGTGTGGGGAGGGGTCACGCGGTGGTGTGGGGAGGGGTCACGCGGTGGTGTGGGGAGGGGTCGCGCGGTGGTGTGGGGAGGGGTCGCGCGGTGGTGGGGGGAGGGGTCGCGCGGTGGTGGGGGGAGGGGTCGCGCGGTGGTGGGTGGAGGAGTCGTGCGGGGGGGGGTTCGCGTGACCCCCCCACCACGCGACCCCCCCCACCACCACGCGACCCCCCCCCACCACCGCGTGACCCCCCCCCACCACCGCGCGACCCCCCCCACCACCACCGCACGACCCCCCCAACCACCACCGCGTGACCCCCCCCCACCACCAACGCGCGACCCCCCCCACCGCGCGACCCCCCCCACCACCACCACCTCGCGACCCCCCCCACCACCACCTCGCGACCCCCCCCACCACCACCTCGCGACCCCCCCCCACCACCGCGCGACCCCCCCACCACCGCGCGACCCCACCACCACCGCACGACCCCCCCAACCACCACCGCGCGACCCCCCCCCACCACCAATGCGCGACCCCCCCCACCGCACGACCCCCCCAACCACCACCGCGCGACCCCCCCACCACCACCACCTCGCGACCCCCCACCACCACCACCTCGCGACCCCCCCACCACCACGCGACCCCCCCCCACCACCACCGCGCGACCCCCCCCCACCACCGTGCGACCCCCCCCCCACCACCACCGCGCGACCCCCCCACCACACGACCCCCCCCCCACCACCGCGCGACCCCCCCCACCACCACCGCGCGACCCCCCCCACCACCACCGCGTGACCCCCCCCACCACCACCGCGCGACCCGCCCCCCACCACCGCGCGACCCGCCCCCCACCACCGCGCGACCCCTCCCACCACCACCGCGCGACCCCTCCCACCACCACCGCGCGACCCCTCCCACCACCACCGCGCGACCCCTCCCCCACCACGCGACCCCTCCCCCCACCACGCGACCCCTCCCCCCACCACGCGACCCCTCCCCCCACCGCGCGACCCCTCCCCCCACCGCGCGACCCCTCCCACCACCACCATGCGACCCCTCCCCCCACCACCGCGCGACCCCTCCCCCCACCACCGCGCGACCCCTCCCCCACCACCGCGCGACCCCTCCCCACACCACCGCGCGACCCCTCCCCACACCACCCGCGCGACCCCTCCCCACACCACCACGCGACCCCTCCCCACACCACCGCACGACCCCTCCCCCACCACGCGACCCCTCCCCACCACCACCGCGCTACCCCTCCCTCCCCACCACCGCGCGACCCCTCCCTCCCCACCACCGCGCGACCCCTCCCTCCCCACCACCGCGCGACCCCTCCCTCCCCACCACCCGCGACCCTCCCTCCCATCCCCCGCGACCCCTCCCTCCCACCACCCCGCGACCCCTCCCTCTCACCACCCCGAGACCCTCCCCCCACCACCCCGCGACTCTACCCCCCCACAACCCCGCGACCCTACCCCCCCACAACCCCGCGACCCTCCCCCCACCACCCCGCGACCCTCCTCCCCCACCACCCCGCGACCCTCCCCCCCACCGCACCCCCCTTCTCAATCATTGCTGTTAGTATTAAGATATTGCTCACAAAGAATACCACTAGTCTTCAAATTGTGGTCACAATCAATGAGACTAGCCTTCATTTTGCTCTTGAAATAGCACAAGAGCTGCAAATAAACCCTAACAGAATACTACTAAGCTTCAAATACTCTTCTCCTAGAGTACTACTAGTCTTCTTTTAGCAATCAATAGAAGTGTTCATTATGTATTTGAAGGGTAGTTGAGTAGAAATAGTATTCCCTCATTTGCATATTTCGGCTCGTGTGCATTCTACTGCCCCCACCACGCGACCCCCCCCACCACCACGCGACCCCCCCCCACCACCGCGCGACCCCCCCCACCACCGCGCGACCCCACCACCGCACGACCCCCCCAACCACCACCGCGCGACCCCCCCCACCACCAACGCGCGACCCCCCCCCCACCGCGCGACCCCCCCAACCACCACCGCGCGACCCCCCCCACCACCACCACCTCGCGACCCCCCACCACCACCACCTCGCGACCCCCCCCCACCACCACCTCGCGACCCCCCCCCCACCACCGCGTGACCCCCCCCACCTACGCGCGACCCCACCACCACCACCGCACGACCCCCCCAACCACCACCGCGCGACCCCCCCCACCACCAATGCGCGACCCCCCCCCACCGCACGACCCCCCCAACCACCACCGCGCGACCCCCCCCACCACCACCACCTCGCGACCCCCCACCACCACCACCTCGCGACCCCCCCCACCACCACCACGCGACCCCCCCCACCACCACCGCGCGACCCCCCCCCCACCACCACCGCGCGACCCCCCCACCGCGCGACCCCCCCCACCACCACCGCGCGACCCCCCCCACCACCACCGCGCGACCCCCCCACCACCACCGCGCGACCCCCCCCACCACCACCGCGCGACCCGCCCCCCACCACCGCGCGACCCCTCCCACCACCACCGCGCGACCCCTCCCACCACCACCGCGCGACCCCTCCCACCACCACCGCGTGACCCCTCCCACCACCACCGCGCGACCCCTCCCACCACCACCGCACAACCCCTCCCACCACCACCGCGCGACCCCTCCCACCACCACCGCGCGACCCCTCCCCCCACCGCGCGACCCCTCCCCCCACCACGCGACCCCTCCCCCCACCGCGCGACCCCTCCCCCCACCACCGCGCGACCCCTCCCCCCACCACCGCGCGACCCCTCCCCCCACCACCGCGCGACCCCTCCCCCCACCACCGCGCGACCCCTCCCCCCACCACCGCGCGACCCCTCCCCACACCACCGCGCAACCCCTCCCCACACCACCGCGTGACCCCTCCCCACACCACCGCACGACCCCTCCCCCACCACGCGACCCCTCCCCACCACCACCGCGCGACCCCTCCCTCCCCACCACCGCGCGACCCCTCCCTCCCCACCACCGCGCGACCCCTCCCTCCCCACCACCCCTCCCTCCCCACCACCGCGCGACCCCTCCCTCCCCACCACCGCGCGACCCCTCCCTCCCCACCACCGCGCGACCCCTCCCTCCCCACCACCCGCGACCCTCCCTCCCACCCCCCGCGACCCGTCCCTCCCACCACCCCGCGACCCCTCCCTCTCACCACCCCGCGACCCTCCCCCCACCACCCCGCGACTCTACCCCCCCACAACCCCGCGACCCTACCCCCCCACAACCCCGCGACCCTCCCCCCACCACCCCGCGACCCTCCTCCCCCACCACCCCGCGACCCTCCCCCCCACCGCACCCCCCTTCTCAATCATTGCTGTTAGTATTAAGATATTGCTCACAAAGAATACCACTAGTCTTCAAATTGTGGTCACAATCAATGAGACTAGCCTTCATTTTGCTCTTGAAATAGCACAAGAGCTGCAAATAAACCCTAACAGAATACTACTAAGCTTCAAATACTCTTCTCCTAGAGTACTACTAGTCTTCTTTTAGCAATCAATAGAAGTGTTCATTATGTATTTGAAGGGTAGTTGAGTAGAAATAGTATTCCCTCATTTGCATATTTCGGCTCGTGTGCATTCTACTTAGTCTTCATGCATACTAAATAAATACTATATTTTAATAGTAAATGAATAGTAAATGAATACCGCTTTAACCACTGGAATCACACTAAATGAAGATCTTCCATTTTGGTGAGGGATTTGTAAAATCAAATGTGGTAAATGCACATCAATTCAGACTACATTGTTTATGTTATCACTGTTATTTCTGTTTATTTATTTATGCATTTTTATATAGCGTGGACTTTACCCGAAGGTGTCAGAGCGCTTCACAAAAGGAACAGAAATGAAACATAATGAGAAACATTACAAAAGAACAGATTACAAAAGCATACGTTACGTTACATAAGGTAATAGTGACATTTGTGAGCAAACAAAATACATGAGGTAGTAAAAATTGTGAGCAACCAAAAATACATGAGGTAGTAAAGGTAATAGTGACAATTGTGAGCAAACAAAATACATGAGGTAGTAAAAATTGTGAGCAGCCAAAAATACATGAGGTAGTAAAAAGTGCAAAGGAGGAAAAAGTGACAAGTGTGCAGTTACAAGAGAAAACAAAGTATCATTTGAGGTATAATACTGCAAAAGGTGCTAGACACTCAGGCACAAGAACAAGCGTTATGTAGGTAAAGGTGGCGCTTGTGCCAGTATCAAAGGTAAAAACATGTGAGAGGTAGCAAACCGTGTGTTACAAGGGCAAAGTGGTGTGTGCATGTTACACAAGGGCACCAAACACAAGTACATGGAAAATACTCCAAAGAGGCAGGCACTCCAACCCCAGAAATACCCTGGGAAGGCACTTCCATGGTCGTGGAAATTGTCAGTAGTGGGAAGTCTTCCTCCAAATAACAAGAGGACGTGAATTACTTTTGGAGGTATCTCTGGAGGAGGAGAACTTTGAGGTCCCTTTTGAAGGCCTGGGAGGAGGCGGTGGTCCGGAGCTGAGGCAGAAGGGAGTTCCAGATTCTCACTGCGTTGCCTGAAAAGGATTGGGCCATTGTTCTCTCCTTCTTGAAAGTGGGAGGTTCAAGTAGAAGATTCTCCGCATTGCGTGAGGGTCTAGAGCCTCCAGAGAGTTTCAGTTTATTCGCCAGGTAGCGAGGAGAGGAGGAGTGCAAGGCTTTGTGGGTGATACAAGCGGTCTTGTAGATAGCTCTAGCCTCGAAGGGAAGCCAGCGGAGGGTGGATAACATCGGTGTGATGTGATCGCTTCTTTTGGCCCCATAAATGAAGCGAGCTGCTGAATGGAAAACAGACTTAAGTGGGGACAGGTGAGATTTGGGGAGGCCAGTAAGAAGAGAATTGCAGTAGTCTAGTCTGGAGAGGACCAGCGATTGCACCAGGGTTATAAGGTCCTGCTCCGGGAAGAAGCGTCGGATTCCCCAAAGAAGGCGCAGTTGGTAACGAGCAGATTTTGCAATAGAATTGATGTGGGGAGTTAGATTGAGTTTTTTTGTCTAGAATGACTCCAAGGGATTTTGCGCTGTCGACAATGATGGGTTTATTGTTTAGTAGATTCATCTGATCCATCCATGATTGAACCGGGGGGGAGAGAGTGAGGAGGAGAAGAGGAGGAATTCAGTTTTGGAGGGATTCAGAATCAGTTGATGAGTTGACATCCAGTTTTGGATGGAGTCCAGAGTAGAGCTTAGGAAGGAGAGATCATGAGTGGAGGCAACCTTGAGGTAGAGTTGAGTGTCGTCTGCATAGAGATGATAGTGAATCCCGGATTTGCTTAGGAGGTTTCCCAGTGGTTCTAAGTAGAGATTGAACAATGTGGTGGCAAGTATAGAGCCTTGAGGAACACCCTGACTTACCGCCACAGGAGAAGAAAGACTGTTCGCTATTTTGATCATTTGGGATCTGTCAGAGAGGAAGGATGCAAACCATTTAAGCACAGTGCCCTCCATGCCCATTCTCTGTTGAAGGATATTGAGGAGGGTGTTGTGATTGACAGTGTCAAAGGCTGCAGAAAGGTCAAGGAGAATTAGAAGACAGGACCCCCCCGAATCGAGTATCCTCAGCGCGTCATCAACCACTTGCAGTAGGGCTGTTTCAGTGCTGCAGTTTTGCATGAAGCCAGACTGACAATTGTCAAGAAGATCATTGTCCTTGATATGACGAGAGAGTTGTTTTGCTACACATCTTTCTGTGATCTTCGCAAGGAAGGGAAGGTTAGTGATGGGGCGGAAGTTGTTGAGGTCCTTCGCATCAGCAGTGGGCTTTTTAAGCAGAGGGGTGACCTGCCCAGTTTTGAAGGAGACAGGAAGGGAGCCTTGCCAGAGGGAGAGGTTGATCAGAGTGGTCCAATAGGAAAGGGAATGGGTATAGAAGTCCAAGGCAATGGCACTGGGGATAGGGTCAAGAGAATGGTTGGAGGGCTTTGTTTCGCGTATGCACTTGAGAAGGGCATCTTCAGATATGGGGTCAAAGCTCTGCCAAGTGGCTAAGGATTTGCGCTCCTCTGGAGGTGTAGGATGAGCGACCTGATCCACAAGTGATTTCACTTTTCCATCGAAGAAAATAGCGAAATCCGCTGCTCTCTTAGTAGAATCCTCCACCTCGGATGATGGGGGAGAGCAGCTCGGAGTCTTGATGAGATCGAATAGTTTTTTGGGTCTATTTTTGGCGGAGTCAAGGAGGGTTTTGAAGTGCGCCGCTTTCTCAAGGAAGATATGCTTGTGGTACTTGGATCTTGCTGTGCGAAGCATGGCTAAATTGTCTGTGGAGGGCACTTGCCTCCATTGCTTCTCCAGGAATCTTAGCTGCTTCCTTTCCTCATAAAGGGATTTGTTGAACCAAGGTGCTGAGGGAGTGGGCCTTATCCTTTTGCTTTTGAGTGGAGCGACGTTATTAATTTCAGCTGCAAGAACTGTGAGGCATTGGGAGGTGAGATCGTCAACAGCTATGTTTGGGTCTAGCCTTGGAAGTGATAGCAAAGCTGATTCACAGAGGGGACCGACATCAATATTTTTGGCATCACGGAACCAGGAGATGGCCCTCTTGGGTTGGCCAAGAGTTATAGAGTGTGACAGTTGAAGAGAGAATGGGATGAGGTGGTGGTCAGACCAATCTACATGGATTGGGGTAGAGGTGAAAAGCATGCCTGCTTTAGAAATAACAAGGTCCAGGATTGCACCCTTAGAGTGGGTTGGTTCAATGCAGTGTTAGATAAGATCGTTTGTAGAGAGGAAGGTGGCCAGAGAGTTCGCAGAGGAGTCTTGCGGTACGCCCCAGTGGAGATTGAAGTCACCCACGAAGGTCTGATTGTCACTTTGTGTGTATTTTTCGCTGATGAAGTCAGTGAGATCTTCTATAAATGAAGGGCCACTACGAGGCAGGCGGTAAATGATATGGAATCTGAGCGGTGGACGGTGTTTCAAGTGAAGCTCAAGAGAAAGGCATTCAAAGGTGAGGAAGGAACTGATTGGAGAAGCCTTAAGTTGGAGGGCGTTTCTAAAGATGACTGCAACACCTCCCCCCGTGTTGTCAGTTCTGTCATTCCTAAATATGGAGTAACCTGTGGGTAATAGGAGATCAAACATAGAGTGAGAGGTATCTTTGAACCAGGTCTCTGTGAGGAAGAGCATGTCAAGTTTGTGAAGGGTGATGGTATCGGAGATTTCAAGTTTGTGTTTTACTGCGGATCTGCAGTTGTGAAGCATACAGCGCAGCTCTGTCAAGACTGTTTTGGTGACGGGGGCACTTGGGCTCTGAAGGGTGATCGGGATATTGTACTTATGTGGGGGTGCTCGGGAAGGTTTAGGTGGATGCTTTGTTCTGACAGAGGTGATGGTCGGAATAGTGTAGATAGTGGGGTTGCTAGGGTATGTCTGTTGAAGGAGGGTGGCGTTCAAGGGCTTGTGTGAGTTAAAGACGTTTGCAGACGAGAGGTTGGGCTTGGCTGTATTGGGGTGAAGGGGCGAAGTGCATCTCATGGGAAGTTGGGAGGGAGTAGAGGTGCATGGATGGGTGGAGATCTTAGAGCATAAAAGTGAAATGGCAGCTGTAAGCTGGGAGATACAGGTGATCAGAGAGCCTAGCGTATTTTCCAGTGAGAATGAGGCAGAGCACGGAAGGTTGGGTGGCTCGATTGAGACAAGGGGTGGTGGTATTGGTGGTGGAAGGCAGGGAGAGGTGGGGGGACAGGAGGAAAGTTGGGGAGAGGTGGGGGGACAGGAGGTAAGTGGGGTGTGGGGTTCACAGGTGGAGTAAGTGAATTGGGCGTTAAGGGAGAGTTGTCATTGTTGGTGTTGCAAGAGGGAGAGGAGTTAAGGACAAGTTTAGAGGGAGAAAGGTGCGGAACACGGCGGTAGGGAAGTAGGAGGGGGAGGCCTGAGTGGCGTTATGGGTATGTAGGAGGTTTGGGAGGAAGCGAGGTGCAGTAGTTGTGGAGGTCCTGTCAGTTAGGAGAGGTGGCAGTGAGGGAACGGTCATCTGGCAGAGTGAGGGGGGTTGAGAGAGAGGGAAGTTGTGGAAGGGAAATGGTCCTGCTGGGCCCGAGGGAGGGAGATGGGAGGGGTTACTGGGAGAGGAAAGGGGGTAGTGCAGCAGTACTGGAGGAGTAGGAGGGAGGAGAGAGATGCAGTGGGAATGTGGCAAAAACAGGATGAATGGCTGGAGAGGAGGGATGGAAGGAGGGATAAGGGGAGCATAGGGAAAGTTAATCGGGGAGAGGGTTGGAGGAGAGGTGGACTAAGAAGGGGGTGATAGGGAGAAGTATGGGGGAGGAGAAGAGATTTGAGTATCGCGATAGTGCAGATGGGACGAGGAGCGTATTAGCTAGTGGTAAGGCTGAAGTAATGTGGGAGGGGACATACTGTGAGGGGAGAGGAATAGGAGATGAGGTAAGTTGGGGCGGGGAGGGAAGAGGACCGACCTGTGCTTCTCGAGAGTGCAGCCAATTGGAGTGGGGTGGGGTCGGCGGGGGAGAAAGGGAGAAATGGGTGGAGCTGGAAGGAGAGACAGGGGGAAACCCGGTTGCAGAGGAGGGGAGTAAGGAGGGGAAGAGGTGATCAAAGAGCGAGAGGCAGGTGTCTTTGCCTTGGATCATGACAGTACCGTTGTTATAGAGTGAGATAGTGAGGTAGCCATTGAAGCACTCAGAGGGGGAGATTTTTAGTTGTTTCCCATAAGGGATAGAGGAGGAGGAGGTGACGTTGAGGGAATTGTAAAAACTGTTGGACCAAGAGGGGGTGTCGCGAGTGAAGAAAATGAAATCGTTTTTGAGCCTCCCAAGACAGCCATTGTAAAATTGATCAACAAAAAGGGAGTCCGGGAAACGTTCAATAGTGTTATGCTTCAGTCGTTTTATTGTAGCTTTAGACTGATCGGGAGGATAAATGATTTTGTAGCAATTGGCTCCAGACTTAACTCGAGAGGTGGCCATGTTGGGAGGATGAGGCGAGGAAGGGTGGGGGAGGGATGAGAGGGGTGTTATTGGGAAAGCGGTGGTGAGGAGAAATAAAAGGGCAAAAAGGGGGCGCATAATCCAGGCGTTTATGGTGAGATAACCGAATTAATGTGCAGTCAGGGAAGTGAGGTGGGAATTTGTTGGGCCCTTCATCTAGGAGTGTGAGGTGCCGCCTGGCACTAGATAAAAGTTACAGGGGAAATATTTGCAAATAGTAGGGACCCATCACAGAGCAGATACAGACAAAGTAGAACAGAATAAAAATGACCACCCAGTGACCATTAGAGAACACTGAACTTAGTACCAGCCTGCTAATAGAAATAAATTCGGTACCAGCCGCCATGTATGCCCAAGTTCTCACCAGACTACTATATGACCTTAAGCTCCTATGAGACACTAACGTTAGGGCAAAGAGCATAGGGTGGATCACAAGTTGATTAACAATGTCTAGAAAATGCACAGCAACCTCGTCATCTTCAGACCACCTCTGATGCCGCAGGAGTCATGACTCAATTTGAACTGACCCCACAGAGAAAGTTGCTTAATAGGTGCAGCAGGCACTACTAGATGTGCACCTGTGAAAAGGTCTAAACAATGCAGCTGGTATTACTTGCTGTACATCTAATTGATGGCCTAAACGGTGCAGCTGGCACTACTTGCTGCGTAGCTGTAAAAAGGGGGCCTAAGCGATGCAGCTGGCACTACTTGCTGCGCAGCTGTAACATGCCTAAACGGTGCAGCTGGCACTACTTGCTGCGCAGCTGTAAAATGCCGAAACGGTGCAGCTGGCACTATTTGCTGCGCAGCTGTAAAAAAGGCCTAAACGATGCAGCTGGCACTACTTGCTGCGTAGCTGTAGGAGGCCTAAACGGTGCAGCTGGCACTACTTGCTGCGCAGCTGTAAAAGGCCTAAACGGTGCAGCTGGCACTAATTGCTGCGCAGCTGTACAAGTGTTAAAAATAAATACCACACAGTTAAAGAGTTAAGCGGATGGCGATTATGATGGAAGAATGCATTTCTCGCAGAAGCCTGCAGGGCTGTCCGGTTGTTGCAGGAATCACTGGCCGTGAAGAGGACACATCTGGAAGACAGACTGTTAGCTCACTTAATACAGCTCAGTAGTAGGGAATAAGTAATCTGGAAGACAGGCTGTGAACTCCCTTAATACAGCTCAGTAATTAGGCGCGCAGGTGCGCGCTGTGCGCGGCGACGAGGCGCTCACCTGCTCCCGGGTCTGCTCCCAGCTCTCCACCGTGTTGAAGGGCAAGCTTGTGTCCATGAAAGATCAGACAGAGACAAAATGGTGTATCAGCAGAGGACTTGCTGCGCTGAAGAAAGTGAGAGTCTCCCGCCCTCCTGTAGTGCTCAGCAGTTATCGGGCTCGATCACCGCACCCCTCTGTTCTCGCCTCTACTCTTGCTACTTAAACTGAGACCGGTGCCTCGATGCATCCAAAGCCAGCAATGGGGGGAGGGGACGGGGGGAGGCCCTTAGCACCCTGCAGAACTTCGTTTCACGTGGGAGTGCTCACCGGGGCATCGCTCGTCCGACCTCACTCGAGGGCCTCCCCCAGGGCACCCAATGTCTCCAGCGCCGGTAGGGGAGAAGCAACCGCACCCCTCTGTTCTCGCCTCTACTCTTGCTACTTAAACTGAGACCGGTGCCTCGATGCATCCAAAGCCAGCAATGGGGGGAGGGGACGGGGGGAGGCCCTTAGCACCCTGCAGAACTTCGTTTCACGTGGGAGTGCTCACCGGGGCATCGCTAGTCCGACCTCACTCGAGGGCCTCCCCCAGGGCACCCAATGTCTCCAGCGCCGGTATGGGAGAAGCAAGGAGAGGCCCTCAGGTCGCCACAGCGTTTCGCGGAATCACCGCGGCCGCCATCTTAAGGTCAGGCAGAGGGAGTCTGTCACCTCGACGCTGCTACCGGGCACCGCACCTCCGCTCTCTCTCCCGAGCTTATCGCCCGTGTCCTCGTCGTCCCAGTGCCCCCATCTGATCGCGGCAGCAGCTCCTCGCCGCGGCTCACCGGAGCTCGCCGGCGCCATCTTGTCCTCGGGACCGGCCGCAAAGTCCACTCGTGGGAGCCCCCACGGACCCACGGGAAGCCAAAGGTACCGGCCGCTAGTGCCCTGGGCGCTCCGCCGCGCTAGGCTGCTCCGTGGAGTCGGTGCTGCATGTAGGGCCGCCACAATCGTCCGCCGGACAGCGCGCGGACCGGGAGCCGATGCAGGCTACGTCTTCGTCCTAGCCCCGCCTCTCCCTCATTCGCAGCAGGTGGGGCAGAATCTACGAGAGGCAAGTGCTGCCGGTGTGAAGCAGGCCTGGGGCGGTTGGTGTTGCACCCTTGGGACCTGAATGGACCAGGGCGGAGGAAAGGGTAGCACGAGGTCAGCGAGAGTATGGCATTAGACGTATAGACGATATGGCTGAACCTGAAGCACAGATAATAAGACGATTGTCTGAGACTGATTTTGTATTAACTTTTGTTTTAGGTATCTTATCAATGTCACTTAACACCTTCCCATGTTCATGGAAATATGGGGACAGGCAGCATTTACGTCAAAGGTAAACACGCTGATGACTAAGTAGAAAAGATAAAAATGGAGTCTCAGCCTGCTCGGAGTCTTGCCTTAGGATCTTTACATCACCCCTGACTTGTACGTCTGACTCTGACTACTTGGACATATATATATATGCCGAAGGATTAGATTTGATTTTGCAGAACAATCCATGCCCTCGGAAAAAAACTATATAACATTCTATTCCTTGGACAATTTGAAATAATTCAAAATAATTGCAAAGCGTAACACAAATACACTTATTTGAATATTTGGAAAGCTAACATAACATAACATAAAATAGCAAGAAACAATGCAGTGAGCTTCGTCACCAGCCGTCTGGACTACGGCAACGCCCTCTACGCCGGAACCACCGCCAAACTCCAGAAGAGACTCCAGCGGATCCAGAACGCCTCAGCACGACTCATCCTGGACATCTCCCGTCGCAACCACATCTCCAGACACCTGAAAGACCTGCAGTGGCTCCCGGTCGACAAGAGAATCACCTTCTGCCTCCTCACCCACGCACACAAAGCCCTACACAACGAAGGCCCAGGATACCTCAACAACCGCCTCAACTTCTACGCTCCCAAACGCCAGCTCCGATCGACCGGCCACGCCCTCGCCACCATCCCCCGCATCCGAAGAGCACCACAGGGGGAAGGTCCTTCTCCTACCTCGCCGCCAAGACCTGGAACTCCCTCCCGACCCACCTCCGCCTGACCCAGGACCACCTCGCCTTCAGGAAGCAGCTCAAGACCTGGCTGTTCGAGCAGTAGCGGACCCCCCCCTAGCGCCTTGAGACCCCCAGGTGAGTAGTGCGTTATATAAATGCTCTGATTGATTGATTGATTGATTGAATGAATAGTTTTTCTCAAGCCTTCATATTTCAAGCATTTAAGAAGAAATATTTAAAACCTTACTTTATATTAAAGAGAGCATACATTATTTTTAATATAAAAGAATATCATATCATGATATCTATTTAGAGAGATATGTTTTGTTGATTAAACAGGCCAAGAACGATATTGAATATGCCAAACTGGAAAAAAAATGCAGCTTTGAAAGAAAAAGAAAAATAGTTGTAACTATTCTTCTTTACTACACTGACTTTATCTTGTGCAGGATTCTTGTTGAATCATGAGTTACTCTTTTAGTCATCATCCAAGTATATTTCAATGACCTCAGGTACACTCACTATAGGTATGATAATGAAGAAATGCAGTCAATGCACGCACATTGCTCTTGGCTCGTGAAGTGCATGAACGAGGAACAATTGCAGTTCTAAAACAACAAACAATGGTGAAAGTTCCTCATTCAGAAGGTCAAATAACAACAGTGACACATACGAGCCTGTCCTCAGGAAGCTCGTCCAAAAGTGACACTGGTGATACTGATTCATCATAACGAGCATCTTGCAGTAGTGAGAAATGCATAGTCCGTTTTTTTTTTATTAGAACCTAGTACCAAAAACAAAGTGCAGTGCCAGTACAGGTTTACATACGACACTTCACAAATGTCAAAGGAAGATGCATCGAGTGTTACAGTCTATAGCCCTGCCAGTGCTAAGCGACACCACATAGTACAGATTTTACAATATTTACATCTATTACAAATCATTACGCACAGTAGTTGATGTTTCTAAATTGGAATGTGTTTGTAAATAGTCCGTTAGAGTTACCCAATAGTCTCCTGGCCTAGATCTGGTGGGGAGTTCCTCCTCATATGTCTTAGGAGTGTCTCTGCAATATGCCATATCATGAAGCCATTGTCTGCCACTTGGTTAGTGCTTAACTCCCCAACATATTGAAACCCTTCTCTGCGCCATTAATAATGCTATTGCACAAAATTTACGTTTGAGAGATTGTAACCCTGTTACTAGTCCTAGCAAGCATACTCAAGGTGTTCATTCTATTCTCGTTCCCAGCATTTCACTTAACATCTTTGTTATATCTTCCCTATATGCTCTAATGTTAGGGCACGTCCACGCCAAATGTATGAAGTCGGCATTATCTGTATTGCATCTTTGGCTTCTTGTGTCGGATCGGAGCCCACATTTATGCAATTTTAATGGGATGTGATAGGTTTGGTGTAGATATTTATAGTGCTTAATGCGCAGGTTCCCATTTGGGGTGAGCATAGCGGTTAGTGCGGAGCTGGTATTCCATTCTTCATCCGAAAGCTGTAGGTCTAGTATTTTGTTCCACCAATCTGATGCTTTAGTCATGGTGCTGTTTATATCTTCTTGCAGGAGAACATATAGTTTTGTGACAAGATTTATATTATGGAGAGTCGTAATAATCTTCGGCAATGCTCGTATCACAGGTGGTTCAGCAGGGAATGTGGAGTATAGGTCTTTTATCGCACTTGGTATCGGTGATACGTACATTTGAATAGGAGGGTTTGAGTACAGATATATTGAAGCTCCTCAGTATCTATAAAGGTACCATCTTTATAAAGATCTTCCATTCGAACTATTCCCACCCGTTGTAATAACTCCATTCCAACTTTTTCCTGGGTCACTGACAGAGCTGGGAGGTGTAGTTATTCTCCGCAGCTTGCCCAGCGCCATGATGCTCCCCTGGGAGCGAACGTTAGCGCTATACAAATGCACATAAATATCAAATATCAAATATCAAATGTAGTGGCAATGCTGGTGCATATAATGGAAGATGTGTGCTAATTCCCCATTCGCTGCCAAGCTGAGTTTGTAGTGCAAATCGTATTAATTTCCTATTTGGCCACATGGTCGCGCTGGTGTGGCATTATGTTGTGTAATGGCATTGGATGTGTGTCACGATCCTCAACTGTCAGATGTGGCATATACCGAGTACGGTGATACCAGTGATACGCATATTGCGCTTGTGCACATAAATAGTATAGGAGAAAGTCTGGTACTTTAAATCCACCTCTTGAGTAAGGTAGTGTATGGGCTCGCATTTCAATCCGGGCTTGCTTACCGGCCCAGGTAAATCTAGTTACTGATGATGATAATCTACTAAAAACCGGTGCTGGTGATATTATGGGGATATTATTAAAGAGGTAGAGGAATTTGGGCAATGTGACCATTTTAACTATTGCTAGTCTGTCTGCTAATGATAGTGGCAGTTGGATCCATCTGTCCACTTTTTCATCCAATTTGCATATAGCTGTGCCATAGTGTGCCCGTATGACTAATTCAGGGTCCCTATGATAGCAGATCCCTAGGTATTTAATCGGGTCATTCTGCCATTCTAATGAGAATTCTATCGAGCATGGTTTAGTTATTTCAGTAAAGGGAATGATGGTTGACTTGTTCCAATTTATTTGAAGGCCCGAATGTCCACCAAATTAATATATTCTCGCATTAGGGGGGTAAGTTAGCACTGGGGTCCCGAACTTATAGAACCATGTCAACAGCATATAATGCATGTGTTGTGAACAGAGGTAGTCTATTACCCATAGAATTCTTTACATGTTTCATCTTCCACCTAAAAAGACACTGACACACTTATTGAGGTCTTTAGAAAGATGCTGACACTCATAAGAATCAACGAACTATAATGAGTCTTGGCCCTTACTCAGCAAGGCTGAGCCAATATCGTAATAGAACAACACAATTGCCAATGCTGAGACTGACTACCCAAATATTCCTAATCATTTCATGAAGGAAAACGTGAAATGTTGCTTTAAAAATTGCAACTTAGTCCAATGTACCTTATTCAATATTCATTTTAATTGTTCAAAACATTTTTTTCAAAAGAACAACATGATATAAAAGTGTATTCGTGTACGTAACCAAACAACACATTGGAGAACAAACCAGTGAAAAAATAAACTCAACACCTTTCATTTGGCCAATTTCACATTCATGTCACAAACATCCATGCATACATCTAAAAAAAATAAAAAATACAAAATTATATGTAAAAAAGAAGAAAAGGGGAGGTCCCTTAGACACAACTACGTGTGTAACACAATTAATGCACCATATGTCACAAATTTCAACAAATCAAAACTGTAACATGGAAACTTTTTCCTTTATGTATACAAATAAACTTTTTTTGTGTGTGCAGGGACCCCGTTGGTCGACGCGTTTCGAACCCTGGCTGATTAATGGGTTCTCCTCAGGACCAATAACTATCTACAAAAAACAAAATGACACAGTTTTAGACTAACTACGTTTAGAAAAAACGATATCCTTAGATCAACACTGCGTCCCCCTAGACGCCTTCATACCTGAAAGTCTCCAGCTTATATTTGTACTCCAATTATCCCACGCTCCAAGTATCATTTCATGACCACACTGAAAGAAGGGAGAAAGTTTGAAAAAGCTCAAGTGACAGCATGTAACGGGTAAAGGCAACCTAGACAACGTCGCGAAAATAAGCTCCACAGTTCCATTGGAGTGGCTTACCCATTGTTCCAATGCGGTGCTTGCACAGATTCCTGCCGAGTATATGCGGTTTCTTTTCGTCTGTATTGCTCGTGTTCACGAAATCTAATGTTAAAACAAGGGGTCCATTTACTGACAACCCACAGAAATGGCACGGCTGCTGCGTTGACATTTATGCATCATTTGCGCTTACCGTCGGTACATCTGTTCGTGCTGCTCAATGGTTCTCAAGCGCGGCTCTCGTTACTTGTCAGGCTTCGTCTCTCCTGTCGGGAACAGAAAACATTCAGTGTTTTAGATGAACTGGGCGCTGCAGCGAACCTGCTCAAACTTGCAGCGCTGCCGTCTTACCGAGCGAATGTAAGTTCCAAACGCCACTGAATTCACTTGCTGTGTGTCATGGAAACGCGATGTTCAGTGTACATCGTTATACTTCCTGTTTCATCGCGGGGTTGCTGCATGGGATGCTGGATGTGGTAGTTTATTCATTGGATATATTGACTAACGGAGAAATGTACTGATAATTTGGCACCACAGACAGGCAGCTTCAATGGGCTTCAGCCAAAGGTGCGCGGAAACAGAACAGGTGCAACCACCATATTTTTACAGCGGTTTAAAAATTTCGGAAATTTCATTGAGCCCGTTCGTGGCAGTATTAAACTTCATAATAAGTAAAGCTTCTCTTTGACTTAGGCGTGCTTCCAGGTCCCCCCCTCGAGGATCCTTTTCAATTTTGGATAGGACAGTCCACTGGAATTCGTTCTCCTTGTGATCTTTACTAATCCAGTGGTTCACGAGTGGCGCATTCACGACTTTTCTCCTGATCCGGGACTTATGTTGTGTAATGCGCTGTCTAATTTCCTGGGTTGTTTTGCCAATGTACAGGTTTGGACAGGGGCACATGACTCCATAGACTACGTTCCTGGTTTTACAGTTGGAAAATGATTCATGTTTCCAATGGATATTCTGGAAGGAGAAAATTGCGCTTTCTATGGTTTGGTCACAGCATGTGCAGGTTCCACACTTATGGTGTCCAGTTATAGGTTTCATACCCAACATGCTCCTTAATGTTGGTGCTGGTTTCACAGGTAATGCTGCACGGACAATGTGGTTAGCCACACTTTTTTCTTTGCGGAACGCAAATAGTGGGAGTGTTTCAAAGTCTTCGTGTAGATTCTTAATCAAATGCCAATTTGATGTAATTAATTTTTTAAGCTGATGGGCATTTGGACAAAACGTAGTTACGCATACAGCTCTTTGAACAGCTGGTTTGTTTTTCTTCTCTAGCAGTGTCTCCCGAGGTGTCCACCATGCTCTTTTGATTGACTGTTTGAGTAATTTTTTGGGGTATCCTCTTTGTATCAATCGATCTTTTAATTGATTTGCATGGAAGAAATAGTTGTCCTTGTTTGAGCAGTTTCTACGAATTCGTAGAAACTGTCCATATGGCAAATTTTGTCTAAGGCTACGCGGATGGTTGCTACTAAAGTGAAGCGCTTTGTTTCTGTCCGTCTCTTTCCGAAACAAAGTTGTCTCCAATTGTCCGTCCGATGCTACCACCTTTACATCCAAAAAATTTATGGTTGTATTAGACGCCACACAGCTGAATTTAATCTCATTGGTTCTTAGATTTAGCCATTCCACAAATTCATCCAGTAGTTCATGAGTGCCTGTCCAAATTAGAAACACATCGTCGATATATCTCATAAAATTGGAAATATGTTCAATAACTGGATTGTTGTTGTATATGAACTTATTTTCATATAATCCCATGTACAATACTGCCAATTCCGGCGCAAACGGGCAGCCCATGGCTACTCCTCGTATTTGATAAAAGAATTCAGAATTCAGAATCGAATGAAAAATTACTCAAACAGTCAATCAAAAGAGCATGGTGGACACCTCGGGAGACACTGCTAGAGAAGAAAAACAAACCAGCTGTTCAAAGAGCTGTATGCGTAACTACGTTTTGTCCAAATGCCCATCAGCTTAAAAAATTAATTACATCAAATTGGCATTTGATTAAGAATCTACACGAAGACTTTGAAACACTCCCACTATTTGCGTTCCGCAAAGAAAAAAGTGTGGCTAACCACATTGTCCGTGCAGCATTACCTGTGAAACCAGCACCAACATTAAGGAGCATGTTGGGTATGAAACCTATAACTGGACACCATAAGTGTGGAACCTGCACATGCTGTGACCAAACCATAGAAAGCGCAATTTTCTCCTTCCAGAATATCCATTGGAAACATGAATCATTTTCCAACTGTAAAACCAGGAACGTAGTCTATGGAGTCATGTGCCCCTGTCCAAACCTGTACATTGGCAAAACAACCCAGGAAATTAGACAGCGCATTACACAACATAAGTCCCGGATCAGGAGAAAAGTCGTGAATGCGCCACTCGTGAACCACTGGATTAGTAAAGATCACAAGGAGAACGAATTCCAGTGGACTGTCCTATCCAAAATTGAAAAGGATCCTCGAGGGGGGGACCTGGAAGCACGCCTAAGTCAAAGAGAAGCTTTACTTATTATGAAGTTTAATACTGCCACGAACGGGCTCAATGAAATTTCCGAAATTTTTAAACCGCTGTAAAAATATGGTGGTTGCACCTGTTCTGTTTCCGCGCACCTTTGGCTGAAGCCCATTGAAGCTGCCTGTCTGTGGTGCCAAATTATCAGTACATTTCTCCGTTAGTCAATATATCCAATGAATAAACTACCACATCCAGCATCCCATGCGGCAACCCCGCGATGAAACAGGAAGTATAACGATGTACACTGAACATCGCGTTTCCATGACACACAGCAAGTGAATTCAGTGGCGTTTGGAACTTACATTCGCTCGGTAAGACGGCAGCGCTGCAAGTTTGAGCAGGTTCGCTGCAGCGCCCAGTTCATCTAAAACACTGAATGTTTTCTGTTCCCGACAGGAGAGACGAAGCCTGACAAGTAACGAGAGCCGCGCTTGAGAACCATTGAGCAGCACGAACAGATGTACCGACGGTAAGCGCAAATGATGCATAAATGTCAACGCAGCAGCCGTGCCATTTCTGTGGGTTGTCAGTAAATGGACCCCTTGTTTTAACATTAGATTTCGTGAATACGAGCAATACAGACGAAAAGAAACCGCATATACTCGGCAGGAATCTGTGCAAGCACCGCATTGGAACAATGGGTAAGCCACTCCAATGGAACTGTGGAGCTTATTTTCGCGACGTTGTCTAGGTTGCCTTTACCCGTTACATGCTGTCACTTGAGCTTTTTCAAACTTTCTCCCTTCTTTCAGTGTGGTCATGAAATGATACTTGGAGCGTGGGATAATTGGAGTACAAATATAAGCTGGAGACTTTCAGGTATGAAGGCGTCTAGGGGGACGCAGTGTTGATCTAAGGATATCGTTTTTTCTAAACGTAGTTAGTCTAAAACTGTGTCATTTTGTTTTTTGTAGATAGTTATTGGTCCTGAGGAGAACCCATTAATCAGCCAGGGTTCGAAACGCGTCGACCAACGGGGTCCCTGCACACACAAAAAAAGTTTATTTGTATACATAAAGGAAAAAGTTTCCATGTTACAGTTTTGATTTGTTGAAATTTGTGACATATGGTGCATTAATTGTGTTACACACGTAGTTGTGTCTAAGGGACCTCCCCTTTTCTTCTTTTTTACATATAATTTTGTATTTTTTATTTTTTTGAGATGTATGCATGGATGTTTGTGACATGAATGTGAAATTGGCCAAATGAAAGGTGTTGAGTTTATTTTTTCACTGGTTTGTTCTCCAATGTGTTGTTTGGTTACGTACACGAATACACTTTTATATCATGTTGTTCTTTTGAAAAAAATGTTTTGAACAATTAAAATGAATATTGAATAAGGTACATTGGACTAAGTTGCAATTTTTAAAGCAACATTTCACGTTTTCCTTCATGAAATGATTAGGAATATTTGGGTTGACACTCATAAGAATGGCATGACAGAAGTCAGCATTATGTTTTGGCTTAGGACTGGCATTGCAAGCTCTGCCTCTCTAATGAAAGTGTTAGAGAAAAGTGATGTTTAAAACATGCTGCCAGATGTATTAACTTCTATCCGAGTCCATATATGTCTCCGCAAAGGTACATTGCAAGAAGACCATAGATAATGAGGTGTGTGCTTTAACTGAAAGTGTACTGTGTCATGTTTGAATGTCTGACTGCTACAATGTCTCGGGTATGGTCAAAACTTGGTTGTTTAATCAATAAGTAGCCCTTCTCTGCACCATAGTAATTTTGCTGCACTCATAGGATCTCTGTCTCGTTAGCCCCGGGAAACCCTTTTTGGGTAGCTGTCGCGCTCTAAAAGCTCAATAAATAAATAAAATAAATATGTCTCCACATTTACGTGTGCTGCAGCTGATGGCGCTAACTTAAAAACTATACGTTCTGTCATACCCCTGCACAAATCTTGTCAGAGCTACTTTAGCATTAAGTGCCAGAAATACAGATCAGTTTGCTAGGCATACCTCGTGGAAGCCCTCAAACACATAGCTTAATGCCGGGATGCCCTGTATAATGAGCAGAAAGTGACCCATTCAGTTTCTTCTACACACCTTTAGAGAAAATGTAGTTTAAATAGAGATAGTGCACTACCTGTAAGCGTCTTCACATGTGTCATTTTGCCCCTAAGAAGGCACTGTCACACCCATTGAACTCTCTAGAAAGATGATGGCACTCAGAAGAGGGACATGACGGAAGACGACCTTATATTTTGGCTTAGGACTGGCATTGCAAGCTCTGCCTCTCTAATGATACTGGTAGAGAAAAGTCAGGTTTAAAACATACTGCCAGATGTATTAACCTCTATTCGAGAACATATATGTCTCTGCAAACGTACTCTGCAATAAGACCATACATAGCAAGGTGAGTGCTTTTATGAAGGTGTACTCTAGGTAGTTGAATGTCTGACTGCTACCATGTCTTGGATATATCTTTACTTGTACTTGTTTTCTGACGCTTGTGCTGCAGCTGATGATGCTAACCTAAAAACTATACATTCTATCATACTTGTGTGCAAATCTTGTCAGAGCTACTTCAGCATTCAGTCCCAATAGCACAGATCTGTTTTCTAGGCAGCCCTCATGGAAGCACTTGAACACACAGCTTCATAACCGGCTGACCAGTATAATGAACAACTTCTTCTACACACATTTAGAGGGCATACAGTGTGAAACAGAGGTAGTCTAGTACCTACATACTTCTCTACATGTGTTATCTTACACCTAAAAAGGTTCTGACAATATGAGGTCTGTAGAAAGATGCTGCCACTCAGAAGAGTGGCATGACGAGAGTTAGCCTTTCATTATGGCTTAGGCCTAGAATTGAGAGCTCTTTTTCTCTGATGAAACTGGTAGAGAGAAGTGAGCTTCAAAACATGCAGCCATATGTAGTAACCTCTATTCAAGTCTATATAAGCCTCTGCAAAGGTACACTGCAAGAAGGCCGTAAATAATGTGATGTGTGATTTAAACTGAAAGCGTACTCTGTCAAGTCTGAATGTCTAACTGCTACCATATCTCGGGTATGTCTCTACTTGTATGTGTAGTTTGACATGTGTGCTGCACTGATGACCCTATCCTAAAACCAATACAGTCTATCATTCTCCTGGACAGAAATTGTTAGAGCTAATTTACCTTTCACTCCCAGAAGCACTGATCTGGTTGCTAGGAAGACATCATTGAAGCACTTGAACACAGTTTCATATCAGACTCCCTGTATAATGAGCAGAACGTGACCAATGCAGCTTCTTCTACACACATTTAGAGAGCATGCAGTGTGACACAGATGTAGTGTAGTACTTATAGGCTTCTTTACATGTGTCATCTTGGCCCTAAAAAGGCTCTGTCATACTGAAGGAGGTCTCTAGAAAGATGCCAACACTCAGAAGAGTGATATGACTACAGTCAGCCTTTCATTTTGGCTTAAGCCTGGAATTAAGAGCTCAGTCTCTCTGATAAAACCGGTAGAGAAATGAGAGGTTTAAAACATGTTGCCAGATGTATTAACATCAATCCACGTCCATTAAATAATTGCAAGTGAACACTGCAAAAAGGCCTAGAGTGTGGGGTATTTGCTTTAAACTGAAAGCATACTCTGTCAAGATTGAATGTCTGACTGCTACCATGTCTCAGGTATGTCTCTCCTTGTATTTGTAGTCTGACACAAGTGCTGCAGCTGATAACCCTATCTTAAAAATGATATAGTCTATCATTCCTCTGAACAAATATTGTCAGAGCTACTTCAGCATTCAGTCCCAGAAGCACAGAGCTGTTTCCTAGGCAGACGTCAGGGAGGCACTTGAACACACACCGTCATTTTCAGCTGCCCTGTATAATGTGTAGAAATTGACCCATGCGGTTTCTTCTACACACATTTAGTGAGCATGCAGTGTGAAACAGAGATAGTCTAGTACCTATAAGCTTATTTACATGTGTCATCTTGCCCCTAAAAGTGCACTGACACACTCATTGAATTCTCGAGAAAAATGGTGACAGAAGAGTGGCATGAAGGGCATGAAGGGAGTCGGCCTTTCATTTTGGCATAGGCCTGGTATTGTGAGCTGTGCCTCTCTAATGAAAGTGGTAGAGAACAGTAAGGTTTAAAACATGTTGTCAGATGTATTAACCTCGATCGGAGTCCATGGAAGTCTTTGCAAAGGTACACTGTAAGAACGCTATAGGTAGTGAGGAGTGTGCTTTAAACTTAAAGCGTACTGTATCGTTAGAAAGTGTGACTCCTATCATGTCCTAGGTATGTCTGCATTTCTATGTTTAATCTGACACTTGTGGTGTAGCTGATCACTCTAACTTAAATAGTATACAGTCTATCATACCCTTGCACAAATCTTCTTAGAGCTACTTCAGCATTCAGTTCCAGAAGCACAGATCTCTTAACTAGGCAGGAGTAAAGGAGGCACTTGAACACACAGATTTATACGTGGCTGCCACGGAAAAAGCGCAAGTGATGCATGCAGCTTCTACAACACACATTTAGACAGCATGCGGTGTGAAATAGAGGACATGTAGTATCTATAGGCTTCTTTACATATGCCACCTTGTGCCTAAAAAGGCACCAACACACTCATTGTGGTCTCTATAAAGATGCTGACACTCAGAAGAGAGGCATGATGATAGTCAGTCTTTAATTTTGGCTTAGACCTGACATTAAGGGCTGTGCCTCTCGGATGAAACTGGTATAGAAAGTGAGGTTTGGAACAGGTTGCCTGATGTATTAACCTCTATCTGATTTCATATAAGTCTCTGCAAAGGTACACTGCAAGAAAGCCATAGATAGTGAGGTGTGTGCTTTAAACTGAAAGCGTACTCTGTCAAGTTTGAATGTCTGACTGCTACCATATGCCAGGTATGTTTCTACTTGTACATGAAGTCTGACACGTGTGCTGCAGCTGATGACAATAACTTAAAAACTATACAGTGTATCATTCCCCAGAACACATATTGTCAGAGCTACTTCACCTATCAGTCCCAGAAGCACAGATCTGTTTGCTAGGAAGACCTCCTGGAAGTACTTGAACACACAGATTCATACCTGTCTGCCCTGTATAATGAGCAGAAAGTGATCCATGTAGAGTCTTCTACACACATTTAGAGAGCAGAAACAGAGGTAGTTTAGTACCTATAGACTTCTTTACATGTGTCACCTTGTCCCTAAATAGAAGAAGGCATATTCATTGAGGTCTCTAGAAAGATGGTGACATTTAGAAGAGTGGCATGACAGAAGTCTGCCTTTTATTATGGCTTAAGCCTGGAATTGAGAGCTCTGCTCTCTAATTAAATTTGTAGAGAATATTTGGGTTTAAAACATGTTGCCAGTTGTACTAACCTCTGTCCGAGTCCATATAAGTCTCTGCAAATGTACACTGTAAGATCGCCGTGGATAGTGAGGTGTGTGCTTTAAACTGAAAGCGTACTCTGTCAAGATTAAAATATGTTGCTAGATGTATTAACCTCTGTCGGAGTCCATATTACTCTAAGCAAAGTTACACTGCAAGTAAGCCGTTGATAGTGATGTGCATGCTTCATACTGAAAACGTAATCTATCATATTTGAGTATGTGACTACCACCTTGTTTCAGCTGTGTCGCTATTTCTATGTGTAGTGTGACATGTGTGGGACAGCTGATGGCCTTAACTTAAAAATGATATGGTCTATCACAGTGTTTCCCAAACTGTGGTCCGCGGACCCCCAGGGGTCCCTGACTCATTCCCAGGGGGTCCACAGGCAGCAGTTTTAAAAGCACTGCAAAGTATCTTGTTTAATTAGCAGTTTTCCAAGAATAATAAAAGTGTCAAGATAACACCAGTGATTAATGTCCCTGCTGGAGAGAGATGAGAGTTTTTTCCAGTAGCAGCTTTGACTTATCTAATGTAGCACAGAGGGTTAATATGCCTACTGCAAAGAACGTGTACACATGCATTTTTTTAAAAACAGTATTTTATAGGCATAGGTCAGTGGGTTACTGCTTTTGTCAGAGAGATTATTTTGTTAAAGTGCAGTTCATTAGTGGCAATCGGAATCTAGCACCGTGACCTATAAACTGTCATCAAACAGCTGCTTGCAAACTGCAAGGTACAAGTTTGTGACTTTTGGTTTTTCCCAGTCTTTCATTATCCTGAAGCAGCTAAAAAGGTTTATTTGGGTGGAAATACATTTTTATTGTTAAACTCATTGCTAACCACTGTGTTATGTTCTGAATCTTGAGTTTGTGCTTCTCCAGACCAAGCACTCTTTAAAAATGCCTACTAATATGTATGACATGTGAATTCGACACCTTGAAGTCCCCTTTGCCTTATGTAAAAATTTCTATACACTGATTTACACGTATGATTCACTGTCTCTATATGTGTAGATCTAAATTGCTCTGACATCCTACAATGCTTTGAGAGATACTATAAAACATGAAATACACATGACAGAGGGGCTATGAAGAGATGAGAAGCACTGTTGGAGGGTGATAGTGGGGGAATCATTGAAGAACCCCAGAAAGATTTTCGTATTCTGATGCATAGCCAGGTCTTCATTTAATATTCTTTAAAAGCTAATACAATTCAATATATAATGATAAATGTGTTGCAGATTGCACCATTGTTTCCTAAATTTCTTGGGGGTGAGCCTCCCAAAGCCCCCTTTGTAGTGGTCAGGCTCACTCACTGCACTTGGTGTGCACCGTATGTGGACTGGTCTGAAATCATTTGCCAGGGCTGCTTTGGCTTTCCAGTCTGGCTCTGGCAGGAGCGGGAGCTTCGTACTGGGATATAAAACCAACCATTGAAATGTTAGTCACGGTGATGCAGCACAACCTTCCCATTAACCTTTTTCGTTTTCTTGCAAATTCTTTCAATATAAAATACAACAGAAGTGGCGGAGAGTGTCATTAGCCTCCTTGGCTTAACAAAACACTTTGTCACTTCAGAAACGCAGGGCTGCACCATATGTACAAGAATATGGTGCAGCCCTGTGTTTCCCCTGCGCTAGCGCTACATTTAACAGGGGAAGATTGTTTATGTACAGGAAGGTCCCCCTTCCTGCACATTAACAATCTTGAAATGCCGTTTTGTCACTTCTATGTGTGCTGCTTAATGCAGCACACATGGAAGTTACGAATGTCATGTTTTTAGCAGATTGTTGATGTACAGGAAGTGTCCCTTTCCTTAACATAAGCAATCCAAGGCGTTTTGCAAAAACCAGGAGAAATGAAGCATTTTACCTTGTCTTGCCAAGTTAAGACCAGGTTTTCCCTGGCCTTAATTTTGACGCTGCCTCCCATTTACACTGCCCTTGTAAATAGGGGGCAGTGTCAAAATCAATGGGTGTTGCAGGGGAAATGCCAACTGCCCACCCCTTTCATGCTAAGCATTGGGTGAAAGGGTGTCTTATTTACAAGGCACTGTTAAGCCACGTTAAGTGGTTTAACGTTGCCTTGTAAATAAGGCGAAGCCTCTATCGCCACAGTAATGTCTCAAAAAGTGATGTTCCCATGGTGATAGGGGCGTGTAAATATGCCCCTAAAATCAATAGTAATTTGAGTACTTGTTTTGTGTGCACACGTGTGTTAATATTTTTCGAATTACTGTTTTAATGTTTGAAATTTAAATCCTACAAATTGCTTGGGGGTCCCCGGCTTCCAGTGGTGACTCAATGGGGGTCCTCAGGAGTCAAAAGTTTGGGAACCTCTATCCCTGGACAAATATTGTCATAGCTCCTTTGTCTTTCAGTCCCACAAGCACAGGTCTGTTTGTTAGGCAGTCCTCATGGAAGCACTCGAACTGGAAGCTTCATACCCAGCCTCCCTGTCTAATAATTAGAAACTCATCCATGCATCTTCTTCTACAAACATTTATATGTGGTGTGAAACAAAGGTAGTGTAGTACCTAAACTCTTCTTTACGTGTCACCTTACCCTTAAAATGCACAGACACTGTCAATGAACCTCTAGGAAGATGCAGGCAGTAGTATGACACATTTGTAAAGAAGGAGGTCCCTGAATCTCAGTTAACTAGCCAGGACAGGGAAATACAATTATTTGGAAAAAAAACACTTGGCCAAAGTAGATTACAACATCACATAGGCACACTTCACAATGTTTCAATTTGTCTTAAACATATCCCTCTTTTTTTCACAACAAGACAACCTTGTATCAAAAATATATTTTTTCTTTTTCTTTTTCTTTAAATATTTAAATTAAAAAAACTCTATTTTGTATACATGGTATATATCTCAATTGATTATTTCTAAAAATATAGTACACATTCTTTCAGACAGATATCTGTTCTGCTCATTAACATTTCGCCTTATGTACTTGGACTTAACCGGTTGTCTTTGAATACAAACTTTAGGGTACACATATATTTACTAATACATTCTCAAATGGCATTTGTCACAATACATCTCTTTGAATATATGTTCCTTATGTTCCCTTAGAGTAACAAGATTTGACAATTTATATTTTGATAGATGCTGGCGGATCAAAATGGTTGCTTTCTTTACAAATGATAATGTTCAGTACCACACCCAAATGAAAAATAAACTTTCTGGGATTTCTATCTCTGTATGATAGAAAGCTCTTTAACCATTAAAATTCTTTTAATTTTATGTCACATGGGATGCACAACCCCTAAATGACCTCCTCGGGCCTCCAATGCCAATCCATAAAAAAGTATTACATTTTAATTTCTATGTACTTTTTGTTAAAAATATAATTCTAAATTCTTATAAATATATCTCCTAGTTTAATGTAAACTAAAAACATCAATAAATATACATTTTAATACTTTTGAAAAATTGCTAGAGTCGGGAACCCTAAGCAACATTGAATATAAATGACGCGCCAGTGAGCGATGGTATTGCAGTTTCATTAAATGATTTTAGAAAACCATAAAACCTACTAAATTTTAAATATAATTTTTATTTGTGCATAATTAAAACTATAATCTAAAAACAAAGAATATAAATACTTATATATATATAAGTTACTTGATATTAGGTACTTGATTCCAATACGTTGGAATCAAGTACCTAATGCGATTCCCGAAAACGGTACACAGCACCATCACAACTTTTCAGAATTGGTGATAAACATCAAAACTTTAATATTTGTTGCATCCTATATTCAGTATTTACTATATTAATGTTTGGCTCATTACAAACTAATTTGAAAACGCTACTATACATATATAGTTTTAATAGCTACACTGTGCCGAAGTCGCACACCATATTTGGGGGATTTGCGCCCGGTACGCAAACTCGCAAACTATATTAAAAAAAAACTGTATAGAACCAACAATACAATGTTCCTTAAAAATATATAAACGTTTTACTGAAATGGTTAAAATAATGCATTAAATTACAAAAAAATATATATTAAACTTTTTCATTAACATATACAATCAAATACTTATATATCTATACTTACACTCTATTATACAATAATGCTTTCTACTGTACAGTCAGTGTCATAAATTTTATCGAATGTTAAAGTTTAAAAATAAACATTTTAAATAAAGCTTTACTTGAAACATTTTAATTTACAGTTTTAAATCTGAAAAACTATTCAGTTAATAAAACAACATAGTTGCAATACGATACGGTTTCAAAATACATTGACCAAAAATGTACGTTATAAATATTTACTAAGAAATAATATGTTAGGTAATGATCTAGTTAGAAAACATAATTAAAAAATCTGTAATTCGATTTAAAAACTAAAGCATAGAGATATCAAAGTTTAAAAATAAACATTTTAAATAAAGCTTTACTTGAAACATTTTAATTTACAGTTTTAAATCTGAAAAACTATTCAGTTAATAAAACAACATAGTTGCAATACAATACGGTTTCAAAATACATTGAACAAAAAAAAAGTACGTTATAAATATTTACTAAGAAATCATATGTTAGGTAATGATTTAGTTAGAAAACATAATAAAAAAATCTGTAATTCGATTTAAAAACTAAAGCATAGAGATATCTTATAATTAACGCTAACATTTGAAAAACCTTAGAAATTCACACAAAAAACAAAGGTTACAGGGATGTTATCATTAAGAATTAGTATTTAAAAAACCTTAGAAATTCACTGGAAAAAACAAAGGTCACAGGGGCATTATAGTTAGGAATTAGCATTTAAAAAACCTTAGAAATTCACGGAAAAAAACGAAGGTTACAGGGATGTTATAGTTAGGCTGACGTTTTGCTTGTACAAAACCAGAGAAATTCAGCAGTTACAGTTAGTGAGCTAACTATAACTTATGCCCCTACAATGCACTGCTTATGAGCTCACACATTACATCACTCATGACATGGTCAGTGACATAAATTATGACACCTTAAATGATATCACTGATGACATCATCCACAGAATGTCTGACGCACCCACTCACACCCCTATGTAAACTTTCATACACCCACTCCAACTTCCACAGTACCATTCTCAAACCCATTCACACACCCATACCAGTACTTACACAGCCTCTCGTTGATTCATAGATCAACACACACATCCATTCACTTGCCCATACAGCCACTCATACACCCACTCACTCACTATTACAGCCACTGACATATCCACTCATACACCTATACAACTACTCACATACTGAGTCAGTCACCCATAGAGCTACTCATCATCATCATCATCAAGGAAACTTGATTTTGGCTAATTTGACCTTAAAAGTATACACACAATAACATACATTTTATTTGATTAAAAAAATAAATCATTTAGAGATCCAATCTTCATGTAGCAATGCATGTATAACACTTGGATGTAACATACAGACAATCTATATTACAGTCAGTCCAATCCCACTAACTTCATTAAAGTGCATGTGCAATATATGTGCAATTTGCAATGCTGGGCATGATAAGCCCATGCTCTAGCCCACAGGGCAACCATTACAGTAGCTTTTTGTAAAGTGCTTGTGTCTGTCAATTAAAAACTGTAAACATGTACGCTAGAGGGCCACCATTCAACTTGTTGGCAGTCTTGCGCACTAGTTCACTATTCATCAAGCCAGAATACATCAATATTATGGGGTACCTATGGATGCCCAAGGCACGCTAACGTACCACCCAGGCATACTCAAAACTCCAACAAGGCCTTTCCTAGGGCGCGTCCGAACCCCTGAACTTTCCTAAACCATGCCGCCTCGCAGCTCCCTCGGCTACTACCAGATGTACCCTCTCGAGAAGACACTCGCATCAGGTTCTAACATACTTCCAACACCCCGAGTCTGACCTCCTATACTCACAAGGCCGTAGGCCTTCCTCCTACATGCAACTGCCATCGATAAGACGTACCTGTCGATACACCTTAGAAAATACTCAAAACTAACATCCCCGGACCTTGACGACAGCAACCCTCGCCCCTTAAGACACCACATCTCACGCCAATAGCCCCGCTGTACTCACAGCTGCCCGCTCGCCCATCAGTGCAGTTAAGGTTGTACTCTTAGGTACGCACCAACATCGGGTACAACAGTCCCGGGTCTGTCTAGGAATACTGAAAGACAGCGCCCCTTCGCAATGACAGCTGCCCCGGAACCACAAGATACTCACAGCTGCACGGTCCATCCAGGCAGTCCGTCGGGTACTTGGGCTAACCTCCTCCGACTGCAGTCCACCAGGTCCCAGAAGCAGCGGCAAGATGCCAGGCAGGCGCGACCGAGTGCCCTGCACAGGCTGCAGGCCGGGCCCCGGGATTCCCAGCAGCCGCCGCTGCCCCCCAGGACAGAACCACATCGCTGCCGGCGGGTGAGATCCCCGGGGCTCCTGTGCTCCTAGGGGGCCGACCCTCGCAGCCCCTCCGAGAGGTCCCAAAGGTGAGAACTCTCTGACCTCCTCCAAGACGATCACGGCCTCGGCTGATGACCAAGTTCCTGCTCCGATCCCAGCTGTGCAGGCAATAGGCCCCACTCCCAGCCACTTCCAGCCACTCCAGGGACGGACGCTGCGAGTGCCACCTCAGCCCGAGTTAGAGAGGAGCACGCCAACCTCCTTCTAGGCAGCCCCGATCTCCGATTCCGATAAGGGGGCGAAGGCACTCGGGCCGCTTTAAGCCCAAATTGAATCGTAATGCTAAAAAAAAAGTCAAGTCTTGGGGAATACGCCCCAAACCCTGCAGTCAGAAAACTTCGGACTAAGAACAATGCGCAGGGGCCTCCGCGCTCCTCCAACTTTCCCTCTCTCCGCCCCTTTTCTTCTGGCCCCCTGCTTTCTCTGCCGTGATTTCCTCAGCTCCCCAGCCTGTGCAGTCTATACAGTGGCCCATCCTCTATCCCCCTTTGTCAACTCAGCCTGGGGAGTGTCGCCCGCCCCTTTCTCGCACGCAGAGCTGGCCACCCTACTGCTTTCTTAACAGGATTTCACTCACTTCTAAGCACCCTTTGATTATGCACCCAGTTCCGTCTATGGATTCCCCACCACCTGTCCAGAATCTCAGTGCAAAATCAGACGAGTCTTGAGTGCCTCTTGTGTGGGTGTTTTTGAAAACTATTCGCCAGCCGAAGTTACTAAACAAGACCAAGACGATCCTCACCGGCAGACGAGAAAAAAAAAATGGCAGCCCAAAGCTCCGAAAATTTTCGGATTCGGGGGCGTGTTTGGCCGTACCCAAAATGGGCGGAGCTTAAATGTGGAAAGAACAGCACCAACACGCCCCCGAATCCGAAAGAGACGGAGCTTCTTTCGAGGGACGCCTCTCTCCTCCAATGGCTGGCCTCCGTTTAGGAAGCCAGCCTATGGAGGAGAGACGAAGAGAGAGGCGGGTTTAAAGCACACACTGAAAGACATTAATTCTCTGACTTCCGGCTGGCAAGCCAGCCGTCGGTCCTCGACCTAAAAAAGAGCTCATAAAATTGATAAATATTACATACAAGTATAAAAGACATCCAAAGTCTGTTTAAAAATATATAACAAAAATCAACCAGAGTCTGTGGGGTTCAGCTTCAATAATGCTCTGCGTGTACACCACATGGAGAATAAAAAACCTGCAACTGAAAATGCTACAGGGAGGCATGCATCATATTTCAATATCCTAAAAGCCTCTGAGCAATGCCTGGTTCCCAGGTTTCTACATAACTGAATCAGCCATTGTTTTCTCACCTTCTTATACCCTGGGCAAAAATAAACCACATGATATTTTGTCTCTGCTGCGTTATTGCAGGCAGGGCAGCCCAAAGTTTGTGAACCTGCCTATTCTTGAAAGCACTCAGTGGCAATGAATCATGCCTAAACAGGTATAGCTTTTTTGCAGCAGCCGGCTTAATGTCCTCCAGAACAGACTCTAATCTGTACTCTTCTTTAATTTCTAGAAACACTGTGGTATGCTTGCCTGTTGAGGAGCTCCCCTGGAGGTGGCCCAATTTGTTTTCCCAAAAACTCTTCTTCAATTCCTTCCTTGATACCATGGGACAAATTACTTCTGGGCTATCCCACAAATTACCTCTTCCCATAGTCAGAAAGGTGTCTAAGGGCAGCTTCTTCTGAGATTGATCTGACCCCCAGGTTTAATCGAAGCTGTATTAGGGGGGAGCTACGAGGGAGGCCAAATAATTGCCTGCAAAGGTGTTCCCAGCTTTTACAAGACTTTCAAGTTAACAATGTCCCCAAATTTCAGCCCCATATAAGGCAGCACCTCTAGATTGCGCCTTGTAGATTTCTACTACCGGGCCCACAAGTTTGTGACTAGAATTTCAGAATACCTTTGTCAGGCCCCCCGTAGTCTGGGCTAACTTCAGACTGGCTTTTTTAGATTGTGCCCCCCAGTCCATTTCTTCAGCAATCATGATGCCAAGATACTCAAAAAGAGGCACCCTCTCAAGCGGTCTGTTTTCCAAACATGGACTTTGTCGGGTACAATTGGCTGAGTTAAACACCATACATTTTGTTTTTTGTAAGTCGATCTCAAACCCCCTTTTTTTGCAGAGGACGTCAAACTTATTAAGAACCCTCTGTATACCCATGGGTGTTTTAGAAAGTAGCAAAGTATTGTCCGCAAACATCATGGCGGGATTTTGCGGTTCGCCAATTTGGGTGTGTCTATGTCCTTCCCTGAATTTAAAACTTCAACTAACCTGTTTATAAATAAACAAATGAGAGTCAGGGCAAGGACACATCCCCGACGAACACCTCCATCTACAGGGATGGGCATAGTAAGTTCTCCGTGTTTATGAAACCTAATTTGTGCAAAATTACCTTTGTGTAATCTCCTCAGAAGTTGGCACAGGTACACTGGAACCCCAAAGTCCAGTAGGGTTTCCCACAATTTATCTCTCGGCACCAAGTTGAATGCAGATTTTAGGTCCACAAATATTAAATAAAGACTTCCACCCTCAATACACACAGTCTTCCAGTGTAATATTGGAGCCTAAAAATGTGATCTAGTGTGGACATTCTTTCTCTCAACCCAGCTTGGAATGGGCTGAGAACATTGTGCTCCTCCATCCAGCTCTGTAAGTGACCCAGCAGCACTTGTGCAAATATTTTTTGACTGATGTCAATTAGGCTTATAGGCCTGCAATTTTGTGGGGAAAAGAGGTGAGCCCTTTTTATAAACAGGTACGATTTACGCACCTGCCCAAGTGGCGGGGTTTGCCATACCTAACAGGATGGCATTAAATAGATTCCAAAAGTAGGGTGCCCAAATGGTGGGTTCACTATGGAACAGGTTCCCGGGGATCTTGTCAAGCCCTGGGGCTTTTGCTGGTGCTATTTTGCTCAGTGCTACAGTTATTTCCTTAAATGTTGTCACTGGGGTATCTTTTTTCTCCTTAAATGTGATCCTGTGTGTCTCAGGACACATGACCTGAAGGGGGAGAAGGCTCATTATTTACTGTACTATCAACTGCCTCTACCCTCAAGTAGAGAGACTCAAAATGGTCCTTCCACACATCTGCCCCCAACTTCGGTTCTATGCCTTCAGAACTGCCCATGTTTACCACGTTACAAAATGTCATCATATCATGAGTACCTAAGGAACTTCTCAGAGTATCCCACTTGTCTTGTTCCCACCATTTTTTAGCCTCATCCATATTATTTCTGTAGGCCACTCTTTTATCTTTAATTAGAGGCCTATCCTTGGCCTTAATGGCAGAGATCAAAGCTAATTTGGCCTTATGAAAGCATTCATTGAACCAGGGATGCCGGATTTTTCTATTGTTCCTGGTTCTTTTGGTCGGGTAGAAAAAATTTGCAATAGTACTTGTCAATCTAATGTGGTTTAAGGCAACTTTCGGAAGTGCAATTGAGGTACCATTAGCTAAAATTGATTGCAACGCAATTGGGAGAATTGGGATGATGGTTTGGTATAGGGAGGAAAATTTGGCATTGGCATATATCTACCCATCGAACTCTCTTCCTACAGTTGGTAAGGGCTAATCTATCATCAGCTGGCAATATCGGACCAGATACACTCCCAGGGCATGGTGAAACCATCTCTAGAATCAGAGCGTTATGATCGCTGTTATGATGAGGCACTACCTTAAAATCTATTCCCCTGTGCCAAGATTTGATATCAATCAAGATGTAATCTAGAATGGAGGCATGCCCAGTTGTGTTAAAAGTGTAGTTGCCTGGTGAGTCTGATTTTGTTCTACCATTACATGTCCTCAATGAATGTTTTAATGTGAGAGTATTCATCTGAAGCACCAAATGGGTACAGGCTCTTACTAACGGTCTAGTAGTCTCGGGGATAACTCAGTGTTGTTCTTCTTCACTGGGATTACCTCCGTTGGTCCCTCCCGCCCTCATTTGCATTTAAGTTACGCCAGATCCCTGCGCACAGATTAGACTGTGAGCACTTTCCTGAGGCGGAAGCCGGGAACGCTAGGCACTAATTTTAACTTTGCTTTTAAAATTGTAGCTTGCACTATTCTTTGCACCTACTTACCACATCACCACCCTTGATCCCCCGCAGCCGATTTGGCGCTGACGCGGGATACTTCGGGGGTAAGCCGTCATCTTGGGGGTAGTCTCCAGGTTGCGGTCCAGTTGCTTGGTCCCTCCCGCCCTCATTTTGTATAAATGACCATCATTAACCGGACGCACAGCGGACGCGCGCCCGTTCCGGCCCAGGGGCCATACTCCCTGTTCATAAATCTACGATGTGTCACACTTACTCCGCTTTGCAACTTCATGCTCTTAGACCTAGGGAGAAGCAGGATTGTAGCATTCTCTATATGGATGCACAAGACCCTAGGTCTTGCACCCACTGTACTTTCTCTCTGGATGCCCCTCAGTTGTGTCAACTCTTTGCACCTCGTACTATATCTTCCCCCTTTTCCATCTTTACATTTCTCAGCCTAAATTGTCGTTCATTACCAAAGCATAAAAGAGAGATCTTTGACTTCCTTGATAATGAGCTACCTGACGCCTTGTTCATCACTGAGACATGGCTTCACGACAGTTCCGGCCTGGACATCGCTGAAGCTCTGCCCTCCAACTACGCAATTGTTAGGCTCGACAGACCCAAGAAAACTGGGGGGCGGCATTGCTATAATTTTTAAGAACAACTTTCAATGTATGCTCGAATCCATTACTATGAGCAACTGCGAGGCAGCGCTCTTCAAACTCACCCTTCACCCGAAGTTCACCCTCACAGGTTTACTGGTCTATCGCCCTCCCGGCCCTGCTAATACTTGGACGACCCAACTATCAGACTATATGGCCTCTACACAGCAATTTTCGGATTGTGGGAGATCTTAATATACATTTGGAGGATCTTAAAAACATTGCAGGTAAAAATATCATCGCCGATTTTGCGGCTATGAACATTACACTACATAATGATGGCCCCACGCATAGGGGTGGTCACCTTCTTGACCCTATATTCTCTAACCTTCCTTACATACACTGTTCCCCCGCACTTCCCCTTCACTGGTCTGACCATTTTCTAATCAAATTTAATCTCACCTCTACCGCTGCCTTATCCCATCCCAGCACACCATTAATTACCAGCAAAAGAGACTGGAAAAAGCTACATATTGCCTCTCTTAAGAATGTCCGAGACACACATTATCCTACAGACCTGAATGTGTTAAACGATGTGGAAGTAGCATCTACTAAAACAAATACATGGCTCACCGAGGCTATTAACATCTGCCTTCCACTATCCCATAAAAAACTGAAAACTCAAAAATCACCTGCACTTTGGTTCACTGAACCTTTAAAAGCAGATAAGTCCAGATGCAAAAAACTTGAACGTATTTGGAGAAAGGATTATTCTCCCACAGCAGGTGCTGTCTACAAAAAAGAACTGAAGTTCTATCATAAGGTTTGTGCCCTACTAGGGCCAGCTATGTTGCTTGGACCATTGCAGAAGCGTCCAACAAATCTAAAGTACTTTTTGGTCTAGTGAAAGATCTTTCGGGCTCTCAGACCTCAGCCAAACCTCCTCCCCTGAACAGTGATCAATGTGAAGAACGTGCTCGGTTTTTCACACAGAAAATTGAAAATATCTATCTAGATATATCGGTTGAGAGCTGTAACAGCTCTCCACCACCATTGGCCGCTGACCTGAGTGATATTAATCATCTTCCAATCCCCACTTATGATCCTTTACTTTCATGGCCTGATCTCAATCCAGAAACACTTCTTGAGATTTTGAGTAAAGTAAAATCGGGCTCACCTACAGACCCTCTTTCCATCTCTATACTTAGACTATTGGACACCCCACAGCTCTCCATGATCTGCAAAACTCGTAATCTCTCATTAAAAAATGCCATAGTCCCGGCCTGCTGGAAACATGCCATGGTGACTCCCCTGTTGAAAAAGCCCACTGCGGACCCTAAAGTTCTTTCGAATTTTCATCCGATTTCTTTGCTGCCGGCCTTCTTCAAAATTTTTGAGAGACATATTCATTTCCATCTAGCCCATTTCATTGCAACCAATGATATACTTCATTCCTCCCAATCTGGTTTTCGCCCTGGGTTTTCCACCGAAACCACTCTTCTTGGCATCACAGAAAATCTTCGGCATCTCTTAGACTGCGGAGACACAGCTGTGCTGATCTTACTCGACCTCAGCGCAGCATTTGATACCATTTCCCACAACATACTCCTCAGATCCCTCGCCTCTATAGGCATAGGTGGCCAGGCTCTAGACGGGCTGACATCCTTTCTCTAATACGGCCACCTATAAAATCCACGCATCCCCTTACGGAGTTCCCCAGGGCTCGATCCTCAGCCCTCTTCTTTTCAATCTATACATCATACCTCTGGCCCGTATTGCAGAAAAGGCAGGTCTTACACTGTTTACTTACGCCGATGACTCCCAGATTGTTTTCTCTCTATCACATTCTGACCAAGCTTCCACCTCCCTCCTCCAGTCAGGCCAATTGGATGAACCATAACCTACTCAAACTGAATGGAGGGAAGACTGAAGTCCTGGTCTTAGGTCAAAAACAGGACCTCTGGAGCCCCAAACATTGGCCATCAGAGATGGGCGCCTTTCCTTCATCATCTGAACATGTGCGCAATCTGGGAGTGACCGTGGATAACGGCTTAACTATGCAATGCCAAGTAAACAAAGTGGCAGCCATCTGCTTCACCATTTTGCGTTGGTTGAAGAAAATCTTCTGGATGCTGCCACCTGACACCCAGAAATCCGTAATAAATGCCTTGATAACTTCTCGGTTGGATTATGGAAATGTACTTTATTTAGGGGCAACCAAGGCATTAACGAGGCGTCTCCAACTAGTTCAAAATGCTGCTGCGCGTTTGCTATGCGGCAGTCACAGAACTGATCACATCACAGGGCGCCTCCGCAACCTTCTCTGGCTTAGAGTGGAAAGTCGAGTAAAATTTAAAACCTTGAGTTACATGCACAAAATAAAGACAGGTAGTGCACCTAGTTATTTACAATCTCTTTTTAAAACCTACACACCTGCACGCTGTCTCCGTTCCTCATCACAAGGCTTCTTTTGTGTGCCCAAATACAGACTTGCAAGAATGGGCGGCAGGTCCTTCTCCTTTTTAGGCCCTAGACTTTGGAATTCCCTTCCCCTTAACATCTGTTCAGAGACCAGCTATGTCCGTTTCCGTAGAGCTATTAATACCTGGTTCTTCACCCAATATTCCCTCAGCTTGTCTGTATCCCTTTCGCCTTTTTTGGCTTACAGTCTCCTTTAGCGCCGGGAAAACCTTGTGAGTAGCTGTCGCGCTCTACAAGCTCAATAAATAAATAAATAAATAAATACCCTATTATGCTACCCTTAGGGCAGCTGTGAACATACACTACCCTGGGTGCAGTGCATTCTACTGAAATACGGAGCAGCTGTTTAAAAATTGCTTCGTGTTTCACAGTGGAAGCGGCAACCTGTCTGTGCATTCAAGATAGGAGCGAGCGCCCCTTCCGGGTGGATGCAGCGGAAGCAGTGAGTGACGACACTACCTCAAGTGGATGTCTGGGGTACATAGGACCTGTTTGTGACACCTTGCCTGACACAATCATGAGCACTGGATTAAGAAACATGTGTACACTACACCATTAAAATCTTGTTTCATGAAATGTAGTGTAGTACCTGGATTAAATAAACCACCCTTACCTGAAATGGTATACTTTGTAATTTCTGAAGTTGCCCTGTGTCTTGTGCCAGCGTACCAGGCCGTCTCCTAATATTTTAAGTTGCATTAAATAAATACAGATGGCAATCTTTACCAGATAGCAGCTGCCTTTCATCATATAGCCTGTCATCTGTAAATTAGATATACATTTTGGATTACAAAAATGTAATGCTAGTTTGGTAATCCAAATTACTTCAATTGATACCTGTTGATATTACCCCAAATTATTGACCGACAATATTCCGATCTCTGAAGGATGGACGGCAGCTATAATCTTTCGGGGATTGTACTCTTGAGCTTCATTTAACAAGTGGCTTCTGCTTTGAGAGTGAAACTACGTGATATGGTACCACTACACTTATGGTTGATCAAGACTAACACAGTCCTCTTCACCACCATAAAAACATGTGTCCACATGACTTACCACTACCAGTGCTTTTGAAATGCTGCAGTCACGGCCAATTCAGCTGCAACTAGTCAGTGCGCTGGGCACTTATCCTCACCACTCTCTTTTTATTTGTTGCAGACTGACTGTATCGCCACACTAGGCTGGGGAGCCTTCCAGGTTCTGTTGTGCAGCCAGGTTGCTTTTTCTGGGAGGGAGTCTGTCTGACGTCTTCTGACTGGACATGTTAACAGCACTGGTCATGACTGCGCTCAAACACTTGGGCACTCTAACTGTCAAGGGCAGGTAGCAAGTGGCGCGACAATACTCTGCCTCTGGTTCCCTGAAGCACACATGACCATAGGGCAGGAGCTGTAAAGTTGACTTTTCTTGTCAACAATCTCTTGGGGACTTAGAAGGGCATGGGCCCAGCAGGCTGCAAAAGAACAACATCCAGCACCACGCCAGAAATACTTCAGCTTCGGGTTGCCCGCTGTATTGCAGAAAACCATCAGGGAAATGACGAGAACTGTAAGAGGCCTGTGTGCCTCATAACACTCATCCTGTACTGTAGTGAGCCCGGCGTGCCTCCAACACATGAAAAACACTGTTGCTATTTCAACATGCTCGCGATCATAGAAATAGAAAGAGGACCGCGCAAAAACGGTCCTTGGAGGAGATGCAAGTCTTTCACCAAGCCAGTGGTTCCCAAACTGTGTGCTTGGTGCGCGGCACCCCTGGCTACTTTTGGCGCAGCGGCGTCACTAGGGGAATGCGGGGGGGTGCGGACGGCACTGGGTGACACCATCACCTGGGGTGACACCAACACACATACACAGAGGGGGCCCCGGGTGAAGCTATAACGGAGCCCTGCACACATACACATGCAAAAAAGTACAATTGACAATACAATACATTAAATAAAACGTGTGTATTTTTAAATAACCGTGAAGGTATAGTGCACATGTAAAAAAAAGAGCACGCACGTGCTCAAAGACAGTGTCATGATGATGAGCATTTCAGCGCACATGAGCGCAAAGTACAATGTCCGCCCGTTTTATAATGAGATTGCCTGTGCACTGCAGGAGAGGCAATCATTTACAATAAAACCGGCCGCGGCGGTACGCGCAGGCAAGGCGACCTCACCTGCTGAGATAGTCACAGACGGGTCAGTCAGCACAGGCAGCATCATGGCAGTGCGGCGGCATGATCACAGGCGCTGCATGATGACCGGGCGCTGTGGGGAGACTGCACGCAAATAAGCCAGTTTTCGTGTAGGTCACCTCCTTGGCTCCTTCCTGTCGAGGCAGAATTATGGTCTGCAACGGAAGCAAGCAGTCACAGTACGCTTGCCCCCTTGGCCATGGCTCGCTGTCCCAGTTGAAGCTGCACCCCTCCACACATGGCAGCTTTGAGAGAGGGGCAAGAAGCTGTGAGAAACAGCGTAAAGATGAGACCAAGTCCAGCTCCGCTCCCCTCCAAAGCCTTGGTGTCCTGGATCTGTGTGAGGCCGGCGGGGCTGGGACAGTCGGGATCACAGTGGGCGACTCAGCCCCATAAACAGGGCCGTATAATTGCGGGACATTCGAGCTGTCAGGCCAGGCCTGGTGTTGGAGTGGGGGAAGCGGGAGGCAGTTAAAACAAAGCTGGAGTCAGTCGAGTCTCCTGCCTTAGGCTGGTCTATTGGCAGCTGGCAGATATAGCAGTGACCTTTTCAAATGATAATACGACTCAAAAATAAAATGTACTTTAAGCCTGCCTAGCTGTTATCTAGATGTGTGCCTCCCACCTTCTGCTTTCCAATGCAGCCATGCTTACGGCTCATGTTGCTCACGGAAGTCCAGTAAAGTTGCAAGTCACTCTGCTGATTATAATTAAATTATGAACATCTTCCAGACCGTTTTATGTATTTTCTGCAATTTTGGCTAGAGTCTGTTAAACAATTATTTCCTACGCTTTTCAGCAGTTAACTTAGAGTTTCTTGTTGCTCAAAGGGGTGCAATTTCTGATATTTATGTTTCCCTCATCTTCAATGCTTGATTTTGCTCGTGAGGAAGTGTCACTCATAGTCGTTGAAATGTCACTCATAATTACACTGAAATGATGACAATGTCACACATGGCAATCTAAAACCTTGGCAGCTATGCTTGCATTGTGTACGCATTGGGGGGGGGGGGATGTAGTCGCAGATGTAACAGCACTTTAAGGTGATTGCTCCTCTTAACACCTGTCTGGTTGATTACTAAAATGTCATTTTCAAAGATGGACGCCTCTTCCTCCAGTCTCCTTTGCTCACAGTCAGACCCGTTGTTAGCTCTTGGTACAGCACCCTCCCACCCCTGCTCTTCAGCCTGTTTATCGATCCTGTGTCTCCCTCCTCATAAATTATCGCCCTCCAGGCTCCCTGCTTGGCCTCCCTGTCACTGGCAGGACCGGAGGAGGCCTGCAGGCTGAGGTAGGAGGCTATCCTGACGTCATCAGGGAGGCCAGAAGGCGGAGGTAGGAGGCCATCCTGACGTCATCAGACAGGGTCAGGGAGGCAAGCAGGCGGAGATAGGAGGAGGCCTTTTGACGTGATCAGACAGGGTCAGGGCCGCCAGACTGGAGGGCAGGTGAAGGGAAGCGAGAGAGACTGAAGCGAAACAGGGAGGGTAGTGATAGAAAGCTGGGGTGGACAGGAATGTGGCAACACTGCAGGGAAGACCGAAAGCAAGCAGGGAAATACTCTGAGTAGAGCGCATGGCCTCCAAGGAGCAAGGGGAGGAGTTATGAAAGGATGGGTAACACCTTTGCAGTGCTTTAGACTCCGGTGTAGAGGAGTGGGCTTGGAAAGGCCCCAGAAGAAGGACCCCATCCGTGGGTGCTGCACAGATGAATACATCTCTTCAAGGCGGTCCATCATGGATTCATGGGGTAAGTCGTGAGGGGGTGACACCATGAGTTACCCGCACTGGGTGACACCAACCCTAGTGACGCCACTGTTTTGACGGCGCACCAGGGTGCCACGGCGCACAGTTTGGGAACCACTGCCTCTCTGCACAGTGAAAGGCCCCTTGTTTTCAGATAATCTTATTCAGGGGCTAGTCCTTAACTATGTGGGATACACAACAGTAACTTGCTATATCCCTTGACATGGCCGGATACTATCTTGGGGTAGTGTGAAGTAAAATAATTAACAAGGAAGTGCACTGAAAGAAAAACAAGGGAAGAAGAAAGAGACAAGAAGAGAAGTGTGACAAAAAATTAAAACGGTCAGAAAGAGAAACAAATGAAAAAGGAGGGGCGAAAGAGAAGAAGGAGACCGCAGCCAAATGCTCGGGCTGACAAGATGGTGAAAAAAATAAGGGTGGACAAAGAAAACATATGAGAAGAAAGAAATTAAAATAAATAGGAAGAGAGATTATTATTATTCTTAATTAGCATTTCTAGTGCGCATAGCTACCCAGAGGCATCCTAGCGCCAGATAATGGGCAAAGTTATTACATTTCTTTGTGACTGTCAACTGTAGATTATTAAATGGGGTGAGAGGAATGTTGAACTTCCATAAAGTTAGGCGCCCAGGGCCTTGTAAAGCAAATACAGTTTCAATGAGAAATCTTGGGCTTACACCTGGTAGCAATGTCACAAAAACAAAGGTACGGTAATTGATTAGCATTAAAATAGCATTACTTTCAAGAACTCATTTAGTACAATTTCCAATACAATTTAGTAAAAAGAAGCAAAAAGTCATGAATAGCTCAATAACAAAATGCCAACAACTGGACAATGGAAAAGGGGATACGGTTTTTGAAGGCAATGTTAATAAGCCCATAGGATGCAATGGAGATATTGAAGGTATTGTATTTGTATTTATATATCGCTTACTACACCTGATGATGTGTCAAAACGCTTTTTCAGCGAGTAGCACGCTACTCTGGAACCCATTAAGCATTATTAGAACATTGGAATGTTGAGAACTCCATTAAAGACAATAAAGTGCTCTGGGCTTCTAATATAGCCTTATCGCCCGCCGTAGCGGGCTATATCAGCTATTAAAGGCCCCCTGCAGCGTTAAAGGCCAGAGCCGTAGGCGAGGGACTTTAACAAGGCAGCGGGACTTTAGTAGCCGGTATAGCCCTGCTGCGATGGACTATAAGGCTATTAGAACATTCTGCCATTAGAGGGCAGAATGTTCTAACAAATTAAACAAAGGCTTCAGGGAGCGCGTGGGGATTGAAATCTCCTCAGGTTCCCTGAAGCCTTTATTCACAGCCACAAAGAAGCATTGGAATGTTGGAGCTCCAGGCCATTATAAGCCCGGAGCTGCTCCATTGTTTTCAATGGAGCTTCCAATGTTCTAATGCTGGTAAAACTCTTAGCACCAACATTCTAATGTTTGTCATTCACAGGTGTTGCTGTGAACAAAGGCCTCAGGGAGCCCGAGTAGATTTAAATCCCTTCAGGCTCATTGAGGCCTTTGGTTTATTTGTTAGAACATTCTGCCCTCTAGTGGCGGAATGTTCTAATAGCCTTATAGCCCTCTGTAGCGGGTTATACCGGCCATTAAAGTCCTGTTCCCTTGTTAAAGCCCTCGATTAGGGCCTTTGATGCTGGAGTGGGCCTTTAATGCACCGGTATAGCCTGCTACGGTGAGCTATAAGGCTATAGCCACACCAGTGAAGAGTCAATGAACCAGACTGCGTGAGTAATGTAGTGGAGGGTACAAGGGTAGGAGTAAGTAGAGTTGAGTAGTAGGGTAGGTGGAACAAGCAGGGAATGTAGTAGAGAAATTATAACTAGTGGAAGTGAGGTGTCTAATGGAAGATAAAGAAGGCAGCAAGCATGATTTTTTAAAATGTTTTAATATATTAATATTCCAGAGAGAATATATATTTTGACTATGATTACTCTGACTAAAGAAGCACACAGCATTTAGAAGCCTTTGAATTATTCATGGTTAAAGACAGATTTATACACTAGAGAAACAACATTTGCTTAGCAAGGCTTTTCTTTGTGCTAAAGGTGTATCGAAAAGGTAACATGACATTTCTGAACACAGCAGACATTTCATTAACAGTTGCATGCATATTTCAATAACAGATGTATTTCGAAGAGAATCTTGAGTGATTGTTACTTCTTTTTCTGATGTGGCCCATGGACATATCAGTTGTACCCTTCATTTCCGCATAGGCTATAACAAAAAAGAACATAGAAAGATGGATGATTAATGTAGAAAGACAAACATGGGACCATAATTTTCAGGGTGTGGTAAAAATAAGACCTGTTACCCTCACCTAACATGTCTCAGTTTAAAATGTACCTTATTTTAATAACTATTATTGAGATTATTATATATTCTTACCTATTTGCAAATTGTTTTAAATGCTTCGTGTCCCAAAGGGCAATATGAACAATGGACTACGTTCAGTAAATTGCCTGAACTCTGTAAGATCCTTATGTAAACATCTGCAGAAGCAACAAGTTAGAAGCTAGGGAACAGCAGCCATAAGGAAATGTATTGCTCAACCTTCAGTCTATTGCTTCACATTAAAAGCCAAAACCCTGCTCTGTAAAATAAGGCTGATAGGGATGAAATAAGCAGATAACGTTGATGAGATCCACCCTGTATGTTTTTGAAGTGAATAACATTTCTGGCAAACTGGCTTTAGCGAATACAGAATCCTCATCTATTAGCATATTTAAACTGTGATTATGAACTAGGGAGATTTATTATACTTTGAGAAATTGGCTTCATGATTGTGTAAAACTCTACCATGCTTATGTATGAAAAGTGAGCAACTTAGTCATATCTTAAACTGACAGAATGGGGACTCGCCCCTCCCTACCTGCTTTGTCAGATATAAAAGATAATGCTGTAAAGAAGGTGTGATACTCCACTCAAGTGATAGAGGCATTTTCTGAACTGATTTTGCTATGTTTAAGTATTGCTATTTGAACCATCCCCACTGCATAATATAAAGTGGAACAAACCTCTCATCCAAACAAACACAAAATTAGAGAGAAAAGATGAAATATGCAGACATGTGTTGCATGGATTAGCGCAGGGTGGTCCATATACTTGCAATGTTGAGATACTCACCATAGGCAGCTGATTAGGGGCCAAATTAATAATAAGTCCAAATGAACTGTTAAATATATTGAGGCTACTCTCAAAGTTTGAAGTGAGAATTCCCATTAAAACTGATTTTCTATTGTTTTTCCAATTTTTTTCAATTTAGTTTTGCTTTTTTATTTTAATATTCATTTCTTCAATTCTGCAAGAAATTTCATAGGTGACTCTGGAGGTGGACCCTTTAGAAATGAAATTAAAGAGGAACTTTAATTGTTAGGAATGTAAATATATATAATTTTTTACTGCTGTTAACACACACCGAGGGCATATTTATCATAGGGTTGCATCGCTTTTGCACTATCCAATGGGGTGCAAAAGCAACGCAACCTTTATGAAGCAATTTATCAAGTCATGCAAGGCCATGTCCCTAGGTGGCTCAATAAATCCAGAGTAAGGCATGCATAAGTTATGGCATGCAGAAAAAGAAGCAAGACCCAGAGAGTACAACAAATAGGTGTCAGACTGTACTGACGGTTCAGCTCAGTGACCATTTTAGATACTACATGAACACTACAACTAAATACATTATTAGGCAATATAAAGTGATTTCCTTCACCCAGTGACAAAAATGCACTTATGCCTATGACCATGATAAAAAGTGTCCTTAATATAACATTTCATGATAAGTGCATTGCAACAATAAGGTCCTGGATTGACTGCCACATGTGCATCATAGAAGAAATCACAGACCTCATCACATCTGCTTCTTTACAACACTCACACGCCACCTTCCTTGGAGACTTCGATGTTCACAGCACCCTCAGCACAAATCCATGGAAGATGCCCTTTATTCTGTATTTAACATATTGGAAGCAAAACGTCACATCAGCAAGTTGACTGACTCCAAATGCAACACAATGGACAAAATCCTCTCTGTGTCCATCCACTGCCAGTCCCCTCTACTCCTGGACTGAACTGATCATCTTGATGTTCCCTTGTCTGAGTCAATCAAAGTCACATTCTATAAAGATGATGGACTTCTGTCCCCCATTATCATATCACTAGATCGAAAAGCTATCACTCTTACTTATACTGTCAACGCCTTGATATTCCAGAAAACCATCTCGGAGATCCTCAAGACAGGACATATCCTCCTCCTGCTGAAAAAGCCCACTCTTGATCCAGCCAATCTTGCCAACTTAAATCATACAACCCAACTCCTATTTTGAGAAGGCAGTAGCCACCCAGCTACAGAATAATATCACAGGAATAACCCAGTTCAAGACTACCAATTGGGTCTCAGACCATGTTGCAGCATTAAAACAGCCATACTCCAAGTAGTCAACAATGCCGTCTTCCGCTGACCCCAAAGAATGACCCTTGTCTTACTGTCCTGCTCAACCTTTCCACATCTTTGAACACTGTCAACCATCAGCCATCACCCACACCCTGAAACTTGCATGACCTTAAACAGCACAATCATGCAATCATTTATATCGTACCTCACTAACCGACAGCCATTCATTAAGATAGAAGCTGCCAAATGTCAGTCTCCCCCATATCCTTCAGAATACCTCAAGATTCCATCTTGTCACATTTTCAACCTATATTGGGATCCCATGAGAGCCATCCTTGCTGACATCAACAACAAGATCCACCGGCATGCCAATGGCGCCAAATTCCATCTCAAAATCTCCTTAACTAATAGCATACAAAGCCTCAACCTCTGTCTTAATCTCCTCCAAACTTGTATGTCAACAAACTACCTGATGGTAACCTCTGCAAAGATGACATTCCTTCTATTTGCCCACAACGCCAAACATTCTTTGATAAACTCAGGACTCTCGGACTTAAACTTAATGAGCTTCACACCCTAACTGACAGAACAGGCCAAATCCCTAGGAGTCACCTTTGTGACTCAGATCTCTCACCCAGAGAACTCATTTGCAAGAATTCCAAAACAGCCTGGTACCAACTCACTTTCTTGAAAAAAGTGAAACCTTTTCTCCCAGGTCTTCAAGTCCTAGTCCTCTCTCACCTAGATGATGGCAGCGTAACGGCTTCCAAGAGACCATCTTCGTTCACCTGAAAGGCATTCTTCACACTGCTTACTCATTGAGGGGATGAAGAAACCCAGTCACACATCACCCCCATGTAAAATAATTTACCACACCTTGCTCTGCAAACCTGGATCTAAATTAAGATCAGCTTCAACACTTACAAGCCCTCCAAATCCAGACCCTGTCTATCTTGCTAACACGATATGTCTGGAGATATAGCTGGGAAATATCTGAGCTCAACTCAAGCACAGGATACCCCTCGACCATTTACATGCCCTCTAGAGCTTCAAAGGCTTGCCCATGTCATTGTTTTTTTAAAACATATGGTTTAATATACTGCAGGTAAATATACTGCTCCTTTTTAAAGTAAACATTTATTTTATAATAAGATGTATGTAAATCTTAACACTGTACGTCTGCCATTTCGAAATGATGTAAATTATGCTACTCAATTCATCTACCTCTGAAGAATGGAATGCTGAGTATGCCTTTCCGTATATTGGAGCTCATGACCTTAGGAACACTGCAGGGATTATTTAGTAACATTTTGCACTGATGTGTCCATGGTGCAAAGCAACACAAAGAATTGCAAATGCTCACTGCTTTCTTGGAAGTTGAATATGAACAATTAATTTAAATGCCTTCGTACATATTAGATGCTCTTTTGTTTTGCGGAGCTCATCTAAGACTCTGTTCCACCAGTATTCAGACAAAATATCGAGTCCAAAATATCATGATATCGAAATATCATCAACAAGAATATAGTTGTCAAGAATATCGATTTTAAGGTAATTAATATTGATTTGTAAAATATTGAAGTCATTAATGTTGTTTGCAAAAATATAGTTGTTTAAAATATCGATTTTTTAATTATTCATATGTGTTTTAGTATATATTTAAAATGTATAGTATGTAATTTTTTGGTATAATTAATGTTCATGTTTTTTAATATATTAGTAAATTTTTTTGCTTTTATTACATTTAATTTAATTAGATTATGTGTTTTTTAGTTCAGCAGTGGGCTGTGGGTTTATAGGGATACAGGATGGGAAGTAATTTAATTATAATAATGAATGAATACTTTTTATGTATTATTATTTATTTAATTATGTTAATTGTGCTATTAATGATTTTTATGTCAATTTTATGGGCGGGTTGTGGGATTATAAGGCTAAAGGGTGAAAAGTAATTTAGTTTTAATTAACAAATAATTTGTTGTTAATTGTAATGTTATATTCATTAATGAATTGATAATTAATTATGTTAATTTTGAAATACATTTTTAGGTGTGGTTTGTGGGGCTTAGAGAGGTAAAGGGCGGGTGGGAAGTAAATTAAGTTTAATTTATTAATAATTAGGGGACAAATTCAATGCGGTTGAAATGTCCTGTTCGGATTCCTTTCCGACCGACCCCTTATGATGTGCTCGTTCGGGAAGGAATCCCAACGGGCTTTCCGAATGGCTTCCGAAGGGCTCGGAGAGCCCTTCTGCCATTCAGAAAGGGGCCAGTAATCCTAAAGGTGGCTCTTTGCACACAAGGGATTACGATGTTGAATTTCAACTGCCTTTCTGTGCCGGCCTATTTGACACAGAAAGGCTGTCGGAATCCGACTTCGGTGTCCCCCAGCAGGGCCCCCATGGGAGCAAGGCCTTCAGATGGTGGACGAGGGGGCACCTATGGCCCCCCCTTTTGATCCATGCACCCGGTGGCAAGCACCATGGGGTGCCTGCCATGAAGTGCAGGGATGAAGTGCACCTCAGTTCTTTACAATGAGAGCATGCATTCCAATCAGAATAGGAGTGGTTGCATCCTAATTTCCGGTTTGGGACCACCAACAGGAAGTTGGTCAGTTCCAGATCGATGTTCGGACGGACTTAGGTCCGTCTGACATTGAAATTGGCCCCTAAGTTGTTAAATACTATTCATTATTTAATTGACAATTGATACATGTAATAGTGTAATTATTTTTTTTTAAGTTTTAACTGTGAGTTGTGGGTTTTGTAGGGTTATGGGGTGGAAGTAAATACATTTTAAGTAATCAATAATTTTTTTAATTAATAATTATTGATTTGATAATTATGTTAATTGTGTGAAGAATTATCTGTTAAATGTTATTAGTGTGTTGTGTGTTTTGTAGGGCTATATTGTTGAAAGAACATGAATTATAATGAATTCATAATTATTATTTAATTAATGATATTTGTTTGTTGATACATATTTATAATAATAGTGTAAAAAACATTTTTTTAAGTTACATTTTAGGTGCAGGTTGTGTGTTTTGTGGAGTTATAGGGTGGGAAGTAACTAACTTAAATGTATGTAATAAATATTTTTGGGGTAACAAATAATTTCAAAAGAATTGTTGTTATTTGTATGAAAATGATTCATGTATTTTATTAATAATAATATTTAAACGTATTTATGATATGTATTTAATATTGCAATATGTTTTTATTTTAAAAATGTTTTAATAATAAATATATTTCTATTTTTTGCAACATATTTACATTTTTCTTAAATTACTTTGTTTTTAAAATAGCATTATTTGTTCAAGATATTTTTCTTGATAGTTGTTGGATTTGATATTTGTTTGCCTACTGTTGTACTGACTGGAGTGGGAATAGTAAATTTTGCCCCTCCACAATCCAACACTTTCCCTACTGTTGCACTTATTGGAGTGGAAATAACAAATGTTACCCTTCGGCAGCCCAGCACATTCCCTACTGTTATACTGGCTGGAATGAGTATATTCATATTACCTATTCACAATTAAACACTTTCACTACTGTTCTAATTACTGGAGAGAGATATTTTACATTTTACCCACTTTTATTATTTTTGCGTTGTGTGAAGTAGGACTAGTAAATATTTTATAATTTACTTTAATAGTTTGCATAGTTTTGAATACATTTTAGTGGGAATAGTATATGTATTAAATGTTATAATATATTTTATATTGTTATAATTTATTTTATGTTTTTGCTTATTTAAAATTATATATTTCATTATTAATGTTTTACATTTTTACAATAAGTTTTACTAAGTTTTATGAATTTCAAGTTGTTTACTTTTTTTATTTAGTTAGAACATTTTGTTTTTTAAATATTTTAGCTCTGATTACGTGTCTGGTAGACTAGTGTCTATCCAACACCATATCAGTCAGGAAAAGCCTGCAGCACAAGCTGCCATAGTGAAATTAATGTTTGTACACATCCCTGCACTGTGTAGAAGCTACCATAGCCCCACAGTCCCCTAGGCCTCATAGCCCTCTGGCCAGAGGGGATGTGGGCCCCGCTCGGGGCCCCAAAGTCATTTTCTGACAGCCTTTCCATGTCGGAAAGGCCAACATGAAATGGCTGTCGAAAAATGACATCATAATCCAGACAGTGGAACCGCTGTAACTAGGGGATTATGGTGTCTGTCCGATGCAACGATGAGCTCCTTGAGCCTGTCGGAAGTGCGGCAGACTTTCCCTCTTCCTGCTGGAACAAAGGTGGACCGCAGGGGCCTATGTCGGTGGGTCCGACACTAATGGACCCACCAACATCATAATCAGCCCCTAAATGTTATTGGTATATATAAATATACATATATATGTATTTGTTATATTTTTACATTATTTAAAAAATGTGAAAATATAATATAAATTAAAATTATTAGTTTAATAGTTGTGTTTTAAGTAGATATTTTTTAATATATATTAATTATTTTATATGTGAGTTTAAATTTTTTTAGATTAAGATTATTTTTTATTTTTTTAAATGAATGTTACTAGTTAATATATTTAATATGTATATTTTATTTCATATCTAGTTAAAAAATTATGTTTAATACAACTATATTAATTACATTGATATTCAAGTAGATATATGTAAATATATATATATATATATATATATTACATATTATGTGTTTAACTTTTTTTAAATTACGTTTATTTGTAATAATTGTTAACATATAGGTATTAAATCTTTTTTATATTGATTTTACTATTTAATATATTTATTAGTTTATTTGACATATTGAAAACACGATATATAATACAACAATATTAATAAAATCAATATTATTTTTTCAATATTTTTATACTTACCATTCTAAGTATAGGATGACAATATTTATAACATCGATATTTTGGTCACAATATTTTTGTATGATTGCAATGCACGTTTCCGACAAGGTTTCCATGCCGGCCTGTCTGACATGGATACCATGTCATAAAGCGTGTTGGGAGGCCCCATTGGTGCTTGGGTGACTGGGGGTGAGTGTTTGATTTGTTCAAGCGCTCTGTCCATCATCCCTTTTGTATTGCTTTGTTCACCCTAAGTTGGCAGGCTATGCTCAGATGTGTTTGCCTCGCTCACTTTGCCACTGGATTCAAGCTAGCCTGGCTGATGACCGCTGAAATCCCAGAAACCGGTCCCAGGATGCTTGTTTCCGGTCCAGGTAAGACATGGCTTTGGCAGTTCAGGCTGGACTGTTCCCATGAGGCACAGGGTCGGACTGATTTGCATATGGCCATGTCTGAACTAGGGTGGCGGAGTGAGCTAAAGAATGGTGATGGATTAAACCCAGATCAGTTGAGTGGGGGTGAGTGTTTGATTTGTTTCAGCGCTCCGTCCATCATCCCCTTTCGTATTACTTTGCAGACCCAGCACAGATAGACACATTAATGTTCTGTAAAATGTGTGGTAGTATTAGTTTAACCTTTGTAATTGGTCACTAAAAGTGCATAAGTGGATGATACTAGTAGACAAGCCATCCAAGTTAACAACATAGTCATTTGCATTAGTCATAATTGAAGGTTAATTTCTGTGCTCGATAGTTACAGCTACTGCTTGCTTTGCAGTCCTGGCACAGATAAGCCAGCTTGATTTAGAAAAGCTAGCAATGGAAAAAACTGTGCATGGACCAGTGTCTGAGCAGCAGATTCACAAAGTCAGTTTGTATTCTCAGATATCTACATAAAGGCACAATCCAGCTCCTCTGTTGTCTTTCAGATGTTGGGCAAAATAAGAGTAAATGTTCGTCTTTTCATTAACTACCCTGCATGCCAGATACAGTGCACTGCCCTAGGGGCAAGGCTTCCACTTCCTGGTGAAGGATGCGAGTGGCAAAGTTCAAGCCTAAATCTTATGTGCAGTGCTCAATTGCTTCAAGAAAAGTTTCAAGCTTCAGCTCATACTTTAAGTTTAACAGATGCTCAGCTGTACTCCTGTGGCTAGTTGTTTGGAATATTTTCCATTCATGATCCCCGAAAGCATTTTTTACCTTTTTGCAGAGGAGGTCTTACTGGACTCAGGACATTGTCAAAAATCTGGAAATCCCAATATATAAAGGGTCTGTTTGACATACTTTAACCCTTGCAGTGTGGCAACACTCCTGGGCATACTAAGAATATCCCTCAGTCCATTCCTAATATGTTTCAACTCAGGAATCAACCATAGTCTTAGTCAGTATAAAACAGGTTTAAATCGTGCCACGGCAGTAATCAGTTGGATGTCCAAATTTAATTTAAAAAAGACCAGGGGTGTGTGTTGTAACTTATCCCTCTGTTCCTCCCTCTCCTTCTGGTTCCCCCTCCGTTCCCCTCCCACTTGGTATGGCCCGTGCTGTCACCTGAAGGCAGCTGTAGAATGTTGGTGATTATTATCCTGCCAAGCTGGGGGCACCCTTGTTGAATTGAACCTAATAAACGTTCTGGAAACTAACCTCGTGTGGACAACTTTACTACATTTTTGGCGACGGAGGAAACGGAGCTGAGCCAGGGTCAGTGGGGTGCCTCTTCCCTGGAATTAATTTGAGCTTGGACGAGGAAGAGAAAAAAAAAAGGAGAAGGTGATTTATGACTCACCCGCTTGAAGAGCCGGTCATTTCCTGAGTTGAAAGGAGGCTGGTCGCATTTTGAACAAGGTGTAGAACGGCACACCGGAAAACTACCCGCGGGTGGAATTGTTGAAATGAAGTGCCAAGGATTATGACAGCTGTAGCAAGAGTGAGCTCAACGTACTCCTTGGACTTTTGATTTGAGGTGCAGTGAATCCCAACTAAGAAATGAAAAGAGAAGGAGTTGGTAATTGTCATTACTAGGTCTGAGAAAGGATTAAAGGAAAAAGTAAGTCCGATTTTTCCTTTGGCGCTCCTTTGAAATTGCTATGGTGCAGGAAAGCAAGACTCCGGCTGGAGAACAAGTGGATCTGCGCAAGTGAAGGAGGTGAGCCATTGAAGCTGTCTGAGGGGAAGTGTACGGAGCAGGGATTTAGTCAAAACCCCCGACATCGCATTTGAAACTGACCCGAGGCTGGGCTTCAAGCGTTTGAAGCAATTGAGTGTGACAGCATTGGGAAGTTGTGTTTCTAAACACAAAGTCAAATCGGATGGCGAGTAAAGAACAGCCTCTGAGAGTTCAGGCATGTTCGTTGATGAGTTTGAGATGAAAATTACCCGAAGGCTGAACCCAAGGCGGAAAGCACAGAGTTGGTGCAAGTGCTTGTGAGGAGCCTTTGAAACCTTCAGAGCAGACGGGAGCAGGGCTGGGTGTGCTGTAAACCCCTGCTTCCGTGTTTGAAACTGATCTTTGGCAGCGTGGGTGAGCTGCGTGAGGAGATTTGAGATGAACAGGGTGTTCAGCAAACCCCTGGTGCAGCATCTGAAATTGATCTGAGGCAGCGCGTTGAGAGTGTGATGCGTATCTCCTCAGTGCTTTAACGTAAGGTGGAGAAGGATTTTTGATTATTCTGGCCTCATGAAGTGATTGAAGAAAAGTAATAAGATAATAACCATTATCTGGTGAAAATAAGGAAAAGCGTGAGTTGAGTCGAACGGAAAAAAAAAAAATAATAATAATAACAAGACCCGTGTTCAGCTCACACGGGTATCGGCGTAAAGCATCTTTGAGTAAACTCGGTAATCCGAGAAGGGAAGCTGGAGGCGGAGCAGGAAACAAAAAACGTCTCCTCAGAACATCGCCGCTCTGAAAGAACTAACGTTTTACGTAGCACGTCAGGGGGGCCATTTTGAGTGTAAGACACGTTATGTTGAGACCCTGTCACAGGATCGAAAGGTAAAGAAATGTATGATCTTTAAGCGGTAGAAGGAGTAGGGTTAAAAAAAAAAAAAAAAAAAAATCGAAACCTCTACCACAAATTATAGTACGAAAAGCTCTGCCAAACAAGTTGAAAATTTGTACTCAGTTTATGAGGTAGTTAGGAACGCTTCTACGGGGCACTTCACGCACTGTGTGGGCACTCGACAACATTCTTCGGAGCATTAATAGCAAGCAGGGCACGAAGACTGTATCCTTAAAGTTAAATTCGGGGGAGAGTGTAAACTTTGCTGTCAGAGGAACATATTCAAACCTAAATAAGCATTTGGTGTTCGTGAATATAAGAGGGAAATTTGTGAGAAACTTACATTTGGAAAAAACTAAATGTGTAGATTACTGCCATCTGATCCATTTTTGGGAAGAAGAGGGACTATACAAACTATAAAAATAAAACGTTCATCCATTTTGGTTGTGAAGGAAGAACCACTGAAACTTAAAAGAAAAACGGGAACATTATTACACAGATCGGGAGCAGGTAAAAGGAAAATGTATAATAACAGAGAGAAGAGAAACAGGAAAGGGACAGACAGAAATGTAGGGGAGGAGGTTTTGCAAGTATTAAATGAACACTGTCAGCAGGAAGGGAGTGCCAATCTACAAGTGAACAAAATGCACAGAGAAGAGGGAGATAACGTAGTAATAAAGCGCTACACAGAATAAAGGGAGGAAAGCTTTATTAGCTATAAACTCTACAGTGCACCCAGCTGGGCGGAATGATCCTCACAACGTTCTAAAGCTGCCTCCCGTTTGACAGCTAGGAAGAAACCAATGGGAGGGGAAGGAGGGGGGGGGGAGAAAAGGTATAAAGGAAGGGAAGGTCCATTATTAAGTTACAACACATCTTTTCCCCTAGAGGAACAAGGAAAAGGAAAAGGGAGAGGAAAACAAGTGTACATTTAGAACATTAGGCTAGAAGGATGAACTCTAACGAAAATGTAGTATTTTAGGAAAGGAGACAAAAAGTGACAACCACGTCCGTGTGGCTATAACCTCTTCCTCTTTCTTCCATGGTGTTGCTGTGAACCCCGTTAGATTGTTCCGTGTGGGCCTTGGCCCCAATCTGTCTCTTCTTCGAGATGGACGAATGGATTATCCAATGATATACGATTAGTGATTTTGGAAACCGGGACTCTGCTCCCCCCCATTGACACCCATCTCTGGTACCTCATCTCCCTCCTGGAGAGTGACAACCACCATAGGATTTTTTTTTTTTTTTTTTTTCGGAAATTTCCTGGACCAAGTTACATTGCTTCTAACCCTGCTCATGCGACCAGTTTCCTTCTCATCAACATCATAAGTATTGGGTCCTGCATAGTTTCTCTTGTTACACTCTGTGCCTGAGCCACTCGTACCTCCTTCTGTACATGCCTCTTCGGGTACTAGACTTTCCCCTGACTTCTTCAAACGGGTCCCACCTAAGAAAGTGGCTGTGTCCCCAAAGTCTTCAAACACATATTCTTTCCAGCCTTCTGTAAGCATCCTATACCTTCCTTCCTGGCCTTTGGAGCGCTGACCTGGTAAGTCTCTGAGTGAATCTTCACTTTCCTTCTCTGACTCTACACTAAATAACCAATCCCAGTACACTCCTTGCTTGTTATTCTTAGACTTGATCATTCTCTGACCAACCTCTGCTTCCAGGTACATGTCCTCAACAAATTTTCCACTTGACCTAGATTTAGATTCGACAGGTGCCGTTATGCTCCAAGCTTTCTCATCTTTTATTCGGGTAGGCTTACAAAGCTCCTCCATACCCATGGTGGATTGTGTAACCACACACATTTCCTCGTAGACTAATTCTTGTACTTCCAGAATATACTGTTCACTGATTATCTTCCTTATTTTTTTTCTTACATTGTCTCCCACATCTTTTCCCAACGACGTATTCTGTTTTTTCTCAACTTTGACAAAAGCTGCTTCTTTTTTCCCCTTATACTTCCAAACCCCTTTTGTCCCTGCTTCATTGACCTTAGATGGAGGCGTTTTCACTCTCAAAATCTCCAGCCTGTTAAATTGACTACTGTAGTTTACAGCCAACCATCTCCTGGGTTCAGAACTTTTGGAATTTTGCAATGTTCTTAATTTCCTACGTTCCTCCCCTTTCAGTACAGCAAACTCTTCTTCCACATTATAAATCTTATTACTTTTCTTCACGTGAATCCACTCTATCTCTCCTCCTCCACTCAAGATAATGTATTCACCCGTTTCTTCTTCTTCTAATTCATTTCCTAGTGTGATTGGTAATTCACTCTTCCAAACGTTTTTGTCTACCACAGTACTATGTGACCCTGAGACAGCGATAAAACTCTTAAATGCTCCACCTCTCATGATGGTATTCCTCTGCTTTGCTTCACTGTTGTTCATCACCATTACGTTATCTCCCTCTTCTCTGTGCATTTTGTTCACTTGTAGATTGGCACTCCCTTCCTGCTGACAGTGTTCATTTAATACTTGCAAAACCTCCTCCCCTACATTTCTGTCTGTCCCTTTCCTGTTTCTCTTCTCTCTGTTATTATACATTTTCCTTTTACCTGCTCCCGATCTGTGTAATAATGTTCCCGTTTTTCTTTTAAGTTTCAGTGGTTCTTCCTTCACAACCAAAATGGATGAACGTTTTATTTTTATAGTACTCCTTAATCACTTCCCCTTCAGCGAAGCTTGTTCCCTCTTCTTCCCAAAAATGGATCAGGTGGCAGTAATCTACACATTTAGTTTTTTCCAAATGTAAGTTTCTCACAAATTTCCCTCTTATATTCACGAACACCAAATGCTTATTTAGGTTTGAATATGTTCCTCTGACAGCAAAGTTTACACTCTCCCCCGAATTTAACTTTAAGGATACAGTCTTCGTGCCCTGCTCGCTATTAATGCTCCGAAGAATGTTGTCGAGTGCCCACACAGTGCGTGAAGTGCCCCGTAGAAGCGTTCCTAACTACCTCATAAACTGAGTACAAATTTTCAACTTGTTTGGCAGAGCTTTTCGTACTATAATTTGTGGTAGAGGTTTCGATTTTTTTTTTTTTTTTTTTAACCCTCCTCCTTCTACCGCTTAAAGATCATAAATTTCTTTACCTTTCGATCCTGTGACAGGGTCTCAACATAATGTGTTTTACACTCAAAATGGCCCCCCTGACGTGCTACGTAAAACGTTAGTTCTTTCAGAGCGGCGATGTTCTGAGGAGACGTTTTTTGTTTCCTGCTCCGCCTCCAGCTTCCCTTCTCGGATTACCGAGTTTACTCAAAGATGCTTTACGCCGATACCCGTGTGAGCTGAACACGGGTCTTGTTATTATTATTATTTTTTTTTTTCCGTTCGACTCAACTCACGCTTTTCCTTATTTTCACCAGATAATGGTTATTATCTTATTACTTTTCTTCAATCACTTCATGAGGCCAGAATAATCAAAAATCCTTCTCCACCTTACGTTAAAGCACTGAGGAGATACGCATCACACTCTCAACGCGCTGCCTCAGATCAATTTCAGATGCTGCACCAGGGGTTAGCTGAACACCCTGTTCATCTCAAATCTCCTCACGCAGCTCACCCACGCTGCCAAAGATCAGTTTCAAACACGGAAGCAGGGGTTTACAGCACACCCAGCCCTGCTCCCGTCTGCTCTGAAGGTTTCAAAGGCTCCTCACAAGCACTTGCACCAACTCTGTGCTTTCCGCCTTGGGTTCAGCCTTCGGGTAATTTTCATCTCAAACTCATCAACGAACATGCCTGAAATCTCAGAGGCTGTTCTTTACTCGCCATCCGATTCGACTTTGTGTTTAGAAACACAACTTCCCAATGCTGTCACACTCAATTGCTTCAAACGCTTGAAGCCCAGCCTCGGGTCAGTTTCAAATGCGATGTCGGGGGTTTTGACTAAATCCCTGCTCCGTACACTTCCCCTCAGACAGCTTCAATGGCTCACCTCCTTCACTTGCGCAGATCCACTTGTTCTCCAGCCGGAGTCTTGCTTTCCTGCACCATAGCAATTTCAAAGGAGCGCCAAAGGAAAAATCGGACTTACTTTTTCCTTTAATCCTTTCTCAGACCTAGTAATGACAATTACCAACTCCTTCTCTTTTCATTTCTTAGTTGGGATTCACTGCACCTCAAATCAAAAGTCCAAGGAGTACGTTGAGCTCACTCTTGCTACAGCTGTCATAATCCTTGGCACTTCATTTCAACAATTCTACCCGCGGGTAGTTTTCCGGTGTGCCGTTCTACACCTTGTTCAAAATGCGACCAGCCTCCTTTCAACTCAGGAAATGACCGGCTCTTCAAGCGGGTGAGTCATAAATCACGTTCTCCTTTTTTTTTTTCTCTTCCTCGTCCAAGCTCAAATTAATTCCAGGGAAGAGGCACCCCACTGACCCTGGCTCAGCTCCGTTCCCTCCGTCGCCAAAAATGTAGTTGCTACTCTCAGAAACGTGTTTTCATCTACCTCCAGAGTCTGTACGTTACTGTGGCCCCATAATTCAGAACTGTAGATAGCTGCAGCCACGGCTTGAGCTCTCTAAATTTCCATTAGTGGAGACATTGGATGAAAAGAAGCGTTTTTTTGCTACGCTCAGCATGGCTGCTGTTCTATGGTTATGGAAAAACTCACTCTTAATAACCTGACTATTCCATGACCTAGTACTGGACAATCGAATACCCAGGTAGTCAAAATCTGCAACCCTCGCAGGTTTGCTTCCCCCAACCTTACAGTTCCACAAAGTTGGACATGGATTGCATGAATTTTATTTTATTGGCATTTATAGCTAACTCCGTAGTTAGTGCAAAATAAGCTGAATCTATTGAGCACAGTTTAAAGATCCTTTGGAGTTTTTGACACCAAGAGGGTATCATCAGCAAAAAACAGGGCTGGAATCTTGGTACCTCCCTAGACCGGAGAATCATTTTCACATTCCATTAAATATTCATCACACTTGTTTATAAACAGTAGAAAATGAATTTGGGCAAGTACACATTCCTGTCTTACACACTAATCAACCAACATGTGGTCTATTGTCTCACTCTTTTAACGTCCCATCTTATTTGCGTGAAATTCTCAGTGGGAAGTCATACAATAATTTCCAATAATGCAGGTGAAATACCCAGATCCCTCAAGACTGCTCAGAGTCTAACTTTGGGAACCTAATCAAATGCAGCCTTAAGGTCCACAAATGCTGCATAGAGACTTCTTCTGTTTAATTAAGACTGCTGTTTTCCACCTGAGCACTTAGTCAACAGTGCTAGTTTTTGGCCAAAAACCTGCTTGGAATTGGGACAGTATGTTATTGTCTTCTATCCAGGAATTCATGTGGGCCAAAACCTACTCATTAAACATCTTCTGGGCAATGTCAATCAGGCTTATAGGTTGATAGCTAGCTGGGTAAGATTTCAAAACCCTTCTAATGTATGGGGACTAATTCGCTCCCCTCCAAGTATCATGGATTGTCCCACCAGCCAAAAAGGCATTGAATATTCTATGAGCTCACAAATAACTTGCTGTTTGTCTGCAAGGGTGGATGACACTGTAACATTAGTCAGCTCTTGTGGTGGCCCACAAGAGTCATCTGCTTGGATGTTTAAATCAGCAGACAACATATCTCGGTCGACCACATCCAGGTCGACATAAGTAGTAGTATCTGTACTACAGAGGGATTCAAAATAGACAGCCCAGTGCTTAGGTAAGATTTTAGATTCACGTCTAATCATAGTGGTGTTCTTCCACAACTGAGCTCATGTCAAAAGGTTGCCTGGTTCTTATTCCAAATAACATCTAGGACATTCCCCATATCAGAGATGTCTTGGAATATTTAAGGGATCCTTTATATCTACCCTAGCAGCCTGAATTTTGAATTGAGGGCCACTTTTAATACTTGTGACCAGAAGGGTTTTTGCTTCTCTATACTCTTTATTATACCAATAATGATTCTCATTATATGTTTGGGATTATGTCTCAATGTTGTTTTGGTAAAGCAGGTGTTCCTCACTATCTCAAATTAATCATCATGGAATTTCATAACATCAAGAGCTGATAGATCAGGATCACCCAGTGCTGACAAAAAAGAAGGTAGGTAACAATATATTTGGCCAAGGAAAATATGCTTAGTAACAATAGTGTCCAATCTAACAATCCTCCTGTTGTTGGTGATAAACAGTTACCCCCTGGGCAAGCCGGACTAAGAGGTTACAAACAATAGCTGGGCTGCCCTCAAGGATTGAAAACAGAGGAAAATTATCACTTTCATATCTAGTCTGTACATACCTATTAATAAGTGCTGTCCACAAGTGGAGATATAAAAGAAAGTAATCAATATTACTTGTGGAAGCTCCCCTTCTAAATGTGGGTCGCCTCATTAGATCCAAGGGGGTGCAACCGTTACCGGCTTTCAAATGGCATGAAAATGAGAGTTCTAACATTTGTAAGGCAACTTTAGATGTAGTTGGAATACAGGACCCAAGTTGTTGGGTCATTCCTTTTTGCTGGTTTACATGATTTGCAATATCCCTAATTAAAGATCAGGGTTCAAAACATTTATTAAAGTCACCTCCAACTAGAATATTAATATTTCTGTTAGCCACTGGTATGCATTTTCTCAGTTGAACTATCACCATAGATTCCATCGCTTTCTAGTTTTTCTATTATAAACATTGTCTAAAGTGCTAACTGGACATAGGTTCTGCGTGGGATTTCTCCGGACGAGTACAAGTAGCTACCTTTTGCGGGATACTAGAGCCAGCTACAAGTACTGGACGTCAATCCACCTCAGATAAATTGGAAAGTGGTGTGAAATGGTTGTAAGTCACATCCTCCAAAGACTGGTCCTCTTTTTATCTAACCAGGAGGGGCCTCGGCACAAGAGCCAAAGTGTTATAGAAATAAAAAAGTGGTAGCAGATGGATTGATTTTGGTTGGGGCAGGCCCCTGTTAGCCTGAGACAGCATCCCACCCACTTGTTGGGGACTCCAGAAATTCCCTACAGCACAGTCACCCTTAAAACACTTGTGTGTGGCCCCACCCGCTCAATCCCTCAAACAGTTAAAATATAATTAACAGGGCAATCAGGGTGTACTGCCAAAATTAATCTTGTTATTCAGACGAGCAATCTTATTTCTCATTTCGGCGGTTGTCTCACCAGTTCTCAAAAGTAACACAGGAACATTAGCCAAAATGACCACATAAGGACATGAAGCAGGCGGGAGATGTAATGTAGAGGGTCTGTCGCTTAAAGGTAGTCCAACAGGCACCGACTCCCAATGGCTGTGAACTGCCGAAGTGTAGCGTCCTTTCTCATGCCAGCCTTGGTGACCTCAGGTCGATCCCTGGGACCAGGCCTTCTGATTGCGACAGGGCGGTCACCCAGACCGGAAGTAGAAAGAGTGCTAGTGCTACTAGAAACTGAGTCAGTGGCATGGAGGGTAGCATTTTCAGACTTTCCCTGCTCCGAAGTGGCACCCACTCCTATCGCTTTGATGTACAAATCTTTTGAGTCCACACAACGCCTCAAGTTTAGCTCAATAGAGGACAGTTGGGAGATAACCGGTTCCAGTTTAGTTTTTAAAATAGCCTCAAATTCCATCTTCAGTGAGATAAATAAATCCCCCACATAATTCAAACCATGTTTGGATGGAATCCAAGCACTATGTCATAGTCTGTTTGGCTTGGAATGAATGAATTTGTTTTTATTTATATTGCAGTTACTTAAAACCATTTGCAATACGACTTACATGCAATTTAAAAAGAAACTTGAAACAACCATTACAAAAGAAAAACATTTGCATGCAGCACTATCAAAACATAGCAAAAGGATAAATATATACATAAGTAAAATGACGAGAGATTGCCAGTTCAACATTTTTGCAAAATTTCATTTGAGTTAAAAAATGTAATTGATAAAATGACATCTTCACCAACTGGTTGCTGGAGACAATTTATTTAGTAAACCAGATTGACTTTCACATTGCGTGGCCCCTCTTCTTCCATAAGCCTAATTCGGAGCTCGGCCATGCATCTCACAAACCTGGCCAAGTCTGACAGTAGAGTGCAGGAAAAGAGTACCGAGGCGGCTTCTTTTACTCTCCGAACCCAGTTACGCAGCCATATTTGTTTTAAAAGGTTCTGACGGGGCTGAACCATACCGGGACAGCAACAAATCAAGTGTAGCAGAGATTCATCTTTGTAGTTGCAGATTCAACATCTGATTTTGTGTTCAAGGAACTTCCACCCAGGGTTTAATTCTTTGATTGGGAGGGGCACTAGTCTGGCCCATATAATGTTTTTGAGTGCTTTCCTTCCCAGAGCTTGATTAAGATAGGGCTGGATTTTATACCCTACATATGATGTTAACAGCCCTGGTGGACCTTTTACATATTCCTCTAGGTCATTTATATGCGACAGTTGGAAACATTGTTTATTAATTGAGTTTTTAATGGCCAGAGAGTTTATTGACCCTTCCTGCCAATTTTTAATTGCCAAACCCAACATTTCCACTGCTTTTTCCTTGGAACATTGCCACGGGTTGATTGTCCCTCCATAGATTGGCTTCAGCATGCTCTTTAAGCTTCCGGCTGGGGCTGTTAAAACTTGATAGTAGTACTTTTCGTGCATTCCCAAGCATTCCTTGCTTTGTTGCTTTAGACCGAATTCCAAACGAATTAGGCTGTTGCGGGTATATTTAGGGAGTTTGAAAATGCGTTTGTAGGCCAACATTGCGTCCATTTTGCCTGGAAATACCTGCCGTACATAACGTGCAGTTGCCCTAATTTTAGCTTGTATTAGTTTTCTGATAGTGGCTGTCATTAGACTATGCATTAACTCATTTAGTTTGCATAGCGAAAAAGTTGTTGACTGTGCTCTGGCTTTCATTTTGTGCAGATGTAATGTTGCTTTACCCGTTTCACTTAGCCAGGACCCGAGGTAGTTGTACGATCTCGCGGTATTGATGATTTCTTTGCCCACATGCCATTTCAGTAAAGCTTTTTTTGGAAAATATCAGAAAATAACTACTTTCGTTTTTTGAGCGTTTATTATAAGCTCATTTCTTTCATTATACTTATTGAGGGTGTCTAGGCCCCTTTGTAGCCCGATTTTTGTGTGTCCATTACCACTAAGTCGTCTGCATATTGTAATATTTGCAGTTTGTTTGTCCCGATTTTCGGGGTTACAAGACTGGCATTATGAAGCTTCTTCCCCAGGTCAGCGGTGTATAGATTAAACAATGTGGGGGCAAGCACACATCCCTGTTTTAATCCGCGATTTGTCAGGCACTTCTTCGTTGTGGTGTTATCTGCTAACTTCACTTTGATCCAGGTGTTGCTGTATAATGAAATAATAGTATTGAGCTCCTTCTAATTTGTGTAGACTTTTGGCGTTTTAATTGTTTTTTAAATTTTTTCTTCATACGTCATGAAAGCTTTGACTCAATATTACTAGTTGAAGTTTCCTGGTTCTTTTCCTTATCAGGGATTCCTATAGTTTCTATTGTTTGATTAGTGTTTGTTGAGTCCAAATTTATATGTGTAATTAAATTTGTACAGTCCGTTTTTGTAATCTTGTCTTGGGTGATTTGCTTATTTGTCCCGATTATTCTATTAGTTACTATTTGAGTTGATTGTAATTTTAGGTCTTCGATAAGAGTAGTAAGCATTTCTGGGATTGATACCAATTTAGCAATTGTTGGCAAACAGGCACAGTCTATGTTTAAGGAGGTTGCATATTCTTGGGCTCGTGTTATCAGCTTATTCAAGTTAGATAATTTTTTATCAATCCCTGATATTGTTGTTGCCATGATGTTAAGCAGGTCCACTTGGACATCCATCTTATTTGATTGGTAGTTCAGTGCTTCTAGTGTAAGTTGACATGTTTTAAAGAAAATATCCCATATTGATCCTGCGTCTGTAGTTGCTTCTGAGTGTGTGATAGCAATATTTTGGCAGTGGTTGACCCTTCCCGGAGTGTTATTAGGAAAAGTTTCACTTTCAACTGTTAGATGAGTCAAGTAAGTTAGGGCCATATGTATCAAGCCAATTTTCATTCGCCGCGAATCGCAAAAAACAGCGTTTGCGAATAAAAATGTACTATTTCCAATGTATGAAGCCAAAGACCCTCGCAAAATGAGAAATCGCAAAAAGTGCGATTCTTTACATTGCGAGAGTCAAAAATCTGCGAATTTCCTTGTGATTTCTAATTTTGCGATTTCTCATTTAGCGAAATTCGCAAACGTGAATCACAAAGTAAGGAATCTCTTTGGTATGTATGAATAAATCGCAAATTGCGAATTCACGAAATTCGCAATTTAGAGAATCGCAATTACCACCAAGTAGGAGCAGGTGGTAACCAGGTGCAAACTATTTAAGGAGTCCCAGAATGCAACAGACTTTTCTCCACAATGGCTGGGCTGTACGTGATAGCCAGTAGGCTGCGACTCAGAGCTGCTGCACAGAGGAGGAGACGCCAGGAGAGGATATTCCGTGCGCGCATTTCCATCTTCCAGCGCACTGAGGCGGGCATCTACACCCACTACAGACTGGATGAAGAGAGTATCCTTGATTTAATTGAGGAACTCAAACCCTTCCTTGAACACCCCACACGCAGGACACAATCCATCCCCACCCACATCCAGGTCCTGTGCTCACTGCACCTCTTGGCATCAGGTGGTTTCCAGGGGGTGATAGCCTCAGCAGGAGGGGTGTCACAAAGTGCACTTTCGTGCTTTTTCCACGCATTCCTTGATGCCGTGGTACAGAGGCTGCATCTCCACATTCACTTCCCAAGCACACCACAGGCATTAGCCCGGACCAAGCAGGACTTCTATCAAATAGCCCAATTCCCCCACGTCATAGAATGCATAGATGGGACACATGTTGCAATTTCCCTCCCAAAATGAGTATGTGTTCCGGAATCGCAAAAGCTAAAATTCCCTGAGCATACAGGTGGTGTGTGATGCCAAACACATCATCACAGACATTGTTGCAAAATACCCAGGCAGCACGCACGACGCTTTCATCTTCCATCACAGTGGGATACACCGTAGACTCACAAATGGGCAGTTTGGCGAGGGATATTAACTAGGTAAATGCATTTGAACAGAGGCCACATTTGTTAAGACTATATTATAGAGAACAGTGGTCCCTATTCTGAAAAAATAAACAATGGGAGATAATCATACACTAGATAGAAAGTATGACTTTTGTCCAGCCGGACAAGAATTTATTTTCATAATATTTTTCAATAAGTAGCGTTTAAGAAACAATCAATAACAAGTGAGCACAGCCGTGACCCACAAAACACAAGACAGAACAACGAAAGGGATTGGCCAAAAGGCAAGCCAAAATGGGTCTGTATACTTGTACTCAGTTTACACAGACATATATCAACTTTTAAACACCATTGCACACTCTAAAACAGCTTTATCTTAGTGCATAAGGTGTCTCGGTGTCGATGATGTTTCGATGCCCCTATTAAATACCAGGCATAATCTTCAGGACAATAGAATTATACATTGTAGTCTTGACAGTTATATGCTGCACTTTTTTATGTAACTTTACATTTTAAAAGGACATGGGAGAAAGGTAAAATACACACAGGGAGAAAAGAGGGAAAAAAGGTATAAATCATATTTAGAAAAATAAGCTAGGCATGTTGTCAGCATAGAATCGGTGACATTTGTGAATAAACGGGCCATTTTTATGGTTATTGCTGTGCCAATTTCATGCTCGGGTGATATAGACATGAGAATCATGTCAGAACCACGTAAGGACTATATAGGTGGTTATACATAGTTTTCTCAAGTATAAAGCGTGTGACCCAGTCCTGTAGGTTAAGCGGGTTGGTCTGGATTAGGCTTGTGAGGACGGGTTTCATCATAATCACATGCTTATACAAAATTTAAAAACGGCGCAGTACATAGTAGTGAGGGGTGATTTTCAATAAGCATGTGATTATGATGAAACCCGTCCTCACAAGCCTAGTCCAGACCAACCCGCTTAACCTACAGGACTGGGTCACGCGCTTTATACTTGAGAAAACTATGTATAACCACCTATATAGTCCTTATAGGGTTCTGACATGATTCCCATATGTATATCACCAGAGCATGAAATTGGCACAGCAATACCCATAAAAATCGCCGGTTTATTCACAATTGTCACCGACTCTATGCTGACAACATGCCTAGCTTATTTTTCTAAATATGCTTTACACCTTTTTTTTCCTCTTTTCTCCGTGTGTATTTTACCTTTCTCCCATGTCCTTTTAAAATGTAAAGTAACATAAAAAGGCGCAGCATATAACTGTCAAGACTACAATGTATAATTCTATTGTCCTGAAGATGATGCCTGGTATTTAATAGGATTCATAACAGGGGGTGGTGGTATTTAATAGGGGCATCGAAACATCGTCAACACCGAGACACCTTATGCACTAAGATTAAGCTGCATTAGAGTGTGCAATGGTGTTTAAAAGTTGATATATGTCTGTGTAAACAGACCCATTTTGGCTTGCCTTTTGGCCAATCCCTTTCGTTGTTCTGTCTTGTGTTTTGTGGGTCACGGCTGTGCCCACTTGTTATTGATTGTTTCTTAAACGCTACTTATTGAAAAATATTATGAAAATAAATTCTTGTCCGACTGGATAAAAGTCATACTTTCAATCTAGTGTATGATTATCTCCCCTTGTTTATTTTTTTAGAATAGGGACCACTGTTCTCTATAATATGATGCTACCCAAGGTCCCTACCGAATTACCTTTGGGTTCCCTTGTCCTTGTATAAAAGTACATTTGTTAAGACTAGCATGTGCAGAACTGTGTATAACCATATCCATCCCACCTCACAGGTGACAGTGCGTATGCTGTCCGGGACTTCATACCGGTGCCCTACCTGAATCCTGCCAACGCTGGGGAGCGACAATACAACAGAGCACACATAGCAACCAGAGGCACCATTGAGCGCACATTCGGGATACTCAAGAGCAGATTCAGATGCCTCCACAAGAGCGGAGAGGCACTACAATGCAGCCCCCAGACCTGTTGCAAGATAGTGGTAGCATGTGCCATGCTGCACAACATCACCACCAGGAAAGGCACACCGGTGGAGCTCAGTGAACCCGATTCATCTGACGTGGATGGGCCTGGCCCAGGACGTATGCCAGCCGGTGTAGCTGGTGCAGCTGCTGGGCGCCAGAGGTGAAATGAGATTACACGCAACTATTTCTAGGTAACTAAATAAGACACAATGCTAGATCTCATTTGTGCGACTGTGTTTTATTCCTTAACTGCAGGATCAATTATGTCACACAGCCTGAATGACACCCAATGTCTCTCCCAATGTCCAGCACATGTTATTGTCACAGTGCTAAAGTTTAAACTGGAGCAATAGTACAAGTACAGTGTGTAGCTGCACCCATCCAGTGTTCACATTCGCTGCACCTCACATGCGGCGCTGTCGTGAGGAAGCCCCTGTTTGTGGTTGCACCGAGCCCTCCTCAGGTTGGCCAGTAGGCCTACTGTTACGGCCACTATGGCGCCTATCCATGGTGGGTGGGGGGGTGGTGCTGCTCCTTCCTGATAGTGTGTCCTCTTCAGTGGGAGTCAGGACACCTGGCCCAGTAGTGCGAACTGCCTGCAGCTCATCTACTGCTGATGTGATTTGGACCAGTGCCCTAGCAACGTCCTGGCTGTTGTGTGCCACTTCGCACTGCATGCAGATGCTGCGCCTGGATAGGACATTGGTGGCAGAGGACAAGCGGTTCACCGCCCGTGTGTATAGGTCCAGGCGCTGCATCTCTCTGCGCCTAGCAGCACGGTCAGCCTTTAGTTCTTCACAGAGTGCCTCCAGGGCACCTGTCATGCCCCTGAAGCCTGCCCTCACTTCCCTCAGTAATGCCTTGATGTTTTTTGCTTGCAGGCGCTGTACCTGCAACATGTGCATCTCCAGGCCGGCAAAGACTGCTTCCTCCCCAGGATCTGCACCACTGCTGGATGTGCGTGACCTGCGCCTGCTTGTGACTTGTGGGATTGCGTCAGCGACAATATGAACTTGTACAGCTCTATCTTTTTTAGAGACTACCACTACCACCCAGGCCAGAAAATCATTGATAGTAGAGACTTGGGCAAGCACCAGGGAAGGTAACCGTTTGGCTGGGGCAGCCTTTCATATCCCCTTGGATCAAGCAATAACTCGTGGAGTAGCAAAATGTTCCCAAATGTTGGTTTAGTGGAACTAGAACTGCAAATTACCTGCCTTAACCCAAAACAAACCAAGGGGTTGGCCCAGCCCAGCTTCTTCAAGTCGATAACTGGCAGAAGATGAGCCTACCATTGGTCTGGGCGAGGCCCACGCTGCAGGAAGTAATCTGGGCTTTTGAAGCACTACTGACTCCTTTTCCTGCCACACATTAGCGCATTCTGGTGCGCCGGAATCTGCAGCAGATAGTCTCCTTAGTGCTGCATAGGCATCACGTGCCCTGCGGTTAATCGTCAATGCTTATCAAGTGCTGCTGGTTCCTCCCCCTCTTAAACACAAGCACCTTCTGGTGTGCTGGAATCTGGATCAGAGAGTCCCTTTAGTGCTGCACAGGTGCCCTCTAATTCAAAGGCCTGTATCTGACTCTAGGGACCTCTTCTACAGCCTAAGGTACTGCAGTCGGCATTATTAAAACTCTAACTGCAGCCTTTCAAAAAAGAGAGGACATGTGAATGCCACATTTGGACGAGGATCTTTGTGCGCTTTCTGTTTATTTACATCGCATGTCTTTGGTGGGTGCAGAATATGAAAACAGTAATTAGTAGGGCTAAGTGTGCAAAATGAAAAAAATATTCCAAAGCCCATATGTCTAGCTTGTATTTTCAGTTACAAGCCAAACCTATTGACCTTGTCAAGTCTTGTCAGTGCTTGTTTTTAAGTAAGACATATTGCCATTGCCAATGGGTGTTTTTTTTAAAGTTATTTTTAAGCACTAATCCTTATTGCATCACTTCATGTCTTGGTTGCACTGCAAGGTGTATTTTTCCAAAAAGTTAATTGTTGTTGATATCTAATCAAAATAATATATTAGGACAAACAAAAGGGGTAAAACTGAGGCCTATGGCAAGACGAAAACTTGGAGTTTGGTGGATGGAATACTCTGTCACAAATATGACAGATATCCTGTCTTCAGTAATAGAAGTGCATTATATCCTAAGGCACTGTAATACGCCTGATAGGACATGTGCTTGTAATGGAGTATCTAAGCCACACAACTCTAAATCAGGCACTATCATTTGAAGATGAAGCATATGAACATCTGTGGCAGGCTCACTCAAACTGATGGTGGTTTAGAAATGGCTTCCTCCTCCACCATCAATTGATGAATCTGCACTATTTACATCACCACAAACTGATGTAACAAGCTTATCAGTGGTGCTCCTAATTATTACAGAATCTAAACCTCTCTGGCAAAGGGTATACTCTAACCTATTTAAACCTCACATGATATCAAATAATAATCCCTAAAGGAAACAGTAATCACAAAAGATTAATTGTGTAATTTGAACTGTGCCATAAAAACACGATAAATAAAGAGATTACTATTGAAATGTAAAATGTTTCACTGTAATGAAAATCCTAATCATTATAAGATTGTGCATTTTTTTCCAGACAATTTTAGAAATTAGGAAAGCCTTACCGATTGCCCAGATTATATTTGCAGACAAAAGGAAATACATATAGAGTCAGAGGGTAATCATTCCAGGTCACATGTCCTATGGGAAAGGAAAAATATATGTTATTGAAATTGTAACCAAAAGCATGAAAAGGTCTGCATGGATACTTGCATTCATTTACAGAATTATTCTGAACATGCTATATATTTTTGTGTATACAAATGTACTATTTTTTTTAATGGCTTCACCTTTGTTCTGTGCTGGTATAGAGATTGCTGTTATTCAATGTAGACACAATCGAGAGGTTGTTACTGTCATGTCTGCTTTTGTATAATGCGTGTGCGGATGGCTTATGATCAGCAGGTTTGGGTAGGCATCTTTTGAAACACGGGTTGTGTATATATGTCGGAGATGGGGAAGGGGAGTTTGGGGGCAGCCGAGCCCTGTGAGGTCTGCTCCCTGGCAGTTTGGAAGGGGAAGGGGTGGCCGACAACAGCCATTTTTGTAAGGTTCTTGGGCTACGTTGGGAATAGCCCAAACATGGCCCAACTCATTTCGATAGCCCAAAGGCTATAAGGAGTTATCCCTCCATCTCCCAGCCACCATTTTATATTTTGGTGACCTGGTGGCTAGGAGTGTAGCAGGGATTAGCCTTTTGTTCACAAAAGGATAGCTGTGTTCCATCCTGAGGCAAATGGACGGATTAAGAGATTTAACTGAGTGGTAAGGAAGCTGTTCAGTTGCCTGTCGAAGGGGGTTTGGATGCATTGCAGTCTATACTTTTAGCCTATAGGACTTCTCCTAATCCCATTACATTGGTGAGCCCGTTTGAGTTATTGAGAGGTCAAAACCTGGTGGGGGAAAGGACAAAATTCTGACACAAGGCAATGTTGCTGGACTAGATTTCAAGGACATTCAAACCAAATTGTAAGCTTATAAGGACAAGATGAAAGAAGATGTGCAAAAAAAAGGAAGAGTTGGAGGAATGCATGAGGTGCAAGTGGGTGACATGGTGCATCTTAAGGTAGGGTACTATTTTTATTTATTTATTTAAAAGGTTTTATATACCACGAACATGACCACACAGGGTATCAGAGAGCTTCACAATTTAGCAATCACTAAAGGGTACGAAAAAGTTAAAGTAAATCAGAAAAACAACATACAATCTTAACAGTCTCATAGAACTGGCGAGTCTTTGAGAGCATTGGAAGCTATGGTTCCATGGCAACACTTTCTTCATCAATATCGTTTTAACTTCCTTTTGAAAAAGGAAATAGATGGATTCAGTCTATATCACGAACATGACCAAGGGGGGTGTAAGGGGCATGCTAACTAGTCTGACCTGGTGCGTATCATTGAGGTATTCGAGAACGCTGTGCGTGTGGATGGTGGTGGGGTATGAAATCGTAGCAGAGTGTCATTATTCAAGGGTAGGCTGTTACCAGCTGACAATCATACCACAAATGTATTTTTAGATTTTCAGGGAGATGATCTCTCTAAAGTCCCTTACGCAGGGGAATCTTCGGCTAGCAATAGTAGGGTTCTGTTTAGTGATCGCACCACAAGTGAGAGAGAGCATACATTTCCTACGAGGTTAAAAGGTTTTGATTTAATGTAAAGGAAAAAAAAAGGAAGGGGTGTGTTGTATATGAGAGCGGAGTTTGTAATGTTGCTTGTGTGTGTGCTCACATGCGAGCGCTGCGCTTCTTCTGAGGTCGTGTAGGGGTTGATGCTGTTCAATGTAGACATGAGTGAGAGGTTGTTACGCTTGTTTCTGCTTTGGTGTAATGCTTGTGCTGGTGGCTTATTATCCGCGAATCGGGGGAGAGATCTTTTGAAACATGGGCTGTGTATATATGTCGGAGATGGGTAACAGTCAGGCATTCGTGACTTGCAGGTTGTACTGCCTACTTATGGAATTAACCATGTGTACTTTACCCTTACTGTGTGCCCCCGTTTTCACTTGACTGGATTTAGTAAGAGCTGGATCTTTGACCACAAAAACTACTGATTCACAAATTAGAGTTAATAAAACACATGATCTAAAGTAAATTGCACTCTTGCCATGCAGTGTTGTTATCAATTATGTCATTACAGATGTTAATGTTATAAATGATGTGATATAACTTGTCATTAGTGATGTGATAAGTGAGATGATAAGCACTGCATGGTAAGTGTGTGAGGTATAGATACTATATCACCCAGGACACTGACTTGTTCCCTCTCTGTGAGAGCACAGGCAGGGAGCCAAAATCCTCCTCCTTGTGTGCACTCTCGCTGGCTCGGAATACAGGTTTACTCCCTCCTGGTGGGAGGCAAAAGAAAAACAAATATTGCCCACTCCCACCGCACACGGGATGGGTGCAGGCAGGGGAGTCGGCTGGGCAACGGAGACCCGTGCACACCCATGGCCTCTAATTCTGTGGGTTGGGATGGAGCACCCACAGGAAATGTATTAGTTTAGACTACAGGGGATGGGGTCATCTAGGTCTCTTAATGGCTTGGGGGGGGGGGCACAGGCCATGCTATGATGAGGCTCATGCGTACCCAGGGTCTAGTAATGCTCAGGAAAGGGGGTTGCATGCCCCTCCTCTTTAATATTATGATGCAGCCCCAAAGGATGGGGTTCCTGGGTCCTCATACCAGCTCAGGGAGAGTGCCAAAACTAGATAGATAGATTTATTTTTGGAAAGCCAACGTCTTGAGTGAGTCATATTGCCCCCCTCCCTCAATAATTGTAATAAATTACATATTACACTTGTAAAATCACATTGAAGAGATCCTGAAGTTGTTTCCAAGGGTTAAGTTATTGCTACCTGCAATCTGTAGGCAGTAATTAGTGATCGTTTTGTGTCAGTTTGCTGTACTATGGAAAATAAGTCAAATTTGTTTTTTGCAGTGCAATAAAAACAACTGACTGCACATTTATTAGTGCAGGTTCCCCAAATACCATGTTGCAAATGCTATATTGATTTATACCACCATCACATAAATATATACACCTTGGTGCTATAACTGCATAAAATGCACTGATATAAAACTAATATTTAGCAGATAACTGTGAAACATTTCACAGTTGCCTGTAAAATACATATTTCATCATTATAACAACAGCACTCTGCAGAGCTTTAACATTGTCATGGCTAGTAGGATTATGCGGCATGGGTGACCAAATTATATTGCAGGGATATCTACATTTTGGGTTAAAAAATGCAAATTGAAATGTTGCTTCGGTTTGAATTCCCTTAAAAACTGAAGACAAGAGGCGTTTGGCAAAACAAGAACAGTTTGTTTAATTAAACATTAAGGGGGTCATTTGGATAGCTGGCGGATCACCACCACCCGTATGGTGGTGGAGATCCGTCCGCTTAAAACCACCGAACGCTTAGGATTTCCTCCCGCCACATTACCATGGTCGGGGGAACGCCGGCAGACAGAAAGACCGTACACCGGCTAACATGGTGGCGATGTCTGGGAGACACCACCATCCATATTAGCAAAAATGCGGGGTTGCGCCTTTCCGTTTCGGCATTGCCTCCATGGAAAGGCAGGTGGTGTTTGCCATTGGGGACCCGTAGCGGGCCACCAGGGAATCTGAATTAAGAAAGCAACCATTTTGATCCGCCAGCATCTATCAAAATATAAATTGTCAAATCTTGTTACTCTAAGGGAACATAAGGAACATATATTCAAAGAGATGTATTGTGACAAATGCCATTTGAGAATGTATTAGTAAATATATGTGTACCCTAAAATTTGTATTCAAAGACAACCGGTTAAGTCCAAGTACATAAGGCAAAATGTTAATGAGCAGAACAGATATCTGTCTGAAAGAATGTGTACTATCTTTTTAGAAATAATCGATTGAGATATATACCATGTATACAAAAAAGAGTTTTTTTAATTTAAATATTTGAAGAAAAAGAAAAAGAAAAAATATATTTTTGATACAAGGTTGTCTTGTTGTGAAAAAATGAGGGATATGTTTAAGACAAATTGAAACATTGTGAAGTGTGCCTATGTGATGTTGTAATCTACTTTGGCCAAGTGTTTTTTCCAAATAATTGTATTTCCCTGTCCTGGCTAGTTAACTGAGATTCAGGGGCCTCCTTCTTTACAAATGTGTCATACTACTGCCTGCATCTTCCTAGAGGTTGATTGACAGTGTCTGTGCATTTTAAGGGTAAGGCGACACGTAAATAAGAGTATAAGTACTACACTACCTTTGTTTCACACCACATATAAATGTGTGTAGAAGAAGATGCATGGATGAGTTTCTAATTATTAGACAGGGAGGATGGGTATGAAGCTTCCAGTTCGAGTGCTTCCATGAGGACTGCCTAACAAACAGAACTGTGCTTGTGGGACTGAAAGGCAAAGGAGCTATGACAATATTTGTCTAGGAGTATGATAGACCAGAGGTTCCCAAACTTTTGACTCCTGAGGACCCCCATTGAGTCACCACTGGAAGCCGCGGACCTCCAAGCAATTTGTAGGATTTAAATTTCAAACATTAAAACAGTAATTCGAAAAATATTAACACATGTGTGCACACAAAACAAATACTCAAATTACTATTGATTTTAGGGGCATATTTACAAGCCCCTATCACCATGGGAACCTCACTTTTTGAGACGTTACTGTGGCGATAGAGGCTTCGCCTTATTTACAAGGCAACGTAAAACCACTTAGCGTGGCTTAACAGGGCCTTGTAAATAAGACCCCCTTTCACCCAATGCTTAGCATGAAAGGGGTGGGCAGTGGGTGTTGCAGTGGGCATTTCCCCTGCAACACCCATTGATTTTGACGCTGCCCCCTATTTACAAGGGCAACGTAAATGGGAGGCAGCGTCAAAATTAAGGCCAGGGAAAACCTGGTCTTAACTTGGCTAGACAAGGTAAAATGCTTCATTTCTCCTGGTTTTTGCAAAACCCCTTGGATTGCTTATGTTCAGGAAAGTGACCCTTCCTGTACATCAACAATCTGTTAAAAACATGACATTCGTAACTTCCATGTGTGCATTAAGCAGCACACATAGAAGTGACAAAACGGCATTTCAAGATTGTTAATTGTTAAAGGGGGACCTTCCTGTACATAAACAATTTTCCCCTGTTAAATGTAGCGCTAGCGCAGGGGAAACACAGGGATGCACCATATTCTTGTACATATGGTGCAGCCCTGCGTTTCTGAAGTGACAAAGTGTTTTGTTAAGCCAAGGAGGCTAATGACACTCTCCGCCACTTCTGTTGTATTTTATATTGAAAGAATTTGCAAGAAAACGAAAGAGGTTAATGGGAAGGATGGTGCTGCATCTCCGTGACTAACTTTTCAATGGTTAGTTTTATATCCCAGTACGAAGCTCCCGCTCCTGCCAGGGCCAGACTGGAAATTCAAAGCAGCCCTGGCAAATGATTTCAGACCAGTCCACATACGGTGCACACCAAGTGCAGTGAGTGAGCCTGACCACTACAAAGGGGGCTTTGGGAGGCTCACCCCCAAGAAATTTAGGAAACAATGGTGCAGTCTACAACACATTTATCATTATATATTGAATCGTATTAGCTTTTAAAGAATAGTAAATGAAGACCTGGCTATGCACCAGAATACGAAAATATTTCTGGGGTTCTTCTATGATTCCCCCACTATCACCCTCCAACAGTGCTTCTCATCTCTTCATAGCCCCTCTGTCACGTGTATTTCATGTTTTATAGTATCTCTCAAAGCATTGTAGGATGTCAGAGCAATTTAGATCTACACATATAGAGACAGTGAATCATACGTGTAAATCAGTGTATAGAAAATTTTACATAAGGCAAAGGGGACTTCAAGGTGTCGAATTCACATGTCATATATATTAGTCGGCATTTTTAAAGAGTGCTTGGTCTGGAGAAGCACAAACTCAAGATTCAGAACATAACACAGTGGTTAGCAATGAGTTTAACAATAAAAATGTATTTCCACCCAAATAAACATTTTGCTTCAGGATAATGAAAGACTGGGAAAAACCAAAAGTCACAAACTTGCACCTTGCAGTTCGCAGCTGTTTGATGACAGTTTATAGGTCACGGTGCTAGATTACGATTGCCACTAATGAACTGCACTTTAACAAAATAATCTCTCTGACAAAAGCAGTAACCCACTGACCTATGCCTATAAAATACTGTTTTAAAAAAAATGCATGTGTACACGTTCTTTGCAGTAGGCATATTAACCCTCTGTGCTACATTAGATAAGTCAAAGCTGCTACTGGAAAAAACTCTCATCTCTCTCCAGCAGGGACATTAATCACTGGTGTTATCTTGACACTTTTATTATTCTTTGAAAACTGCTAATTAAACAAGATACTTTGCAGTGCTTTTAAAACTGCTGACTGCGGACCCCCTGGGAATGTGTCAGGGACCCCTGGGGGTCCGCGGACCACAGTTTGGGAAACACTGTGATAGACCATATCATTTTTAAATTAAGGCCATCAGCTGTCCCACACATGTCACACTACACATAGAAATAGCGACATAGCTGAAACAAGGTGGTAGTCACATACTCAAATATGATAGATTACGTTTTCAGTTTGAAGCATGCACATCACTATCAACGGCTTACTTGCAGTGTAACTTTGCTTAGAGTAATATGGACTCCGACAGAGGTTAATACATCTAGCAACATATTTTAATCCTCATATTTTCTACCAGTTTCATTATAGAGGCAGAACTTTCCATGCCAGGCCTAAGCAAAAAGAAAGGCTGACTCTAGTCATGCCACTCTTCTAAATGTCAGCATCTTTCTAGCGATCTCCATGAGTGTGTCAGTGCCTTTTTAGGTGCAAGGTGACACATGTAAATACACCTATAGGTACTAGACTACCTCTGTTTGACACTGCATGCTCTCTAAATGTGAAGAAACTGCATTGATCCCTTTCTGCTCATAGTACAGGTCAGCTGAAATGAAGCAGTGTGTGCAAGTGCTTCCATGAGATCTGCCTAGGTAAGAGATCTGTGCTTTTGGGAATGAATGCTGAAGTAATTCTAACAAGCTGTGTGCAGTGATATGATAGACTGTATAGTTTTTAAGTGAGGGCCATCAGCTGCACCACATATGTCAGACCTCAAGAACATGAGAAGTACCCAAGACATGTCAGCAGTCAGACATTCAAACTTGACAGAGAACGCTTTCAGTTTAAAGCACACACCTCACTATCCACGGCGATCTTACAGTGTACATTTGCAGAGACTTATATGGACTCGGACAGAGGTTAGTACAACTGGCAACATGTTTTAAACCCAAATTTTCTCTACAATTTTAATTAGAGAGCAGAGCTCTCAATTCCAGGCTTAAGCCATAATTAAAGGCAGACTTCTGTCATGCCACTCTTCTAAATGTCACCATCTTTCTAGAGACCTCAATGAATATGCCTTCTTCTATTTAGGGACAAGGTGACACATGTAAAGAAGTCTATAGGTACTAAACTACCTCTGTTTCTGCTCTCTAAATGTGTTTAGAAGACTCTACATGGATCACTTTCTGCTCATTATACAGGGCAGACAGGTATGAATCTGTGTGTTCAAGTGCTTCCAGGAGGTCTTCCTAGCAAACAGATCTGTGCTTCTGGGACTGATAGGTGAAGTAGCTCGGACAATATGTGTTCTGGGGAATGATACACTATATAGTTTTTAAGTTATTGTCATCAGCTGCAGCACACGTGTCAGACTTCATGTACAAGTAGAAACATACCTGGCATATGTATGGTAGCAGTCAGACATTCAAACTTGACAGAGTACACTTTCAGTTTAAAGCACACACCTCACTATCTATGGCTTTCTTGCAGTGTACCTTTGCAGAGACTTATATGAACTCAGATAGAGGTTAATACATCTGGCAACCTGTTCCAAACCTCACTCTCTATACCAGTTTCATCCGAGAGGCACAGCCCTTAATGCCAGGTCTAAGCCAAAATTAAAGGCTGACTATCATCATGCCTCTCTTCTGAGTGTCAGCATCTTTATAGAGACCACAATGAGTGTGTTGGTGCCTTTTTAGGCACAAGGTGACATATGTAAAGAAGCCTATAGATACTAGATGTCCTCTATTTCACACCGCATGCTGTCTAAATGTGTGTAGTAGAAGCTGCATGCACCACTTGCGCTTTTTCCGTGGCAGCCACGTATAAATCTGTGTGTTCAAGTGCCTCCTTTACTCCTGCCTAGTTAAGAGATCTGTGCTTCTGGAACTGAATGCTGAAGTAGCTCTAAGAAGATTTGTGCAAGGGTATGATAGACTGTATACTATTTAAGTTAGAGTGATCAGCTACACCACAAGTGTCAGATTAAACATAGAAATGCAGACATACCTAGGACATGATAGGAGTCACACTTTCTAACGATACAGTACGCTTTAAGTTTAAAGCACACTCCTCACTACCTATAGCGTTCTTACAGTGTACCTTTGCAAAGACTTCCATGGACTCCGATCGACATGTTTTAAACCTTACTGTTCTCTACCACTTTCATTAGAGAGGCACAGCTCACAATACCAGGCCTATGCCAAAATGAAAGGCCGACTCCCTTCATGCCCTTCATGCCACTCTTCTGTCAGCATTTTTCTCGTGAATTCAATGAGTGTGTCAGTGCACTTTTAGGGGCAAGATGACACATGTAAATAAGCCTATAGGTACTAGACTATCTCTGTTTCACACTGCATGCTCACTAAATGTGTGTAGAAGAAACCGCATGGGTCAATTTCTACACATTATACATGGCAGCTGAGAATGACGGTGTGTGTTCAGGTGCCTCCATGACGTCTGCCTAGGAAACAGCTCTGTGCTTCTGGGACTGAATGCTGAAGTAGCTCTGACAATATTTGTTCAGAGGAATGATAGACTATATCATTTTTAAGATAGGGTTATCAGCTGCAGCACTTGTGTCAGATTACACATACAAGGAGAGACATACCTGAGACATGGTAGCAGACAAACATTCAATCTTGACAGAGTATGCTTTCAGTTTAAAGCAAATACCCCACACTCTAGGCCTTTTTGCAGTGTTCACTTGCAATTATTTAATGGACGTGGATTGATGTTAATACATCTGGCAACATGTTTTAAACCTCACATTTCTCTACCGGTTTTATCAGAGAGACTGAGCTCTTAATGCCAGGCTTAAGCCAAAATGAAAGGCTGACTGTAGTCATTTCGCTCTTCTGAGTGTTAGCATCTTTCTAGAGACCTCATTCAGTATGACAGAGCCTTTTTAGGGCCAACATGACACATGTAAAGAAGCCTATAAGTACCACACTACATCTGTGTCACACTGCATGCTCTCTAAATGTGTGTAGAAGAAGCTGCATTGGTCACTTTCTGCTCATTATACAGGGAGTCTGATATGAAACTGTGTTCAAGTGCTTCAATGATGTCTTCCTAGCAACCAGATCAGTGCTTCTGGGAGTGAAAGGTGAATTAGCTCTAACAATTTCAGTCCAGGAGAATGATAGACTGTATTGGTTTTAGGTTAGGTTCATCAGTGCAGCACACATGTCAAACTACACATACAAGTAGAGACATACCCGAGATATGGTAGCAGTTAGACATTCAAACTTGACAGAGTACGCTTTCAGTTTAAATCACACATCACATTATCTACGGCCTTCTTGCAGTGTACCTTTGCAGAGGCTTATATTGACTCCGATAGAGGTTACTACATCTGGCTGCATGTTTTGAAGCTCACTTCTCTCTACCAGTTTCATCAGAGAAAAAGAGCTCTCAATTCTAGGCCTAAGCCATAATGAAAGGCTAACTCTCGTCATGCCACTCTTCTGAGTAGTTGCATCTTTCTACAGACCTCATATTGTCAGAACCTTTTTAGGTGTAAGATAACACATGTAGAGAAGTCTGTAGGTACTAGACTACCTCTGTTTCACACTGTATGCCCTCTAAATGTGTGTAGAAGAAGTTGTTCATTATACTGATCAGCCGGTTATGAAGCTGTGTGTTCAAGTGCTTCCATGAGGGCTGCCTAGAAAACAGATCTGTGCTATTGGGACTGAATGCTGAAGTAGCTCTGACAAGATTTGCACACAAGTATGATAGAATGTATAGTTTTTAGGTTAGCGTCCTCAGCTGCAGCACAAGCGTCAGAAAACAAGTACAAGTAAAGATATATCCAAGACATGGTAGCAGTCAGACATTCAACTACCCAGAGTACACCTTCATAAAAGCACTCACCTTGCTATGTATGGTCTTATTGCAGAGTACGTTTGCAGAGACATATATGTTCTCGAATAGAGGTTAATACATCTGGCAGTATGTTTTAAACCTGACTTTTCTCTACCAGTATCATTAGAGAGGCAGAGCTTGCAATGCCAGTCCTAAGACAAAATATAACGCCGACTTCCGTCATGTCCCTCTTCTGAGTGCCATCATCTTTCTAGAGAGTTCAATGGGTGTGACAGTGCCTTCTTAGGGGCAAAATGACACATGTGAAGAAGCTTACAGGTAGTGCACTATCTCTATTTAAACTACATTTTCTCTAAAGGTGTGTAGAAGAAACTGAATGGGTCACTTTCTGCTCGGGCATCCCGGCATTAAGCTATGTGTTCGAGGGCTTCCACGAGGTATGCCTAGCAAACTGATCTGTATTTCTGGCACTTAGTGCTAAAGTAGCTCTGACAAGATTTGTGCAGGGGTATGACAGAACGTATAGTTTTTAAATTAGCGCTATCAGCTGCAGCACATGTAAATGTGGAGACATATTTATTTATTTATTTATTGAGCTTTTAGAGCGCGACAGCTACCCAAAAAGGGTTTCCCGGGGCTAACGAGAAAGAGAGCCTATGAGTGCAGCAAAATTACTATGGTGCAGAGAAGGGCTACTTATTGATTAAACAACCAAGTTTTGACCATACCCGAGACATTGTAGCAGTCGGACATTCAAACATGACACAGTACACTTTCAGTTAAAGCACACACCTCATTATCTATGGTCTTCTTGCAATGTACCTTTGCGGAGACATATATGGACTCGGATAGAAGTTAATACATCTGGCAGCATGTTTTAAACATCACTTTTCTCTAACACTTTAATTAGAGAGGCAGAGCTTGCAATGCCAGTCCTAAGCCAAAACATAATGCTGACTTCTGTCATGCCATTCTTATGAGTGTCAGCATCTTTCTAAAGACCTCAATAAGTGTGTCAGTGTCTTTTTAGGTGGAAGATGAAACATGTAAAGAATTCTATGGGTAATAGACTACCTCTGTTCACAACACATGCATTATATGCTGTTGACATGGTTCTATAAGTTCGGGACCCCAGTACTAACTTACCCCCCTAATGCGAGAATATATTAATTTGGTGGACATTCGGGTCTTCAAATAAATTGGAACAAGTCAACCATCATTCCCTTTACTGAAATAACTAAACCATGCTCGATAGAATTCTCATTAGAATGGCAGAATGACCCAATTAAATACCTAGGGATCTGCTATCATAGGGACCCTGAATTAGTCATACGGGCAAACTATGGCACAGCTATATGCAAATTGGATGAAAAAGTGGACAGATGGATCCAACTGCCACTATCATTGGCAGACAGACCAGCAATAGTTAAAATGGTCACATTGCCCAAATTCCTCTACCTCTTTAATAATATCCCCATAATACCACCAGCACCGGTTTTTAGTAGATTATCATCAGCAGTAACTAGACTTACCTGGGCCGGTAAGCAAGCCCGGATTGAAATGCGAGCCCATACACTACCTTACTCAAGAGGTGGATTTAAAGTACCAAACTTTCTCCTATAATATTTATGTGCACAAGCGCAATATGCGTATCACTGGTATCACCGTACTCGGTATATGCCACATCTGACAGTTGTGGATTGTGACGCACATCCAATCCCATTACACAACATACTGCCACACCAGCGCGACCATGTGGCCAAATAGGACATTAATACGATTTGCACTACAAACTCAGCGTGGCAGCGAATGGGGAATTAGCACATAAATTTCCATTATATGCACCAGCATTGCCACTACACCTCCCAGCTCTGTCAGTGACCCAGGAAAAAGTTGGAATGGAGTTATTACAACAGGTGGGAATAGTTCGAATGGAAGATCTTTATAAAGATGGTACCTTTATAGATACTGAGGAGCTTCAATATATCTGTACTCAAACCCTCCTATTCAAATGTACGTATCACCGATACCAAGTGCGATAAAAGACCTATACTCCACATTCCCTGCTGAACCACCTGTGATACGAGCATTGCCGATGATTATTACGACTCTCCATAATATAAATCTTGTCACAAAACTATATGCTCTCCTGCAAGAAGATATAAACAGCACCATGACTAAAGCATCAGATTGGTGGAACAAAATACTAGACCTACAGCTTTCGGATGAAGAATGGAATACCAGCTCCGCACTAACCGCTATGCTCACCCCAAATGGGAACCTGCGCATTAAGCACTATAAATATCTACACCAAACCTATCACATACCATTAAAATTGCATAAATGTGGGCTCCGATCCGACACAAGAAGCCAAAGATGCAATACAGATAATGCCGACTTCATACATTTGGCGTGGATGTGCCCTAACATTAGAGCATATAGGGAAGATATAACAAAGCTGTTAAGTGATATGCTGGGAACGAGAATAGAATGCGCACCTTGAGTATGCTTGATAGGACTAGTAACAGGGTTACAATCTCTCAAACGTAAATTTTGTGCAATAGCATTATTAATGGCGCAGAGAAGGGTTTCAATATGTTGGGGAGTTAAGCACTAACCAAGTGGCAGACAATGGCTTCATGATATGGCATATTGCAGAGACACTCCTAAGACATATGAGAAGGAACTCCCCACCAGATCTAGGCCAGGAGACTATTGGGTAACTCGGACTATTTACAAACACATTCCAATTTAGAAACATCAACTACTGTGCGTAATGATTTGTAATAGATGTAAATATTGTAAAATCTGTACTATGTGGTGTCGCTTAGCACTGGCAGGGCTATAGACTGTAACCCTCGATGCATCTTCCTTTGACATTTGTGAAGTGTCGTATGTAAACCTGTACTGGTACTGCACTTTGTTTTTGGTACTAGGTTCTAATAAAAAAAAAACGGACTATGCATTTCTCACTACTGCAAGATGCTCGTTATGATGAATCAGTATCACCAGTGTCACTTTTGGACGAGCTTCCTGAGGACAGGCTCGTATGTGTCACTGTTGTTATTTGTCCTTCTGAATGAGGAACTTTCACCATTGTTTATTGTTTTAGAACTGCAATTGTTCCTCGTTCATGCACTTCACGAGCCAAGAGCAATGTGCATGCAATGACTGCATTTCATCATGATCATACCTATAGTGTGTGAACCTGAGGTCATTGAAATCTACTTGGATGATGACTAAAAGAGTAACTCATGATTCAACAAGAGTCATGCACAAGATAAAGTCAGTGTAGTAAAGAAGAATAGTTACAACTATTTTTCTTTTTCTTTCAAAGCTGCATTATTTTTCCAGTTTGGCATATTCAATATCGTTCTTGGCCTGTTTAATCAACAAAACATATCTCTCTAAATAGATATGATATAATATTCTTTTATATTAAAAATAATGTATGCTCTCTTTAATATAAAGTAAGGTTTTAAATATTTCTTCTTAAATGCTTGAAATATGAAGGTTTGAGAAAAACTATTCATTCGAAGCTCACTGCATTGTTTTTTGCTATTTTATGTTATGTTATGTCAGCTTTCCAAATATTCAAATAAGTGTATTTGTGTTACGCTTTGCAATTATTTTGAATTATTTCAAATTGTCCAAGGAATAGAATGTTATATAGTTTTTTTCCGAGGGCATGGATTGTTCTGCAAAATCAAATCTAATCCTTCGGCATATATATATATATGTCCAAGTAGTCAGAGTCAGAAGTACAAGTCAGGGATGATGTAAAGATCCTAAGGCAAGACTCCGAGCAGGCTGAGACTCCATTTTTATCTTTTCTACTTAGTCATCAGCGTGTTTACCTTTGACGTAAATGCTGCCTGTCCCCATATTTCCATGAACATGGGAAGCTTTTAAGTGACATTGATAAGATACCTAAAACAAAAGTTAATACAAAATCAGTCTCAGACAATCGTCTTATTATCTGTGCTTCAGGTTCAGCCAACAGAAATACCAGTGATAACATAAACAATGTAGTCTGAATTGATGTGCATTTACCACATTTGATTTTACAAATCCCTCACCAAAATGGAAGATCTTCATTTAGTGTGATTCCAGTGGTTAAAGCGGTATTCATTTACTATTCATTTACTATTAAAATATAGTATTTATTTAGTATGCATGAAGACTAAGTAGTATGCCCACGAGCCGAAATATGCAAATGAGGGAATACTATTTCTACTCAACTACCCTTCAAATACATAATGAACACTTCTATTGATTGCTAAAAGAAGACTAATAGTACTCTAGGAGAAGAGTATTTGAAGCTTAGTAGTATTCTGTTAGGGTTTATTTGCCGCTCTTGTGCTATTTCAAGAACAAAATGAAGGCTAGTCTCATAGATTGTGACCACAATTTGAAGACTAGTGGTATTCTTTGTGAGCAATATCTTAATACTAACAGCAATGATTGAGAAGGGGGGGCGCGGTGGGGGGGAGGGTCGCGGGGTGGTGGGGGAGGAGGGTCGCGGGGTGGTGGGGGAGGAGGGTCGCGGGGTGGTGGGGGGGTAGGGTCGCGGGGTGGTGGGGGGAGGGTCGCGGGGTGGTGAGAGGGAGGGGTCGCGGGGTGGTGGGAGGGAGGGGTCGCGCGGTGGAGGGAGGGGTCGCGCGGTGGTGGGGAGGGGTCGTGCGGTGGTGGGGAGGGGTCGCGCGGTGGTGGGGAGGGGTCGCGCGGTGGTGGGGAGGGTTCGCGGGGTGGTGGGAGGGAGGGGTCGCGGGGTGGTGGGAGGGAGGGGTCGCGCGGTGGAGGGAGGGGTCACGCGGTGGTGGGGAGGGGTCGCGCGGTGGTGGGGAGGGGTCGCGCGGTGGTGGGGAGGGGTCGCGCGGTGGTGGGGAGGGGTCGCGCGGTGGTGGGGAGGGGTCGCGCGGTGGTGGGGAGGGGTCGCGTGGTGGTGGGGAGGGGTCGCGCGGTGGTGGGGGGTCGCGCGGTGGTGGGGGGGGTCGTGCGGTGGTGGGCGGGTCGTGCGGTGGTGGGGGGTCGCCCGGTGGTGGGGGGGTCGTGTGGTGGGGGGGTCACGTGGTGGGAGGGTCGCGTGGTGGGAGGGTCGCGCGGTGGTGGTGGGAGGGTCGCGTGGTGGGAGGGTCGCGCGGTGGTGTTGGGAGGGTCGCGTGGTGGGGGGGTTACGCGGTGGTGGTGGGGGGGTTACGCGGTGGTGGTGGGGGGGTCGCGCGGTGGTGGGGGGGTCGCGCGGTGGTGGGGGAGTCACGCGGTGGTGGGTCGCGTGGTGGGGGGGTCGCGCGGTGGTGGTGGGGGTCTCGCGTGGTGGGGGTCGCGTGGTGGGGGGTCGCGCGGTGGTGGTGGGGGGTTGCGTGGTGGTGGGGGGGTTGCGTGGTGGTGGGGGGTCGCGTGGTGGGGGTGGTCGCGCAGTGGTGGGAGGATCGCACGGTGGTGGGGTAGTCACGCGGTGGTGGGGTGGTCACGCGGTGATGGTGGGAGGGTTGCGCGGTGATGGTGGGAGGGTTGCGCGGTGATGGTGGGAGGGTTGCGCGGTGGTGGTGGGGGGGTCGCGCGGTGGTGGTGGGGGGGTCGCGCGGTGGTGGTGGGGGGGTCGCGCGGTGGTGGGGGGGTCGCGCGCGGTGGTGGTGGGGGGGTCGCGTGGTGGCGGTGGGGGGGTCGCGCGGTGGTGGTGGGGGGGTTGCGCGGTGGTGGTGGTGGGTATTGCGTGGTGGTGGGGGGTTGCGCGGTGGTGGGGGGGTCGCACGGTGGTGGGGGGGTCACGCGTTGGTGGGGGGGTCGCGCGGTGGTGGGGGGGGTCGCGCGGTGGTGGGGGGGTCACGCGGTGGTGGTGGGGGGTCGTGCGTGGGGGGGTCGCGCGGTGGTGGTGGGGGGGGTCGCATGGTGGGGGGTCGTGTGGTGGTGGTGGGGGGGTCATGTAGTGTTTTTGGGTTTAGGGTAGTGCTGGGGGGTCATGCTGGGTAGTGTATGAGTGTAGTGACCGGACTGGGGGTCGGGAGAGGGTCGTGCTGGGGGTAGTGTTTTAGGGTTTAGGGTAGTGTTGTGGTGTTTGTGTAGTGTAGGGTAGTGTTTTAGGGTTTAGGGTTGTGCAGGGTAGTGTTTGAGTGTAGGGACCGGACTTGGGGTCGGGGTTGTGATTGGGGGTAGTGTTTTAGGGTGTAGGGTAGTGTTGTGGTGTTTGTGTAGTGTAGGGTAGTGTTTTAGGGTTTAGGGTAGTGCTGGGGGGTCGTGCAGGGTAGTGATTGAGTGTAGGGACCAGACTGGGGGTTGAGGGAGGGTCGTGCTGGGGGTAGTGTTTCATGATTTAGGGCAGTGTTGTGGTGTTTATGTAGTGTAGGGTAGTGTTTTAGGGTTTAGGGTAGTGCTGGGGGGGTCGTGCAGGGTAGTGTTTGCTTCTAGGGACCGGACTGGGGGTCGTGCTGGTGGTAGTGTTTCAGGGTTTTGGGTAGTGTTGTGGTGTTTGTGTAGATTAGGTTAGTGTTTTAGGGTTTAGGGTAGTGCTGGGGCATCGTGCAGGGTAGTGTTTGAGTGTGGGGACCGGACTGGGGGTCGGGGGAGGGTCGTGCTGGGGATAGTGTTTTAGGGTATAGGGTAGTGTTGTGGTGTTTGTGTAGTGTGGGGTAGTGTTTTAGGGTTTAGGGTAGCGCTGGATGGGTCGTGCAGGGTAGTGTTTGCTTGTAGGGACCGGACTGGGGGTCGTGCTGGTGGTAGTGTTTTAGAGGTTTGGGTAGTGTTGTGGTGTTTGTGTAGTGTAGGTTAGTGTTTTAGGGTTTAGGGTAGTGCTGGGACATTGTGCAGGGTAGCGTTTGAGTGTGGAGACCGGACTGGCCATCTGGGGAGGGTCGTGCTGGGGGTAGTGTTTTAGGGTTTAGGGTAGTGTTGTGGTGTTTGTGTAGTGTAGGGTAGTGTTTTAGGATGTAGGGTAGTGCTGGGGGGCGTGCAGGGTAGTGTTTGAGTATAGGGACTGGACTGGGGGTCGGGGCATCGTGCTGGGGGTAGTGTTTTAGGGTGTAGGGTAGTGTTGTGGTGTTTGTGTAGTGTAGGGTAGAATTTTAGGGTTTAGGGTAGTGCTAGTGGTCATGCAGGGTAGTGTTTGAGAGTGGGGACTGGACGGGGGTCGGGGTAGGGTCGTGCTGGGGGTAGTGTTTTAGGGTTTAGGGTAGTGTTGTGGTGTTTGTGTAGTGTAGGGTAGAATTTTAGGGTTTAGTGTAGTGCTAGTGGTCATGCAGGGTAGTGTTTGAGTGTGAGGACCGGACTGGGGGTCGGGTGAACGTTGTGCTGGGGGTAGTGTTTTAGGGTTTAGGGTAGTGTTGTGGTGTTTGTGTAGTGTAGGGTAGTGTTTTAGGATGTAGGGTAGTGCTGGGGGGCGTGCAGGGTAGTGTTTGAGTATAGGGACTGGACTGGGGGTCGGGGCATCGTGCTGGGGGTAGTGTTTTAGGGTGTAGGGTAGTGTTGTGGTGTTTGTGTAGTGTAGGGTAGAATTTTAGGGTTTAGGGTAGTGCTAGTGGTCATGCAGGGTAGTGTTTGAGAGTGGGGACTGGACGGGGGTCGGGGTAGGGTCGTGCTGGGGGTAGTGTTTTAGGGTTTAGGGTAGTGTTGTGGTGTTTGTGTAGTGTAGGGTAGAATTTTAGGGTTTAGTGTAGTGCTAGAGGTCATGCAGGGTAGTGTTTGAGTGTGAGGACCGGACTGTGGGTCGAGTGAACGTTGTGCTGGGGGTAGTGTTTTAGGGTTTAGGGTAGTGTTGTGGTGTTTTTTGTAGTGTAGGGTAGTGTTTTAGGGTTTAGGGTAGTGCTGGGGGGTCGTGCAGGGTCGTGTTTGAGTGTGGGGATCGGACTGGGGGTTGGGGGAGGGTCGTGCTGGGGTTAGTGTTTTAGGGGTTAGGGTAGGGGTGTGGTGTTTGTGTAGTGTAGTGTAGGGTAGTGTTTTAGGGTTTAGGGTAGTGCTTGGGGTCATGCAGGGTAGTGTTTGAGTGTGTGGACCGGACTGGGTGTCGGAGGAGGGCCGTGCTGGGGGAAGTATTTTAGGGTTTAGGGTGTTCTCTACTCTGCAATTAAACCTACAGTGCACGCATTATCAGAGACTTCAATGCTTAAGGCCAATGTGCTATGCAGATAATGAATCCCAAATTCAGTTTATTTTCGAACAGTTGCTTTTTATATATGTTATTAGCTCAATGTCCGAGCCCTTGTCCTCCAGGCGCCTGCTGTAAAGACGGATCTTTACACTTGCACTTTGAACAGCCGTGAGGTTTTCTGAAGGGCCATGAGTGGCATTGACAGGAGCTGAATGCCCCAGTTGTCTTCCATTAGAAGCAGTGCGGGGGCAGTCCGTGCAGGGGCTTAAGATGTCCCGTGCAGATGAGCATACCTAGAACAAGCCATCAGATACAGCTAAGTGTTAGAAAAGAAATCAGCCCTTTTCTATCCCAGTGTTGCACACATTACACGAGAGCTCACGGTGCCAGCTTTCTCCTACCCAAGTGTTTCTCCCATAGTGCACTAAAGAGCTCACGTGGACAAAGGCAGCATAATACCAGTGGGGCAGCACAGTATGCTAAGTACAGAGTTTTAGCTTACGTGTTTTAAGCCACGCCCTTAATAACATCGGCCACCCGGGCGGAGCCTGCTGCCCTCAGCAGTGCATGTTTGCCTTGCGTACTGGCTGTGGCCGCGCTGCGGGTGGGATGTGATCACCTCACGTCATGGCCGTTGATTCTGGAACAAAGTGAGATTGGAGGATTCAGGAAGGCGGGGATTCGACTGGAAGCGTGCCGCCCGCTGGAGGCCAGTCACTGTGTGATGTCCTCGAGGACCGAGGTATTCTGTGCTTTTAATAAGATTTGTTTTTTTTATAGCGCGTGCTGAGTAGCATATTCTTATGAAACCACGCTGAATGAACCCCACACCCTGTGGTTCCGCAGCAGCCCAGACAGCACACCAGGCCACACTGTAGTGTGCCTCTACTGCACTGAGCCTCAGAATTATGATTCCCAGGCCGCCGGCGTTTGCCACTGGAGTTATTGGGGCCTCGGCGAGGAGAGGCCAGAATTGCCACTCGCCTAATTTAAGTGAATGGCAGGGCTGGCTGGTAGTACCCTTCCATTTCTGAAGCAGTTGTAAGATTTTCTTAGAGTTTCTTGTTGCTGAAATGGGTGTAATTTCCGATATTTAGGTTTCCCTATTCTTCATTGCTTGATTTTGCTTGCGAGAAAATGTCACTCAAAATCGTTGAAATGTCACTCATAATTACTCTGAAATTTTGGAAATGTCACACATAGCAATCTGAAACCTTGGCAGTATTGTTTTGTTATTTCTGCAGCCTTGGCTTTTTGTTCCCAACATCACTTCAAGATGGGGGGTAAACAGTCTGATTCACAAACTATTTATTCGTCCTTCTTTTGTGTCTTTACTTTTAACTTTACTTTATTCCGAAGTGCGGGAACGTAGCGATTGCGTGGTTACGTCAATCCCAGGATGCCTCATGACATGGCTCCCTCTTCCCAACCGCCGGGGGCAATTGAGACTCCGAGAGTCCACATCTCATGGGAAGCTTTGGCAGAGTTAAGGTACAGTGGTTCCCAATCTGTGCGGCGCCGTGCAAGCACAGTGTTCGGGAACCACTGCTTTAAATACTGAACTGATACCGTCAAGAGGCTGCCAAAACTCCATACAAACGGCGCCTATAACGATCCTACTGTCAGCAGGCAATTGAGGGATTTTCCGATGTCCCCTCTCGCAGCGTGCTACTTAGAACTTGCCCCTTACGTAAATAATTAGCGTGGCTGCTAACTGGAGGTTTCCGGGCGGAGACTTCTAGAAGTAGCAGGGAACAGAGGGGCATATTACCAAAGGCCTTATCGGCGCTTTAGCGGGAATTTTTCCCTCTAAAGCGGCGATCATTTTATCGCCCTATTACCTAGCTGTCGCTAACACCAGTTAGCGACAGCTAATAGACGATAGCGGGCATTTTGGGGCCCACTTTGCATGTCAGCGATAATTATCGCTAATGACATGCAAAGTGGGCGTGCCAAGATGTTAGCGACTGTTCATCGCTATCCCCTATTACTAAGCATGGGCGGATTTTGCGAATTGGCAATCCGCGAACTTGCGTATTTACGGATTCGCAATCCGCAAAATCTGCGAACTCTCGCGAATTTGTGGATTTTTTTTTTTTTTGTGTTCGCAAGGATTTCTGCCAGTTCGCGAGTGTTCTGTACCAGTTCGCAATTGCGAACTTACTTGTCGGCTCGCAACAGCCGCGACTATGTTGTTTCTACATCTAGTTCATCATCACAGGTTCACAGCACCCTCTGTTTCACCACTGCCACCCTCTGGTACACCCATGCCAACCTCTGGTACATCACTGCCACCCTCTGGTTGGTTTATCACTGTAGATTATGGGGGTGAAAAAAAGCAAGCACACCTGCCCTGCTTCAACTGACACGAATTAATTTGGGGTTGATTAATGTGTCACTGAATTTTAACTTCCAGGCTGGCTGGCACCTGCTTCCTTATCTGTAATTTGCTTTCTGTTGCAGTGCACTTTTTTTTCACAGGACCTTTATGGCCTATAGTTGCAAGCAGGCAACTGAACTCTGAAGGGGCCCCTCAGGAAGCACTACAGGGAATGGTTACTAATGATAAGATTGAACTTTTGCACCTGCTGAGTGCTTTCAGTTTTGTCTGTAATTGCTTTCTGTTGCAGTGTAATTTTTTTAACAGGACCTTTGTTGTATACTTGTAGCTATTCTCTGAGCCTGCTGTGAGGGTCAGAGCAGGGTCATAGAATAGTTGCAAGTAGGCAAATGAACTCTGAAGGGGCCCCTCAGGAAGCACTACAGGGAATGGTTACTAATGATAAGATGGAACTTTTGCACCTGCTGAGTGCTTTCAGTTTTGCAAAAATCCAAATATCCAGCAGCATCCACAAAAAGTAATCCTTCCAGGTCAAGATCCAAATCAAAGTGACCAGCACATGACGAAAGCACTGGGAGGAGCCTGGTGGACAGGAACAGGAAGTTGGAGACCGTGGGGCACTTCCTTCCTCCCACCCCCACCCCCCAAAATGGACTCTTTGCAAAGAAAAAGTGCAGGCAAATGTCAACCTGAGGAGTTATTCTGATAAAAATCATAATTTTCAAGGTTTATGCTGCCTGCTGGTGGATTTCTTGTGTGAAATTGCAAATTTTGCAATCTCGCAATTGCGAGATTGTCGCTGCCCGCCGCATCTACGTGTTCGCAAGTGTTTACTCCCGCAAAATTGTATAGTATTCTAGTTGGCAAGTGCGACCAATCAAAAAATCCGCTTCGCACGGATTTTACTAATTTTCGGCAAGTTCGCGAGAGTTCGCGGATTGCGAATTTACCGAAAATCCGCAAAATCCGCGAGCGGAACGGATTTTACGCCCATGCTTACCTATTACCAACTTTTGAAAATAATCGCACTAAGCGAGATTATCTGCAAAAGCTAACGCCTGCCCAGAGCAGTTCTTAGCCATTTTCTCCAATGGTAGGTGGATAACATGGCTAAGAGCATTTGCTCGGTAATGCATGAATATCGCTGACTTTTCAGCGATGTTCATGCATTTCGGCCGATTTTTATAGCTTAGGAGATAAACCTTGATAATATCAAGACTCCTAAGCGATAAAAATAGGCGAAGCTCGGCGATATAATTTTGCCCGCTAACCAAGCTTAGCGATAATTATTGCTATAGCTTGGTAATATGCCCCACAGTTCCAAGACCGACCCTAGAGAGGAAGGTGAGTTTCAATATCTTCCCTCCCCAACTGCCTCTGTCTAAAATCCTAAGTTGCTGCACCTAGCCTCTCCCCTTCTTATGGGACTCGTTTCCTTGCGAGCTGCCACATCCCTTTACCTCTTGAATATGTGAAACTATATTAAGCCTAACTAAACTTTGTTCTTAATTATTTTTCTTCATTTCTGTAATACCTTAACTGAGAAACTATTCCAGGGGTCATGAGGGGCTCCACTGTCCTAGAGCAGAGCAGGGCGCCAGTTTTTATGCGCCTGCGTTTTGTAAAGTCCATTCATGTAACCCTATATTTCTCCAAACTAGTCTCTATTTTAAACAGCTCAGCTCTAATTTATACAGCTCAGCTCATCAACAGAAAATGGCAAACTTTGATCGCTGTTTCCGAGCTGTACTCACAGAGAATGAAGCTCTAACTTGGAGAAACATCAGAATATATGAATTAATTGAGTTTGTTCTCTGCCGGCGCAGAACAGGCCCACGACTCTGCGCCCAACCAGGGCACCTAAGCGTGATACCGAGACACGTTTGTCTTAGCAGGTGGTTGCAAATGACTACACCTCAGGTGACACAGGCACTTTAAAAGGCGCCTTTGAAACATCGAATATGCCATGAGGGAACATTTCAGATTCAAAATATTAAAAACACATTCCCCTCTTGTACAAGGTGACTTTCAACAGCTGGCACAGAGTAGCTACTAGATAGAACGCAGCTGCAGTGTGAAACCTCAAGTAGACTGAAAGAACGGCATGTGCTACTTAATACAAAAATAGCAGGTTGTCATCATTTTATATCATCACCTGGTTGTCTTGCCTATAAGCAAATAACTAATTGTGTGCATCCAATATACCCACATTACACCGTATACATTTCAGGAGCTGAATTGCAGTGAGAGACTGTTCTGCTAGAAATGTCAGAACATGTCAGTAACCTGACAGGGTGCGTCTCCTTGCATTGACTCTGTGGATCATAGCTTTCGTCAGTGGATTGCTGGGACTCGTGTGAAGCTATTTATTACATTTTATGCACCAAAATAAAAACCTGTTCTCTTCATTCGGCTCCACAACTCCATGAAGGGAATATGCTGACAGCAATAGACTTCTGCCTGTCCCTCTCTTCAGGGACCCCACACGTTCCCTTCTTTCTGTTCCTCGTTCCTTCTCCTTTCTAGGCTTGTCCAGTCTATTACACTTAGTAGAGTAAAACCTGTGTTTTGCTGTATTCAAGAAATAATGTGGGCATTATGCCCTCCATGCTTGCCTTCCATTGAACACTGCAGGTGGACAGAAGGCTTTGAGTTGAAGGGGAATACTAAAGCAGCCTAAAAAAAGTAAGGGGATTCCTAAAATTGATGTGATGCATGTAGTTGGATTCGGCAAGGTGCAGGGAAACAAAGAGATTCATTGGAAAGGAGAGCATGTGAGCTGGACATCCCTTACCTGGAAGGTAAAACTGAACGTATTTTGTCTTCTTCCTCACCATAGGGGATGCAACATCTTGGTCCACCCTGGGCCTCAAAAGTCAGTATTTCTTGTGGTCGCTTGAATGGATGCTCAGGTGATTGCATGAAGTGTTGGCCCAGGAGGACAACAGGCAGGGCATAGAAAAGGAGAAGGATGTCAAACTGGGGTTCTTCTTGACCTACTTGAAAGATGCAGTTTCTTGGAAGATATCGTCATGGCTAGCCTTCTATTTACTCCTATCCATCATAGTTTCCTTCCCAACGTTGTCTGAATTCGCAAAGCATGGTGGTGATAACTTGGTCCTTGTGCTATCATTTTCTGTTTTGACAATATTTATGGAAGCTTGGTCCTGAGCTGGATGGTCACAGTGCATTTCTTTCCCCATTTTTTGTCTTCTTGACTGCTCCTTTGTTGATCATTTTGTCGTGGATTTTTGCTCTTGTTCTTCAGCTGAATTTCTGAGTGGAACTCTTGGTCTCGAAGATCTATGTTCAGGTTGGTTTGTGTTAGACTGGCATCATTGGCGTGGGTTTCCTCTGCATTTTTTCCTTTGCCTCCCCAGTTTCTGCTGGATGTTGGACTTCGTTTTGCTGGTTTAGATGTTTTGGGCACTTTGCCACTGCTGTTCAGTGCCAAAGTGCAAGTGCTCCCTTTGTCAATTGTTGTTATGGATTGGTGATGCAATGATTGTCATATTTGACTTACTAGTCAGATCCTACTACAGTGCACTATGTGTGCCCAGCGCCTGTAAGTCAAATGCTGCTAGTGGGACTGCAGCACTGATTGTGCCACCCACATAAGCATCCTGTAAATGTAACTCAGACCTGCTATTGCAGTGCCTGTGTGTGGTCTGCCATGTCAACCTGACAAGTGCACCCACTTGCCAGGCCCTAATTTTTCTTTTTTTTGTGGAGTTTTATATAGCGTGAACGAGACCCGAAGGTATCAGAGAGCTTTACATGAGCACTGGTTACGTTACAGATACACATTCATTTTTGTGAGGCACGGGGAGATTAAGTGATTTGCCCAGAATCACAGAATGTTGAGCATCCTTGCCGAGCCTTGAATCCTGTTCCCCAGCTCCATGGTTGACCACCTTAGCCTCTAGGTCACATTCTCTCATTTTCTTACATGTTAGTCACCACCCTAAGGTAGGCCCAAGTTACCCCTGTGGGCAGGGTGCAGTGTATATGAAAGGTGGGGCATTCCCTGATGTGTGTGGAATGTTCTGATAGTGAATTACTGCAAATTCCGTCTTTCAATATTGTAAGGCTATCTGTCCCCATAGGATAGAATGGGGAGTTTTCTCATAACATCTTATGAGCATTACTGCCCATGGGAGCAAGATTGAAAAATAAAGTTTGATATGCCTGAACTCAGAATTTTAAGATGCATTTTTTAGTTAGGGTGATTTTTACAATCTGTTTTTTGAAAATACCACTTTTAGAAAGTAGGTATTTTTTTGCCTACCATTCGGTGTACCTCAGCAAGGATGCGTATTGACTGTCTGGCTTTGGAGTGACAGGAGCTGGTGAGGTGCTGTGGCCCCAGAGAGTCTTGATGAGCCAGGGCTGGGCTGAATAGACCTTGTTTGCATTTAGAGTAGGAGGAGGAGATTTCCTTTCACCTGAATGGGCCTGGTCTGCCTTCCACAATGCTGAATCCACCTCCTGCCAGGCAGTTGCAACTGTGAGGACAGAACTGGCTTTGGCTGGGCACAGACACTCCCTGCCTTCAGAGATTTACTGTATAAAAGAGGGGCCCAGACCACAGACTAGATCATTCTGGTAATCAAAAGGAACATTTGCCAAGGAGAAGGGCTAGAGAAACTGAGGATAAGTACTGCCCTTTTGCTGTGTGCTGTCTGGGGTTGGCCTGCAGTGGCTGCTTCTGCCAAGGAAAGGAGAGAGGCCTTTGCTGTGTCCCCTACTTGATGACGATCTCCAAAGGCTTGTAAGAAGAGCTTGACTCCAGTTATGAAGTCTCAGGGATACAAAGACTTCACAACCAGCTCCCCTGAACTTCCTTGCTGGGAATTCCGATCTGATAAGAGGGGACTGCTGCTGTTTTGGACCTCTGGAGGTTTTGCCACTGGGAGCTGGAAAAGAAACTATCACAGCGCCTGCTCAGCTCAAGAAATCACTAAATGCCAAGATCTTCACACTGATCCTGATGCAGGCCCTGCTGTACAGCTGCAAGAACCAACGCATCGTGGGACTACAGCTGGAGAGAGCCACACAGTGTTTCTGCATCGAGAACTAATGCATCCCTGATCCTCACACATCGCATCTGGGCGCCACGCCGACAAGAATACACAGTAAGACACCAATGCATCACCTTCCCGCACAGTAAGTAACCGACGCATCACCTTCCCTTTCAGTAACGATCCAACGCATCACTTCCCCCTGCATGGCAGTAGGGCACTGACGCATCACCTCCCCTGAAGTAAGGAACCAACACATCACCTCCCCTGAAGTAAGGAACCGACACATCACCTTCCCTTGGCGTAAGGAACCAACACATCACCTACCCTGCGCGACCCCGCCCCGTGTGATCCCCCCCTGGTGCAAACACCCCCCCCAGCATGACCCCACCCCCCTGGCACAAACCCCCCGGCACAAACCCCCCCCCCGACACAACCCCCCCCTGGCGCGGGAACCCACCCCCATGCGAACACGCCCCCACCCCGCAAGCACAACCCCCCGCCCCTTCACAATCATTGCCGTTAGTATTCAGTTAGTATTCAGATATTGCTCACAAAGAATACCACTAGTCTTCAAACAGTGGTCACAATCAATGAGACTAGCCTTCATTTTGCTCTTGAAATAGCACAAGAGCTGCAAATAAACACTAACAGAATACTACTAAGCTTCAAATACTATTCTTCTAGACTACTACTAGTCTTCTTTTAGCAATCAATTGAAGTGTTCATTATGTATTTGAAGGGTAGTTGAGTAGAACTAGTATTCCCTCATTAGCATATTTCGGCTCGTTGGCATACTACTTAGTCTTCATGCTTACTAAATGAATACTATATTTTAATAGTAAATGAATAGTAAATAAATACCACTGTAATCACTGGAATCACACTAAGTGAAGATCTTCCATTTTGGTGAGGGTTGTAATCTTACTTATGGAAGCCTTGATGCCTATGCGTCAAAATGTATGAGTGTTTTCCTAAAGTTCTGATTACAATAAACTATACCTTCCAGAATGGAACTCTATGCACACAGAGGAAGACGTACCAGATAAAATCAAATACCAGAGAGCAAGGGGAATGGGATTGAGAGTTAGAGAGAGAGTGGCATACAGAATGTTCTGGCCTTCTGTGTGACCACTCTCTCTGGTGTAACATTTCTGGGTACAGAATGGTTATGAACTGAGGCTCTATGGTAGCTATAAGCCGTAACCATAGCAGACGGAACATTACCTTGGGGTGGACGTGAAACTGTGAATGAACTATACAGCACGCCAAATACCAATGTAAAACTGATAGTTGCCTGCCAGCTTCCTTAAGCTTACAGGCTGTGTAAATAGCACCTCTGCTTGTCACGAGTTGGATGTCCCACCAGCCTTATACTCATAGCACCTCAGCCACCAACAGTCAGTGCACCCAAGTCTTAAAGGAACTCCTCAAAGGTCTTCTTGTAGAAGTCTTCAATTTGTGAATCCCTTGCTGATTCCTGACAATAGGGCTGGAGCATGAGTTTATGTGGGCTCTGGCTGCAATGCATGTGTGAATCTAGTCTTTAACAACTTATGAGATTTCAGGTAGTAATGGATGCATAGCTGAAACATTATTCTCTGTAACTAACAATGTTTTGCTGGGTGATGCAATTAATTTTTTTGATGTAGTGTTAGAGTTGGATGGGCTCTAAACTGAAACAAAATGGTGTTTCAGCTACAATGTGATGGGGAACTTGTGCTTTACAAAATATGAGTTGAGCTGTGTAAGCAATAGTGAGGTAGTTTTATCAAGTGTGCAAATGGACATTTATCTGCAATTGATGATGAAACTGTGCTCTGGACCAGATGAAGACAGGTGACTCTTTGAGGGATATGGAATCCTCAAACTTCAAATTGTCCCCTTAAGGAGAGAATGTTGACTCTTCAAAAACTGGAACTATGTCCCTCTTTATAAATGGCCTGATAAATTCCGATATTACATTAAATTCTGTAACTCCACATAATAGACTCATGAATTTTGAGGTATTTATTGCACCCAATAAATACTGAGTATTAAAACACACATTCCAAGATACATTTTGGCAGTTCAAACTAGCCAACTTTTTTTAGGGTGTTAAATGCTGGCCAATTCAGATTTTGGTATGGTAAGCACTGCAACAGGCATATTATGCCCCATTTCAAGGACAACCCTCAGAATAAGGAATAACTATCACACACAATAAATTATGGGGCATATTCTCAAGGACTTATCGTGGAGTTAGCTGCACTTTATCGCAGCCAAAGTGGCGATAAGTATATATCGCCCTATTCACAAGCTGGTCCTAACAGCCGATATCACCAGTTTACCTGCGATAGCAGCCGTAAAAAACATTACCACAGATGACATCGGCAACTAACGCTAATAAAATTGAGAGTAGGCATTCCAGTGCAAAAATCTGTGAAAATACCACTTTGCAACATTCTCAACGACCAGCCAGATCAGTGACAAGATCACAAAACATGCGATGAGGTGCATTAGCAGCAGGTATTTAACACCTGCTCTTACCTGGTGTAAAGTCGAATGACAACCTGCACTATAAAAGGGAGCCCAGCCCAGAGCCAAACCTGAAGAACAATAGATGCAATGGAGCTACTGATCATGCAGCTTGGAGCCCCAAGAGGGCGAAAATACCCACCACCACCCCAAGACCCGCCACTCCCGGACCCCTCCCCGCCCTCCCCCCGGACTACCACAGAGGCAGCACATACAAAGACAGCGGACCTTCAGAAAATGCACCAGCCTCACAGACTTAACACCAGAGTATGTCATTGCCCACTACAAGCTCAAAAGGGCAACCATCCTCCGTATCCTGACCATCATTGCCCACAGGCTGATGGTACCAACACAGCGGACAACCAAAATCCCTCTGCAGACAAAGCTGTTGGTTGTGCTGCACCTGTTGGCCTCTGGGACCTTCTAACCAACAACTGCCAGAGTTGGAGGAGTTTCACAGCAAGCACTATCAAAGTTCATCACAACTATCTTGGATGCCATCATCAGCTTGGTACCCCAGCACCTTCACTTCCCCCGCACTGCGCAGGAACAGCTCGAGACCAAGCAAGGCTTCTACATCATAGCTGGCTTCCAGCACGTGTTGAGGGCAATTGACTGCACACATGTCCTACTTGTGCCCCCTCCCGACACTGCAGACAATTACCGCAACAGAAAGCACACGCATTCCAACAATGTGCATGCAACAGTGGACCACCGGGGACTCTTCACCAATGTCGTCACCAACTACCCAGGCAGTGTGCATGATTCCTACATCTTCCGACAGTCCATCATCAACCAGCACTTTCAGGATGGCACCAACGGAAATGCACTGCTTGTTGGTGGGTACCAATTGAACACAACACGCACCTCAACTCAACAACCAAGCAACTCACAACGCTGGGAATGCACATGTTACAAATTCACATACAACTTGCCAAACAACAGGCCCACCAACCAGACATGACAGCCCAACTTACTGTGGTAACCCGGGCTAGCCATGTACATAAGCCATCAACGGCATGACACCTCAGACACACAATAGCAGATTTTGGGGAGAGGTGGGAACCAGGCATGTGCGAAGGAGGCAAGAGACCCATGAGTGAGAATGTACACAATGCCAAGTGTGGCATGTATGTGCTGGTCAGACTGCAGTATGCAGACCACAGACATATCCATGTCCACATACACTGCTGGTGTTTGGAGTATAGAGGACAGTGGACGCAACCATGTTACCTCAACCAGTAGGGGCGATCGCGGAAATGTAGCTTGTTACATCCCCTCTGTAAGGGTGAGAGGAGTGCGCTGGCACAGTGTACACCAGGCTAGCGTAGGGGTGTGAATAAAAAGCAGGTAGCTCTGGGTGTGGTTCTCTTCTGGAATGAGCAGTGTGCCTGCCTCTCACCCCGCCACAATGCCGAAGCCGTGAGCGGTGGTGCCTGCAATCCTGTGTGCCTGCTGCACCCCAGGCCGCTGGTCCCCAGACCCGACTTGCCCGCCCCTGGGCACCCAGTCCTCACTGCTCACCTGCCAACACTGGCGTGTGTCAAAGAGGGCCCACCACGTGCTGGTGCAAGCTCCAAGCCCAAAGCACGCAACCGTGGCAGCCTCCTCAGACCATCACGGCCTCTGCGACACAGGCCCCCAGCACTCCTTTCTCGTTTGTTGTGGTGGGCCTCAGCTAGGCCTACCAGTACTAGGGGTTCGCCCTTCTCTGCACAAGTCCTCAGACCAATAGAATAGAAGTTGGCACGGAAACTGGAATATAAAACAAAGTGTTTATTAATCTCATGAGGTGGAACTACATTCACACAACACCCTTCGGTAGTGTATGAAAAAGCACACTGAACAGAAGGAACATGGTCCTTTTATACCCACAGAGGGGCTCAGAAGAAGGCGGTACGAGTACAGAAGAGAAGGTTTACATACACAAAAGGTCATAAAGAAATGCACAGTCAACAGTAGGGAGGAGCTAGCAGTTTGCTGACTCCGGTATGAATACCCTGACAGTTACAGACTAGAACAGGTGTATGAACAGTTACAGTTTCTTCTGTGCATGTGCAGAATAGCAGTGCCTAAATATAGTCTGTCTACAAGCAGAGTACAAGAGTAAACGACAGCAAGGAAGGACAGAGCACATGGTGAGAACATGATAGACAAGATGGCCGCAGAAAACAAAGATGGCTTCAGCTAAATGCTAACACCGATCACTGCCAAATTACAACTTGTTGACGTGCTCCACCGCTTTCTCCGGCCTACACTGCGGTCTAGTAGGTCACATATTTGGAATTGAGTCTTGATATCATGATGGCCGAGTTCATATGTCCATGAGACATTTGACATCACTGTACTCCCTCGATGTGGTGCCACCAACTCTGTGTATAGCATTCCAATGACACATGTCTGTGGTCCCTTGCTGACTACTGCCTTCGGCCTACACTGCGGTCAAGTAGGTTACTAATTTAGAACTGAATCTTGATTTCTCAATGGCAGATGACATATCATTGTACTCAAGGAGAAGAGTAAGAGGAAGACGTGGTTCAGTCGGAGGAAAAAAGGATCATCGTTATGGAGGTGATCAAACTCTACCAACAACTGCTCTTGTGCCACCAACTCTGTGCATCGCAAGCCAATGGCACGTGGCTGTGGGCCCCTGCTGACCGCTGCCTCTGGCCTACACTGCGGTCCAGTAGGTCACACATTTGGAACTTGATTTATTTATGGCAGACTTTATTTCATTGTACAGGCCTCATCGCAGATTGCTTCCCCTTTCAGCACTGGTGCCACTGACTCTGTTCCCCCAAAATTCATGAACACTCTCTGGTTGAACTTTGGTGGCGTCTGAGTCTATGGCTTGGGGGTTGTCTTCATCATCATGTAGCTGATACTGACTTGGTGGTAAAAATGAGTCTATAGCATTCATCTCCTCCATATTGCCTGTTTCTGTTTGGTTCTGCCCTCTGCATCATGCCCTGGAAGAACACCGTCCACTGTCCCCAGAAAAACTCTGCGACAATCTCCTTGGACAGCGACGAGGACCCGCTCAGCTCTCGTGGACCTACCTCAGTGCACTGCAAGTCACCGTCCCGTGGTGGTGAGCCTGTGCCGCCCACACTGCATCCGGGGCCACTAACTCTGTGCAGCTCAAGTCATGGACCCTTGCTGTTTGAACTTTGAACTTCTGATTGTCTGATCACTGTTTTAGTTATTGGCAGCACCAACCACCCCCTGAGGGGTGGCTTATATTCACCCCACACCAATCCAGCACAGGCATCACTGGACAGGCGACCCTGGCAATAAAAGGGGCCGGGCGCACATGCCCGTAGCCTGTCCCACAAACCATCTAAGTGTGTCTGTGTGGTCAATATGTATGCATGACGGCCCCGGGCCCAACCACATTACATTGTGCTGTGTACAGCAGATACAACCATGACACCTCAAGCAGTGGGGTACACCTGGGCCATGTAGCTGTGTCGTACCCCCCTGTAAGCGTAAGCGGAGTCGACTGGCGTACGAAAGTCCAGTGTAGGGGTGTGGTTCATCAACCCGGGGCTCTGGACGTGGTTACGTTTTGGCCTTGCCAAGGAAGTAACTAATGCGTGTGTCTCTGTTGTGGTGTTGGCGCCACCCATCCCGCAATGGACAATCTTGCAATGTAGCATGCCCCTGGAGTGTGGGCTCGGCCGAAGGATTCAATGAAGGAGCGCAAGCCCACTCGGGGTCCAGGATCATACATACCAACTGTTGTGTGTGTTGCTATTACCGCAGAATAGGCCAAATGTCTAGGCTCAACCGATCAGCAAGCCATGAACTCTACATCTGTGTCTGACCTATCCTTACCATAAGTCTACACAAACGTGGCCGCCCACCTTCAAAGCACAACATCATAGTGTCGTTGTCAGGCTAGTGGACATGAGCAGACAGGTATGACAATGGTGTGCCGAAGGAGTGCAAGTGATGCAACTGCGCTGCGCACACTAGTAAATAGCCTCGGGGGAGGGAGGGGCAGCAGCAGTGAGGCTACGTAATACACATTGATGCCGCTCATTTGCTACAAGCAGTACATGTCAAAGAGGAATCACTAAGTCACACATATCACACACCAATGAACCAGTAAACCTGCCAACACATCGTGCAGAACCAATTATTGACTCATGTCTCTCTGCTCTGTCACAGGTGATCAAGGATATGCACTCTGCCCTTAGATGAAGACACCCCTCCGAGCCCCGAACACACAGGCCCAGAGGCAGTACAATGCGGCCCACAAATGCACCAGGAGCATCGTGGAATGGACATTTGGAGTGTTGAAGTCATGTTGCAGGTGCCTGGACATCACAGGTGGGAGGCTCCTGTACAGCCCAGACATTGTGTGCAAGATGATCGTTGCATGTTGTGCGTTACACAACATATGTGTACGCACCAAAGCCCCATGGATACAAGTGCCAGATGCACCGGACGATGATGAGGAAGATGAGGCAGGTGGACCACACCCTACTACAGCAGCAGCAGGAATACCCCAAAGGAACACCATCATTGACAATTTCTTCACATGAGCATGTCACATTGTCACAGTCCTTAGCAATCATGTGACAGTACAAAATGCCCACTGGCACAGCATGTGCAAATAAATTAATTACAACTCACATTCCCTGAGTGCATGTCATTCCTCTGTACAAGCACATCACTCTGACAAGTGTAAGTGCAACATGAGGTGCTAGCAATCTCATAATTTGAAAATAGATGGTGGGTGTGTCACCTCCGTACAGAAAGGCTGTTTAGAGTGTCACGTATTCGAAATGCCACTTCTGTATGTCACGGATAGTACGGAATTCCACTCATCAGCGTTTCACATGTGTCCACAATCATTACAAACAGGCTGTCATTTGTGACCTACAAGTGACAACAGAGCTTCATTTGGGGTCAAATATGTACCACCATGATGCAGGGATGCCCGCTGTGACTCAAGTCCCACAACATGAGCAACATGGACGTAAGAGGGAGTCACTGCCTCTACATTCGTCCATGCTTTCATAGTTGATTGATCATAGACATGACACGTCTGTGTGTATTAGTATGTATTATTCGTGTTTCAGTGGAGTGTTGAAGCTGTCTTAGTACTGGGCCATGCATACTACACTTTGCAATGTTGCCCCATGGTGGGGCAGCCAGAGTCCTTTAGGGATTGAGAAGTTACTCGGAAGGGGATGAGTCCAGTCCGCAGGCTGATTGCTGTGTCATTGTTGAGCAAACAAAATATGTCAGTCCATGTCGAGGTGCAAGGTCAGGGTTGCAGAGTATATCGCGGGATGGTGGAAGGTGTTATTCCAGGGCATGATGCAGAGGGCAGAAACAAGCCATATGGGGTAAACACACATTACAACGCATTTTTTACAACGCACTACCATTACAACGGAACTTTTACAACGCAAATAACATTACAACGCATTTATTTACAACGCATGTTTTTACAACGCAGGTACTTTTACAACGCATACCATTACAACGTAAGTATTGGTAAGTATATAATTATATTTAAAATGTTATATGTTAGGTTTTTTTTAAAGGGGTATTTTTAGGGTTTAGGGTCAGTTTTGGGTTTTTGGGTAAAGGGGTATTTTTAGGGTTTAGGGACAGTTTTGGGTTTTTGGGTAAAGGGGTATTTTTAGGGTTCAGGGTCAGTTATAGGTTTTTGGGTAAAGGGGTATTTTTAGGGTTCAGGGTCAGTTTTGGGTTTTTGGGTAATGGGGTATTTTTAGGGTTCAGGGTCAGTTTTGGGTTTTTGGGTAAAGGGGTATTTTTAGGGTTCAGGGTCAGTTATAGGTTTTTGGGTAAAGGGGTATTTTTAGGGTTCAGGGTCAGTTATAGGTTTTTGGGTAAAGGGGTATTTTTAGGGTTCAGGGTCAGTTTTGGGTTTTTGGGTAATGGGGTATTTTTAGGGTTCAGGGTCAGTTTTGGGTTTTTGGGTAAAGGGGTATTTTTAGGGTTCAGGGTCAGTTTTCAGTTTTTGGGTAAAGGGGTATTTTTAGGGTTCAGGGTCAGTTTTCAGTTTTTGGGTAAAGGGGTATTTTTAGGGTTCAGGGTCAGTTTTCAGTTTTTTGGTAAAGGGGTATTTTTAGGGTTCAGGGTAAGTTTTCAGTTTTTGGGTAAAGGGGTATTTTTAGGGTTCAGGTCAGTTTTGGGTTTTTGGGTAAAGGGGTATTTTTAGGGTTCAGGGTCAGTTTTCAGTTTTTGGGTAAAGGGGTATTTTTAGGGTTTAGGGTCAGTTTTGGGTTTTTGGGTAAAGGGGTATTTTTAGGGTTCAGGGTCAGTTTTGGGTTTTTGGGTAAAGGGGTATTTTTAGGGTTCAGGGTCAGTTTTGGGTTTTTGGGTAAAGGGGTACAGGGTAAAAATAAAATAAAATTAAATTTAAATTAAATTAATTAAACGAAATTAAATTAAATTAAATTAAATTAAATACAATTACATTACATTATATTAATTTTAAATAATATACAATTAAAAAAAAAATATATACTTACCAATACTTACGTTGTAATGGTATGCGTTGTAAAGGTACCTGCGTTGTAAAAAAATGCGTTGTAAATACATGCGTGGTAATAGTATTGGCGTTGTAAAAGTCCCGTTGTAACGGTATGCGTTGTAAAAACATGCGTTTTAACGTCATATATCCGCCATATGGGGGAGATGAGTGCTACTGCTTCCTTCTTAGCATTAGGGCAGATTCATCCTCATCTTCGTCCTCTGATGTTTCATGTGCCTCACAAGTGGTTGGTGGTGTTTGGTCTGAGGCACTGTGTGACCCTGACACATCAGGGAGCAGAGATGTGGATGTAGAAGTAGCAGCAGCATTCATCTTTGCAATGTCTTGTGGCATCACTCCCATGATGAGGATCTGCAGGGCTTGGAAGATCCCAACTACAGCTTTCTCGTGTGCAGCCTGGGTATCCATTATTTGCGCCTGCATCCACTCCATATTCTCCATGACCCTCCTTATGTTTTCCAAATCACGGAGAACATCGCTGTAGCCCCTCTGACTAGACAGTTGTTGTTGTTTCTGAGCCATGACTCTGGCGACGTCAGCCATGGATTGTTGGAGGTGATGAGGTGGACTGTGGGTGTCTGTTAGGGAGTGTAGGTGGTCCCTGATGGGCATTAGAATCCCATGTATGGAATCTAGTTGGGCTGCCATGAGGTCGTACCCCACCCGCATCTGTTCAGCCAGCTCCTTCTGGCAGTCTAAAACACGGCGTTGGAACCCATGTGTGCTTCGGTGAGGTGCTGGGAGCCAGACGTGGTAGTGTGTGCTTCCTGCGGTGTGGTCTGTGCAGGGGTTGGGCACACCTCGATTGTGCTGGGCTGCCCTGCTACTGGAGGTGGGGTTTGGAAGATGTCTATGAACCGTTGGTGTTTGTTGTAGTCGTTGTCCTGGGGGTCGTCTCCATCATCACTGACGTGATGTAGGGTCTGCTCTGCAGGAGGTGTTGATTGTCCTTCTGCAATGTAAAGGAGAGATGCAGTTTCACAGTGTGTTCCATGTATGTTGACGCATTGGCGAAGTTTGCATACAGGGTGCATGACAATGCACATTGTGACTGTGAGGAGATGCCTATTTGATGCGGGACAGTGGACTTTGTACTACTACATCACGGATGTGAGGTTGTACTCGTACATTGTCATCTCGCAGGTTTTTTTTCTGTTTTTCTGGTGCATTTTTCCGCATGATGGTGGGAATTGCAGGCCTGTCGCTGGTTATTGCTGATTTTTGTATTGCGGTTTGGGACATCGCTGCTTTTTTCGCTTTCGTGATTTGTATTTTTTAGGCGTTGCGTTCCTTTTAACGTGGTCATTTGACACGTTATCGTGAGACTATCGCATGGTACTGCCATTTTGTGAATTCCACGTTAACACAGCGTTATTTTCCTGTGATAGACTGCGATGTGGAAAGTTGCGTTAAGCTAATTTTGCGATAATTATCACACGTTCTTGAGAATATCCTCCTATGTGTATCACAGTGTTGGTCTTTATTGTATGCAAGAATTATAGCACATAAAACCAGTCTACTCGTAATGAGGACCAAAGACTACCAGCAGGCATGCTAAGCCATACTGTTCAATTGTCTTTTCCAAGTAGGAACATGTTGGGAAGTAAACAATGTGGGCAACTACTGGTTCTTAGATAAATTCCATCATGCACGAAATGCACAGTTGTAGACTATAAGATAGCTGCAGAGGTATATGTTCACGTGCATGGACTTGATGGCTACTCATGAAGGTCAGACAAGAAAACTACATTTTAATGCTGTGACGAGGAACCTAATCACTCAAAATCTTCAATTTCATCAATGGGGCCTTCGTGAGGCTGTGGGTACTGTTGGTCTATTGAAGTGGTGGAAATCATTGTTCACTGGTGGTAGGGCCCAAACGCTGAGCTGAGGGTGCGTTTAAGGACTGCATTGTGTCCTTTTCCGCTTGACTTTAGAGGGAGCCTGTAGTGGTGAAATGGCGATTTCTGTCCTGAGGTACACAAGGTATAAAATAATGATGCTTCATACTAATTTTAGTCACTTTTCCTACATCGTTTCTGTAAAAATAAAAGAAGTACTGTTTTTAGAGTCAGATTGGGTTTGGGGCGTGCTAGGAAATATTTGGGGAAATTCTCTTGGATTTTCATGGACCTGATTCGTAACTATTTAGGTTAGAGACTTGTCTAAAGCAGGTATCAGGCTTGTTTTGATACTTAGCTTTTGCTGTTTTGCGACAAAGTAAAAAGTAGATGTTTATCTCTTCAGTGATACTCATTTTACCACATTTGTATTAATGTAAAAATTGTAGTAACTTGTTGCGATTCAACGTATGACCTTTAATAACGCACAGAGGTAAATCTTTGTTAGTGCACTCACAGCATATTTTCTCAGTCTCATCAGTAGTCTAGAAACTTGCTCTTTCCAGTCAATCCTTTTCATCGCTCTGTTAGCTGGTCACACAGCTCTAGTAGATTCCAGTGTAGTTTTTGTTGCATTCTTGTGACACAAGACTGAAATTCCGAGCATCCGAGTGATGGATGGGCACATGTTTGCAAGAGGTGGTGTGGGAGGATTCGGAGAATTAGAGAGATGGTGGTCCCCAAAATGGTGGTTAGTGACAGTGCTAAACCTCTTGGTGACTGTATGAAGGCAGTGGTCTCAGATTCAGCTGTACACCTATTAATACTATGATCTGTAAACTGTGATCCTTATCCAAATATATACCATTTGGGATTCAAAGTGTAATGAGTTGCAACCATGAATTTTGGTAGCCATTGTTCTGTCTTCTGTTTCAATCTTCGGTTTGTCCTCCTCCGTCTCCACCCACTCTGCTTCCCCATCATGCCATATGAGTTAGTCTGACAAATCCTCCGATATTGATGGTGAATATAATACCAACAAACCTAACCTGGAGATATCAAGTGTGCCTGAATTTTGAAATGAGAGGCCTTCCTACCCCTCTTCCAGCCTCACACTCTAGTACCTCTTCCTCAAACCCTCATCATCCCATCTCCTCCCCCAATTATTTCCTCCTCACACAAGATAAAGCTATTTTGCCCCCACCACACCACACCTCTACAAGGGCTGTCTCTTCAACTAGTCACCCCTAAACCTGCCATCCACAATGCATCCCTCCCCTCCCCCATCCCATCAATGCTTTCACTCACACCTATGAGGAGTCTATTCTGCCTTCCAACACCCCTCTCCATGAGGGGTCCCATTTGCCATCTAAACCCAGAATGACCAGAGGCAGTGATAGCCTGCCCTATATTGAGGATAAGTTGACTGACCTCAAGCAAAATCTTCAAACTGTTAGGGACAGATGGCAGACCCTCATAAATTTCTCTTTGAAGATGGAATTGTTAAGACTAATCAACCCAGCCCTCCAGGAAGGGATCAACACTGCAGGGGTGGAATTTCTTCCTCCAATAACTCATTCAGCCTAGGTTGGAAAACACAGCCTCTTCCGATCCACATCTCCAGACCCCATAAGCCTACTCACCATTTGTCTAATGAGCACACTTTCTCCCTACTTTTATCTTACAACCGCTCTTGCAATGTCTCCCAACACTCTCCATTCAACATCCAAACTATATCCTCCGACCTGTTTAGAAAGCCAAGTTTTAATCTGAGAATCATGAACAAGAATAATTTACTGCTGGTGGCTACATCTCACCTAAAAGTGTTAGCAACTAACTCACACCAAATATATGTTGCTCAATTGCAGGTCAGCAGTGAACATGCAGCGGATATTTCAGACCTCATCCTCACGCAAGAATTGGACCTCTTCATCCTAACTGAAACCTGCCTTAATGACACCTCCTCTCCATTTCTGGACATCTTAGTCCCTCCAGAATAGGACATTTTCAGACTCGATAGAACGTTTAAAGTTGGGGTGGGCATGGCATTGCTTGCAGCTATAGATCCATCTTCAGTTTGAGACAGGTTCAAACTTTTATTATGTCCTCCAGTGAAAACCTAGACATTGAAATCGAATGCAATGGCAAAATAATCGGTTTGCTCCACAGAATTTATCATCCGCTAGGTGACAATCTGCTAGCAAATCAAGGAGACAATTGCCTCATACTCTGATGAACTCCCCAACCATAACTTCATTGGAGACTTTAAACTACATTGCAAAGAAAAAAATTATCCCAAATTATGCTCCTGCAAAGCTTTCCTCTCTGACCTCAACTTCACCCAGGATTGCAAGGGACCCACTGTTGGATTAGAAATTTTCACGTTTGCACATTGCCTTATGTAAGTTAGCATTCGCTGCGCCATTTTCTTTCTTGGTGCCATTTTAAGCTACTTGAAACTGATCTTATTTAAATTCCGAGAAATGTTCCCCTTAGAGTTTCGTTTACTTCATATCTGTTGTGTTTCAGTAATGAACACATTGGGCCTCATTTACGAGTAGTGGTGCATCACTGCGTGAAAGCAGCGATGCGCCACTTCAAAGTGCGCCCTCCTTGCGACACCAATGATGTATCATATTTACAATATGACGCATCATGTCGCAAGGAAGGACAGATATGTCAGTATAACTGACGTATCTGTCAGCGCAGAAAGTGGCGCATTGCTGGAGTTGTGTCGAAAGCCTGACGCAACTCCAGCAATGTTCCTTTCACATAGGGCAAGCCCCATGTGAAAGGGCCTGAGTCACCCTTACAACTGCCATGAGGCAGGCGTAAGGTTTTGACGCATTGGCGTCCTAGAAGTGGTGCAAGCAAAATCTCATAGATTTCGCTGCGCCACTCCTACGACCATTTCTTGCGGGCGCAGGTATAATGTAGCTCAGGGGTTTATGAAGTGATGCATCTACCTAGATGCGTCACTTCGTAAATATGATAAAGGAAATGGGCAACCCAAACTACCCTTGAGGGCTCGAGCAAAATATGAGGAATGGGTAAATGTGCCTTCAAGGGATTTATTTAGTTAAATAGTTGGATTATTCTATGGTAGTGTTTGTTCGCAAGATTAGCTATATGCTTGCTGGTTCATTTCTTTCAGGAAACTTACAGCCTGATTCATCAAGCCGAAATCGGCTCGCAAAGGGCCAGATTCTGAGAATCTGGCCCTTTGCGAGCGCTATTTTTGCATTTGGGATTCATCATCCCAAATGCAAAAATCGGTAATAGCGATTTCGCTATTTTGCGAGGAATTACATTTAAGGAATCTCTATTTGAGATTCCTTAAATGCAATTCATCATCCATTTAAAAATTGCGAATTCGCAATTTCGGCCCGCTATTTACCGCGAGGTCAAACCTCGTGGTAAATAGCGAAAACTTAGAAAAATGCTTTTAAAAGCATTTTTCTAAGTTGCATGTTGCACACACACATGTCCTTTGGACATGTGTGTGCGCAACACCTGTTTCAATTTGCATTTAAGGGGTGCTACAGGGTGTCCGTTGGACACCCCTGGCACCCTTTAAATCGCTATCTAATTTGCGATTAGCAAATTGCTAATCGCAAATAAGGAATACTCCCCATTCATTCCTATGGGCCTTTTGGCCCATAGGAATGACTGGGGAGTATTCCTTATTTGCGATTAGCAATTTGCTAATCACAAATAAGGAATGTGTAGGAATCGCATTTCTTTATGCAATTTCTACATGAATCCCGTTTTGCAAGTCCTTAATAGCGATTTGTTATGAATCGCTATTAGGGGCTCGCAAAACGGGAGAATGATGAATCAGGCTGAAAGTTCTTAATGCAATTTCTTCAAACGGGTAGAACACCGTTTAAGACAAAACAATCATACAGAATGAATATGAAAAAAGGTGTACAAAGCAAACAGAAACGGGTGTATATATGAAAATATTCTCTTTTTGTATTGAAGAAATTTGTGAATTTTTAAAAGGGTACTTACATATACAATACATGCAATGAGACAAGAAGTTTATTATTCAGCACTTGTAAATCTTCCCTGTGACAATTGCTAACACTTTTTTATGAAATAGACCGCAAATAAATATCAAGGAAAAAAGTGTGTAGGTCTACGTTTCGGTCTCTAGTTTTGCATTAATGAGACCATCTTCAGGACTGTATAGTATTTAAAGTTGTAGACCCCTAAAATCTGTAGGACCAGTGTGTCTTTATATCATCAACATTTCATTTTTTGAAGCTGTAAATGAGCTAATCTTAGTAGCAAATATAATAAGGAATGGTCTGAGGGAAGTTTAAAGTCTTATAAGGAGTCAACAACAATTACCAGTGTTTTCAAAATTGTCTTAAATCTTGTGTCTAGTCCAACAGAGTTCAGGCAGATCTTTATGGTTTGTTTTTGATTTTGAAAACACTGGTAATTGTTGCTGACTACAGGTAATCAATAACAATTACCAATGTTTTCAAAATTGCCTCAAATCTTGTATCTAGTCCAAAAGAGATCAGGCAGATCTTTATAGATTGTTGTTGATTGCTCTGTTTATATAAACTGGAGATACATATGCTTTTCAGGTTATATCATACTTTGTAATAATTTGTGTTTCCAATGTGTATAATAATATCTGGAATGTATATCTGAATATGAAAATGAAAAAGTACCATGTAATACGTGTATTTGAAAACTTTTTTCTATCTTGAAATACCAAAAAAAAGAAGATAAATAAAAACAAAATATATTTTGTTATATCAGTTGTTATGGTGCATATATTGTTCTGTGGGTCTAGAGGTTATTTGCTTTTTTAGCATTATCCAGCACTGTGCCCGGTGCAAAATACTTTCCAAAAAGTTGATTTCCCTGATAGGGTAGTATCCTTTTTTTCAGCGTCCCGGGTGTTTTCCAGAGCAACTCTTCATTTGGTACAGAAGGCTGAGAGGTGATCATTAGTGACCTGGGTGACAATAAAACGGCCACTTTCTTCATCACCCACAACAAGGGCGCCACCCTTGATCTAATCATAGCTAAAGATAACATCATACAACAGGATGACATTTCACCCTGCGACTGGTCCGATCACTACCAAATCTCTTTTCACATCCTAGAAAAGGTTATGGTCAGACATGGTTAACTGCTCAAAACAGACACTAACACCAATGACCTAACGTCCATTAGAAATATTCTACATCCACCACCCCCTAACATGACAATCCTGGATTATATTACGGATCATTAAATTCACACCAAGAGAAATATCTTCGACTCAATAGCACCAAAGCAACTCAGAAGGACACTGATCAAACAGTCCAAACCGTGGTTTAATGGTTCACTTAATGAGGAACATCACAAACTAAGTCTTACGGAGAGACTTTGGAGAAACTCACCCTCCATCCCAAACCTCAAACAGTTTAGGATGTCTAGAAGTAAATATAGCAGAATATCCGTATTGCCAAAACTGATCACCTCGGGGCACAGCTTGACAGTGCCAAAAACAGACCCAAAACACTATTTGGAATAATGAAAAAACAAGCTAAACACCCCTCCAACCAACTCCAAGATCTCTTGCCCCAGTGGGGGGGATTTCTCAGCTCACTTCACCGATAAGGCTAGAAAAATTGAACTTGAACGTGACTCACCTAATCTTTCGCCTCTTACTCCCCTCCAACCATCATCTTAGCCAATGGTAGTGAGAGCACCTACGTCCTACACCAAAGTTTACCTCCCATAAAACAATGCATCCTGGAATTCCTTTCAAGCTCCAGATGATGCAGAGCTCCTCCAATCTATGGCTTTTTTAAAACCTTCCAATCACTTCAACGATCCCCTACCGGCCACATTTTTTCAAAGAACTCAAATCAGCTATTCTTCCACTCTGGTCAGGGATCATCCATGAATCTCTTGTGCAAGGTAGTATTCCTGATGGCCTCAAGATGGATCAAGTTACTCCCATCCCTAAAAAGCCACATGCAGACTTAGCGGACCCTAACAATATCTGTTCAATTACCAATATCTTGACATTGGCCAAATTGCTTAAGAAATGCGTTCACAGACAGCTCTGCAACCACATTGAAAAGTTTCAGCTCCTTGATCTTTACCAGTCAGGTTTCAGAGCAGGTCACAGTACTGAAACTGTCCTAACACACATCGTTGATGATGCCTTGAGATCTCTTGACCAGAATTTTCCCCGTCTACTGATCCTTCTCGATCTGTCTTCATTGTTTGACACAATCAACCATGAAAACCTGATTGATCTGGTTCTAAAAAGAATGGGGCTATCTGGCCCTGTCTTAAATTAGTTTGCCTCTTTCCTACAAAACAGAATGGAAAGAATCAAAGGTAACCACTCCCTTGCAACCAGCACCCCGGTCTCTATTGGAGTGCTTCAAGGCTCCGCACTGTCCCCCACGCTTTTCAACCTGTTCATGGAACCACTATCAGAAATTCGGAACCACTCTAAAATTCAACACCATTTGTATGCCGATGACACTCAACTGTATTTGAAAATGTCCTCGCCAGATTAAATAAAAACTCTAAACTGTGCGCTACAAATAATTCAACAATGGTGGACTCATAATCATCTTTTGCTAAACAGTCTTCAGACAGAATTCCTTCTTTGCCCCTCTTAACCACTCAGTGCCCACGCAAGACTGGTTCAAAGAACCTACAGCCTTCAACTGCATCCCTCATGTTGTTGACCCTGCGACATCCTTCGGCATAACTCTGGACAAATACCTGATTATGCAAGAACACTTCAATGCAACTACAAGGGGAGCCAATCATCTGCTCAGCATATTAAGGAAAGTCTAGCCATTCTTGCCCTCTCATGACATTAAGTCTGCAGTCCAATCGCTAGTTATCTCACGCTTGGAGTATGGAATGGTGACCATGGCTGGGTTACTAAAGCTAGTTTGGCACCTCTAATAGCCACTCTGAACTTTGTGGCCAGACTCATCACTGGTTCCAGGAAACATGACCATATGACACCTGACCTAATTCAACTAAACTGATAGTCTATCAAAGCAAAGATCAGTTTCAAGATTGCTAGCTTGATGCACGAAGCTATTCACTACAATACACCCGTCTACCTGGCAAAAAAAATTAAACTATCAGGTTCGAATCTAACTCCCTACTGCCGAAACCCCAAAATTCAAAAAGAAAAGAACCTACAATCGTACATTTTCTGGTTTTGTTTCAAGAATTTGGATGGTCTTCCTCCAGAGATCAGATCTAACCCCTCTACCTCCTCATTCAAGAAACAAGTCAAAGGGTTACCCATGAATGACCATCTACAGCAATAGCCTGAAGCCAGTTTCACAAACTTTTATTTCCCACTGACATTATTTTATACCTCTGCAAATACGTTTTCATTTTTGTGTTTCCATGTGCCCTTTAGACTTGCTGCTCTTCTGGTTATTTACGGGTCCCACAAGATGGGTTGTTACTTTTGTAGGTTGTTGCTTGTTCTTGTTTTTTAAGTTCCCTGGAGTTGTACTCACGTTTTTTACATCCCCTTGCTTCCTTTCCTTCGTACAGCACTCTGATACACATACGGGTCATGTTCGCACATTATAAAACTTTCCAAATAAAATAAATACATTGTTTTTTACCCACTATAGGAAAATCAGGCGCTGAGGTTAAACACAGCTGGGAGCTTTCTTCGAATTTGCCGCAGCAAGCGAAGTGTTTGGTTTGACATAAGGAAATGAAACTAGTGATCTTGAAGGAGTTTAGCTGAAGCAGGTGCCAGGGCTTGGGCAAGAGTGTGACCTTTTTAAACAGTGGGTAGTGGCACAGGATACCAGTAGTCAAATGCCAGGAAATTTCACTTCCAAAAGAAATGACATTTAATGATGGTTGTCTATAAAAACCTTGCTCTAACTTAGAGTGTCTCTAACTTCCATTCTCACACAAGCCAATGCTTCTTTTTTTGCATACGCCAATGCCTACATAACAGTTTTATCGTGAGATGCATCAAAGAAATATCAATTTGGGAAAATCTTAATTGACAATTCTCTTCACCATGGAGATAGCTTACAGTCTTCAGAAGAGGAAGTAAGGACAAGGGGAATTTGTACGGTCACAGTTTATATTCTAAAGAATAGAAGGTATTTTATAATCCAGGAAATGCAAAACAACAGTCACTCAAACCTCCATCCGAAGGTCATTAACTCTGGAACCCGCCTTAGCTCACCTGACTGCATTTATGCGGCACACCTGTCATTGTTTATACAAAACGAACAGTGATTGCATTTATGTTCTGGTTAAGGAGCAGGGGGTTGAGCAATTCATGAAGGAGGAAGTAAATCTAGGTAGTGCCCAAGAGTGCAAATATAAGAGGCCAGTGAGAGCTCTGAGGCCAAGGGTTGCTGAGCTCTTCTGAAGTCAGCACTACACAGGCAGCTCTGTGAGGTAGGTAAGTCTGTCGTCTTTGTGGGAGTGGGGCCATCAGGCTGTGTGTCTGCATGTATGACTTGTAAACAGACTCAGCGCTAACAACCATTTCACAAAACCCATTCTTTTCTTCTCCGACTACCACAAAACTGCTTGGCATGTCTTGTCGAGGTGCATTTTGGATGTGTTTTTGTCCAGGCCTTCTACTCTGCTTTAGTAAAGAGGCTCCATCATTGAAAAGAACTTGACGTTGAAATGGTCACGTTTCTATGTATACCTTAGCAAATGTTCACCAGTGTTTCAGGAATGGCCTCCTTTGGAAGACAACAAAATCTGTCATGTTTGATTGTTAAAAGGATTATTTGGAAATAAGTAGATGTGAACTGAAGGGATGAGGAGTGATGAGTGAGAGATCAGTGCTGAGGGATGAGGCATAAGAACTTAGCAATGATGGATAAGGAGTGATGAGCGAGGGTTCAGTTCCGAGGGATGAGGCATAAGGACTTAGCAATGATGGATAAGGAGTGATGAGCGAGGGTTCAGTCCTGAGGGATGAGGCATAAGGACTTAGCAATGCTGAGGGATGAGGCATAAGGACTTAGCAATGTTGGATAAGGAGTGATGAGCGAGGGTTCAGTCCCGAGGGATGAGGCATAAGAACTTAGCAATGATGGATAAGGAGTGATGAGCGAGGGTTCAGTCCCGAGGGATGAGGCATAAGGACTTAGCAATGATGGATAAGGAGTGATGAGCGAGGGTTCAGTCCCGAGGGATGAGGCATAAGGACTTAGAAATGCTGAGGGATGAGGCATAAGGACTTAGCAATGATGGATAAGGAGTGATGAGCGAGGGTTCAGTCCCGAGGGATGAGGCATAAGGACTTAGAAATGCTGAGGGATGAGGCATAAGGACTTAGCAATGATGGATAAGGAGTGATGAGCGAGGGTTCAGTCCCGAGGGATGAGGCATAAGGACTTAGCAATGCTGAGGGATGAGGCATAAGCACTTAGCAATGATGGATAAGGAGTGATGAGCGAGGCTTCAGGGCTGGTGAATGTGGCACGAGGAATGATGCTTCAGGAGTTAGGGATGAGAAATGATGGATGAGCAGTTCGGAATGGGGAGTGAGGAGTGACAGCTGAGAAATGAGGGATAGGAATGAGGGCTGAGGAAAGAGGAGTGACTGATGATCGTTGAGGAGGATTTAAAATGGGTGCTTGTCAGACTCTACGACAGCGCATTGTACATCACTCTCCCCAAGCTTACCACTAATGAATCAACTCAGTACTGGTTTAAGAAGCATCATTAACATAGGTGTCAACCCTGAATATCTGTTATAATGGAAAACACTCGGTTGCAAATGCGACGGAGAACCTGCCCGCCGAACCTAGGTCCTGTGAGGGACAGCTGCAGGTTTCAATTGAGCTTGGCCCACCTTCACTAGCTTCCGGTTTACCAGGGGGGTTAGAAACCAATGATTTACAGTTCCTCTGCGTCTCAGGAGATCTTTCAGTGTGAGGCTGTTCAGTTGGTGGTATCAAAAGCCACTGAGAGATTAAGCAGAATAAGTCCATTATTCGAAGGACATCATCAGTCATAAAACCTGTGGGGGTGACTATAAAGGCTGCCTTGTGCCACGCACACCCTTTGAATCATGGAGCAGATGCGTATGCTTCATCTGCAGCATAGGATCTGTAGAGCCAGCTTACCCTCCCAGTACAGCATCCTTCTATGTGTGCTGTGCAGTGCAACACAACTGCAATGTGTGGAATATTTCACAAAATGACAACATTTCTCCTGGTTAGCTCCTGCTTCAAGAAGGCATTAGTTTATGGCACAAAAACCTGGGCTGCCTAACTTTGCAGATCAAGATTCGGTACCAAGGCATGAGGACTTGTCATATCCACCCAAGTACTGCCCAAAAAAATCCATTAGGCTGAAAAGAGGTGCAAAGTGCTGTTTGTGCTAAGAAAGGGGACCTTTCAATTGCAAAGTATCTTTTGCACTGGAAAGGAAAAGCTCTTGCATGGCTTTGCATTGCCTTTTGTCTAGTGCTTAATGTGTAAATGACAGAGTGTGGGTGCCCAAAGCTCCACTCAGAAGAACACAGCTGATGTAATTAGATGTCAGCACGCACAAAATCAAAGCTGTGTAGTCTTTAATTCACCTCCGGCCTCTTTAATCCAGTACCGGACACTCCCTGCCCATTTTTTCTCTCACTCTTGCAATGTCCTTCTTTCTCCATTTGTGATGCTTTTTTCCGTCTTTCTCTACCTCCTCCATTGTGCTATGTCTGTTTTCCTTATTGCAATCCGTAAGAATCTTATGCAGTAAAAAAGGTGCCCATCCCAAACATATGAGCCATTGGCATTCACCGTCACGCACCAGCTCAAATTAAGCACTGTTTGTGTCACTTTGCAAGACTTTGCACTTGAGTTCTAGGGTTTAAAACTCCCTTCTGAAGCATTCTCCTAGTACCCCAGATCCAGAATTAACAATCCGCACACTTCATGGACATCATTTGGGAAACATGTAAAGTCCAATAGCAGGTAACGCAAGCTCTGGCAGCCCAGCTCATGCAAAAGTCTATGGAATGCATTTAGCTAATGTAAGTGCTTTCTAACAACATCTAAAACCAGCGAGAGCCGTTTTATGAAGGGCCCATGGTACCAGCCTTTCAGGGGGTCCCCTGATAGAGACAGGTCTGTTCTGCAGACAGTCTTGCCCTGGTGACCTTGAATAATTCTTAAACAGATTGTTTCAAATACTGTTTCCCTTTCATTTATCTTCAATGTGTGTGATGTGTGAGTCTATTACAGGTTATTTTCCAGAGAAATGTTGTGTTTATTTTTCATACAGGAGGGGCCACAGGGGTTCTTCTTGATAGCCTTATTGCGTGGGTGGATAGCTGCCTTTTAAAGGGCTGTCTAGGTTGTATATGTACACAGAATGTAAATGCTTCAGGGACGCCTATAAGATGTTACCTTGGTATTCCTCACTCAGTGAGTGCCCCTTCATGCATAGATTCTGTCAGACCTGACAGCTTTAGGGTGGTCTCCCCCTGCATCCAATGTCTTGCCTGCCTCCCTCCATTTTTCTGATCTTGTTTTTCTGGAATTAGGACTCTGCGCACTTTACCACAACTAACCAGTGTTAAAGTGATTGATCTTTCTCCCCTAAACATACTAATATCGGTTCATCCCCAATTGGCATATTTAATTTACCTATAAGGCACTAGTAATTTGGTACCTGTTGTGCCCAGGGCCTGTAAATTGAATGCTATTAGTGGGCCTACAGCATTGATGGTGCCACCCATGTAAGTATCCCTTTAACCACGCCTCAGTCCTGCCATTGCAGAGCCAGTGTGTGCAGTTAACACTGCATGTCATCCTGGCAAACCAACCCTTTTGCCAGGCCCAAGCCATCTCTTTTTATAAATATAAGTCACCTTGGCGGTAGGCCCTGCATACCACAAATGACAGGGTGCAATGTATTTAAAGGCAGGGCATGTACTTTTAAGTTTTACATGTCTTGGTAGCGAAAAACCCCCAAAGTAATTTTTCACCATTTTATAAGTGTGATTTCCAATTGGGAAGAGATACGACCCCCAAGTCTGGTGTCTCTAGAATCACAAAGCTCCCTTACCTCCTCTTCTACCACCACTTCAAGTTGCCACACCTCTTCTACTACCATTCAAGCTACCATGCCTCCTCTTCTACCACCTCTGACATTTGTTCTTTCGATCCATATTTTTGTTCAGCGCATAGCTGCAGTCACACTCCACACCTCTCATGCCTTGATTTTTTTGTCTGTCTTCTTTCTTATAGTTATCTTCTGGCTGATCCCATCCTCAAAGGGGCTGGTTTTTTTATGAACCATTTGCTGGAAGCTGGCTAAAATGAGCTTTACCTACAGAATCACAGATTTGTATTCAGCCCAAAAAGGCCAAGTGAACCTTTCCTGCTCCAAATATCACAGCTCACACTTATAGGCCTTTTCTTCCCTAAGGGCTGATTGTGCTGGTCAGGTAACAGATGACCATGCACAGAGGTATGCTGAGGCAGTGCAGACATTTAAAAGATATTTTTTGTTCTCTAAGCGCCCAGGTTTACACCAGAGAAACATGGTTGTCATTTAGAGCCCAGGGTAGCAAACGCTATACCCCTGCCTTGCCCTTTTGCTATCCATGACCCTGCATTAGCAAGTCAGTGAACAGGGCTCTAAAAGGCCTACCTCTAGTTTCCTGTCCTTGTCCTTCCCAAAACTACTCTATAATCCAAAAGATTTTGAACTGGACGTTTTTCTGAATATCTCAGAACATGACATTGCCTTTTAAGTGCTAGGGGCTTATTTACAAGACCCTTGCACCACCAGAACGTCACTTTTCCAATGTTACAAATGACGCAAAAGTGGTGCAAGAGGCTTGTTAATATGCCCCTAGGTTTTTATTGTTCTGTACAGCAAAACCGTAACAAATAACTTATTTCTTTCCTATCTTTTTCCTTTTCAGAAATCATGAAGAAATGTATCCTGCTACTTAGTTTGTTGGCAGTGGGAGGTTTGTTACACTTTTTTATTTTCTATCAAGTGATTTGTTAAATGAAATATTTGCATCATTCAGGTACAGCAATATTTAAGCAGTTAATATCTGTTAGACTGTGGGGCGCTGATGAAAGGGAAGGTGTCTCATTTCTCCACCCTTGGGTTGAGTGTCTCTTCTAGTGCTCTATGAAGTCTGATGTTGCTAGTGCCCCGGAAGGAGTGTTTCTACAGTGTCATTGGGAGTGGGGGAGGGGGAGGGTGTCAATGATGGAGTATATCTGCCTTCAGAAGGGCCCCATTCAGTCTAAAACCTATGGATGTCTGTGAGGTATGAAAACCTGCGGCCCACACATCACGTTCTGTAGGGGGCCCTATCATTTCGCATTATGCAACTGACCAGTCTTATGTGTAGCAGGAGTATACTGCGTATGGAGCTTAGGTTTAGGTATTAAGGACTAGTCCTGCGTCTGCCAAACCAGTGATTCCAAGTTCTGACTCACTATAGAAAAGAACTCCAGAGTGAGGTTGTTAGTGGTCAAACATACTCGTCTTTCAGGTCCTGGAAAGTCATCTATGCGGGACACCTTTAATATCTTTTTACACGCCCCAGGATTTATCTGCCCATTCTTATTAACTCACCTCTTCATCACTTCTAACTTTTGATTGGTGGAGTTACGTGCAGACGCTGTCTTTCTATTCAAGGAGATGACTGTCAGTCACGCCAACGTTTGCTCATGCAGTCAGGCCGGAAATGAGGCTCTCATCGTGACCAATCACAGACATGCACGTCATGTCGTTGGAGGGAGGCTGAGCAATCACTATACTTCCGCATGCAGTGCCAATGTAATAGAGAAAGATGGTAGGTAGCATTACCCGTGAAAAGTGCGGAGTTCTGCTCTCACTCTTGCACAGTCAAGTATTCCCTCAACTGCTTAATGCCTGAGACCAGTGCTTTATTTGTAAAAGATTGAGTGCCGGTGCCAAAAGCTCTACCCAGAATCCCGCAGCCAGTGCAATTAAGCGTTGATGCACTGAATATCAAGGCTGCATGGTGTTCAGTCCACCTCATCCCTTTTTAATGCACTACCAGATACTCCCTGCCCCTTCGTTCCACCATTGCAGGTTCCGGATTTCTCCCTTAATGACTTTTTGTGTCTTGCTTTTCTTTCTGCCTTTCCGATTTGGGTATTTTTATCTTTCTTGCTCTCAGACAGTTATGTGATGTGGGAAAATAAGTGCAAGTATCCAAAAATGAATGCTGGTTCCTCACAACGGCAACCACCAGCTCAAATTAAGCACACCCTGAATCGACCTATCAGCCTCAGACACAAACAGAGGAGGCAGGCACCAAGGCCAAAAATCATATTTTGTCAATCCTGACAGATTTTGATAGTCCCTACTGCTGCCTTGTTCCCTTCCAGGGTCTGAGCTAGAAGTGAAGATTCTTGAGAGCCCCTCTAAGCACTCGGAACCGTTTCCTGTTGAAGCAGAGTGGGGTTAACCCTGGCCCTCACTTTTTTAAACTACCGGATCGCTCCTACCCTCAAAATCTCAAATAGTTAAAAAAAAGGGAAAAACATTTCACAACTTTGCCTACCCCTAAATCAGACCAGTCCTGAAACCAACCAGTCATGATCCTGTCCTAAACACCTTCCCTCTCCCCCCTGCGCCCTCTTGTGCTCCTGCAGCCTCAGGTGCTCTGTAAACTTGGCACAACCCTTGGTAGCTGGCTGCAAGCAGGCAGACAATTCAGGAGACAGGTATGTACATAATTTAAAAACACCAATAAATTAAATAAGTGTGCCACAACACAATAAAAATCCCATACCAATGTATAAACATAGGAAATCTTGTTATCTTTAAAATGACACCAAAACAACAAAAATCCAATATAGGGAACCGGATATATACATTTTTAAAGATTAAACACTTTCTAATTCTTAAAAACATATAGCGTCAACTTGGGACATCCGATCACACTTGACTGGCACAAAGTCAATGTTAGAGGCCGACCGCAATGGAACCCTGGTTGGATACACCAAGTGGGAGGCACTGGTCAAAATCTTACCTTCACACTTAGAAACTTTTCAGGAGGATTTTCTCTCGACGGCGAGCAAGGCACTTCATCAAGCTGGATTCACAGCAGGTTCACCGGCTTGACTCGACTTCGGGTCAGTACACTTCTAGAGCTTTTTCCAAAAATTGTTCCAAACTTCTTGAATATCTTCCCATAAGCAGGGTACCCTCAAGTTACTCCTGATGGTTCAAAGTGTCCAAAACACAAATCCAAAGGTCTCAAAGCTCTGAGATGGTCCTTGGAAGTTTGATGTTTACAGTTCCCACATTGCATCTGGCCAAATCCTTAAATTCACTAGACGTGCCCATGCTGGGGACTTCTTGACGGAGATGGTGCAGGGAAGCTCTGTTAACCTGTTGCTTTTAGGGAGTCCACTCCTTAATCAGATGGAGCAGTCCTTCAGTTTGCAATCCTTTGGGGTGCAGACCAGGGTTCCAGCAGGGTAGTCCTTCTTTTCCTTGTAGATTCAGGCAGCAAATTCAAGTGGCTATGTGTGAGAAGTTAGCCTGGCATATGATGTCCACTAGTTCTAGTGGGCACCTTGCACCAGTCTAATCGACCCTTATTGATGGTGGTTGTAAAGTCAACCTTATAGAAAGCTATCCTAGTGGTAGCATGGACCAGCAGTCAATAGGCTAAGACTTCAGAACCATAAGAACCACGTCTAGAATTGAAAGTAGGCCTAGGGCCTAGGGAATCGCTGGGGCTACACTAAACAACCAAAGTTTAGGCAGTAGGAGGCCCACGGGAGACGCATGCAGTGTCTAAACACAGTCGCGAGTTACCATTGACTTATAATGGGAAACGAAGAAGTTACAAAGTTACTGTTTAAGGGCACTTCCAGATGGATTACGACAAAACCCCTTTAGACTAGGACACTTCGAGAGTCAAGACCCACAGGAGCACCGGAGTACTCGTATTACCTCACCCAGGGAAGCCGGGTGCATAAGTGCCTTTTGGTGTCGGTTTTCGTCATCTTTTTCTATGGAGATCTGCAAAGAAGTGCTACAGGGGACCAGAGGAAAAGTGTCCCTGTGGATCCAAGGGTGGATCGAAGATCTGAAGAACCTGAAAGCAGAGGGGACAGAGTCTGGGTCACTAGCCAGTGACCAGGAAGGTACCAGGAAGGAACCATGCGATGTCGCAATGATCTCAGGTGAAGAAGGTGAGTTTGTCTCTTCAGCCACGAGGTCCAGAAGGCATCGATGATGACCAGGCGCTGGATTCGAGCTGTCCTACATAGGATCTAGTTGACTGCGGTATCGGTATCCGGATTGGACTCAACGAGCCTTGGCAAATGCAACCCATGCAGGATGTCAAGATTGGCTCTGTTGCAGACTAGCAAGGTCTGTAGTGCTTCTCCTTTGGAGGGAAGCTGGAGCAAGCATGGAGCAACCAGGAAAGCAAGTTTGTTTCCAAGAAAAGTCTTCAGGGGGCTCACTAGCCAATGGGCAAGGAACCAGGAAGACGTGTCAAGCTGAAATGCAAGAGCAGGCCCCACGCGGCACTCATGGAGTGTGGCGGGCTGAGCTTCGGTGCAAATGGTGCTCCAGTCTGGGGCTTCCCGTATCTCAAGGCACAACTGCGAGGGTACCTCGGGAGTTGAGCAGGTAGCAATATGCAGGATGTCCAGGCTGTTTGGTCCCACGTCTCTCGTGTCCGTCACGGGTCTCAGCTTTGCTGTGGATGTATGTCGGAGTCAGAGAAATTTGAAAGTCTAGTTCCTGTGTCACAGATTCTTCGGAATCTGGTGCAAGTCTTGAAAATGCAGACTGGCAAAGTTGCAGATGGTGCCTGTTTGCACAGAGTAGTCACTCCTTGACCACAAGGGAGATATCTTCCATCTTCCAGTCGAAATGGAATGTCGAAGGTCCAGGATATGTCTTGTGAAGATTCATCCAGGGTAATCTAAAGTCCTGGGGACACAGCTCCTATTCTTATACTAAGGTTAGGGGCTGGACTACCTGGATAGGTCCCTCCTATGGGTGGACCTGAGTCCCTTTGTTCAGTTTCACGCCAGATCTGGGGCTGGAGTGCCCCAGCAACTGGTTTGAACCGGGCTATGCATGGAACACCTTGTGTGCCCCAGGCAGTGTCTAGATGCATTCATTGAATGCAGTCCTCCCTGCCCCAATACACAAAACCCCTGTCTGGACAGGAAACCTATTGTCCAGGCCGCCGTTGCTGGAGTTTCCCCCAGCAACAGGAGGTCCGACTCGTGTCTGTGGCAGCAGCATCCATTTTGTGATGCTGAGGCTCTGTTTTACTTTAACCGAGTAAACCAGTAACTACATATCTTCTCCCTCTAGAAGGGTGGAATGCTACCCCCGCCACCAGGACTGGTGGGGGGGAGGGGGGGGGGTAGATTCCAAAGTGTTTGACACCTTACACAACATGTTTTGATAAATCCAAACCAAAGTTAGCATTAACCGCGAGGATTATAATGCACTTAAGAATATATGGTATGGCTATATCATAGAATACTGTCAACAACAAAAGAGTAACAATCAAGGTGCACTACAAATACGGGTGAAAGGATACTACTTCCTTATAGCACAAAGAATTAATACAAAATGTTAGTGGGAGGGACTCTGACAGAAATAAGAACCCTCATCTCCCAACAAAGTTGGTGATTGGTTTCATCATCGGGTTCTGTTTGGTCAAAGAAGGCATAGTAAATGTGCCTAAAGAAAAAAGTGCCAGTGAAGTTAAAAGAAAGCCAACAATTCCCTGTACCAATTTTAATAGAGGGATTGTGGACCAACAGTAAAAACAAAGTGCTAACGGACCCATTGGCTGAGCAATTTTGAGCCAATGTGTCCTTATTTCGTGATAATGGTCAACATGGTTCTGCTATTGTGAGCTAAGTCCGCTCAGCATTCATCAGGACCAATTTTAGTCCCCCGAAGGACCCCGCTCGCTAAGGCGTGTCCAATCCGCGAGGACTATTGTTACTTAAATATAAACTCATGGACTTCCCGTGCCGACTCTCCTTGTTTTGCCAAGGGTCTCTTGATTCTCTAAATGTGTGGGAAATACCACATAGGCTCGCGGTAGGGGAAAACCTTCACGCCCGATGCTATTTGATCTGGTGACTCTCCTCCATTTACCTAGACGTGTCTCAACCGCGGCCCGAATGAATCATAGAACAGCTATAAGGAGATGGTTCCGAAAGTTGCAGAGGGGCTCAGCTCATGCTAGGGAACCCTCTCACATAAAACCAAGCACTCTACCTCCAAGATTGTTAAGGCCTGCCATAGGAGTGACTTATAGGTTACTATGTGTATATCTATATTCACTGAAAAAACCATAGGTTATAGACCATATATAGTTAGGAATTAGCATTTAAAAAACCTTATTTTACTCACACAAAACCATTGAAATTCCATATATAGTTAGTTGCACTAACTATATATCGCGCACCCGCAATCCACTGCTGATGATGTCACATATTACATCATTCATGACATGGTCAGTGACATCACTGATGACATCACTGATGACATCTCAAATGACATCACTGATGACATCATCCAGTGACTGTGTGTTTCTGTAAAGTTTCAATATGTTTTACATATTGAAGAATGAGTAGATGTATAAGTGTCTGGACGAAGGATTTAGTAGGTGCGTGACTGAATGTATGAGTGAGTGATTAAATGTGTCTCACTGAGTGCATGGGTTAGTGACTAAACTGTCTTAATTTGTGCATCATTATGTCTGTTGTTCTGTAAACTGCTGCATGTGTTGATCAGTAGCTATATGATTAACTATATGGGTTATTGATTGATTGTCCAAGTATTTGTATGGGAGACTGAGTGTGTGTGTGGCTGGCTGGGAGGTGTGTGACTCTGTGCAGATCAATGTGTACTTGTATCAATGATTGTATAAGAAAGTAAGTATGTGTTAGTAAATGTTTGAAAATGTAAGGTGCTCTATGTTTAACTGTATAGACAAGAAAATGGAAGTGTGATTGATTCTTTACAGGACTGACTAGGTGTGTGAGTAACTCCATGGATGAGTGGCAGAGTGTGAGTGTCTGTATAGGTGTATGAGTGCATATGATAGTGTTGTAAAGATGAGTGATTGTATGTATGAATGATTGTATGGGTGAATGAGTGAATGTGTGTGTAGACGTAGGAATCAGTGAGTGCGTATGTAGTAACTAGTATTGGTGTGTCAATGGTTTCAAAAATTATACTCTGTATTTAACACTGGGTGAAACAGAGGTTATATTAAAATGTGAGGAGATGCATTGTATTGTCACATGAATGATATCATCAGTGATGTGGTCATTGATGTCAAATGAGATGTCATCAGTGATGTCATCAGTGATGTCATTTGAGATGTCATCAGTGATGTCATCAGTGATGTCACTGACCATGTCATGAATGATGTAATATGTGACATCATCAGCAGTGGATTGCGGGTGCGCGATATATAGTTAGTGCAACTAACTATATATGGAATTTCAATGATTTTGTGTGAGTAAAATAAGGTTTTTTAAATGCTAATTCCTAACTATATATGGTCTATAACCTATGGTTTTTTCAGTGAATTTTCAAGGTTTTGTAAATGCTAATTCCTAACTATATATGGTCTATAACCTATGGTTTTTTCAGTGAATTTCAATGGTGTTTTAATAGCAAATATCATAAGCTGTCGAATGTCAAGTACGTGGTAAGTGAAAACATTTTCGTGTTTATGCACACTGATCTGCTTTGAATGGTGCCCCCCCCCCCCGAATTTCTATTAGGAGTACTCTCTCTTTGGAGATAGTGAAAGGTAGTTAACGCAGGCCTTTGCCCCCGTTGTAATACGTCGTGCCTGCTTCTCTCTCCATTTGATTGATTGTTATCCAAGCATTTACTGTTTTAGAATTGGTTCTCTTTGGTTCATTCTCTATTTACAAACAGACACAGAGTCGCAATACTCTGTTTAGTCTTTGCAGATAACGAAAAATCGTGTAAAAAAAAAGAAAAGGAATCGAGCAAAATCAGTAGGCCACTAATGGGATCTCTTTTTGACCTCGCTAAAATAGAAACATTAGGAACAACCCCTCATGACAAATACAAAACTAGTGAGATGAACTGAACTCCACACAATGATGGCTGCAAAACAGCTCGGCTCCGCCACCCACCCCGCCCAAAATAACGATAAAGAGCGGCTGCCATGATTGGTTGCGGAATGGCCACGACGGAGCTACGAAATGGTGGTGCTCTCATGCTAACCCCAGCTTCAGTCTGAAACATCCAGAAACACTGTAGACTACCAATTCGATCAGTTCCGGTAGCGCCCCAATGTAACCCGGTAGAGAAGAACTAGCCCTCCCCTCTTTGACTGATGGTTCTTGTTGCCTGTCCCTTCTGTTGTCATTTAACAGAACTATTTAGCCTGCTGAAAGGGGTTGTGTTCCGACCGCTGGTTGGTGGAGACATTTTGACTATATTCTGGACCTGCGTTGTCGCGTAATGCGTCATATGACGCGCCGCGTTAGCGCATCCGGAAGTCATCCGGGGCGCGACGCGCAGCGCGTAACGTAAGCATAACAAGTCATGTGACTTGTTAATAAAACTTTTCATTGGTTCATTTTACTTTTCTTATTCTAATGATGAAAGGCTTGGTCATATGACCTAAAAATTACGCTTTTTATTACTTCCGAACATTATTTTTTCTTAAATATATGTTATAATGTTCCAGGCTAATGTACTTTCCCGGAAAATTTACAACTGTCCTGCAAGTAAAATATATTCTTTTTTCGAGAAAAAGAGCGTTTCTTCGTCCCATGACGGAGCCGTTGAGCAAAAGAGGGTCGACCTGCTGTCTTAGTCGCCGATACGCCTGAATATGAGATTCTTATCGATCACTTTATGTTGCAGGAGTAGAAAACACAACAGCCCTTGACCATTTATCTTTACTGCGTTCCTGCGTATTATACCTTTTACCCTTCATGTAATTGGTCTGCTTTATTTCACTTGCCTTTTAATGATTCTAAAACAGTGACTATTATTAAAAACTTTACCAATGTATATACTACTACCATGTTTTCTTTTAAAAACCTTTATTGTGAAAATTTCATTATACAAATACGAGCCTATAACCACGTGGGCCGGCCACGGAGCAAACTGTAATCGTATATGATGAGTAGACATTTACACTGTAGAGGAACGTAACGGGCGGGCCATTAGGTTGCAAGAACTAAGGTGTCTAACAGTTGCGGAATCGGTGGACGTACATTTTATAATTAAAATACGACAGGGCCAGTTACAATAAAATTATCTAGATATACATTTGCGGGCAAGTACCATGGGTGACGTTAATTCGAACTTTCAATAGTACAGTAATCAATAACACATCAGAACTTAATATCAATAGGGATGTCGAAATATTCAATCAATTCTCGTCCCCGCCCGCCATATGCTTCAAAACTGCATACGTATCTCGTGATTTCAAGGTTCTGCAACCAGTACACAACAAGGAGTTACGAGTCCCATTTAATCCGGCGCCATTTTGGGCGAGGACGGGCAGGTCCAGGATATAGTCAAAATGTCTCTACCAACCATCGACTATGATGATGTTCATATGCTGTATTTATTAGAGTAACACTCATCTGTCCACATGAAATTAATTTGCCACAATCTAAACATGTCATTTTAATCTTTCCAAAGTTCTAAATATTTGGGACCATTTCCCTTGCCTCTGATGCTGTCAGTGCCACTTCTTTGATGAATGTACTGGCAGGTCGGGGGTTCTCCTCCAAATCTCTCTTTTATGCAGCACTATAATTAATTGGTGCCACCTCTCCATATGACGATGCATGGTATAGTTACCATAACTATATTTTTTTTCGGTTCCTCTGGAGAGTACATCGTGGCAGATGAAGCGTGTAACGTACCGGGCATTTACCTTTTTTTGCATGTACAGGAAAGGAAAAAAAAAAATCGAGCGTCCGAGTTCTAAAGTGTCCCAGGGCCATTTTAGTAGACCAGGCCCAAATCCAAAGAACAAGCCGCCATTTTGAGAGTCCTGTTGCAGCCGCCTATCGCTGTAGCATCAAGAGCAGCCGAAACTCAGCTGAATGGCAACTGAAACGGTAAAGGGGCGCCCCACTACAGCAGACGAGCCTCCACCTAGGAAGGCCCGTTCACGCCGCCTCCCCTCCCCCCTTCGGGCACCCCACGCCGTTATTCGGAGCAGTATTGTAGGATGGCCACACCAGTGCGGCAACTTGCTAGACATCACCTCGGTGGTAACCGAATCTCAGCGCCTTGTCGTGTCTTCTATTCAGAAAACATTGTTGTGCTGCCTTCGACCTATTCGCCGCAAGTGCGCACGCAACTCAGCTGCATAGCTTGCTAGACACCACCTCGGTGCCATCCGGATCTTGGAATCTCAGCGCCTTTTGGTGTCTTCTCTTCAGAAAATATTGTTGCGCTGCCTTTGGCCCCATTCGCACATCGGTCCGCTACTGACGCCATCTCACAGGCTAATGGGGCGCCCCACGCCGAGTTTCAGCATTGTAGGATGACCACACCAGTACAGCAACTTGCTAGACATCACCTCGGTGCCATCCGGATCTTCGCATCTCAACGCCTAGTGGTATCTTCCATACAGAAAATATTGTTGCGCTGCCTTTGGCCCCATTCGCACATCGGTCCGCTACTGACACCATCTCACAGGCCAACAGGGCGCCCCACGCCGACTTTCAGCATTGTAGGATAGCCACACCAGTGCACCTTACTAGACACCACCTCGGTGCCATCCGGATCTTGGCATCTCAGCGCCTTGTGGTGTCTTCTATTCAGAAAATATTGTTGCGCTGCCTTTGGCCCCATTCGCACATCGGTCCGCTACTGACGCCATCTCACAGGCCAACGGGGCGCCCCGCGCCGACTTTCAACATTGTAGGATGGCCACACCAGTGCGGCAATTTGCTAGACACCACCTCGGTGCCATCCGGATCTTGGCATCTCAGCGCCTTGTGGTGTCTTCTAGTCAGAAAATATTGTTGCGCTGCCTTTGGCCGCATTCGCACATCGGTCCGCTACTGACGCCATCTCACAGGCTAATGGGGCGCCCCACGCCGACTTTCAGCATTGTAGGATGGCCACACCAGTACAGCAACTTGCTAGACATCACCTCGGTGCCATCCGGATCTCGGCGCCCCACTGCAGATGAAGTGCCTCTCAACTATGAAACCACCACGGTGCCATCCGGATCTTGGCGCCTTGTGCTGGTTCCGGCCTATTCACACATCGGTCCGCTACTGACGCCATCTCACAGGCTAATGGGGCGCCCCACGCCGAGTTTCAGCATTGTAGGATGACCACACCAGTACAGCAACTTGCTAGACATCACCTCGGTGCCATCCGGATCTTCGCATCTCAACGCCTAGTGGTATCTTCCATACAGAAAATATTGTTGCGCTGCCTTTGGCCCCATTCGCACATCGGTCCGCTACTGACACCATCTCACAGGCCAACAGGGCGCCCCACGCCGACTTTTACCATTGTAGGATGGCCACACCAGTGCCACAACTTGCTAGACACCACCTCGGTGCCATCCGGATCTTGGCATCTCAGCGCCTTGTGGTGTCTTCTATTCAGAAAATATTGTTGCGCTGCCTTTGGCCCCATTCGCACATCGGTCCGCTACTGACGCCATCTCACAGGCCAACGGGGCGCCCCACGCCGACTTTCAACATTGTAGGATGGCCACACCAGTGCGACAACTTGCTAGACACCACCTCGGTGCCATCCGGATCTTGGCGCGTTGTGCTGCCTTCGGCCTATTCGCACATCGGTCCGCTACTGACGCGAACTCACAGGCCAACAGGGCGCCCCACGCCGACTTTCAGCATTGTAGGATGGCCACACCAGTGCTGCAACTTGCTGGACACCACCTCGGTGCCATCCGGATCTTGGCGCGTTGTGTTGCCTTCGGCCTATTCGCACATCGGTCCGCTACTGACGCCGCCTCACGTGCCAACGTATTTCCTCTGCATTTTATACCCTATGCCGCATAACAGGTCATGTGACTTGTTTATAAAACTTTTCATTGGTTCATTTTACTTTTGGTTTCCTAATGATGGAAGGCTTGATCATATGACCTAAAAACAACACTTTTCATTGGATGAAAACTTTTTTTTTTCCCCAAACGATGAAAGCCCCACCTTGTTTCTGGATGTTTCAGACTGAAGCTGGCGTCACCATGAAAGCACCACCATCTCGTGGCTCCGTCGTAGTCATTCCGCGAGCAATCATGGCAGCCGCTCCCCACCAGAAGCCTGCAGGAGTCGGGGGCCCCCAAAACTTTTGATGAATCCTCAAGGCGGAGGGGACGCTTTCGAGAATGGGGTCCAAGACCTAGCAGACAAGCGTCCGATTTCCAAGGTGTCCCAGGGCCATTTCAGTGGACCAGGCCCAAAAAGGAAACAGCCTGCCGCCATTTTGAGAGTCCTGTGACAGCCGCCTATCGCTGCACCGCAAGAGTGGGCGCAACTCAGCTGAATTGCGGCTTTTGACACAGTGGACCAAAAGCGGACGGAATGGCAACTGAAACGGTAAAGGGGCGCCCCACTACAACAGACGAGACTCCACCTGGAGAGGCCCGTTCACGCCGCCTCCCCCGGGGCGCCCCACGCCGTTATTCGGAGCAGCATTGTAGGATACCAAAACCAGTGCGGCAACTTACTGGACATCACCTTGGTGCCATCGTTCTGCTGCCTTGGAACTATTCGCACAACAGTTTGCTACTGATGACCCACCCCCCGCGATGCCCCACGCCGGATGCCGAAATCAGTGAAATCTGGACGTTGTGCTGCGTTGGGACTATTCGCACAGCCGACCGCTACTTCGTTGTTTTTCCCTAAAAATGTTTATATGTTATTACTGTTTTTGTTTTCTTGTATATATTTATAAGTTATTAAAGTTTTATAATCTTACTACTTTGTTGGAGTGCTATATATTTTTAATGTGACACATAATTGTAAAAACTTTGATGTACAAAGAGTCACCCCTGGAATCTTCCGCTTCAGGCTCGGTCCCCTCCCCAATCACAATACAGGATGGTTTTCAGATAATAGGAACGCGTCTGCTGTGACGGATCTCATCGAGTGTGGGCCTTGATCTACTATAACTCCTTTGAAGAGGGGTGATTCTTTACAGCTGGGGCCATAAACTACATCTGCAGGGCTAGCTGATACCCTAGGACCGGCCTGGACAATCGGACACAGAGGAAAAGGAGTGTCAGAGGGTGCGGTAGTGAATAGGGCGAAAGGGAGGTGTCGGGCGGGCACAGGGTGTGATTCTCAGTGAAGAGCAGCGCAGATGGGGGGTGGTTTATTACCCATGCATAAGACAGAGAGCGGGGGTGACCACTGCCTGGGGGAGATGCTTGCGAGGGTGGGGAGCCATGCTAAGGATCGACAGCGTGCAGAGAGTGGGTCTGGTCAAGGCATCTAAAATGACTGCCGTGCACGACAAAAGTGTGGCATTTGAAAAAAGGCAAGATGGCGCAGACAATGTTTTTCAACACTTCCTGATTTCCTTCGAATCGAACGTTAACAGACGTTGGGGCATATTACCAAAGTTAAGCGATATTTATCCCTAACGATGCTTAGCAACAAATTTTTTACCGCTAAGCATCTTCAGAAATTATCGCAGATAAACCTTGCTATTATCAAGGTTTATCGCAAATACGATAAAAAACGACCGCAATGCATTAATATCGCTGAAAACTCAGCGATATTCATGCATTACCGAGCTAATGCTCTTAGCCATGTTATCCACCTCCCATTGGATAACATGGCTAAAAACTGCTCAGGGCAGGTGGTAGCTTTTGGAGATATTCGCGCTTATCGCGAATATTTCCAAAAGTTGGTAATAGGAGATAGCGATGTTAGCGACTGTTTCCAGTCGCTAACATCTTGGCATGCCCACTTTGCATGTCATTAGTGATAAATATCACTCACATGCAAAGTGGGGCCCAAGATGGTCGCTATCTCCTACTAGCCGTCGCTAACTGGTGTTAGCAACAGCTAGGTAATACAGAGATAATTTTATCTCCGCGAAGCGGAGCGCTGTTACAGATATATATCTTGTTTTTGAACGTTAATTTCTCAAAATCCACTGAAGCACATATATTGAGACCTAGCAAAGGCACATCGAGCTACCAGTCCCTACAATTTTGCCAAGTTTCGTGCAAATCCATTCAGCCGTTCGATTATTATTATTATTATTTTTTTGCCCCGCGGGGCCCTTTTAAAACCTCCACATCAAACCTAAGAGGTCAAGGAGGATCTACTATGCCCCCTTATGGTCATTTGCCCCTTCGCTTTGGCCTCCTCTTGTCTCTCGATCCTACCGAGAGACAAGATGGCGGCCGCTACGGACTGTTTGCAATGTTTACAGACGCCGGAGAACCAATCAGCTTCGCAAACCTCCGTTACGCGAAGCGGAGCGCTGTTACAGATATATATCTTTTTTTGAACGTTAATTTCTCAAAATCCACTGGAGCACATATATTGAGACCTAGCAAAGGCACATCGGGCTACCAGTCCCTAATATTTTACCAAGTTTCGTGCAAATCCATTCAGCCGTTCGATTATTATTATTATTTATTTTTTTTGCCCCGCGGGGCCCTTTTAAAACCTCCACATCAAACCTAGGGGGTCAGCGAGGATCTACTATGCCCCCTTATGGTCATTTGCCCCTTCGCTTTGGCCTCCTCTTGTCTCTCGATCCTACCGAGAGACAAGATGGCGGCCGCTACGGACTGTTTGGAATGTTCACAGACGCCGGAGAACCAATCAGCTTCGCTTCACAAAGCTCCGTACCGCGTAAAGTCCGCGAACCGGAGCGCTGCCCGGTCCGCTGTTACAGATATATATCTTTTTTTGAACGTTAATTTCTCAAAATCCACTGAAGCACATATATTGAGACCTAGCAAATTGACATCGGGCTACCAGTCCCTACAATTTTGCCAAGTTTCGTGCAAATCCATTCAGCCGTACGGGCTAAAAGTGAGGCCAACCGCCCTATGGAAAACTCAATGTTAAAAACACGTTTTGGGACCCCCCTTTTTTCTCGCCCCCCCCTTGACGAACCCCCCCCAAATTTTCAAGGGCTGCTCAGAAACAAAATGTGCCATTTTCCTGAAAATTTCAGCCAATTCCGTCCACAAACGCCAAAGTTATTAGACATAGAATTTTCAAAAATCCCATAGAGAAAAAATCCTAACTATATATACCTACTGGCGACCGCCAGTAGGTAATATATATATATATATATATAGGTAGATATAGCTATACTATATCTAAGTAAGGGGTGATTACACCACCTTACCCAGGGTGTGTGAACAGACCGGTGGTGTCAGTTTGGAGGGCCAGCCAGGGGTGGCATAATACATGCTGCAGCCCCTGGTAGGCCTTGGATGCACCTATGCCCTGGGTACCTATGGTACACTATACAGGGGCTCACAAAGGTGACACAATACCCAATCTGGTATGTACCTAAAGTACATGGTATCAATTTAGAGAGAGAACAGCTAGGCTGTGGTCCTGATTAGCAGGGCCACAGCCAGTCCAAAGTCGAAAAAACCAGTAAATCACAGCAAAAAGTGGGGGTGACCATAGGAAGCAGACCCTACTCTTCTACACTATGTAACTCTCACATATTTATTCAATGATCTTGAGTAACATGCAGGGAGAACACTTGTCCAATGAGGTGCAGGGTGCTACCCAAAAGCATGGCAGTTTCCTCCAAAGTGGGGCATATTCTTGCCCCACAAAGCACTGAACGTTAAAATTCAAAATGGAGAAATCCTCTTCAGGAAAGTCAGACCTGGCTACACCTTTTGGTGTGGCTCATTTCCGTTCACATTCCTCCTCCAGACCTTCAGCAATTTCCAGTCCTGGGCCTGCCATCTGGTTGGGAGGTACAGGAAGAAAGGGTAGGCCAGGCTGGCATTCCTTACTGTACTGCTCTCTTTGAAGCCCAGGTTGATTTACCCAGTCCTCGCCCTGACCTGTTCTCTGCAGCTGCAGAGCTATCTCCATCAGACAACGTCTGCAGGTCACGTATCACCTTATCTAAGCAGCTTGGCTGAGCCTGTTATGGATGACTAATCAAGAGAGGCTGCTAGAAGGCTGGATTGTGGCTCATGGAAAAGAAAGTCCTTTAATTTCTCTTCTATATTAGTTATGATACATTCAACAGTGGCACGTTGTTTGATTTATCATTACCAATCTTGTATGTCCTTGAATGACATTTTTTTAGCTCCTTCCTAGTAATATTTATACTTAAATAAAATATTCCAGTGTTAGCCTATGGAGCTAAATATCCACAATTGAGAAAATTAAATTGGCAGTTTTTCCCTGCCCGGGGGTTATCTTTTATAATGTCCCTGCTTATGGGTACATGGCACCCCACGACTGGGGCACCTAAACGGGATCTTAGTGGTGACCTGTATGTAAATATAAGGAAGATTACCACTTGGGAAGTACCTTTAATTCCAAAGTCAAAGTTGTATATAATGTACTTTTAAAGACAGTCTGCAAAGCAGGGCTGCCTCTAAAAATGATAGCAGGCAACACAGCACTGCATCCTCCAGTGCAGGAAATCTCCTGAGTTTCTAAGCCTCCGTGGCCTATTATATACTAGGGACTTATAGGTAGTTTGAATCCCCCTTGCCTTAATAAATACTAGGGACTTACAGGGGTCAGTCATTGCCAATTGTAAATCATCCTCATTATCATATATCGTTTTAATCAGAGTACTGGCCCTGGGTCTGAACCGCAGAGTCCAGGTCCTAGTCAGAGTCAGTTACCACCAGTATAAGTAAACAAATGGGGTGAACAGTGCAAAAAGGACGACTTTCTCACAAAGTGTATTCTGCAGAGAGCTTGAGTCACAAGGACATGGCATGAGCTCGTATTCATGAGAAGCTTTGCTAGGATAAGAGACCAGGAAGTGCACTATATTCTCCGGTTCTCGTTCTTGGCGCCCTCCTTATGGAACTCTCTACCCATTGAGTTGCGACTTGCTCCCTCTTACAATCGCTTCAGGTCTTTGCTGAAAACTTTTCTTTTTCACTTGGCCTATGACTAATCCCTCTGGATCTCATTATTTATTTCTTTTTTTTTTTTTTTTCTCTTTCGCTATTGCTTTCTCCCCTTCACGCCAAAGCGCCAAGAAACCGTACGGTGTAAGCCGCGCTATACAAATGCTTTTCACATCACATCACATCAATCTAAACCACATCAAATAAAATCTCTGTGAGTGCTGTGGAGTAAAATATAGATACAGTTCCATCTGGTCCATAGTCACTACTGGGATAAAGGCAGACACTCTTTACTTCCCCAACTCACTGGCTAGTTTTCGCCGCTAGCAAAAGGCCAGGAAATCTATCTTTAGTTGTTGTTCAGAGAAAGATATATTAGCTTGTGGACACTCTAAAAGGTCAGATCGGCCTAGCAAGTGAAATTGGTCTTTCACATATCCAAACCAGGTTATACATTGGGCATTTTCTAAACTTAGACAATCTTTTATAATGTCCTGGTTTAAGGCTACTTCTTTTATTGCCCACACTGAGGGCCAGAGCTTAAGTTGTGCCTTTTTAATTCAATATTCTAAATTTAACAAGCCTAGGTCCATGTGACAAAGGAATAAGGGCAAGGATTTAGAAACGCATAAAAGCCTTCTGACAAACAGGTTTTTATTTGCCTGAAGGGTGGCAGTGTCACATTAACATAGATGGGTAGAACACGCACAACTATACTGTTCTTAAAGGTGTGAAGTTGTGGCGTGCGACGGGGGTATCACCCTCTGATTGGAGTGTAAATGTAAATCGAACATGGGTAGTGGTGCTCAAATCAGCGACATCCCCTTGGGCACAGCCTTGTGCCTGCGAAAAGCAGGATCTGAATGTTCAAAAATGGTTTAAAAAAGTGAGAAGCTGATCAAATCTTCATTCATGAGCTGAATTTATTCATGAAATATATGTACTTCATCTCAAAAATAAATCAATTGGCTGTGTAGCAATCCATCTGTTAGTTCAAACATAATTCCCGATGCATTTCGTGCGGATCGCCCTTCGTCAGGGCGAGTGTCTATAACCAGCGAGAAAGAACTGATTGGTCACAGACACAACAATGGGAGAAGTATTCTGCATCATGTCAAAACCGGTGTCTAAACATAAAACTTAAAGCCTGTCATCCCTTTCGTGGCGATAGATTAGTAAACAATACTGTGTGTGAGTATACAAATTGGACTTCCATGATTTAAAGTGCCGAAACATATAAAACAAGTATATAGAAACAACCAATGTGAATGCCTTTACGAACGTGATTAAACAAGTGGATTTAAAAACTACGGTTTCACAGACACTGATAGACTATCGCTCTCCTTTGTTGTCCACTACTTTAGTTTCCCGCCCGGATGCTCAAGGCTCCTGTGATTACGGATGGGTGCAGTATGACAATGCTTGCTACAAGCGATTCAAGTACGTAGTGTCTTGGCCAGAAGCAGAGGTAAGAGTTTCATGCGTGCTCTAATAAATATGAATGGTCCTATTTACTAAGGTTTTACATTGATTCTTGCTAAATGAATTACTAACCAGTTGAAAGGCCCGCAAATGCAGTGCTAAACTACCTAAAGGTGCAACCTTTAGTATGAATGGGCCACAATGTGTTGATGATGATGTTCGATGCTGATCACATCTCCATGTCCTTAATATAATACCAGGCAACCTTTTACATTGCTATAATTATGTTTTTATTAATTATGACAGTTTATGAATGTTCTATCTGCATTCCAAGTCTGCATATTAGTTATGCCCAACACTGCCATTAATATGGTAAGATTTATGAGAACAATTCAACATGTGCTGTGTGTAGGCATCATTTTTAGGTCGAGCATTCAAGACCAATATTAATTTCTCTTGTGAGGTTAAAGTCATCCCCCTGTGGGCAATTTGTTTGTTTCAGTGTCCTTTAAAAATCCTCTCTTACTAGTGTTCAATCCTTCTCTTTGTCCCTCCTGTTAGAGTTTCTGTTCCTTCCACACAGCAGGGACTAAGTACTGTATTATTACGCGTTAGTTGTTTATTTGTAGTTTGGGGACTTCCTTTTTTCTCCTTTCTTGCTCCTCTTAGTGTTTGCCTGTATTCAGCTCGGTGCCAGTAACTGCTCACATTTTTCTGGAGCTTTCCTCCCTCTCATGTGGCTATATGCCCGTGCCACTCCCCCTTGTTTTGACTTGTAAGCACTATTTTCTGCAACGAGTTTCTCTTAAGCAGCGCTGGAGAAGCTCAGGCGAGAAGGTAGACAGACAGGCAAAGTGTCAGAGGCCACCAAGAGACAAGTCAAGCTTCCGAGCTTTTTTAAATGTACATTTCCAAATTTTTTTCCTAGCAGATTTTGTTCGTTTTTTTTGTGTGTGTAAAATGCGCAAGAGAGCTGTAAACAGGAAAGGAACCTTAAATAAGTTTCTTCTTTTAATAAAATAAGGCATTACAAGAGGAAGCTGTGGCTTAAATTGAGACAGAGGTAATTGCCTCTCTGCAGCCAGCCAGATAAACAGCTGGCCCGGCAGGTGATAGCAGCAGGCAGACTGTGTATAATCAGCTCTCCCCTCCTGAAGAGCGCAGGGACCTCCCTGGGAAAGGAGGGAAGGCTTTTAAAGCACAACTTGAAACTGATCTCATTCCAAAGAGCGTCAGAATGCCAGGCCAAACAAGAGGAAAGGAAAAAAAGATCTCTTTTACCCACCCCCCATCACTACCCCCCCCTCCTCAGAAACACAAAAGTTTATTGCGCATCATCTCGTGCCAGCTACTGCAGTGTTTCCAGGCGTATCCACACTTTGTCGAGGGGCTGCTGTGCGATGTTATGTCACAACTTTCATAGGAATGGAGACTGGACTCTGTACATCAGTGTTTACTGACGGCCTCCTCTAAAGCCAGATGTTATCGGAAATCCTTTTCACTTGATTGACCCAACGGATTTCAAAACGTGAATAATAATAATTACAAAGCCATACCTCGCTGGACTCCCCCGGGTGTCTAGTTTTCCAAAATGTGTGGCTTTGGTAGGTTTCCCTAGATGGCCGCCGAGCCCAGGGAGAAAAACTCATGGGACCCCTCTTGCAAAACCAGGTTGTTTTGTGATAGGTCATTTTGAAGTCGCCTCAATAGGGTTTGGGCCCTTGCCTGTCGCCAGTACTTGACCCACCCACACATTTGAGGTACCATTTTTCTCAGAAGACTTTGGGGAATGCGGGATAGGTGGACTTTGGTTGATCCACACACATTCCAGAGCTTTCGACCACAGAAATGTGAGGAAAATGTGTTTTTTTGGACAACTTTTGAGGTTTGCAAGGGATTCTGGGTAACAGAACCTGGTGAGAGCCAGAGAACTCATCCCATCTTGGACTCCCTGGGTGTCTAGTTTTCAAAGATGTATAGGTTTGCTAGATTTCCCTAGGTGCCGGCAGAGCTAGGGTTCAAAGTCTACAGCTAGGCACTTTGCAAAAAAAGCTCAGCTTCACTGTAAAATGTGGTGAGTCCACGGTGCGTTTTAGGCCATTTCCTGTCACGGATACTAGGCCTACCCACACAAGTGAGGTACCGTTTTTCTCGTAAGACTTTGGGGAAAGCGGGGTGGGTGGAATTTTGTGGATCCACACACATTCCAGAACTTTCCACCACAGAAATGTGAAGAAAATGTGTTTTTTCTTTTAATAACTTTTGAGATTTGCAAGGATTCTGGTAAACAGAACCTGGTGAGAGCCAGACAAGTCACCCCGTCCTGGATTCCCCTGGGTGTCTAGTTTAAAAAAATGTATAGGTTTGCTAGGTTTCCTTAGCTGCCACCAGAGCTAGGGTTCAAAATCTACAGCTAGGCACTTTGCAAAATAGTGTAAACTTTCACTGTAAAATGTGGTGTGTCCATGTTGCATTTTGGGCCGTTTTCTGTCACGGGCACTAGGTCTACCCACACAAGTGAGGTACCATTTTTCTCTGACGACTTTGGGAAATACGGGGTGAGTGGAATTTTGTGGATCCATGCAGATTCCAGAACTTTCCACCTCAGAAATGTGAGGAAAATTTGTTTTTTTTGACAATTGTTTAGGTTTACAAGGGATTCTGCTTAACATAACCTGGTAAGAGCCAGTCAAGTCACCCCATCCTTGATTCCCCTTTGTATCCAGTTTTCAAAAATGTACAGGTTTGCTAGGTTTCCCTATGTGCCAGTTGCACTAGGGCCAAAAATCCACAGGTAGGCACATTGCTAAAAAAAATGTTGGTGCTTAGTGGGCTTTCTGCCACCTTGGAAAGGAATCGGGGGAGGGGGAGTGTTAGACCTGGCACCATTGGCGTGGGTCTCCCTTCCATTTTTGCTGTTGCCTCATCTCTTTTTGCTGATGTTAGATGCTTTGGGAACAGTGCCACTGCTGTCCAGTGCCACAGTGCAAGTGCTCCCTATTGTTAATTGATGTATGGATTAGTGATTCCATGATTGGCTGGTTTGGTTTACCTGTCAGACCCTAGTACAGTGCAACAGGATTGCCCAGGGATGGTCATCCAAATACTGCTAGTGGGCTTGCAGAACTGGTTGTGCCACCCACTGAAGCAGCCTGTAAAAGTGTGTCTAAGGCCTGCCATTGCAGAGCCTGTGTGCAGTCTGGTACTGCCATGCTAACTGGGCAAGTGCATCCACTTGCCAGTCCCTAAACCTTCCATTTTCTTCATATCAGACACCCCTATGGTAGGCCAAAAGGCAGGGTGCATTGTAAGTATAAGGTAGGACAAGCCCTGATGTGTGGCATGTCCTAATAGTGAATTACAGCCATTTTCGTTTTTCACTATTGCAAGGCTACCTATTCCCCATAGGCCAGAATGGTCAGATAGATTATTACATTTATTAATCCTAACTGACTCAGGGAGCATGGTAGAAATTCGAGTTTAGTATGCCTAAACTTAGAATGATAAAATACATATTTTAGTGAAGTTGGTTTTAACATTCTGTGTTTGCAAATACCACTTTTAGAAAGTAGGTATTGTCTTGTCTAACTATCCAGGCCTGCCTCTGCTAGGTTGGTATTCCTTGTCTGGAGTTTGAGTGACAGGGCTGGGGGATTCCAGGAGACAGAATGAGTCAGCCCGGTGGTGAATAGAGAGATCTGCATCTAGATGGGAGGGAAGAGTTGCACCTGGGACCTGAATAGGGTTCTGCCTTCCCTCCACAATGCCGGCTCCACCTCCTGGCGTGTGAATGATGTTTCTGCCCTGCACTGTGAAAGGAAAGAAGGAGTCATGTCAACAGAGTACTACAGAACTGGTTTGGATTGGGCAAAGGCCCCTCCGCCCTCAGAGGACAAAGGATTTTGGGGTATAAATATTGGGACCCTGATCCCAAGAAATTAGATCACTTTTGGACAAACAAGAAGAAACCTTTGCTGAGGAGTGGAACCAGAAGAAACTGAGGAGAGACTATCCCTAAGCTGAAGTGTTGATTGGGGGATTGGCCTGCAGTGGTTGCCTGACTGCCAAAGAGAAGAGCAAGGGGCTTTGTGTACTTTCATCTACGGATCTCCAAGGGCTTGGAACAGAGCTTGCCTCCTGCTGAAGCCTCAGGGACAACAGACTTCAACCCCCAGCTTCCCAAAGTTCTTTGGAAGTGCCTGCTGCTGTTTTGGGCCTTTCTGAGGGACTGCATGTCACAAGGAGCTGGAAGCGCAACTCAAGTGGAAGAAGCGTGTCACAGTCACTGCTGCTGCCGTCGCATCGTGGATGTAGCCTCTGTAGCTGCATCGAGAGAAGCATCTCGCAACGAAGAGGAAGCGTGTCGCCGTCGCTGCTGCTGCCGTCGCATCTTGGATGTCGACGCTAAAGCTGTCGTATTGCACCGCATCGAGAGAAGCGTCTCGCAACAAAGAGGTAGCGTGTCGCCATCGCTACTGCTGCTGTCGCATCTTGGATGTTGCCGCTGTAGCTGTCGTATTGCACCGCATCAAGAAAAGCACCTCGCATGCACGGAGAAGCGCGCCGCCATCGGAGCTGCTGCCGTCGCATCTTTAATGTCGCCGCTGTAGTTGTCGCATTGTAAGGAAGCGTCTCGCAACGTCAGAGAATAGTGTCGCAGCCGAAGCTGTTGTCGTTGCATCGCGAAACAAGGGTGTCAGCGCTGCAGCTGACACATCGAATTGAGACTTCTCGCATCATCGGAGAAGCGTGCTGTATCTGGAAGATCTTCACGTCTTTATTTCTTTGCACCAGAACTTTGTCGCATTTTCATCGCTGCAACACTTTTGTTGTGGAAGCGTAACGCATTGTGAGTTACATTGACTCAAAGTGTCGGATTTTAAGAACTGAACAGAACTAAGCTAAAACTACCATTTTAAATACAGTATTGTGGATGTTTGTCGTTTGTGGTCTTGTGATAGGTCTGTATAAAGAATACTTATTTTTTTTATATAAAACCTGTGTGGTGTCCATCTGTAGTGTTGTCACTTGATTTGTGTTCACAAATGCTTAACACACTGCCTCTGAGATAAGCCTGTCTGCTCGTGCCAAGCTACCAAGGGGGTGAGCAGGGGTTATTTTAGGAGTGTACCCACTTACCCTGACTAGAGGCAAGGGTCCCTATATGTCACAAGTACCTACCTGTGCCAATTGGAGACCCCCAAATCTAACAGGGAGTTTACACTGATATGCCGCCAAGGGGGGGCAGAAAGACTGTGGCTATTTTTTTGTGGGGGTGGGGGCATTGGTGTGCCCCTTTTGAGAAGCCCCATGCATGAAAAAGCCAGCGTAATCATTGGCACCTAGTGGGCTTTCTGCCCCACCAGGGGCAGATCAGGTGCCACTGCCCCCATCTGCCCTCCCGCGGGGCAGAAAGACTGGAATTTCTCTGGGGGGGCCGGGGGTGGGGGCATTGGCATGCCCGTTTTTGGCAGCCCCCACCCTAACTACATATGGCAATGAAAAATTCCTGGTGTCAAGTGGGCTTTCTGCCACCGGGTGGGGCAGATTGGGGGCCACTGCCCCCCTCTGCCCCCAGAGGGGCAGAAAGGCTGTAATGGTGGTGGGGGTGGGGGCATTTGCATGCCCGTTTTTGGCAGCCCCCACCCTAATTACATAGGGAAATGAAAAATCCCTGGTGTCAAGTGGGCTTTCTGCCCCCCCCCCCGGTGGTGCAGATTGGGGGCTACTGCTCCCATCTGCCCCCCAAGGGGGGCAGAAAGTCTGAATATGGCCCAACTGTTTTTGGGGGGAGCAAAGGCCCTTGCGCAAGGGGCCGCCCCCCCCTCCGTTTTGGGCAGCCCCCACCCTCATTGAAAATGCACACAAAACAATCCTTGGCGTCCAGTGGGCTTTCTGCCCCCCCCGGGGAGAGGGGGGGGTAGATTGGGGGCTACTGCCACCATCTGCCCCCCATGGGGGCAGAATGTCTGAATATGGCCCAAATGTTTTTGGGGGAGCAAAGGCCCTTGCCCAAGGGGCCGCCCCCCCCCCTCCATGGTGTCTAGTGGTGGATAACTGCTTGGGGATCGCCCTACTGGGGAGGGATACCATTGGAAAGGGGGGATTCTCCCCTTTCCAATGATACCTCTCCCGTCTTTCTACATGCTCAGGGGGCTGATTTCAGTTTCGGTTTCAGTTAAAATACCATCAGTGCGATGTGTGCGCTGATTGTCATTTCACTGAAATGGGGGAAGGGGGGGTGGGCTCGGGAGGTAGGGAAGCTGTTCCCCAGCTCCTGAGGTTACAGGCTATGGGGTCATGTGTCATGAAGGCCGGGAGCCTTTGTGCGCACACGAGCACGGTTGCGCATCACGGCTCCCGGCTGGCGTGCGCATGGAAGGGGTTAAACGAGGAACTTCTCTTTTTGTCTAAGTGTTAAAAAGCCTTGTTTTTGTTGCAGCCCTTGCTCTTCGCTCTCCTCCACCTTAATTATTTTAAGCTGTAAAATTGTAATGATGGTGAAGTTGTGTTTAAGCTGACTTATATGTATGTTTATTAGATTTGTTTTGGCTGCCAATGTGTTGCACTTTATCTTTTTCAGAGGTTTAAGACACTGTAAGCAGACGGAATTTCTGAAAAGTAATGTCATAGACCAGCAGAGCACTTTCATCTCAGCATGACTCAGCACCACCTCCGCATCATTCAGACCCAGCACAGCACCACTTTTGCAGCACAGCATCAGCACAGCACAACCTCAGCATCAGTCAGCGTCACTTATCACCACTACAGCAGGCATCACCACCGCAGCACCACCTGAGCTTCACTCAGCAGCACCTGAGCATTACCATAACCACAGAACCACCTCAGATTCACTCAGCCCCAGCAGAGCACCACCTCAGTATCACTTAGCACCAGGACAGCACCACTTTAGCACCACAACAGCAGCACCGCAGCACCAATGCATAAGTGAAGCACTACCTCAGCACCTTGTCAGCCTCAGCAAAGCACCACTTCAGCACCAGGCAGGGTCGCTCAGCACCACTTCAGCAGCACCACTGCAGCACAACCTGTGCTTCCCTCAGCAGCAGCTGAGCACTACCACAACACCAGCACAACACCACCTTTTTCAGCCCCAGCGCAGCACCACATTAGCACCAGAGCAGCACCACCTGACTACCAACTCAGTACTACCTCAGCATCAGTGCAGCACCACCACCTCAGCATCACTCACCACCATCTCAGCACTAGCATCAGCATCTCCTTAGCATCACTCACCACCACCACACCACCACCTCAGCATCACTTAGCATTACCAAAGCACCACTTGAGCATCACCTCCGTACAAGCACACCACCCCCTTAGCACTATGTCAGTTTAACTGAGCATGACCTCAGCACCAGCGCAGCACCACCTCAGCACCAGTGTTGCACCACCTCAGCACCTGCACAGCACCACCTCAGCACCAACACAGCACTAGTGCAGCACCACCTCACTATCACTACACCTCTACATCTGCATTAGTGCAGCTCCACCACCTCTGCATAAGTGCACTACCACCTCAGCATCAGAGTAGCACCACCACAGCATCACTCGGCTCCACCTCAGCATCACTCAGCACCACCTCAGACCCAGCGCAGAATCTACTCACCATCACACAACACAACCACAGCACCACCTCTGCATCAGTTTACCACCAGTTTACCATCACCAGCAAAACACCAATTCAGCACCAGCGCAGCCCCATCACAGCATCAGCACAGCACCACCTCAGCACCAATGCATTACCAATTCAGCATTACCACAACACAGCCCCAACTCGGCATCACTCAGCACCACCTCTGCATCACTGAGCACCGCCTGTGCACAAGCACACACCACCTCTGCACAGGCACACCACCACCTCAACACCATGTCAACTAGAAGACATTGAATATGTTAATTCTTTTATAATAGGATATTCATTTGTACATGTATACTTGCTTATATTAGGCAACAAAAATGCGTATAACACTTTTTTATAACTTTTCAACATGCTGCAGAGCAATCACACTGCTCTACAACATAGCTTAAACACATTAACAAAGCCAACAGCTCTGGCAAAACACATGCCCCAAAGGCGAGACCTATTGGCTATGCCAATGCTTGTTATACATGTACCCAAGCTACTGTCATGAAGACTACAGTGTTTTAAGCACCTTTGGGCTGATCTCTAAATTCCCTGCAATTAAACTTTTTAGCGCCTGAGGAATAAAGATGAATTGACAACATCCGCAAGATCAATTTACAATTTTGCTACACACTGAAAACCCAAGTTGATAGATGAGGTTAAATGTGGGTTTATTACCAAATCAAAACCAGACTGACGTACACAAATCACTACCAGCAGACCAAATCGTATAACAAAGCTCAGTCTCAACAGCATGAAACATAAAAGAAATTCAGTAATAGCCTTAGCATTGCTGATGATAAGGAAAATAATTTGATGGTCAGTATACGATTTGAGGTCCTCTTGCCAATTATGCATGTAGAAATCTAGATAATCTAAATTAAATCTAATCTAGACAACACTAGTTGGAAAACCGTAATCAGATCCAGTAAGGTAGGAAAGTGTGAGCATTGTAGAACTCCTGTAGAAGTTCTCCAAAATAAAGAATATTGTATAGCATAAAGCCAAATAGAGATATCGCAGAGAGGTCTGCACCTCTCCAAGTCTAAGGGGAATCTGCCTAAACTGAAAATGTGACTATCTGTTAAACTCCAAAGAACATTTGAGAGTCGTAAATCATGAGTCCCAGTACTTCTCTCCTTCTCATTGTGAAGCTTGGCACCCTCCATTACTACTCCAATCTCTTGGTCTCTGCATCAGAAATGCCCGTCTCCAGATATCACCTGAATGGTGCTACTCCCTTTGTTTGTTAGTGCCTGTTGTCCTTGCCAGTGTTCTTCTCTGAGCATCACAATCTTGCATACACAATATGCCTTTCACTGACTAATGAATGCCTTGAGACTGCACCTGCAGAGGAGAGAACATGCAGAGCAAATAATTTTTCATTGAAGGTTAAACGTTAGATCCAAATGCTTCAGGCCTGTGGTCTAGCTAACATTGCAACATACTTCAATGCACAATTGAATGCACGATATTTGGTTATAAAACAAATGCAGGGTACTATTTAACTGAATATGTGAATGTATTTAAGCCAAATGCAGATATAAGTGAGAACTGCATATATGTATTAATATGAATAAAACATTAGTATAGACGCTAATATAAGTGTCTAGGTTATAGAGTAAGTATCTCGGTCAAGTGCACCACTTTACGTTAATGATACTAAACACACAATTACATAGACCATGTGTACGTATATATGACATGGTTAGAACATAAAAGGGTGGAGCTAAAAGTATGCTGCTTCAATAGAACCTTCCGTAAACAAGCATCGGCAATGAAAACAGCTTTCACTTATCACAAAAAGTGCATCTTGAGTCAATGATAAGATCAAGAGTGGCCCGTTCTTAAGAGCTGAGAGCCCATACTGCCGCTCTAAATGGCCAGGCACCTGGCTGCCTGAGCTGATTTTTGCAGTGCTGAAGAAGCCTCGCTCCTCCCCCCCCTCGATCTTAAATTACCAGCAACCACTGTCATCACAGATGCTCAAATCAATAGTGGGCTTAGAAATAAATCAACCTTTACTCCCATTCTGACTCCTGGCAACATGATTGATTGCTTTTACAAGGCGGTTACATCTGATCTCTACAAAATGGAGGATAGATTAAAAAAAAAGCCTTGGAAATTCAAGAATAATCTATCAACTAAAGAAAGGGATGCTTTACAAAAATTAAGAGGTTACACACATTTGACCATCCGTGAGGCAGACAAGGGAGGTAACATTGTCCTGATGGACAATGACCTCTACTTCAATGAAATAGAGAGACAACTATCTGATGCCAAGTCTTACACATTGATACCACATGATCCCATGAATATTGCCATTCCAGTCATTGAAAGAACTCTTCGGTACTGGCTGAGCAATGGATTATTAACTGACATGGAATTCAAGTATTTATTCAATCCCACGCCTAGGGCAGCATATATATATATATACTACCCAAGGTCCATAAGAGTATGACTTGCCCTCCGGGTAGACCCATCATTTCGGGCATAGGGGGACTGACAGAACATATTTCCGAATATATAGATATATTTCTAAAACCCCTTGTGTTCCAACTTCCTGCTTACATCCAGGACACGAAAGATCTTTTAAACAAATTGGAACAATTTACTTGGTCTGATGAGTATACATTAGTTACCCTTGATGTTAACGCACTATACACGAGCATACCATTAGACAAAGGCATGGAAGCACTTAGATTTTTCTTATCTAAAAGAGATGCCTCTCTATACGACCATACCAGAATGCTCTTAGAGCTCACGGAATTAACATTAAACAACAATTACTTCCAGCATAGATCTGTTTGGTACAAACAACACTCGGTGTGGCAATGGGGGCGAGATTCTCCCCTTCGTTTGTCAATCTGTACATGGGTTTCTTTGAACAACAACACATCAGGAAAGACGGTCCCCATCATTTAACTAATAACATCATTTACTGGGGTCGTTTCATTGACGATGTCCTGCTCATATGGAGCGGTGACACGGACTCTCTGATTCAGCTTGTGGAACATCTTACAACCAACGAGTACAACTTAACATTCACATACAGCCATAGTAAAAAGGAAATTGATTTCCTAGATGTAACATTATATGTTAAAGATGGAACTCTACAGACGAAACTTTTTCGTAAAACGACAGCATGCAATTCTGTATTGCACGCAAGCAGTGCCCACCCTACCAGTCAGATAAATGCCATTCCTTTTGGCGAAATGACCCGAATCAAAAGGAATTGTAGTATTGACGACGACTTTCAGATTGAGCTGGACAGACTGACTAATCGTTTTGCTCTTAGAGGATATGGTTCTGAGATTTTGAATAAAGCCTCAACTAGAATTAAACAATGCAGACGAAGTGATCTACTTAAGAATAACAAAAAGAGTAAAAAGAATATTAAAAACCAGGGACGGGTAGCGTTCATTACGCAATACCATTGCCATAGTAATGAGATCTATAATACACTACGCCCACACTGGCACCTGCTCCAATTGGATCGAGATATTGATCCATATATTAAGAACAAACCATATCATGACATACAGAAGGGGCAAGACTTTACGCAACTTGTTGGGATCAACCAGCTGCAATACCAGGACTGTGACATCAAAAAATTGGCTCCCTTCTAAACCTAAGGGCTTTTATAGCTGCACTATGTGCAATGTTTGTCAATTTGCTTGCAATAAAACAACGGCCTTCTGTTACAATGCCAGCAAGACCTATCAGATTCATGATTTTATCAATTGTAAATCGAAATATGTAGTGTATTGCATTATATGCCAATGCAAACTTATCTACATAGGGAGCACCATTCGTCCCCTTAAAGAACGAATACAAGAACATATAAGGGCAATCCACAACAACACCTCCAATTACCCTTTGGCAACACACTATAATTCAGAACACGGATCATCAGAATTAATTAACATTGGATTCCATGGTATTGCCATCCTCAAACATGATTCTCGAGGTGGTAATAAAACAGCTGCCCTTAGAAAACTGGAAACACAATGGCTCATCAAATTAAGAGCGGTGGACCAGGGATTAAAATTGGACAGAGAAATGCATGTCTTTGCATGATAACCTGACCATTTATTTCTACAGGTTCATGACATTTAAACTGTTGTTCACTCCATGCTCCCTATCTGGTTTGTTTGACACTAGAATATATGAATTTATTCTCTCATACATGCACTTAACCTAGTTTCCTTTCTGTTTCCTTTATGCTGTAATACTATATGGATAGAATATGAGAGATCCTTGTACCGATAGCATAATGGTCCGATGCCTGCTCAATCTGACATTAATTCTGCCTTTGGTTCTGATGTAATTAATGTATATCTAGAGCATCCTGCTCCTAATTATTTCAATTGTATATACATCCTGTGTATGGTATGTGCTCCACAATTCATGTACAGATATGGAGTCACTAATCACATGGTGGTAGGACTAATTGTATTATGTTTTAATAATATAATCTGATATGACCACATATTCTGATGAGAAACATTCATGCATTGGCATATGGCATCTGATGATATTCGTTGACTGTTACCGTATTATGAATGCACAAAACGACACTTTACAAATTGACTCTACTAATCATTTTGTCACCTTTATACTTAGACTTTATTATATCCACTTATACTACTTTACTTGTTTCTATTAATATACACTGGTCCACTTTTTACTCTTGCCTATTCTGACTATCTTTGGATTACTATTTGATTGGGGAGAACAACAATCCTTTTTCCACACGATATTACATATATTCGGGATTCACTTTTGCCCGCTCTAAGATGGCAGATAGTCTTCAATAGCCATTGCGCAATCACCTTGGGATCAGTGTAACGTCAGTCTCCTTTTGAGCTCTATTTCCTGCTGGGGGAGTTCCGGTTTTTTGTAATGCGTCCCGTTCCGAGGTCTGTATATATCTGTCGTCTCAACGGGAACAAACTGCTTACAGAGTGCCAGTATCAAGTGGTGCCAGACCGTAGAACACGGTAAGCGTGGGTCCCACAGTGAACGTTAGTACTGAACGAAGGTAACATGGTTCTTTTACTTTATTTAAGACAATACTTGACTCAGGTCTTTGCTTTGCTTTTTTACAGCCTCACGTATTTCCGAGGCGTAGTTAGAGGTAAGACAGCGGAATTAGTTTTTGGGTTCTGCATTGTACTTGTTATTCTTAGTACTTTTTGTAGTCAACTTCTATAATATGCCATTTATTATTTGATATTTCAGCATGTTGGTGTTACGATACACCATAGAGACACCAGTGTGACTTTTGATTGGTGCTACCATTACGTCTCATACTATCTGAACAGGACCTTTGTGGTATGAGAAATTTTATTTTTATGGTGTTCTTGCCATGTCGTGTGCGCTCCTAATATTTGGTGTGCGTTGCATTACGTTTAAATTGACACACTGGGTACTCGTATTTTTTGCAAACCAATGTGCAGGTTGAGTCCTGGTTAGCACGAGGTGAACATGATGTTATTCTAATATTGGGTTTATATGCTTGTTTCATTATAGGAGTAACACTTTTTACCTATTACAGCTGAGATCACCTTTATCGTGTATGACATACTCTTTACTTTTGTGTTACAGATTCTCCTTGATTCGACTTCCGTTTATTAAATTTTGTGGTTTCAGTCATTAGAGGCTCTCATCAAGATAGTTTTACAATACTTGTATCCTAGGTGAGATTACTCTTTGTATCTTGTAATACTGTCACCTAACAATGGATTGTTTACATTGAATGTTTTACTTATGTTGACATTTATCAGTTTAACACTGACATTTACTACTTGTGTTATCTAGACAAACAGTATATTCATGTTCAACTTTTCTCATAGAACCATTGATGAGAAACAGCTTCTAATATTTCTCAAGCCGTGTACTTTCATTTCAACTCTATTGGGCTACTTGGACATTGGATTTGCCCAGTGAGAAGCTTTTTATTGACACAGCGTTCCCCTAGTTTTCCTAATAGACCCTCTTTAGATCTATATATGCCTTCCTGATTTTTTCTTATCAGGATTGGATAATTTGATCTATTGTCGATTCTTGGTGTTGTCTTGCACTCTAGATGACCGGAAATGTTGTCATGTATTAGTATTGTGTGTTATAGCATTACTATTTTAGATATTCCCGTATATTCATACATATATATATATATATATTTTTTTCTTTTCTCCTGTACTCAAGAACTTCATTCCTACAGCTACACTCACGCGATTCGACAGAATTTATGCTACAAGAATCAATTTCATCGGGTCGGTTGTTTTGACTCTGAATATATTTATTTATTATTATTTTTATTCTTGGTGGTTGGCACTACTTTATTACTTCACATCTTCAATCTTTGGGGAGCTCAGCTCATACTTACACCTGGAATCCCATGATTGTTGTTTCTCTCTTTTGCTGCGTCTTCTTCTTTCTCTTCAATGGTATTCATTTTTCATCTGAGCACACTAGATTTCTTACTTTAATTTCACTTTTTATTACTCATTTAGTGTGTATAATTTGCACACTCATGACCCGCACATGACTTTAGTTGGTTTTTGTTTTAGGCCCCCCCCTCTTTTTTAATATTCCCTTAAACTTTCCTCATTCTTGTATCAATGCAATTTTAAAATTTTGTATGCTTATGTATATATTTTCTATCATGTCTTTACAGCCTTGAAAAAGTCCCAGTACTAATTCACACTACGGACGAAACACGTGTTGGCTGTCATTTTATCATTTGGATTACTACTTCTAAGAATCAATTAAAGGGAAAGATGACATAAAACATGAACTCTATCCATCCTTTTGTCCTGTACATTACGATTATTTGTGGACTTCATTTGGTTTAACTGTTGTTTAGACTTTTCATCGCATTAGTCTTGTACACACTGGCATCATAGGATTGTGCTCTCTAGACCATTTTTGCTCATATGTTTATTTGTCAATCCTTCGGCTTGATAAATTGTGTTCCTTCCTGGTAGTGGGGGATATTGATCCATGTAGCACTCCGTCTTTGATATTTTGAAAGACTCTATTGACTGTCCAAATATTATCTCGGACTATACTGTTACTAGTGTATGTGCGGTTCTTTCCAATCTTTTGGAAACACCACTACCACCCCTCAGTCTGCTTTCACACCCAACCACCGCATTGAAACCACCCTCAGCGCCACCATGGATGGATTCACATGGCTCTGGATGGAGGTGACACGGCAACACTCATCCTCCAGGACCTCGCATTTGGCATAGTCTCCCACCCCATACTTTTCTAATGCGGAACCCGCATTGGAATTGAAGGACATGCAATCCAATGGATCTGCTCCTTCCTAACTTCAAAGGAACTTGTCAGTCAGCTTGGCGCCATAAAACCTTGGATGCCTGTGGCCTCACCTGCATTGTTCCAGATAGTTCCTCACTGAGCCCTTCAACACACACATGATCACTCTATCTGGCATCATCTTCTCTCACCACATCAATGTCCTCTCCTATGCCAATGACAATAATTCTCTCCCTCATGAACAAGATGCCAGTACCTGGACTGAAATTGGCCATTTGATGGAAAGCAACTGTCTGAAGCTGAACACTGACAAGACCGAAATCATGATCTTTGGGAAAAGCATTCCCCCGTGGGAATCTGCCTGGTGGCCAAAAGAACTAGCACTGAAACTCAACCCCCAATCAATCATTCAATCAATCATGTCACTTATAAAGTGCACTACTTACCCGTAAGGGTCTCAAGGTGCTGGGGGAGGGGAGGGGTGCTCCTACTGCTCGAAGAGTCAGGTCTTGAGGAATCTTCTGAAGGCCAGCTGGTCTTGGATCTGTCGTAGGTGGGTCAGGAGGGTGTTCCAGGTCTTGACGGCGAGGTTGTAGAAGGATCTGCTGCCGACAGTCGTTCTTTGGATACGGGTAACTGCTGCGCGGGCGAGGCCAGCGGAGTGAAGCTGGCGGGTGGGGGTGTAGAAGCTGAGTCGTCTGTTGAGGTATGCTGGTCCGGTGTTGTGGAGTGCTTTCTGTGCGTGGATAAGGAACTTGAAGGTTATTCTCTTGTTGACGGGGAGCCAGTGCAGGTCTCTCAGGTGGGGGGTGATGTGGCTGCAGCGGGGGATGTCGAGGATCAGACGTGCAGAGGCGTTCTGGATGCATTGGAGCCTTCTCAGGAGTTTCGCTGAAGCTCCTGCGTAGAGGGAGTTTCTGTAGTCCAACCTGCTCGTGACGAAGGCCTGGGTGACCGTTCTTCTCGTTACGGTGGGGAGCCACTTGTAGATCCTGCGGAGCATGCGGAGGGTTTTGAAGCAGGAAGAGGAGACGGCATTGTCCTGCTTAGTCATGGAGAGGGTGGAGTCGAGGATGACCCCTGGGTTGCGTGCATGGTCGGTGGGTGTCAGGGCTGTTCCAAATGTGGTCGGCCACCAGGAGTCATCCCCGGCTGAAGGGCTGGGTCCGAGGATGAGGACCTCTGTCTTGTCCGAGTTCAGCTTCAGTCGGCTGTTCCTCATCCATTCGGCGACGGCCTTCATTCCTTCGTGGAGGTTGGTCTTGGCGGTGTGAGGGTATTTGGTGAGGGAGAGGATCAGTTGGGTGTCATCGACGTAGGAGATGATGTTGAGGTCGTGCTGTCAGGCGACGTGGGCGAGGGGTACCATGTAGATGTTGAACAGCGTCGGGCTGAGGGATGAGCCCTCAGGTATGCCGCAGATGATCTCTGTGACATTTGAGCGGAAGGGGGGGGGGAGGCGGACACTCTGTGTTCTGCAGGAGAGGAAGGATGTGGTCCAGTCTCTTGGATCCCGGTGTCGTGTAGGCGTGTTCGTAGTGTGCGGTGGCGGCCATGTCGAAGACAGCTGACAGGTCCAGGAGTATGAGGGCTGCAATTTCTCCGTTGTCTATCAGGGTCGTGATGTCATCAGTGGCGGCAATGAGGGCGGTTTCGGTTCTATGGTTGCTGCGGAATCTGGACTGGGACGGGTCCAGGATGCTGTTCCCAAGCCCACCACTCACACAAAGAACCTTAGGATCATCATCAACAGCAATCTCAACGTGATCACCTAAGTCAATACCACACACCGCATTATGCTTCCATGTCCTGAAGATGCTAAGGCTAATTTTCAAATGGATTCCAAGCAGCACCTGGAAAACTTTCAAATATGACATTGTCACAAGCAAGCTGGTCTATGGGAACACTCTGTATGCAAGGATCAACAAAAAATCACTTAAAGACTGCAGACCATGCAGAACTCAGAAACCAGAATCAGTCTCAACCTCCCACGCCACATTCACATCACACAATTCATGGAGCAATTTTGCTAGCTCCCAATACTCAACTGAGCAAAATTAAAACTCACACTCACTTTCAAGGAGCTGCATAACACTGGGCCAGCATAGCTCAACAATCTCTGCTGCTTTGACAAACCTTTCTGACACATCCACTCTCCAATATTCTTACTTACATACATCCCTCTCATCCCACTCATGCTTGTGCCTTCTCCTACATTGCTTTTAGAGCACGGAACAACCTGCTGCTACACGAAAGAGCCTCCGCCTAACTTTTTGAACTCTGCAAGACCTGAATTTTCAAGCAGTCTCAGTAGGTTCTAGGCTTGGGGTACATTCACACCTTCTCAGTGTAATGATACCCTCCTGGGGGACAGTGCACTCTAAAAAATCGGTATAACATAGCATATAATGCATTATTATTTTAAAGTTCCAACATAGCCACCACCTTTAGGCAGTTCACTCCCCACGCCGCACAGCTCCACCTGTCTGTGCCCGTGCTCTGCGCTCAGTGGTCACTCCTCACTCCTGGCGACTGTAGTTCGAGGCCCGCCGTAGGTTTGCTTATGTTATCCGATCGTTTTTTGTTTTTACTGTTATCTGTTCTTTTTCTGTTAATTGCACTGTATTTTGTATCTTGTATTTTGTGATCGTTTTTATTCATTCCCATTCCTTTGTGCCCTCTTGCCTTCTGTTTCCCTTTCGCTGTCCCTCACTCCCGTTTTTCCCCTGGCTGTGTCCCCTGCGGCACCCTCCCCCACTCACCCATGCGCCCGTTCCCCCCCCTCCCAGCTGCTCCTCCCTCCCACATCCCCCTCTTATGGCGCCTTAGTCGAGCCTGTCTGTGCCTGGACCACGCCCATCGCCAGAACCCCTGGCCCCCACAAACGCCATGACACCCGGACGAGCACACTCCTGCTTCCAGGCCACCCTGAAGAGCACCCAAGGACCCTTCTCCTGCCTGAACTGCAGCTTCACCAGTAGCAGACCCGCCAATCCACCCACCAGGACAGCACGCAACAACCTCAGATGCATACCCCTGAACACCTGCTCCGCACGCAAACACGCCGTCGAATTCTGGGACCTGCTCGACACATCCTCCCCGGATGTCGCCTTCCTGACAGAGACCTGGATGAATGACTCCTCGGCATCGCCATAACCTTCCCGGGCGGCTACAAGATCACCCGCAGAGACCGCACCTACATAGTAGGAGGTGGAATCACCATCATCCACAAATCCACCCTCAAGGTCGCAACAAACTCCGACGGTACCCTCAACACAGCCGAACAGCTGCACTTCCAGATCCACACTGATCCCAACACCAACCTCAGAGGAACTCTGATCTACAGGCCCCCCGAGACCCAGGCCACAGTTCAGTGACTCCATCGCCGACTTCGTCAGCACGCACGGCCCTGTGTTCACAGACTACAACCTCCTCGGGGACCTGAACTTCCACCTCGAGAAAAACAATGACACCAACTCCACCACCCTGCTCGACAACCTCGCCAACCTCGGACTCAAACAGCTCGTCATGACTCCCACCCGCTCCGCCGGACACAAGCTTGATCCCTTCTTCTACGCAAGCTCCCACGTCTCCTTCAGCCACACCACCGAACTCCACTGAAACGATCGTCGCTGCGTCCACTTCACCTTCAAGAAGCCTACCACGCACCACCACACCCAACAGATCCACCGCCGCTGCTGGAGCAGAATCACCAAAGACCAGCTACACACCGCCCACAGCCCGAAGCCCACCCACAGACCCCACCAACCCGACGCTGCCGCCACAACCTCAGACGCTGGATCGAAGACTGCGCCAACACCTTCACCCCGATCAAGACCCCCTCCATCAGTCGCACCAACAAGACTGCCTGCTGGTTTACCGCAGACCTCCAGACCTCCAAGCAAAACTGCCGAAAGCTGGAGAAGAAATGGTGCACACCGGAGAACCTAACAGCCACAAGAACACTATGCCCCAACATCATCACCTCATATCAGATTCGCCAAAAAGACCTCCTTCAAGGACCGCCTCGACAACAATGCACACAACAGCAAAGAGCTCTTCAACATTGTGAAGGAACTCTCCAACCCCAGCTTCAGCACCAACGACATCCCACCTTCGCAAGACCTGTGCAAATCCCTGGCCTCCTTCTTCCACCGCAAGATCGCAGACATCCACGACAGCTATGACAGCTTCAACAACCAGGCCACCACTGCGGCCAATAACAGCTCATACCCCACGACCACCACCCACGGCGACCCCCTTCCCACCTGGACCAACATCAACAATGACGACACCATCAAAACCATGGGCACCATCCACTCCGGCTCCCCATCAGACCCGTGCCCACACCACATCTTCAACAAAGCATGCGTCACCATCGCACCTTACCTCCGCAAAGCCATTAACATCTCCTTTGATACCGCGATCTTCCCAGAGAGCTGGAAGCACGACGAGACCAACGCCCTGCTCAAAAAACCCAAAGCAGACCCCAAGGTCCTCAAGAACTTCAGGCCCATCTCCCTGCTCCCGTTCCCGTCGAAGGTCATTGAGAAAAAGTCAACAAACAGCTGGCCCGCTACCTCGAGGAGAACAACATCCTGGACCCGTCCCAGTCCGGGTTGCGCAGCAACTATAGCACCAAAACGGCTCTCATCGCCGCCACCGATGACATCAGGGCCTTGCTGGACAACGGCGAGAACGCGGCCCTCATACTCCTGGGCCTATCAGCCCCTTTCGACACAGTCTACCACCGCACCCTAGGGCCTCGCCTCCATGACGCAGGAATCGGAGGCAAAGCACTGGACTGGACCACCTCCTTCCTCACAGACAGAACACAGAGCACCCATCTCCCTCCCTTCCGATCCGAAGCCACCAAGATCACCTGCGGCGTACCCCAAGGATCCTCCCTCAGCCTGACGTTGTTCAACATCTACATGGCCCCACTCGCCCACGTCGCCAGACTGCACGACCTCAACAACATCTCCTACGCCGATGACACACAACTGATCCTCTCACTCACCAAGAACCCTCTCACCACCAAAACCAACCTCCACTAAGGAATGAAAGATGTTGCCAAATGGATGTAGAACAGCTGCCTGAAGCTGAACTCGGACAAGACGGAGGTCCTCATCCTTGGCTCCACCCCTTCTGCCTGGGATGACTCCTGGTGGCCGACCACCCTGGGAGGGGCATCAACACCCACCAACCAAGATTCAACACTCTCCATGATCAAGCAAGTCAACGCCATCTCATCATCCTGTTTCAACACCATCTGCATGCTCCAAAAGATCTACAGGTGGATCCCCACCAACACTAGAAGAAGGGTCACCCAGGCCCTCGTCAGCAGCAGACTAGACTAAGGAGACTCCCTCTATGCAGGAACCCTGACCAAACTGCTGAAACGACTGCAACGCATACAGAACGCCTCAGCACGCCTGATCCTTGACATCCCTCGCCACAGCCACATCACATCCCACCTGAGAGACCTACAATGGCTTTGAGTCAACAAGAGGATCACCTTCAAGCTCCTCACCCACGCACACAAAGCACTACACAACACCATACCAGCATACCTCAACAAATGGCTGACCTTCTACACCACAAACCACCAGCTCCGCTCCGCCGCCCTCGCCCTCACCACTGTCCCCCGTATCAGGAGAGCGACCACCTGCAGCAGATCATTCTCCTACCTCGCCGCCAAGTCCTGGAACACCCTCCCCATCCTCCTACGCCAGATCAACGACCTACTAACCTTCAGGAGGCTACTCAAGACCTGGCTGTTCGAGCAGTAGCCACGCCCCCAACCCCCTCAGCGCCTTGAGACCCTCATGGGAGAGTAGCACACTTTACAAATGTCTTGATTGATTAGAAGCATGCGTTGGCCCACTTAGAGCAATAGAAAAATATACACTATGCACTACACAATTGCAAGATAGCCGCTGTAACAAATTGGGTTACTGGTTCAGCTGGGTGAAAACCTACTCAAACAACATCCAAAATCCTGGTCAGGGTGAAGCCACAAGCAAACCCAAATTATCTGGTGCTTAATTGTCTATTAGCTAAATAGAAAACCTGACAGGCTTAACTTGGAGCCAATGTGTAGAAAGCATTTATGCAGGAGTTCAAACAGTAATCAAGTGAAGAACAATCCCAAAACAACTTCGAAAAATTGAGATCAAATTTATAAATAATTTATAACAAAAATGACAAAAATCAAATAAGTAGCCTCAGAGATATGCAGTTTGAAGGATTTAAGTGAAAACAGTGTTGCAAAGCACAAAGCTCCAACTGTGGTCTTCTGGTCACTCCAGACGGTAACGAAATCACAAGTTCAGGTTGACCGCGATGGAGTGCAGGCAACATACTGGACCAAGCTAGGCCTGTTAACAAAGTACTTTTAATCCTGGCTGCGAGCTGGTGCAAGATACAGGATTGAGGATATGTTGTGATGCATTGGTTCCGACAAGCTGCGGGCTGAGATGTACAGTCCTGCATTCAGGAGGCGTTGTGCAGTGACATTTTTAGGTGCTGCAGGGATAAAATGTGAAGCCAAGATTGCGTCATGCAGCAGCGGATCAGAGTAGCTGCTGAGATTATGCTTTGGAGCTACATCACACAGCATTATCCAATGTGGGTCTCCGAGGAAATGCATCATGCTGCGTTTGTTCTGTTGGGCTGGCAGAGGGTCCAGGACTGGGGTGGCACCACTTGAAGGGCATGACTTACAGCAGGCAGACTCCAGGTGCAGGGTTTAAGGTGGTTGGAGCCTTTTCCGTCCTTTAGGCTCTGATCAGGATGCCAGCAAACTAGCCATTGGAGTGACTCCGATGGTCCTGGTAGTCAATATGCAGTTCCAGTCCTTCTCACTCATGCAGCAGGGCAGCAGAGTAACAGGGCATCAGAGTAGCAGTCCTTCTTGCAGCAGGGTAGCTTAGCAATCCTTCTTCTGAGTCTTCTACAGGTCCAGATGTTTTCCGAAGAGTTGAATCCAAGGGTATTTATATTCGGTGTCAGATTTAAAGTATGAGAAATTTCTAGAGGTTTCCAACCCCGAGGTGTTTGAAGTTTGCTTCCTCCCTGCCATGGCCCCAGCTTCCTTGGGGACACAAAAGACAAGTGTTAAACCGTTTGTGAGTGTGCTGGGCAGAGCCTTTGTGATGTGCAAGTGTGGTAGGTGACTGCTCCTCGCCCTCATCCTGACAGTAATGACTAATCCTGCTAACACCTATTCCTCCTTTCTCTCAATGATTGGGAGCAATAAACAAAGACTAGCTGCCAGCCACACGTAGTCATGTTACCCAGGATACAAGCTGCAGGGACTAAAGAGCAGATTTACAAACCCCTTGTGTCTTTTTTGCGGCACAGTTGCGTCACTTTTTGTGCCGCAGAGTAAAAATTCGGCCCATTTACAACTTGACACATCTAGGGAGATGCGTCACGTTGTAAAGCCCTGCTCCACATAAATACCTGTGTCAGGTATAATGTATGTGGGGTGGGCGTTCCAATGCACAAAAGCCTCGTAGAACTGACGCAGTGAAATCCACAAGATTTCACTGCGCCACTTCTTTTTTTTTTGTGAAAATCTTTTTATTACAACAAAAAACAGCTCCATTACAGTGCACAGTTATCAGCATCAGAATTTCATTGGCGGACATAACAGTACAATCAAATAGAAACCCCTACACTTGACCCATCCCGGCCCATCCCCCCAGGTCAAACCCTTATGGGAACTACTCTGCATGCAGAGGCCCCTGTAATACCTCGTACAAGACCCCCACATACTATAGTACCCTCCCTGTCTCCTGTTCCCCCCACTCAGCAAGGTATCCATCAGCTCCTCAGGTCACAGGCGGTGGGGCCCAAGTCAATAAAACACATATCTTCTCTTTATCACCAATCTGTCAAGTAAGTGGGAAGAAGCTGTAGGTACATATTTCTTTACCCCAACGCGGAGCCAGATTGGGTGTCCATCCACTCCCCTTCATATCGCCTCCATGCCGACCATATTTTCTCCCACTTTTTGGGGCACCCCCGACTGCTGTAGATAACTTTCTCTGCCCTGTGGCACCAGTCCAAGTCCCGCTCCCATTCCTCCACCATCGGCAGAAGGTCACTCCCCCACAGTCTCGCTATATTTCTTTGGCCACCATACTCGCGAGGGCTAGCCATGTCTTGTCCCCCTTGGGCCATGCTAAATCGCTCGTCACTCCTAGGATATGCCATCGGGCCTCCAGCGGTACCTCTGCCTCAACTACCTCTTCCATAATACCCACCAGTCGGACCCAGTATGTTCGAATTTTGGCACAATCCCATAAGATGTGGAAGAAAGTACCTTCCTCCCCACATCCCTGCAGGCAGAATCGGGACGTCGCATACCCCATCCTATACTGCACCGTACGAGGGGTGAAGGACCTATGGAGGATGGGCAGCTGGATCAGCCTAAATCTAGCACGTATCGCCACCTCTCTGGGACACTGTAGTGCCTCAGTCCAATCATCTTCATCTAAGAGCCCTATATCTGATTCCCATTTTTCTCACAGAGGTCCTAGCAGGTCCGGGAGGTTATTAACAAGCTTTTTGTAGGTAAGGGAGATAGCTTTATCAATGATGGGGTCTAGCAATAGTCTGTCCTCAAGTGGGGCATACTCAGGCAGCTGGTCCTCCTGGTTCATGTGTGCATGTAGGGCGTGTTTGAGCTGTTGATAGTGTAGAAACTCCCCAGTGCCCATTTCAAACTCAGCCTGTAAGGTAGCAAAGTCCACCAATCCCCCTCCCTTCCATACATCCCCCAAGACATCGATACCAATCAGGCTCCATTGGCGTAGGTCTCGCAGTCGCACCACCTCTCGGAGGAAATTGCCAACCCATAGGGGTGTATGTTCCGTGAGCTTTGCCTCCCAGCCCAAACGTCTTGTTGCCCGCCTCCACACCCCCACCACCGCTGCCGTTTGGGGCGGCAAGGGCCGTTTGTACCTCCCTTTGGTGGACGTACAACAAGATGTCATCAGCATATAACGATATGTGCTCCTCCCATCCTCCCCCTAAATTTATGCCTCGCACCTCTGGGTCCGTCCTTATCCAGTGGGCCAGCGGTCCAGCGCTAAGGCAAATAAGGTCGGGGAGAGGGGGCACCCCTGCCTCGTGCCACGCCCTAGTCAAAACTCTCGTGACATAGCGCCGTTGACACGTACCCGCGCAAGCGGCTCCCTGCCTCGTGCCACGCCCTAGTCAAAACTCTCGTGACATAGCGCCGTTGACACGTACCCGCGCAAGCGGCTCCGTATACAGCAGTCTCATCCAGGAGCGAAAATGTTCTCCAAACCCTAGTTTTTCCAATACCGCATAAATGAACTGCCACTCCATGCTGTCGAAAGCCATATGGGCATCAAGAGATAATAAGGCCGCCGTTATCTCTGGGCGCGCAGACACTGTCTGCATTACTTTAAACAGGTGACGCAGGTTTAGCCGCGTACTCCTCTGGAGCATGAAGCCCGATTGGTCCAGGTGGATCAAGGATTACACCACCGCTCCCAACCGCATGGCCAGAATCTTCCCTAGGACCTTCGTCTCATAGTTCAGGAGGGATATAGGTCTGTAGGAGCTGCACTCCCTCTGCCACTTTCCGGCCTTATGGATAACAACGATTGTTGCCAGTCGTAGATCTCTCTGAAGTTTCCCAACCTCCCTCGCTTCCAGGAACATGCTGCGCATGTGTGGGGCTGTCCTACTTGCCACGCTTCCAAACGCTTCCGCTGGGAACCCGTTGGGTCCCGGGTCTTTTCCCGTTTGCAGGTTACCCATGGCCTCCTCCACTTCCTTAACCGTAATATCGGAGTCTAGAATATCTCTGTCAGCTGGTTCCAGTACGGGCAGCTGTAAGGGGGCCAGAAAATCACGACACTCCATCTCCTCCCGAGTCGTCTGAGACCTGTAGACCGCCTCGTAATAAAGCGCAAATTCCTCTGCTATCGCTGCGCTAGTGTTGCTCACTGTCCCATCCGGCCACTCTATACCCGGCACCCAGTTTCGTTCCCTGTCCCTCTTCTCCAGCCAGGCTATCATTTTGTTAGCCTTGTCCCCCAAGTCGTACACTCATCGCTGGGTGGCAAGTGAGCGTGATCGCACTTGATCCGTGAGTACATCCCTAAGTTCCTTGCCCAGGAGACGTGCCCTGTGTTGTCTATTCTGGTCCAGCATCTGAGTACGTCCCCCCTCTTCCTCCAGAGCGTGAAGCTCCTGCTCCAACTTATCAATATGGGCATACTTTTCCTTGCGCCTTCGTCCGACCTCCGCCTGGACAAAATCCCTAGCCACAGTCTGATATGCCTCCGAGACTATTCCAGGGGAGACCACTGAGCCTACGTTATCAGCGAAATACTGGTCTACCCTTTCTCTGAATTTCTCCTGGAACTCCTGGGGCCTTATTTATGAAGGCCTTGCGCCGCCGGTGCGTCACTTTTAAAATGGGAAAAAATGACGCACCTGTGGCGCAAGGCCTTCATAAATGAGGCCTCTGGTCTTTAAAAAAGAAGGTGTCTAGTCGCGGGGGAACACTCCAGTCTCGCCTAGGGCCCGTCAACTGTACCCCCACCGGTGAGTGATCTGATATCCCTCTTGCTTTGTGATGTCCATCCCGGGAGAGGCCCATACAGCCCGTCTGGGTAAATAGGTAATCGATTCGGGATCCAGAGCCATGGGCCGCAGAGACATGCGTGTATTGCCGAAGCTGTGGGTTATGCGCTCTCCACAGATCCACCAAGCCCATCGCCTGTACGAAGTCCCCTAGGTGACTCGCCCCTCCACCTGGCCATTGGACTCTGCAACCTGTCAAGGCCTCTCTCCATGACATCATTTATGTCCCCCCCAAGGACCAGCGTCCCAGTAGGCATCTCCAAAAGCAATTTTCCTATGTCTGGGAGAGTGGTGTTGTGTAGTTTTGGAGGGATGTAAAGTGAGCACAGATTCAGTGGTCTACCCTCCCATTGCACTGACAGCGCCGCATATCTTCCCAGGGGATCTAGCCATCTCCGCCCCAGGACCAGCGACAGGGAGTTCCTGACAAGGATTCGCACCTCCCTGGAGCCCGTGGTAAAGCCAGCGTGTGCACGTAGGGTGTATCTAAACCTATCAAGGGCCCTACAATGGTTCCCCAACAAATGTGTCTCCTGTGGGAGGACCACATCAGGGGAATGCCTGCGAATGTATTGGAGCAACACTGTGCGTTTGATCTTATTTTGCAGGCCGTTAACATTCCAGGATATCACATTAATGTGTTGTGAATGTGACATTGCGGTTTCTGCTATCTAATCCGTCAAGTGTAAGGGTAGTCCGCCACCCCTCCCCGCCTCCCAACTCTTCCCATAGCTGATAGTGCCCTAGGAGCGTGAACAGATACACAATAAGTACCAAACATGTAGAACTTAAACAGAAGCTCTTCCCCCAACCTCCCTCACCACCCCCCCTCCCTGCTACCCTGCTAGAGCCCGGCTGAAAGAGCCAGACATCCCCAACAAGCAGAGCGCCTGTAGCCCTCTGTGAGTGGAACCACCAAGTCCAACATCCGAGGCCCATACCTGAGCCCCTATTTCAATATTTTAGCTACATCACCATGTGCCGCGGCCTAGGCCAGTGTCTCGAGGAGAGAAGCACAACATTGACGCCCAATCAAGACCCCTCCCCTACGGCGTGTCTGGGAGTACAATCAGTTATGTCCAGCGCCATCATATCTCCCTCCCGGGGACCACCCAGCAAACAAGTGACCGTCCTCCCGGCACCGTCCCAGATTGACCAAACCCAAATCATCGGGCACATTTCGTGTCCACGGATGGCGAGCAGTTTGTGATGACAGTCCCTGCCCTTTCACCCCATGTCCGGCGATGCCGAGAGACTGCGGGTTCTGTTCCTACCCGCAGATTGTGGGCTCTCCTGTCGTCATCGCTCACCTCCCCTGGATCCCACAGACGAGGCCGGAGAATGGGGCACCGCACTCCTCCAGCCGCCCCCACGCTCTTGGCCTTCCCTCAAATGTCCATGCTCCTCAAGCCAAGCATGCACCTCCTCCGAGGCTGTGAAGAAAAAGGATTTCCAAACTGCCAAGATCTTGAGCCGTGCTGGGAAGAACATCATGTACTTTATTCCACGCTCCCGGAGCACCTTCTTGACGCCATCGAACGATCAACGCTCCTGCTGAACTTTAAGCGTGAAGTCGGGGAAGAACCTGATAGTGGCATATTCAATGCGTAGGTCTGCGTAGATTGCGTAGATTGCGTCCCTGTCTCTATAATTTAAGATCCGTGCAATGATTGTGCGAGGTGGGGGCCCCGGGCGTGGCGGCGGGATTGGCGCCCTGTGCGCTCTCTCAATAACGAAGAATTTAGACAATCTTTTGGGTTGTAGACGGTTTAAGATGAGGTCTTCCAGGAAGAGGTCTACACTGGCCCCCTCCATTTTCTCCGGTACGCCCACCACTCGCAGGTAATTCCTTCGGGCCCTCCTTTCCTGATCCTCCAGGCAGGCCGCCATCTGCCTCTGTTGGTGCGTGAGCTGCTGGACCTGTTGCTGCAACGTTTTGGTAGCACCGCGTATCTCTACAATGTCCGCTGCATTTTGCGTGGCCTTGTCCAAGGTTTTGTTCAGGTCTGCCCGTTGGAGCGTCAGTTCAATAGACATTTTGTCTATTTTGGATTCCAGTGTAGTGCCTAGGGATTGGATGGCCTGCATTATAGAGGACAAGGAAGGCTCACGGTGCTCCTCTGGGTTCCCCGGGTGGGCTGCGGCACCCCCCCTGCTCCACCGTGTAGTTGTCCATAGTATTTGACTGCGTCACCGTGGACTTCTTATTTCTCATGGCGGCCGTTGGTACTGACCGCTGGTCGCTTGGCCCACCGCAGTCTGTCCTCACTCTGCTGTGGCTGGGAAGGTCTCCGTTAGGTCTTCCCCAGGTGGGGTATTCACAAGCGTGGTAGGCGTCTGCGCGACGTCAGGGTTGTCTGCCAGGTATCATGCACCCCTCCACACTGAGCCAGGGTCGGTCCTGTCCACCATGTCAACGCAGCTGCCCCCAGCCCCTGTCGCCGTCCAGGGATCACAGTCCTCACCACTGCAGGGCGCGCTGCCTCGCTTGCGTCACAGCTCCAGCCAGCCCAGACCTCATGCACCCTTCGGGGTCCGGCCCGCGTCTCGCCGTTGAAGTCACCCCGATACTCGTCTTTGGTGGCAGTCCAGGCGGTGGGGGGGCAGGGGAAGACGTCTGTTCAATTAGCGCCAGGGCCCTCCGCCGCACTCAGGTTTCACTGCTGCCTAGCACTCCCTGCATCCGCTCAGGGGAGCGCCGCCACCAGCCTGCTGTCCACTCAAGGTCGATGCTTCACTTATGGCCTCCAGTGTCCTAGGCCCCACAAGGCCCGTTTTCGCCGATCTCCGATACTCGACTTCCCGGAGTCGGATCAGGCCAGAACAACCACCGATCTGCACCGGAGCACTGCGGCCAGCGGGTGCTGTCGGCGGAATCGGTACTGTAGCAGGATAAAAGACGGATTTTGGGGGTTTCAGACAAGCCTCAGGAGCGCCGTGAAACTATGCGGCCATCTTGGTCGCCTCCAAGCCACGCCCCCCTCACTGCGCCACTTCTAGGACACCACTGCATCAAATTCTTATGCCTGCTTGAAGCAGGCATAAGGATTGACGCAGCACAATGAGGATAGGCCTCATCATGCACTGCTGGAGTTGCGTCGTGCTTGCAACACGACTCCAGCAATGCATGACTTTTGGGTCAACAGATGCATCAGAATTTCTGACGCATCTGTGAATCCTTATGCCATGGTGCGCCGTATTGTAAAACGGCACATCCGTAGTGGCGCATGGGTTTCTCAGGGTGGCGCAGGGAAAGTGACGCATCTTTACAGATGTGTCACTTTCTTGTAAATCTGCCCCCAAATGTTCAGGACAAGAAACTGCTAACTTGCTAGAAGTGGCATTTTCGGAGTTGTGACCTGAAATCCGACTTTACCATTAAAGAGTGTTTTAATTACAATGTTTTAGATATCAAACTCGACCACGCTACCTGATCACAATTAAAACCTATCATTTATTAAATGTAATAAATTAAGCAAATGTTATCCTATGGGAGAAGCAGGTCTTGCAGTATTGAAAAAACTGTTTAGGGCTTTCCCTAGAGGTGACATATATGCATTAAATAGGAAGATTTAGGCCTGGTAAAAGGTCTAATTTGCCAGATTGAATTGAAGCGGCCAGTTTCCACCAAACCATCTGCTGAGAATGCTCAGGATTACTGCACCGCATTTAATCACATCAGCCCCTCGAGTAACGAGATCTAAAGCGTGCTAGCACTAAGGTCGAGCCTGCGCCGGACATTTGGTGAGGACGAATAATATGCTGCATCTCTTGAAGAAGGGCCAAAACTAAGGCCCCCGAATGTTACCCAAGCCTCATGTTGTCATCCGCCAAGCCATGATTTTCACTAGGTGGAGAACAATGCTGAAAGCAAACAGCCACTTTGAACTATACTGAATAACCCTGACCACATTACAGGGATAGCCCGAACTGTCATCATAAGAAATCACCTTTTCTTTTTTAACACAAATATGTTTTTATTGAAGTGGCACTTTCAAAAATGCTCTTATTGAACTGGCACTTTACTATATTACCCCTCGGCCAGCAACAAGGATCAACTTACTGCACATCTTATCATGATAAATAGGCTGTCTATCTGAAATCATACTTTATTTTAACTTTGATGCTGCTGTCTTAGTATGATTTTTACTGAAGGACTTATTGTCTTAATATGTAAGAATTTAAAATTTGTTTTATTAACTGAACTCTGTTCTACACTGTAAAGGTTTTAAATAACCATGTACAGTAAAGCATTACTTACTTAAGGTGGTGGCACAATACGCACTGCAGGCCCACTAGTATCCTTTAATTCACAGGCCACTTGACTAAGGATGTATAAGTAAATTTAAAGTGCCAATTATAAATTAATTTTACCACGTTGAGGGGAAGGAGGACAAGAACAGTAGCAGTGGTAAAGCACACTAGTTCCTTGGGCCAACAAAAATACATTCAGCATAAATGGGAGGGGTGAAGCCAAAAACTTTGGGGAAAGACCACCTAAAGGCTGACAGGCTTAACAGTCGATCCATATACATCACACTGTCCTTACATCTTCAAATGCTAAATAATGTTGTGCATCCCTGCTGTACTAATCCAAGGTGGCTAAATGAATGCTTCTATATATGATGGCTATCTTGAAACTGTAAAATAATGGTATACTGTGAACAGTATCATTCCAAGAAGGCTACATAACTTAGAAATTGTGGTCACAGAGGATTCAACACACCGCAGATGTAAAGAGTGGAAATCAGCCCGGCCTGTAGGACTATCAGAGGGGCTAAAAAAATGAAAAAGAGAAGGAAAGAAATTTAATGGGACATATACAAGAAACAAGCTATGGCAAAGCCAATAGGTCTAAAGTTTGTGTCCAAGTGGCTTTGATAATGCCATTTCATGATGCTACACAGTGCCGGGAGTAAGCAAAATACTGATACTGTACAGTATCAACAATAAAAGGTACAATAATGCTACCGTTGCTGATGATAGCATCACTTTGACGGAACGCTTAAGTGTAATACCATATGCGAGCGCTTGTGGAATGATGAGTGGGCCATTTGCTTTCCTTTTTTACTTACAGATCCAAGATGATGGATGCCACTTGGATTGGGAAATAAAAAAAATAGGAATTGTATTATTAAAAGATCTCCCTGTCAATATGTATGTTGATCTACTGCTGGAATGAAGAGAAATTAGCATGGTAAGGGTTGTCCAAAATGAGGCATTTGCTCAGCACATAGAAAAGAGGTCATAGTGCCACCATGGACTAATGCATCTACTCCAGAGATCTATAGTTGACCTAATGGCTATAAGTACAAATCTTGGCAGGTCAAGCTAACCTTTATTTTTTTTTTTATTCGATAAAATTAGTACAATTGAGAGCTGGGGAACAATAATCATCTGGTGTTCAGCACCAAGTTACGCTTCTGGGTGAATGTGTGTTTTATTAATATGTATGGGATGTTATGTTATAAATCTGTGTAGGAAATCCACATTTTCTACGTGGTCACTAGGCATATTTAACTTGACTATAAGTCCACAATATATGGTACACAGTGTACCCAGGGTCTGGAAGTTAAATGCCTCGATGCCACTAGTGGCTGCAGCACCTATTGTGTCCGCCACTACAGTGGCAGTGCAAACATGGTTTCATGGCTACCACGGCAGCCTTACTGTAGCAGTGTAAAAACTGCAGTTCAACCAAGCAGAACATGTAGAAATGTAAAGCTAATATGTAATTACAGTGACTATCACCCAACAACTATTTTTCACTTTTTTCACCATGGCAGGACTAGCTGTCCTATTTAGAAAACCTGAGTTCAAAATAAAATCTTAATACTATATTTTAGAAATATGACCAGCCACAAAAATGATTATACAACTGTAGTTATAGTTATTAAAAACCCAATTCAATGGTGGTTACATTTTTAATAAAGATAAGGAAAAAATTATTTTTTGAAAATTACCTATGCCTTGCGCAATTCAAGTCAATGAACCCACTAAATAGGTTGTCATGTCAGAGAAACATGGTGGCTACTAGCAACATTCACTGCCTAACCTTATACTCCTGGGAAGGTGGTTCCCAGATAGTGATCTAATAAAACTTGGCTCTCTACCAAACAAAGGGACCTATTCACACAAAGCAAAATGATCAGTTTGCAATCAACATTTCTCTGGGACAAAGGCTGAATAAATGAAGAAATAACAGGAAACATTTACATCCCTCCCTCCCCCCGCATGAATAATATGTAGTGCCTAGCTTCAAACTTCCTCCACACAGACCATGCAGCACTCTCCTCTTGTAGCAGCCAAGTAGATACAAATGATACTCAAAATATCTACTAGATACAAATGATACTCACAATATCTACAAATGAACCTCTATCTCCCATACTATTCTGCCTCCCCAGTACTTTGTCCCACGGCCTGCATCGCTTCCTCCCCCCAAATGGGCACCCAGAATTGCACTCTGGGTTGACTGCTAGTAGCCACCTTCAGGCACCCTATCCAGCCTCCTATCTAAAAAAAATTTAAATATCTACAAATTATAAATTCCACAAAAGATTAATCATTAATGTCCAAGAGTATGGGGGACCCTTTTCCACAGCTCTGAGCACTGGGGAACTAGTAACACATTCATCTAGAAAACGTGCAGACCTACAACAGTGCGTGTACCTCAGTAGCCTCAATAAACAGGCCTATCATCTGCCCAGCTGACACTGTTCCTGTAGGTATGTGGAAGAACAAGGCTTCTCCAATCACATATCTCATATCGCGTGTTAGACCTGGTATCATTGGCGTGAGTCTCCCTTCCATTTTTTCAAATTGCCTCCTCTGTTTTCGATCTGTTTGCTGGTTTTATATGCTTTGGGCACTGTGCCACTGCTATTCAGTGCCACAGTGCAAGTACTCCCTATGTTAAATTGATGTACTAATTAGTGACTCCTTGATAGTCAAATACAGCTATAGCTGGGCCACGATGCCAGACACCTGCTGTACTACTGAGAACTACACCCACTGCATAGATCCTGAGCGCTGGTGTTGCAAACTTTATTCTTTTCAGCACCAACTTCAGTGTGGGCAAGAAATTAGTTATCTGCGCAACCCAGTCTCATGCTGGTGTCAGCCTGGTGGCAGACAAAATGTTAATAAAAAGCCCTGCCACTTTCTTCATGGTAAGGTTTGCAAAGCATATTCCAGTCTTGTTTAACCAGATTTTATAGTACCATGACTTAAAATGGAATAGGTATCTTGCATTTTGTAATCTCTTACCAATAAAATCCAGTAGCTATCAGTATTGCTACACAGTGGCAGTGCATTTTGCACTGTGCAAGCTCCACTGTTTGTGATTTGTAAGATATCGAAAATCAATGAAGCCATATACAATCAGTGTTGAGTATTCACATACCATCTCGCTATGTTTAGGAAGAAACTCCAGGCCTCTTGTATCATCATGACATGTGTACATGTGGTTATCCGCTTCCATATCTTTACTGCAAAGACTTTGTCCTGAAAGGTGTTGTTGTGATGGCGGTTAATATGTCACCTTGTACCAGTGCAAAGTATCCAAAAGTGAAGCACACAAGGGCAAAGTGTTGATGTGGTATTTACTTTTCAGTGCAAAACGTATTTTGTCCTGGAAATTTGCCTAAAAGAAACATGAAGCAAAGCTTTGCACTACTTTGCATTACTTTGCCTCAAGGTGGCATCCAATGGCTGCCGCATGAGCATTCCCACAAAACCACTCATGGTTTTTGATACAAAGTGTAGAAACATTTTTTTCCTCCGAACTATTCCAAAAGTCTGTTTGTGCTGTACTAGGTAGCACACATGCAAAGTATGTCTAAAGGTATCATTTTGTACTGTAATAGTACCCTTGCAGTACAAAATCTATGTTAGACATCTCACACAGAGCTTTGCATTATGATGCAAAAGTGTATATGAGGTGCTTGGCTGCCTACAAGTTCATCAGAGCTTTTGGAAGATAGCACCAAATCTTCATCAATCTGGTGCTGCTTCTCCTTTCACTCTCCCACTCAATGCAGCACATCTGTCTTTCTGGCTGAATATTAAAGTCAAGAATTATCATTGTATTATAACAATAACACTACATTATAGAATCAGGTGCCATCCCCAGTGTTTAATCTGATGTACATTTTGTTTATCTTTTCAAGTCAACCTGTCTCTCCCACAATTCTCACTTGGCCTCCATTCACAGCGAAGAAGAAAATGATTTTGTGTTTGTTCTGATGGGAAAACCAGTCGATCCTTACAACAGAGGCGCCTACTGGATAGGAGTTCATGACAGCTTCAAGGTGAGTGACTTTCATTCTTCTTGATATGAATATTAGTTTGGTGTGTGTCAATCTGTATGCACATTTCAAATGTCTTACATATATAGTTTTCTATGTTATGCTTGATACTTCATGTTTATTGGTAATTTAGGGCCAGATGTATGTGGCCAGATACCGGTCGGTAATGGCCGATTTCGGCCGTTACCGACCGGTATTTGTAGTTTCAGATGTAGGGGGCCTGAAAATTACCGATTCTGTAAATTTACCGAATCGGTAAATTTACCGATTCTGTAAATTACCGAATCGGTAAATTTACAGAATCGGTAATATGGGATGTTGGTGGCACTGAAAACAGTGCCACAGGCCCTTAAGAATTCGTTATTTACCATCAAATACTATTTGATGGTAAATAACGAATTCCTGTGTACATGCACATCTGTGCATGTACACCTGTGCCATGTGACACACACACATGCCCTAAGGGCATGTATGTGTGTCACATGGCACAGAAGCCTGAATCAGGGGTGCAACAGGGTGTCAAAGTGACACCCTGTCCCCCCTGTCAATTCGGTAATTTTACCAAAGGTAATTGCCATTGGTTCCTATGGGCCTCAAGGCCCATAGGAATCAATGGCAATTACTGAATCGGTAAATACCAATTCGGTAATTACCGAATGTTACCGATTCGTAAAATTATTTGGTAAAAATACCTACATAGCATTTACCGATTTGTAAATACCGAATGGGTAAAATTCGGTATTTACGAATCGGTAAATACTAATTACCTACATCGGGCCCTTAGTCTCTTTGGGCCATATGCAGGTGGCCCAAAAATTGGTCGGTAATGGTGAAATTTCACCGTTACCGACCGGTATTTAGGCATTTGTCATGTAGGGAAGGATTCGGTATTAAGGAATCAGTAAATACTGATTCCTTAATACCGATTCCTAATTGGCCTTGCATTTAAGGATTCGGTAATACTGATTCCTTAAATACAATGTAGGAAGCACTTAACACAGTGCACCGCAGCCTTAAGGAATCGCTATTTACCACCAACTTAAAGTTTGGTGGTAAGTAGCGATTTCCTTTCAAAAAGCACTTTTTTGCTTTTTGAAATGTGCCATGTGGCACACATGCATGCCCTTAGGGCATGCATGTGTGCCACATGTATACACATGTATACACATGCACATTTCAGGGGTGCAACAGGGTGTCCTTTGGACACCCTGGCACCCTTGAAATACCTCCCGGTATTACCGATTCGATAATACCGAATGTCTTCACATTCATTCCTATGGGCCTCCAAGTCCATAGGAATGAATGGGTAGGTATTCGTTATTATCGAATCTCAATTACCGATTTGGTAATAACGAATATTAAGAATTCGGTATTTTATACCGAATTCTTACCTACATCTGAAATACCGATTTCTAAATTCCGAATCAGTAAAATTTGGTATTTAGGAATCAGTATTTCCCTGTTACCTACATCGGGCCCTTTGTCTACAAGCTCACTCTCTGCTTAGCCAGACGAGATCAAGGTTCTCATTAACCCTGGGCGGAGCAGGCGTAGTGTCTCTATGCAAAATTCCACAGAGTTGGAAAGCAACTCAGTGGAACTTCGCTCTGCTCCGTTACTTGCCTTCCCCCTCCCAAAGTAATTATAAAGGAATAAAAAAAGGTGCTTACCTGCCGTGGCTGCCACCTCCTCTCCCTGGCTGCTCCCTCGTCCTCACCATCCTTCTTAGATAAACGTTATGTTGTACGTCTTGTGTGTGCACATGCGCACTCGCAAGACGTACAATGTAGGGGTTATCAGTGAAGAGGGACGGCGAGGAGGAAGTTGAGTGCCTTTTTAATTACTTTATAATAACTTTGGGTGGGTGGAGGGGCTGGCTAACTATGCTCTGCCTTGGAGTTGTAGATTTGCCTAAACCGCACGTTCGCAACAGAACGCTGAGTAAGCAAAACTACGTAAAATAGTTACCCGCCCGGGCTTAGATATCATGCAGAAAGGCATGACCACTCTTGCAGTGACAGTTATGAAACAAAGGCTAGATGTACTAATCTATGTTGCCGTCTCAAATAGTTGAATCCACATAATTGGAGAACAAAAGGGTATTTCTTAAATACTTGATTCATTTTAGGACTCTGACTTATCAACTTCTATAATGGGTTGTGCCTGCATACCAATTCTCCATTTGAAAGAGGCATGTTGTGCATGTCCCCTGCAAATTGTGAATCTATACCATATGTATCAATGGTTTGCAACTGCAATTCTTGTCACAAGCCAGTGAAAAGTTACTGACTCCCATATTAAAGCATCCATATTCCCTTTATGGAAATTGGGCTGCTTGGTGGTCTGCTGACCCTTACAGCTCACCAATGGCAGGGAGCTGACATTTGAAACCTACCGTGCAAATATTAAAGAGGTAGATCCGACGACAACTCACTCCAATTCCTTATTTTGTGAACCTGATTAATAGTAGATAGGTCAGTTTGCAAAATAAGTTTCTGGTTACAACAATGGTTGCAAATTGGGCCTTTTTTTGCAACCAGAATGATGTACATCCGACCTAAAGTGTTATTTTACTTAAGACTGATATTTCCCTATTTATTTATTTTATTCATATACGTTTTATATAGCGTTAGGTAGACCCATAGTTGTCAGAATGCTTTACAAGGTCATGATAATAAACAGTAAATGCAGGCATGCAATGAACATATGAGACATTATTCCAAATTTCCAGTGCCAAGAAACCTGTAGGTGAGCGAGCGCTCTACAAGTTCTAATTAACATAACATAACAAATGGTTCCCACCAAAGGTGCAAGTTGAATGACCAACAATAGAGGCACAATTTGAGTGGATCTAAAAGTCAGAGAAACACAAAAATAAAGAGAGACCTGCCGCATCAGACTGAAGGTCTAGGTCTGATAAAGCGATATTTTAATAAGATCCGTGGACTAGGAATTAAAGTATTTTTAGAGGAGTAGGAGTTTCAGGTTTCTCTCGAAGCAAGGGAAAGAAGGGTTGCATCGAAAGTCACATGGTCAGGAGCTCCATATTCTTAGAGCATTTCCAGAAAAAGAGTGCAACTTGGTTGCTTTCTTTTTTAGAATGGGGGGGTCAGAGCAGAAGAGCATTGGAACTTCTCAATGATCTAGTGGTTCCTGCTTTTGTCAGCTTGTTTTTCTAAGTAGTCAGGTGTATGAGAGTGAAGGGCTTTGTGGATGATACATCCAGTCTTGTAAGTACATCTTCCTTCAATAGGAAGCCTGCTGAGGCTCTTGAGTACAGGAGTGATTTGCTCAAACCGTTTAACATCTGAGATGAGCCGAGCTGCCATGCTAAGAACAGATCTCAGGGTGCGAGGTGAGTTTCAGGTGTCCCAATGAGAGTGGCATTACCATAGTCTAGTTTAGAGAGGACCAGAGATTGCACCACACTTTTTAAATAAAATGCGGGAATAAATGGTTTAAGTTTCTAGAGGTTTTTGAGTGAGACAGTGCTCCTTTTGCTGTATTTTTGATGTGCTCTTTCATTGACATGTTGTTGTCCAGGAAGAAATCAAGGTATTTTGAAGAGTTTGATAAAGTAAGATAGCACTTTAAAGCATTTAGGTCGATGAGCCATTCAAGTATTGGAAGGCGGTTACTTTTAGGGGAGAAAAGAATAACTTCTGTCTTGATGGGGTTTAGCTTTAAGTGATTCATGTGAAACCAGGATTGTAATTTGTTCAATGTGTCTCTAAGAAGTCGAATGTCACTGGGTGATTTTATTTTATAGTAAAGTTGGGTGTCATCAGCATATAGGTGGTATTTGATCCCTGACTGTTTCAAGATGACCGTTAAGGGTTCCATAAAGAGATTGCAAAGGGCGGGGATAGAATTGAGCCCTGAGGCACGCCAAGATTGATCCAAGTAGGTTTAGACAGGCAAGAGTTGATTTTGATTTGTTGCAAGCGGTGTTGAAGGAAGAAAGAGAACCATTTTAGTTCAGTGCCATTCAAACTGAAACGCCACTTCAAAGACTCAAGTAGGGCTGGGTGATTGTCCGTATCAAATGCTGCTGATAGGTCAAGTAGAATAACTAGGCAGGCGTCACCCTCATCTAAGGCTTTGTGGATGTCATCAGATATGTTCAGCAAGCCGTTTTAATACTACAGCCTTTCCTAAAACTGGATTAAAAAGTGTCAAGGAGGGAGAATTTTTGTATATTTATTTATTTAATTATTTATATACAGCTTGTAAAGCGCATGGTTACACTGACTAGTGTGTCCCCGCGCTGATCATTCCTGAAATGGCTCCTATATCGGTGGAGGTGGAGTACGTGGTTACTTGTGTACAGGCTTAGTCTTTGGGGAACAGGATGGTTTTAAGTTCTCTCCTGAAGATGGACTCTGACGTTTCAAGACGTAACCTTTGTGGCAGTCTATTCCACTCGGTGCCGGTCAGGACTCTGAAAGAGCGTCCTCCCATTCTCACTCTGTTGTACTTGGGGACATGAACTTGCCCTGTCCCCTTTGACCTTAACTGTCTAGTGAGCTCATTCCGACTGAGAAGGCTGTGTAAGTATTTAGGGCCCCTTCCTTGTAGGCTACGATGACCTACACAGAGGGCCTTGAATGTCACCCGCTCCCGAATCGGTAGCCAATGCAAGGTACTGAGCGCTTTTTTTGCTGATGCTCTTCTGGGCAGTAATAGAATCATGCGGGCAGCCGCGCGTTGTATTCATTGTAGCCTCTGGAGACATTTTGCACTGGCCCCCAAGTACAGGACATTCCCATAGTCCAGTCTGGACTTTATAAGGGCATGGACCAAGGTTTGCCGAAGCGGCAGAGGCAGGAGATCCAATGTTTTCCCGAGGACCCGTAGCATTCCAAAACAGGTGCCCGCCACCTGTTTGGTTTGGTGTTCAAACGATATTTTATTATCTATCCAGATTCCTAAGTTCTTCACTGGATTACTGGGAATAGGAAGTGCACCAGGCCGAGGTCCAGACTGATGGGGTTTTACCCACAATCAACACCTCCGTCTTGTTTCCATTTAATTGGAAGCAGTTGTCAGCCATCCATGTGGCGAGCTCCTGCATGCATGCAGTAAAGTTGGCGGCACATTGTTCCTTGGGTTGCGACAAGGTTACAATCAGTTGTGTGTCGTCAGCGTACGACACTACCTCAACCCCAAATCTATCTGTGATATCAGCTACTGGTGCCACATATAGATTGAATAGTGTGGGGCTGAGGCTGGAACCCTGTGGTACTCCCTGTTCGAGACTCAATTCTTTAGACCGAAAAGGCCCCTGTGCTACCTGGAAACTACGGCCTGTTAAAAATTACTCTAGCCAGTTCCATGCATTGCCCACCACTCCTCCCCTTTTCAGACACTGTAGCAGAGTGTGATGAGCTACAGTGTTGAATGCGGCACTGAGATCGAGTAAGATCAAAGCAGCTGTTTGACCTTCGTCTGCATATTTGCGTAGTGTTTACGTGGAGAGTAGTAGGGCTGACTCTGTCCAGTGGAGGGCACGGAAGCCCGACTGGGAAGAGTGAAGCAAGCCGTTGGCCTCAATATGGGCAGAGAGCTGTTTATTGACAGTTTTTTCCGCAATTTTAGCGAAGTATGGGAGCAGCGAGATGGGGCGTAGATTTTCTAGTTTCTCTTACTGATATTGGGTTTCTTCCTCAAAGGAAGGACCACCGCTTTCTTCCAGATTTTAGGTACGTGTCCTGAGTTGAAGGAGAGTTCAAGTAAATATCTGATATGGGGCTCAAGAGTTTCTATACTGTCATGCAGTATTTTGGGGATGCCGGGTCTGTGGGGGAGCCAGATTTAATGCTTCCTGCGATCTGGCATAAAGCTTCCCGAGCGGGTACCACAAATGCGGCAAGGCAGTTCCTGTCTTGAACAGTGGGGGTTCCAGTCCTATCATCCCCTACCATGGCAGAATCTGGGAAGGCGGAGTAGATTTTGTCTACCTTGCTAGCAAAAAACTCTGCTATCTGATTACAGGATTTAACTGATCCACTCATGGGGGTTGCTCTCCTGGCGAGATCTGATAGTTCCTTTTATACTAGAAACAGCTCCTTCATGGAGTTGTCCACACCTTTAATTCTGGTGCAGTAGTAGGCTTTACGAGCTTTCCAGATAAGAGCGTGGTATTCCCTCAGGCCCTTTTTGTATTCATCCCTCTCTATCTCGGAGAAGCTTCTTCTTCACCTCCTCTCTAGGCGTTTGCACTCTGCTTTCTTTTCCCGCAGTTCAGCATTGAACCAAGGGGCAGACTTGGATTTTCTCAGAGGTGCATTCTGCGTCCATGGTGCCGTGCAGTCTAACGCTTTCAGGATATGAGTGTCTAGTGCCTCACAGGCTAACTCAATTCCCACACCGCCAGGGGGGCCTCCCTGGCCCATTGCCTTATTGAATGCTTCTGTTGAGAACTTTGCCCATTTCCTGCATCTATTTACGGTACTTGTCCCTCTCTGTACCATGGTATCAGGAACTACTGCTCTAAATGAGACTAAGAAGAGATCCGAAAAGATGACTGGAGTGGGGGGTGCTATGGTCAACGCCTCCCAGTTAGCAAAAACTGGATCCAGGAGGTGGCCTTTGCAGTGGGTGGGCATTTCCGATTTCAGCAGCAATTGTATACCCGCTAATTCCTGTCTGATTTCCTGTGCTTCCGTATTCGAGATGTCGTCAAAGTGGAGGTTCAAATCCCCTAGGAGGAGGAATCGCTCCTATTTTAAAGCTAGTTGTGTGAGACTTTCAACTAGCTGCGCCGCCAACCGAGCTCCTGGCCCAGGGGGTCGGTATGCCAAAAAACCCTTGAGGACATGGTCATGGGATGCCGAGATAGAGAAGAACCCGGTCTCGCTATCCACAATATCCGCCTCCTCCAGGGTACAGGCCAGTTCATGTTTATATATTATGGCGATCCCTCCCCCTCTCACCTTTTTCCTATCAATTCTGTTAATTCCATATCCTGGCGGGAGGGCGCTCAGCACTTCTGGCGCCGAAGTAGCGTTAAGCCACGTCTCCGTGAGAAAAAGGACATCCACTTGTCCGTCCATCAGGTAGTCATGGATTTCCGTTTTATGCTTCCCTAGCGAGCGACAGTTGATGTGGGCGAGATTAGTGTCTGTCCCCTACACCTCGTCCTAAGTTGGCTGTTTACGGCGAAGGGGCAGTATGCACATTTTTTATCTTTGTTCTCGAGACTCATGCTGTGTGGGCATCTGTTACGTGTGGGTGGACATAGGGCTATGAGCTCTTGGGAGCTGTACTGTTTATGGTTTTGATTTTTAGGCTGGAGTCTGGCAGGGGTTTCAGCCCCTAGCCCCGGGCGGACGGGCGCAGACGGGCTTGCCTTTGGCGCACCTTCGACGCGTTGGTGGCACGTTCGCTGCACGCGTCCGCTGCGCGTACGTTTAGGGGCATCCATTTTATTTCCCTTGCGTCCCGAGCACTAGCCCAGTGCCTACTCCTTCCCCCAATATGGCGACCGTCCTCCGTATGTCTGAGCCACCGCCCGGTCAGCCCCAAGATTGGCTGTTCCGTGGGTGAGGTTCGACGTGCGTTTTAAAAAAGGCTCAGCCCGCTGCCTACTCCTTCCCCCAATATGGCGACGGTCCTCCGTATGTCCGAGCCACCGCCCGGTCTGCCCTAAGATCGGCTGTTCCATGGGTGAGGTTCGACGTGCGTTTTAAAAAAGGTTCAGGTGAGTGAGTGATATTTTAAAAACAAAGTTCAGGCAGTAGCAACAGATAGGTTTTAAAAAGACAATACACAGACGGGCTCCCGGCTTCCGCCTCAGGAGTCGTTTCAGCATATGATGATTAAGTTGCTGTAAGACACATTTTTCCAAAGTCTTGGCAAGGAACAGGAGGTTGGAGATAGGTCTGAGGTTGTTGAGATTGTTGAGATCAGCCCTGATATTTTTGGGGATGGGTGTGATTTGTCCTAGTTGGAGTGAGATCGGCAAACAACTCGTGGTGAGAGGTGTGTTGATGATGAGAGTCCAGAACGGGGCAATGATGTGGTTGAGATTTTTCACCATCCTGGATGGGAGGGGATCATTGGTGTGGGTCATCGGCTTCAGATTCATTATTATATTGAAGACTTCCTTTTCAGTCAAGGGTTTGAAGTCCGACTAGTTGGCGTTGTTTTTCATTTTGGCAAAGATTCATGAAGTCATTGGCTATTATCGTGGTCGTTTGGTTTGAAAAGGGCTCTGGAGGTAGATCAGCTGTGAGGGGAGGTGGGATGGCGAAGCTGGGAAAGATAGAGGGAGGAGAGGAGACTTGCTAAAAGGTTTGCTCAATTTTTGCATCTTTATCAGCAAAAAAGCTTGCGATTTCTTCACATCCTTCGGTTGTGGCGATTATAGCAGGAGGGGGTGCTGATGTAGTTTGTTCTTCAACTATGTTAAAGCGCTCCCTAGGTCTGTTTTAGCGATTGCGGAAGAAGGAGGATTTTTCTTTAAAGATGTGTTTTTTGTAGGACAGCCTTGTTGTTTTAAGTAGTGCTAGGTGAAAAGGTGAGTAGTTTTGTCCCCAAGTCCTTTCTGCTTGTCTGAGTTTTCTTCTTTCGGTGTTGAGATCGGAATTAAACCAAGCTTTTGATTTTGAAGATCTTGATTGTTTTAGTTTATGCTGGGCAACTTGGTTGAGAACATCCGATATCGATGAGTTGTAGTGTGAAGTGAGCTCTTCTGCATTGGACAAGAAGGGAAGATGCTGCAGTTGATCACGAATTTTGGATTCAAGTTCAAGAATTGGGACTTGATTGATATTTCTGGTTAACAGCTTTGGTTTCTTTATAACATCAGGGCGGGATCTGGTAGGGGAATTGATGTTGAAAAGACCAGTCAATAGGTGAGATAGAGCTGATGGAGATAAGGTCATTTTTCGTTATAATTGCCTCAAGGGTGGAGCCTTTGTTGTGAGGAGGCTCCTTACACAGTTAATTTAGGTTGTTAATTTCCAGGAGGTTTGTGAGTAGTTGGATTGCAGTGTCTTCTGTGTTGTTCCAATGGATGTTTAAATCACCCAAGAACACATTTCTCTGGCCTCTTAAGGTGTACCATGTTATTAGGTCTGAGAACTCTTCTACAAAGAGGATGGTAGATGGTGTGGAATTTGATAGGATGGGTGCCTTTGTTAATAAGTTCCTACATGAGGTATTTGAAGGTCGAGTATTCTGCCTTACGCGCAGTGAAAAGTTGAATTCCAATTTTGTGAATAATGACTAGACCCCCACCAGATCTTTCAGGTCTGTCCTGCCTGATGATGGTGTAACCGGGTGGGGTAAGCAGGTTGAGTATAGGTGTGGAGTAATCATTTAGCCAGGATTCTGTGAGGAAAGCAATGTTTATTTTTTCTCTGATGATAGATTCAGCGATATTGGTTGCATGCTTAGCTGCTGATCTAAAGTTTAGGAGCATGCAAGAGAGAGGGCAAGGCTTATCCTTCGAGGAAGGAAGAGTTCGAATAATGGTGAGCTGAGCTGGTGGTCTGGGCTTATTTATAGTTGAGGGTGGTCTATTTGTGCTAACAATTACTGGGATAGCAGAGGGGACTTGAGGAGATTGTGTCAAGTGCTTTGTAGAGTAGGATTCACTGAAAGCTGTGGCTGCAAGACCAGAGAGGATGCGTTGTGCACGAAGGGGCCTGTGGGTAAAATGACTAGTAGTGAAGGCCCAGGTGATATCTTATGCAGCTGAGATGGGCGGGCCAGTGAGTGGGGTTACTTTAGAAATCTCTGTAGTGTGCTATCTGGGTCGATTGGTCTGTTGAGATATGTCATGTCTTAGGTGAGCTATGTCATTGGCTAGGGAGTCAATTTTCTGTTCCAAGCTGGACAAGATCCGAGTGAAAGTGATGTGGACATTGTCAGCAATTCCCAGGGGAGGATGAGAATCTAATCCTTCGAGACTCTGAGGATACTGTGTTTTAATATGTATGAGTTTCTTATCTTTTGGACTAGGTTTGTGGTTAGCCTGTATGGGTTGAGTAGGTAAGTCTGTGGTAGGGAGGGGCTCGTTGGCTATGGGTATGTGTGTAGCAAGTCTCACAATGAAGTCCGAGCTGTTAGGATTAAGGTGCATAACATTGCGATTAGATACCTGGAGATTGTTAGATTGGGTGGGCAGAGGTGTCGACCCGCCGGGAGATGTACTTGTGCTGTGAGAGCTAGAAGGGGAAGTAAGGGTGCTGGTCAGGATCCTGGGTAGCTGCAGGCCGGAAGGTGAATTGGAGAGAGGAAGAAGACTGGGTGGATCAGGGGAGCTACTCTGAGGATGTGGGGTTAAAAAAATGACAGAAAATGAAGGTCAAATAAGGAGAGGTAAGGGTCAGTCGCTTGTATAAGATGTTACATGGAGAGCCATATATCCATTTCACCTTTAAAAGAAGAGGATGGGGATGTCATCACTTTAGCTTCGTAGGGTATCTTGATGGTCTTGGTTACTTGCAGGAGGAGAAGGAAGCTGTTTTTCCATTTTGATGGGCATTTAGAATAGAATACAGAATTTGGTTTCATGGAGCCATTGGCCAAATTGTGGTAGGTATACGGAATTAGAATTTCAGAGTGTTGTTTTAGAAGTTTGTATTTAAAATTCATTTTTGCATTTTTTGAGACATTTATAGGATAATCGATAGTCCAAGAGTTGGGCCCATATCTGAATAGTGCTGTGTCGAGAGGTTTATAGCGGAGCATTGTAATCAGCATTCTTGTGGTTGGTTTCCAGTTGAAGGTGCAACAAACAGGAGTGCAACCACGGTCAGAGACTGGTGCGGTGAGAGGCCTAAAGAAGCGTGAAGGGCCCTAGTGAGGTGGTGGGTAGTGTTAATTAAACCCAGGCAGTAAGTCACTTTCACAATGAGGAAGTACGATGTTTTAGAAAGTACATAACAACTAAAGACACTCATAATGTAGTTTCAAGTACCTGTAGCGAAAGTCAGTCTTACAAGGTAGCCTATAGATACCCAAGGAGTAAATAAGGTGTTGGAGAAGAGTACATTAAAAAAAGATCATAGACATACATGTAATGTAGATCAACATTTGCATCAGAGGTCAGAATTACAAGGTAGCTTTCAGATTCAAAGTGTGTTCACAAGATGAAGCTCTAAGCTTGACAATAAGCAACCAACAAGTAGATCCAAGGTTCTGTAGAAAAGCTGGTTTGAAACAAAACAAAGTAGCCTTCAGAACTAATTGTGGCTCCTAGCTGGAGCTCCAAGCTTAGCCATTTGTTTGGAGTCGCCAGACCTTGAGTGAGTGAGGCAAAACATCGGGGTCAGATTTACAAGCCCCTTGCGACACTTTTACACCACCGTTGCGTTACTTTTGTGACACAGCGGCAGCGTAAACAATGCGCCACGGTGCAACACATTTACAACGTGATGCATCTGGGGAGATGTGTCATGTTGCAAAGCCCTGCGTCACGTTATACCTGTGTCAGGTATAAAGTATGCAGGGTGGGCGTTCCTACACAAGGAAGCCTCGTCAAAGTGACGCAGTGAAATCTACAAGATTTCACTGCGTCTCTTCTACTACGCCACTGAGTAAAAACCTTACTACTGTTTGAAGCAGGCTTAAGGAGTGACTTAGCACAATAGGAATAGGCATTCCTGAGCATTACTGGAGTTGCATCGTGTTTGCGACACAACTCCAGCAATGCGTTACCTTTACAGAAACAGATGCGTGACGCATCAGTCAATCCTTGCACCACAGTGCTCGCATTGTAAATGTGACGCATCCATGGTGGCACAATGGGTTATTTGTGAGACGCAATTGAAATGACGCATCTCTGCTAAAATGCAAGAGATGCGTCAGTTCTTGTAAATCTGTCCCCAGGCATGTGTGGTGGCAGAGGGGATGAGAAAACGGCTGCTCAGGGGGTGGGTGAAGACACCGAGGAGGGGTTGCAACAAAATAAAGCAACATGAGCCAACCATCTTCTCCCGTACCTTACCTTTATTGTATGTCATCACTTTAGATTGAAAGTGTGAGGTGACTGTTTTCCAGCGAGGTTATATAACCTATATGCTTTTACTCTTTCTTTCTCACTTATAAACGTGCACAAATTCTTCATCTCGCTAATTCTCTCTCTCTATTTCTGTTTCTCTTTCACAGACACACACAGACACACTTGCACACACACATACACACACACACACACATCAAAAAACTATTAGGAATCGCTTCTGATTGAACTTTTCCTGGCCTGTCCTGGCCTGTCATGCCAAAAGCCCGAAATAGTTTTGGGTCATCTTCAACCGCCTACGCAGGGGATCGGAAATTTCTAGTGTAAATGGGAACAACGATATCCCTGATAACTGGTTCACACACATTAGCTCAATGTAGAGTGATTCGACAAAACGCCTTAATTTTGAAAATCAGCAACAGCTGGCAAAACTCTGAGGACAGAAGTCCGGAGGAGGCAAATTCCTTAATAGACTCTAACCTTCACGACCACAAGGATCATCACATTGATCCATAAAAGCAGATCTGACGGAGGCCCTGGCCCCAACAGTATTCCTGCTTCAGTCTAGAAGCAGGACGCAGATATTTGTTCCACATCACTGAAAAACCTCTTTATAACATGCATGGTCACCAAATCCATCCATCATCTTTGCAAGGCCCGGTTTTGCATCCCATCTATAAACAAGCATTTACAATGCAATAGGTCTCGCAACATCAAGTTTTGGAGCTATTGGCATTGTAAACGGCAATGCCTTTTGCCATTGTTATTTACAATACCAAAAGCAACACCTATTGCTTTGCATAGCGCGGTGTCCGTGAAGACGGCCCGCGCTCATTAAAGTAAAATAAAAAAAGATAAAAACAAGTATTGTTTGATGCAAAGCTATTTGCTGTAACATTGTTTATATAAGAGCAACTCCTCCATCAACCTGCACAGTCTATGGTGTTATACAGTCGCAAATAAAAAAACAATGACATCAGAAAACATGCCTATTCTATATACGCTGACCGGACCCACGGGCTTAAAATGGGAGTTATCTCCTCCAATGTCAGCGGGGAGTTAGCATGTGTTCACTGCTGTGAGAGAAACACAAAATAATCTTTCACATTTTGCCTTTAAAACCTGCAAGAAAATCTTACAGCTGGGGAAACTCCATGCTTTTCACAGAGGTGTGCAAATGAACCATTTACATTGCTGTGGGCCAAGATGAAAGGGAGTAGTTTAAACAGAGTTTGCTGGCTTTACAGCACAATGGCACTTTCACAGAAGTGTGAAAGTCCCCCGCTCAGCTATTCCTGTTGTATATGTGCTTCTTCCACATGGCAGCTTTACAAACCCACCTGGGAGGACAGTGCTTGACCTATGACCTTGTGACTCTGGCTCCAGAGCGGCTCTATTGACCTGGTTCTCTGGTTCTAAAGCAGCTCCTCTGACCTGGTTCTCTGGCTCTAGAGCAGCTCTGCTGACCTGGTTCTCTGGCTGTACAGCAGCTCTGCTGACCTGGTTCTCTGGCTCTACAACAGCTCTGCTGACCTGGTTCTCAGGCTCTAGAGCAGCTCTGCTGACTCGGTTCTTTGGCTCTAAAGCAGCTCTGCTGACCTGGTTCTCTGGCTCTAGAGCAGCTCTGCTGACCTGGTTCTCTGGCTGTACAGCAGCTCTGCTGACCTGGTTCTCTGGCTCTACAACGGCTCTCCTGACCTGGTTCTCAGGCTCTAGAGCAGCTCTGCTGACTTGGTTCTCTGGCTCTACAACGACTCAGCTGACCTGGTTCTCTGGCTCTACAGCGGCTCTGCTGGTTCTTTGGCTCTACAGCGGCTCTGATGACCTGGTTCTCTAGCTCTAGAGCAGCTCTGCTAACCTGGTTCTCTGGCTCTAAAGCAGATCTGCTGACCTGGTTCTCAGGCTCTACCGCGACTCAGCTGACCTGGTTCTCTGTTTCTACAGCGGCTCTGCTCACCTGGTTCTCTGGCTCTACAGCAGATCTGCAGCCCTGGTTCTCTGGCTCTACAGCAGCTCTGCAGACCTGGTGTTAGAAATGGGGTAACCAATTCTACAGGGGGTAGCATGGAGCTGAGCGGGCAGGCCAAACTCCTGAGGACAAGTGTGAAGCATCCGCGCAGTACGCACAGACTACACACCAGGCACACCACAAAAAGAGACACAACACCGGCTTGGATGTAAAAGAATAAATCATGTATTGTCTCCAACCTGCAAAAATAAGACACAGTAATCACAAAGGGGGCCAACGGGCGCCAGGGCAATGTATACCAGGGGTATTATTTAAAGGGAAAATGGGAAGAGCAAGGTGAGTCCATTAGTTGCAATGCTGAAATTGAAAAACATTAACATTTGAAAAAAATGTATGTAGAAACATGTCACCAGCGTCAGTCAAAGAGTGGGCAATCTCTTAGGCCTATAAACTCCCGACAACTCCTTGGAACAGAGCAAGCGATCGTAGGGACGTAACTTGGGTATGACCACATCATGCATACTCAGCACTGTAAGCAAAACCATATTGAGATGGGGAAACATTATGCCCAAACCCTACATTAGCCTGACCACATTTCACATGGGGCATGAAACATAAGCATACCAAAAGCACTCAGTACCCGCCTCAGGGGCAATAACTCATGATCATGGGAGGTTGTAACAGGAGCACCCCGGCATGAACAGAGTAGGTACTCTCAGTGGGCCTAGTCATGTGCACGTGGCATCATTCACATTGCCTACACCAAGATACCAGAATAGCAGGCATCACAACCGGCAATCAGTCATGCTATCGCCCAGTTCAGGGGGGCTCAGTTCCTTTCCCCCAGGCCCTTGCAGTCCTAATTAGACCCACCACAGGGTTAATCCGGGCCAACCAGGCCCAACTATAAACTCCTACCGGGGCGAGAAAGGCACAGGGCTGCCTCGCTAATTTCCCAGGCTTCTCCGCAGCCCCACCGCCACCACAGTCTCTCGCCTCTGGGGTGTTACCTCTGGGTTTTGCCTCAGAGCTAATACGAGCGCCCGCGCAGGCTAAGCAGGCTCCCTGCAGCTCCTCGATTGTCTCTGTGAGCTCCTGGCAGGTCTGGGGCTGGTGGGGAATCACTGACATAATATTGAAAGACACAATATCGTCCTACAAAAATATCGACACAAAATTATCGAAAGCAATAATATCGACAACCTATACATAACTAAAAACATACCAAAATATCGGATATTAAATATCGAACTACATGAACATCGATATCACTAATATCGACAACATATATATCGAAATATTTAAATATTGACTAGTAAAAAATAAACACACTAAGTAAAAAATATCGAGATTAAAATTATCGACAACAATAATATCGTTATTTTAAAAATATCGAAAATATTTTATTATTATTCAATACCACTTTTTAACATTTAAAAATATAATTAACACAAAAAATACACATCTCATAACAAACTATAAATATAATTACATTTCACAATGAAAATATAATAAATTCGAAAAAAATGTAACTTAAAACTATTTAAATAAATGAAATAAAATTATCTCACCAAAAGTAAGATAATTAATTAATTAGCGTTTGCCTTATATAGAAAATAAATACACTAACATTCTTTCAAATATACAAACTAACCAATAAAAACACTGCAAATATAAATTGAGCAATAGCAAACTAATTACTTACTCCACACCACTATATAAACAATTGAACACTAAACACAAACCACCTGACAAAAAAAAAACAGGAGAAAAGACTGTGGATAAATTGGACTACACCTACAAGAACATCAAGATTCAACCTACAATTCAGAGGATTAAAAGTAAGTAACTAAAATAAACTAAATTAAAGTAACTGCTAAAATGTTAAAAATAACAAACATGAACAAATAACTCATACATATATATTGTTTATTATCTCCTAACACTACAGAATACTCTACTAACAAAGAACGGAGAACAGAACTCAGAAAACCAAGATAGAACTAACAAAGTAAGTATATCCAAAGACTGTTATAAAAACATAAAATAAGTCTAAGCTAAAACCTATAGCAAAAACTGTAACTGCAACCACAAAAATATATCAGAACAATTAACTCAAATGAATACATGTTTTTACAGATAAAGAACATACAGAAAATACAAGCCACAGCTAAACATTGGATACATTCGACAACACCTACAAGAACATCAAAACCCAACATAAAAATCAGTGAATAAAAAGTAAGTACATAAAATGATTTCACTGAAACTAACTGCTAAATAGTTAAACATTACAAATATGATCCAATTACTAATGTATATCTACTTTTTATTTTCTAGCACCACTACAGAATACTCTACTGACAAAGATCAAATAACGTAACTCAGAAAACCAAGATACAATTAACAAAGTAAGTATGTCCAAAGACTTTTATAAAACCATAAAATAAGTCTAAGCTAAAACCTATACCAAAAAGTGTAACTGCAACCTAAAAAATATATCAGAACAATTAACACAAATAAATGCATTTTTTCTCAGATAAAGAAACAATAGAAAATACAGACCACAACTAAAAAGTAAAGAACATCAAATTCAAAGACTGAATTGCCACAAAGGTAAGCATGCAAGATATAAATGTTTTTAAATTTAACTTCATATACATACATCTACATTTTAAATAACTATAAAATATATTTCTTATAGATTAACAAACAACAAAATGACAGAAGGAGTTGAATTTGTTACCAGCCAAAAAGGAAAACTGTTACTCTGCTACATGGGTTACACTTATACCCAAGAGAAACAATTTGGGAGGAAAGTTAATTGGAAATGTTGCAAATATTACTCCAACAAATGTTATGGAAGGGCAACAACTGGAGAAGCAACAGTCCTTTATACCAGAGAACACAACCACCCACCAAATATAACCGAATTAGAAGTTAGAACAGCATTAGAAAACATTAAAGAAGCAAGTAAAGGTTCCCAAAAACCAACAAGCGTAATCTTAAAAGAACAGATTCCCCAAATACCTAAAACAGCCACTACCCAAATGCCAAATATAGTTTCCCTCAAAAGAACAATATCACGTACCAAAAGAACAACTACCACTACCACTCCATCTCCTAGAACATATAGTGATATAAATTAAAATCCTGACCAAACTATAACTTTAAACAATCGACCTTTTGTTATTTACGACAACGAAAACAACGAGAAAAGACTAATAATTTTTGGTACAGCTATTAACCTCATTAAACTCCAACAAAGCCAATATTGGATGATGGATGGGACTTTTAACATCTGTCCCAAACCTTTTTTTCAATTATACACGATACATGGCTTATATCAAAACTGTAATATACCTCTACTTTATGCACTGTTCCAAATAAAAGTAATTCAACATATATGGAAATATTAAACACTATCAAACAAAAAACTAATGACTATTCCCCAGAAAAAATAATACTTTATTTTGAACAAGCAATGCTTGCAAGTATTTTAAAAATACACCCCCATACCTGTATCCAAGGCTGCTATTATCACTTCAATCAGTGTCTATGGAAGCATTTACAAAAGACAACCCTAAGCATAGAATATGCAACAAATTCACCTTTTGCATATCAAATAAAAAAAAACTGACAGCACTGGTTTACGTTCCAGAAACAGATGTGGCCGAACACTGCAGCATTTTAATTGATAGCACATTTTACAAACAAAATGAATCAAAATTAAGCCCCTTCTTAGACTACTTTGAGGACACATGGGTAGGTAGGCTCCATAGATCTGGCCACAGGAGAAATCCCATATTCTTAATACCCTGGTGGAACGTTTACCGAAGTACCTTAAATGGGGAATCTAAAACAACGCTGTTGAAGGCTGGCGCAATGCATTCCTCCAATCAACAGGCAGAACTAAACCAACTTTAGAAAAATGTATTAAATGCCTCCAAAAAGAACAAAGCTACCAAGAATTCAGAATGGAACAATCCATTACTGAACTAACTCCAAAAACATCTAAACAAACCAAGCAAATGCACAAATACCTAGAGCAGCAAGTAAAGCTATACCCTAGCACAAAAGGCATAGAATACCTCAACATAATAGCCAAAACACTAATCTAAACTACTCTAACCAACAAATAACTCCTTAAAAAAATACAAACAATACAATGTAAATAACAATCATATATTTTATCTCAAAATTAATTAATGTGTGCAATATATATTTAATAATATATATACATATTAATAATATTTGAAATAAATAAAACATAACAATAATCATAATAACATTACCCACCCACAATAAATAAAATTAAAAACACTTACCAAGCATATCCCAAAGGCTGTAGAATCCATTTCCACCAAAACAATCCAGATTTAAAGAAGTGTGCCCCAAAAAAAATGAAAAAATACAACTGTTCCAAAACAGAATAATCCATTCTACGAAGTTCGTTCGAAATACCATAAAAATCCCGAAAAATGAGAAAATATAGAAGAAACGCTCCAGGAAAACCGAGCAATTTAAAGAAGTGTAAAAAATCCATTAGTTAATAAACTAACAAACACTTCTTTAAAAATAAAAAACGACTCCTTCCGACATCACAAACTCCTGCAACAAAAATACATAAAACATACATTCCCACCCACATAAAAGAACACATTAAATCCTACTAAAAGTAATACTAACATTATATTTCCCTTAATAAACTTTAATCATCGAAACACTAACTCTACAAACAAGCCTATCCAACGCTAAAAAGTATGTACATTCAACATACGTAAATACAATATATCAAAGTGCCTAATACAACTAACTTACTTGTAACAACAGTACCAAACTACTATCAAAATTAATTTAAAACACACTTAAAACATATAAAACAAACCTTACCTTCAGCGACGTGAAGTGTTTCCCAACCGCGAGCTAGTCTTCATCCAAATGACACAAAACGACCTAAAGCGGTTACAAAATAAATGACCCAAAACTACATAAAAAGATTAACATAACAAACATATTATTTAATGTACAAAAATATTCCTTTACAGGAAAACAATTGAATACTATGTAAAGAAATATTTGTGAATTTTTACTTGTATTAAAATACTTAACAACATCTACATATTTTGTAAAATTATAAAAATAAATATTATAAAATACATAATATTTAACATAATATTATTACTATAATTGCTAAAATCTTAAAAATGTGTACAAAACTCTTTAAAAACTGTATATACATAAAACTATGTTAAAATCTTTTCTTCATTTTAAAAAATATTGTTTAAAAATGTAATATTAATATGTTGTATATTAATATTAATACAAAATTATTATGTACAATCAACATGTATAACAATATAAAAACTGTATATATTGTGTGAAAATATTGTACTTTTTTTTATAATTTCAAACAATACTTACATCTACATTAAATATGTTTTTTTTGTTAAATGTACTATTTCAATAAAAATTTAAAATGGAAAATTAACCATAAAATATTTAAACAAATATATGATTAGATATATTTGTATTAAATAAAAATGTAATACTAATGCCAACAGCGATCTTCCACACGGAGCTTGTAAGTGTGGGAATGATTGAATTATTTTCCAAAATTTCTCTTCAACCTATTCCAGATAATTAGTTTGACGTTGATTTATAAACCCACTTTGCAACAGGGGCGTAACACAGACCCCGCATCTCCAGTGGCGTAACACAGGCCCCCGCGGTGCGGGGGGGCGAAGTCTAGGGGGCCCCCTCAGCACAATGCAGACTGGCTTGACTATGGGACCAAAATACCGTAAATATTAACTCGCAGCAGTCAGTGTCACGGCACAGTTTGCCTCGGAAGAGTCTCCGATTCCTTCTTCTCGCGTAATGCCAATACCCTTCTGGTCGAGTTTGCGCTATAAAAACTGCAAAAATAAATGTATTCACGCATGCATAAAAATAAATGTATTCCTGTATGCATAAAAATAAATGTATTCATGTATGCATAGTGCATACTGTAAATCTGGCTGATATTGCATTGCAAAATGGCGGGCAGAAGTGTTAGGTCAAGTAAGGTCAATGAAAGTGTGAGGCGACGTGCAGCAGCTCTTCTTGAACTGTCAGTGGAAGTATTCTTTCCTCTACGGCCAAACATGAACTACAGCGAGATTCGGTGAGGCGTCACGTGAACAGATTTCCTGCCAAGGGGCCACCGGCAGGAGTTTGAATGTGCCCCCTGACCTCGACAGGTGGACACTTCAGGGCGGCCCACGACAGCAGGATTGTGTAGCACTGAGTTGAGACACACTATCGGCTTGGCTTTCCTCGAAGTGCAGGGACCTCCTTTTCCCAAAGTTTTAAGTTGGTTCGAGTTGTGAGATAGAAAACATTTTTCTCTTAATAATAGAGTAGCGTTTGTTCTACATGTTCACATGTTTTTCCTCTTTTAAAAGCAAACCGTTTTTTTATTTGTTAGAGGACCTGTTTTGAAGCATTTACCAGAGTTAATAATTATAGTTTTAAGTCTGTCAATTATTGTAGAGAAGATGGTGGGACATGTGAGCCTATTGTTATTAGGTCTGATATGTGTTTTCACGGGGCTATTATATGATTGTTCCTGGCTCATTTCCGTATGCTATACGTTTCTTAGGATTGATTTTTTGTGGTAATTTGTTGCTTAATGTTTCTATCTAAGAATCAACGATGCTCAATTTACACCCTCCTGATTCTTAAAAATTGCCTTACTAAAAGGTTTTTCACTAATAGCTGAAATGGTGGCTCTGAAAGTTGAAGAGAGAATTCCTGTCCCACAGTGGATGAGCAGTCTATGATGATTCCTACCACTTTATGTGAACAAACCTTCCTCAAATTGCGACAATTCCATATGTGACACAGGAAGAAGGCAGATGACGTTTCACAATGTTCCCTTAGTCTTTTCAGAGGGCCACAGTCCTAGATCTCGTCTGTCTGTTGCTGTTGTAATATAGACACTCCAACAGTCCTAGCATTTTGCAGTTTGTCTAATTCTCTGAATGCAGTACTCTGACCAGAAGCAATGGAAATCCTTACACTAGTTGCTGTCAATAAACAAGCCCTGTGCCGGACCTGCAGTGAGTGAACACAAAGACACTTTGCTGTGTATTCAGAGTGTTGCTGCCTTACCAGCTGCACATAAGTCTAGGGCCAGCCTCCTGGTCATTTCTGTGCTTGCAGTCAACGAGGAGCAAGTGTTACAGAAAGGGTCCAGGCACACAAGAGGTTCCATATCCTGGAAGCCAATTAACATATTCTCTGCCAGGAATCATCCCACATGAACACTGGAAACCAGGCGAGAATCACAGGAGAGGAAGACGAGGTGGGACTTGAAAGAGAGAACGAAGGATAGGAGGAAGAAGAGAGGAACACAGAGAGAGGACAGGGAAGGTGCTACGAAAAAATGAGAGAAAGGTGAAAGTTCCATGTAGTGATGGATTTGGAGACAGAAGACAAAAAAGAAAAGCTGATCAGGCAATGGTAGGGACCGGGGGAAACTTAACATGAAGGAGAAGAGAAGAGGTCAGAGATTGGTAGGGAGCTAGAGGTGGGGAGGAGAATGGGGAAAAAGGTGAAAAGAAAGTAAGACAAGAGATGCCAAACCTAAGAAAGGAGCTGGCCTAGTCAGGGGTAGTGAAGGGATCGGCAACCGAGGAAAGAGGTGGGAAGGATAGGTTCACATGTTTATAAAATGAAGGGAGAGGGTGTGAAATAAAGGGCAAAGGAATGTGTGATATGAACAGGAAGTTTAAAAACAGTGACAGAAAAGAGAGAGACAGTAGAAGAACAAGCTTGGAAAAGATATGTGGCAAGGGGGTATTGTAGGGGAGAGAAAAGAGCTGGGTAAAATGGAAAGCAGCAAATCATAAATAAAAAAAGAAAAATGACAGACTAGGAATAACATAAGAAAAATAAAATGGGATAGGAAGGAGTAAAGATAGACAGTGTGGCAATGGTAGAGAGGCGAGAGAGCAGTGTAGTTGGGTGGCTGATAGAGAAGGAGACACACCAGTGTTGTAAGTTACTCATGGCGGAAGTGGCTGGTAATAATCAGTAGTAGTGAACAGGTCCTTTTTACCCTGTCACTGGAGTGAGGCCTACAGGCTCACTCATTTTTTTTAAAGTTCAGCTGCTCTGTGCTTGACTCTTCACTTGATGTGTGTGTGCCTGAAAAGGGTACAGTACAGGGATTTTATATGCTGCTGCCTGCTGTACTTATTATTGTTTTAACAGTGACTTTGAAAATCTGCAGCTTCATGCACAAATCAAAGGGGCATTGGTTGACTAAACTGGCTTGATTTTTGTATGCTGCTGCCTGCTGTACTTGTTATGGTTTAAAAAAACATTGTGAAATATGTGCGCCTTCATTCACAAACCAAAGGGCCATAGTCTGATTAAACTGGTTAGATTAGATTTTTGTATGCTGTTGTGCTAGTTATTGTTTGACCAGTCACTTTGAAGTATTTGCGCCTTCATACACAAACCAAAGGGGGAATTGTTTGACCAACCTGACTTCAATTCTGCATACTGCTGGATTTGTTTTCATCACGCACTTTGAAAGTGTTTTCACCTTGATGCAAGAAGAAAGGGGGATTGCTTTACAAAACACGCTTGAGTTTTGTATATTGCTGATTCATTTATTATGCGCTTTGAAAGTATTTCCACTTTTTCCTTAGCTTCACTAGATACAGTTAGTATAGATTCTGTCATTAGGTACTTGCTAATATGGTTTGTTTTTATCCTACATAATGCGTTATTGATGGTGTTGTTTGCACTTTTCTATAATATGTGCACCTGAAATCGTGTAATTAGCTCTGTTTACAATCCAGAAGTGATGAATGCAGACACACATCTGCATCACTGTTCTGAAGCATCCAAACAGTTTTCATCCTCAGCCTTGTGTGCCTGCCTGTTTATGCCCTGCTTACTAATAAATCCCTGAAGGTAGATATTGAAATGTCATCCTCAGTTCATTTTAAATACTATAGAGAGGTTATTATGATTCAAAATCCCTGACAGATGCAAGCGTGTGGCATGCAGATAATTCACACCAGTTTATTTCTCTTGGAGCAGGCATGATACTGGGTTATATCTTGTGTACTGCTCACGTATATTGTTAGTTGAGTCTGTTAAATTTCAGATTTGGGTTTGTCTTTCAAAGTTTCAAGGTATTTTGCATCAATGTCAATTCTAATTCAGACCCTATGTAGTTGTTCTTTGTTCTGTAGCGATAGGCAGTTCCTCAAACAATAGGACCGCTCCTTGGCATTTCTCTGATTCCTGTCTCAGTTAAATATTCTGCTCTTGACAATAATGTTACAAATGGTGTAGCTTATATGTTAAGAGTGTTTCTGACTTTCTTATTCGAACTTTGAGTACGCAAATATAGAGACATTTCATTTAATGAAGGAGGTTTCAAATCAAAATATACCAGATTTGTTGGTGGTGGGGCAGAGGGGTGGGCGGTGTGTCGGGGGCCCCCTCCATGTACATTGCAGGGGGGGCCCCTCAGGTTTCGTTACGCCACTGCTTTGCAATAACGAACTCCTATTATAGTGAGAAACACATGCTGTAGTCAGTGATGGATGGGAATTGAAGTATTACTGCAACAAAACAGAATCTGAAAATGTTGAAGATTTAACAAGTCCATTTCACTGCAGCATTCCCTACTGCTCTCGAATCAGGCAGCGGAAAAAGTGGCCATTTCTCCCAAGTTTTTTAATAGAAGTATGCACCTGAATATGTTCAGGGTGCGCGCAAACTGCACAAGGTCTTTGCAAAGAATGTGTTTTCCTAGAAGAACGCATTAAGTGAAATCCAATTTCACAGGAGCCACTAAAAGCCAGTATTTACTCTTGCAAGACACCACTGCCGTTAAACACTTGCCTGCTTTACTGAGCTTGATACTGCTTTTCAAGATATAATAAAACGGAATTCCGTTTTTCAGTTCAATACAAAATTAATTACCTCACCTTCGTGAGACAGGAAAATACTGAATTCCATCAGCACACTCAACCAATACGCCCGCAACTGCAGGACGAACAGCATGCAGAGTCCCCCAAGCCCCTGTAGTATCGCAGAGATACGTTCTAGTGTTCAGCATGTTTGTCACACACTGAACACCCACCCACCACAGGCGTCATCAGTCAGATGACCCTGCTAAATAAAAGGGGCTGAGCGCACGTTCTCATGGCGGGTTAACCCAGTACCCCACTGAGTCTGTGTCACATCATTTACCAGCATGTGGGCCTAGCACCCCCACATCATTACAGCCCCGTTTGCTAATGACGAGCACACTGGGACTACTACAGGCACGTTTCTTGAAACCCACAGTGCGATCACCCCTCAGTCAGCGCACGTTTAATAACCCCTGGTCTCGTCTTTGTGTCCTCCGCCAAGCACCATCAGGACCTCGTTGCCCGTATACGCCCTGGCAAACGGCATCAGCTGATGTCCCAAGCACTCCGCTGCTTTCCCGCACCGGCGACAGACAGCAAATCCGATGAAACTGCAATTTCGCCGCTCGAACTCCACCGTCCTGGCTTTTTCCCGGGCGCAGTCATTGGTTGTTCAGGGGAGGTGGGGGCCCCGCATCAGAGGGCACGTCGTCCCCCCACCTCCTCCTGGCCCCAGCTACTGACGCGACCGCCATAGTGGCGGCCCGCACTAGGTCGCGCTAGGCCTTGCTCAATATCAGCATGGTATTCTCCACAGGGAACCTACATGGAAAAGAGTGATCCATAATCTGTGGTCTTCATGAGGATTTTTTATTTCTTATTCTCTCAGTTTGAAAAACCTTTAGCTAGTGCAATCAGCTTTAAAATAAACTTTCCAATGTCCCCGCCTTTATTCTGGGGGCAGGACCGCTCTTCTCTGCAACTGGCCTGAACCAACGCATTCCGTTGTAACGCATGCCTTTTCCACGCATGCGTTACAACGGAATGCCTTTTCCATGCATAACCTCTACTGCGAATATTCCTTTGCCACGCAAACTTTTACAACGATTTTCGTTGAAAATTCATGCACGGTAAGGGCATTCTCTTGGTAAAGGTTATTTCCCCACCCCTAAACCCTTGTTACAAATACCGCCCCCCTGCCCTTAACCCTTAAATCTAACCCCTTTTTCTTTTCTTTCTTTAATCTAATATTCCCCTTACCTCTCGACATCGGCTCTTCTCATTCTTCTTCCTGTTGACGTGGCACGTCGTTAGGAGGAAACAGAAGTGTCTTTCCGTTTCCTCTAACGACACAGATTGCCTCCACATGGAAACTGCAACAGGTACATTTTTTTATTGGGGGGGAAACCCCCCCCACGCCCCCTTTTTTTCATGCTTTTTTTTGGGCGGGGGGAGACCCCCCCAAGCTCCCTTTTTAGGGCTCGCGCCCTGCGTTGCACTGCGTAGCAGTGCTTCACAGCGCGAGGCATTTTGTAATTGAAAAACTGGGTTTGTAAGCTGCCCTAGGAATCACACACGCTCGTGCGTGTGCTTTTCCTTCTGTGGGCAGCTATTGGCCTTTGCGTGCGTCTTTTAATGAAAGACTGCACGCAATAGGCCACAGGCGGGCGCATTGCTCCGCCCATGGCCTATTGGTGTCTATTACGCGCTTGGTGCGCGTAATAGACACCATTAGGCCGTCACGTGTGTCGCAGTGGTGCGCGCGCACCACTCGCACCGTTCGCGGGCTTGTTTATCTTTTGCAGCAGCGCTACGGGATCTCTAGCGTCTTTCATCCTTCGAAGCAGGTGGGGTTTTTTGGTTTTTTTTTTGTACCTGCTCCTCCGACCTATTCTGCCGGCTCGAAGGAGCGTTTCTCACTCTTGTTGAAAGGACTCGCCTACAAATGACACACAAAGTATATACACAAGTGCACACCTGCGTTAATTCCACCATTTATTCAATACGTGCTGGTCTCTTTGATCTGTTTAGAAGGCTCATCTTTTCAGAGTGTTTGGGCGATGTTTTGTTTTCCTTTACTGTTATTCACTGCATCGATTTGTTTTCATAGTTGAACACCGAACACACATTCAGAATCTCCGCCTCTCGAATGCTAGGTAAATTTGTAATTACAATAATAAATGTAATTCTACTACTACTACTAATATCTAACTCTTACTAAGTTGCGCTTCGAACCGTAGTCTATGCTTTCTAAGCGATGTAAATAGCAAGTGGTACCAGTTATATATATATATATACTCGTGCACACAGCTCAGAAGGGTAGGCGACTGGTTGGTTTTGTCGAGATTCAAATTTGCTATCGGAATAGCACAGCAGTTGCTAGCGGCGAGCGTTTCACTCATCAAGCCCTATTGCCCTTATACGAACTCAGTAAATAATTAAAACATGAACTCATATCTGCTACTTGGGGATATCTCGATTATTTTTTTTCACAGTCCTATTGAAATTATCTTTTCTTAATCATGCGGTGGGAGTGGACTCTGCGTCACGTGGTTTTGTGGTGCCCCCCGCTAGCCCCCCACCTTCCTTTAATGATGACGATATATGGAAGTCCTTACTCACGGTCCTCAGTAATTCACCCATTGGGTATACTGACAACTTGACCTTTTAGTAGAGGAAGGATAAAACATGTCTACCCCAGCTTTACAACGTGGGATATAGTTGCAGCTCTGCTTGACCTCGGTCAGAGACTTGTCTCCGGCATTTCAGTAACTGTTGAAATTTGCACCTTGAGAATGATTGGAGGTGCCGCATGGTTTGTTAAAATGCTTAAATAACACACGGTGACACAAAAATAGTGACGTCTGACAGAGCAGCTTTGTGCACCAACACACAGATATGATACGGTGAGGGAGACGCCGACTGTAGTAAGTAAGTGAGGCTGCCAGGCGCGCGCAGTGACATGATGCCATATGCACGGTGTCAGGCTTTGCCCCTGGCATGCATGGCTCTCTGGGTTCTCTAATTCAGTGACGTGCAGCGGCGCTTGCCTCCTTCCTGAATCTGATGCTGTTGCCTGGCAACCCCTGCTGCTACTCCTTGCATTTGCATCGAGTAGGGCGAAGATCTGTCCAGCAGCATCTGCTCTTTCCGTGCATCTCTGCTCTCACATTCACTTGTTTGGTTTGTAGCCACCACATCTGGTAACATACGCTGGCGCAACTGGCCTCTCTAGGAAGGGTGGTCATTCATTTACAGTTTAGAGAGAAAGTAACATTTAGGAAGTTTAAAGTACACCTTCAGCGGGCTGCTTCCGGCTCCAGAGCACACTTTGCATCTGAACGGTCAGTGAGTGCCCTACGGTGGGTTGAACGGAGAGCTTTTCATTTATAAGTTCTCAGAGGCACCATCTCGATGGGGCGAAGAATGCAACTGTGAGATTGTGCATCAAACTTTACCTCTTCGGTGAAAGTAAATGGATTGAACCCAGAGACTAAGAACCAGGGAGTTGACACAGAACTGTTCTTAGATTGGACCAGAAGGGAATGAGCTCCGGGTTTGGAAAGCTCCTTGGATGATGTGCAGGGAGTAGAACCGAGGCCTCTTGTAGCCAGAGTGGAGCAGGTACCATCTACTTGTGAATCTGAGCTGGAGGTGTACTGCTGCATTCTGCTGGAATTAGGGACCCATGGACTCATGCATCCAATGCAAGTATCTGTGCTTGACTTCATGATCAGATTCAGTTCCCAGTGGGTCCACCCAGCCTTTCATCCTCCTGAGGTTGATGAAATGAGTACCATCTAGTGGGATAACAGTAAACGTTTGTTTTCTGTTTCTTTCCACACCACCTTGAAACTCCTCGAGGGGAACTTGCGCTCCACAAATACATCCCTTCTCTTCTGTTTTTACGTAGGAATGCATTGGAGGTCATTAAAAAGAAAATATTTTTTCCTTCACTTGCGAATCCTATTTTAACTATCCACTTTTCTACTTTTTGCACTGCACTTTTCTAATTTGGAAGTAACTTAAAGGGCCAAATACAACTCCTGCACCTTCCTCTATGCTCTCTTTCCCTTGATAAGACCCAACAGAGGATACAACTCTTTTAGTATTCCTCGGTGATCGGCGAGGAAGGAGAGAAGGTTGGTTGGAACCCCAAATGATGGCGCTGATCACTTTGGTGAATGATTGGACTCCAACAATCCTGAATGAGTCCTTTCTTTTCATTAATCTCTATATCTTGTCTTTACCCCTTTTTTGGTTACACTCAGTTTGATAGCATCTCTTGTGCACTTTGTTCTAGAAATACATCTAGATCAGCAGCTGGTTTGCTAGACCACTGATTATTTATATTTTTTTGTCATACATGTAGAACCAATCACGTGTGAGTGGATGGCCTAAGTTAACAGATACAGTCCTTACAGGGCAGCTCGAGGCCTCCTTGCTGCACATCAGAACATCAAGTGGCCTCATTCTGGCCGTTGTTAAAGGCAAATAGCCAGGATGCCCTTGTGTCCAGAGCTTTAATGAAGTGGGTCTGTGTTGTATTTTCTATACTTATGTTTTGCTGTATCCCTTTAAGCCTGACATTCCATTTCCCTGATGTCATTCTCTATCCTGTTCTGCCTTGTCAGTTAGCTCCCTGCTTTCTGATGGGATCACCAGTTATTCTCTGTGGTGCATAATAAATGCCATATACTTGATTACCAGCCTTTTATCTTCATTTACATCACATGGCGACGATGAGCAGCGTGAGCTAAACAACCACAGAGGGAGAAAAACTCCACTGGTGAGAGAGGAACCACGCAATTATTTTTAAGAAATACCTCGTTTGTTGAACAATTAAAAGAAAAGATTCTCCACTGGAAAAGAAATTCAAAGAGGAAGAGATCACCAGAAGTAAGTGGAATTCACAAGACTTTAAATTTCCCGGGAAAGAAACTACCTTATCTCTATGGGAAAACTCACAAAAGAACAGGACAATTTTGGTATGATCAACATCAATGACTAAAGGAATTGACTACATATTCGAACTTTTGCTGAGTCCAAGAAATATCCAAACTTTTGGTGAGTTTAAGAGACTTAACCTTTTTCTTCTGCTCAACTGTACTTATTGACAGTGGTAAACGTTCCTCTTTTGAATATATATTTGGAGTAAAATGAACAATTGTTGTGCCTACGTTCCTTCAATTGCTTATTAATCGGCCGAGCACTAATTTTATCATTTTTACTGATTGTGGGAACAAGACGCGATCTACTGGAAAGACTTGCATCTTTTAAATCTCTGCATTTTTTTTTAAAGTTCAAACAGAAGATAGCGCGAGCAGTCAGCGCTTACCTTTCGAGTGCTCGAACAAGCCATTGTACAAGAGTGCTCGAACCAGCCTTTGTGGACGTCGCAACGAATCCACTACCGGAAGTCAGGCGATCAGCGTCAGGCAGCGTTAGGCGGAAACTACGTAAGCACGCAACGTAGACGCCATTTTGTTGCCATGACAACGCGCTGTACGAGCGCTGTTTCGAGTGATTTGTAACACGCTCGTTTTTTCCCTTTTGCCGATTCAACACAGGAGAATCTAAAACATTGGAGAGTCTAACGAAGGAAAGTCTAAAACATCGTTCCGACTAACCACCAACTAACTGCGCTAAACGAGCGCTGTTCCAGGCAAGTGAAAAGCGACACCCTTGTTTTCCTTTAAGAGGTAAAGTAATTTCAAGATACTCCCAAGGCTAATCACTAATCAACCGGCTTCTACAAACCACATAAAAGGAACACCTCGTTTTAAAAAAAAAAAAAGTAGAGTTAAAAAAAAAAAAACGAGTAGTTTTGAAGCACATTTTACCAAAATGAAGTGATGACTGTACTGATTTCAGTTTAGATTAATCACCTCCTGGTTGTGTAAAACAGTAGTGTCTACAATTTTTTTAATTGATAAGAATGGAAAACCTTAATGTCATTGTTCCTCCCATGTTCCTTCAAACTACTGGAGATCCACCCATTGAGTGGGATGAATGGATAGATATCTTTGAGAACTATATAGAAGCGCTTGATGGTAAGGATTTCAGCGCAACAAGGAAAAAAGCCCTTTTATTAAGCGCTCTAGGCAAAGAAGGACAGCGTTCATTTAAATACCTCCCAGTGGGACTAAACCAAGATGGGAGGGCAATAACCAATGTATACACAGAAGCAAAAGCTCGCATGAAGAAGCAATATGCAAAGGAGGTAAATATCGTTATGGCCAGGCATAAATTTTATACCCAACCCCAGAGGAGCGATGAATCAGTAGACCAATTTGTAGCTAGGCTACGTGAACTGTCCATCAAATGTAGCTTCGGAGAGATAAGAGACGAAATGATACGAGATCAGTTAATAGTGCAATGTCGCAATAAAAAGATGCAGGAAAAACTGTGGACTGCAAAAAATCCTACTTTACAGATGGCCATTGACATTGCGAAGGTAGTTGAGGAGTCAAATGCGTGTATGAAAGAGATGGAAAAGAGAGATAATGGGAAAGATAATGTGCAAGGGAATGGTGTTTCTTATGTTGAACAGGATGAAGTTGCTGCGGTGAACAAGAAAGGCGCAGATTTTAATGATAGAGGTCCCAGGCGGTTCAACAATGGGTTCTCTAGCAATGATAGAAACAGATTTCAGGGAAGGATGTGCAGTAGGTGTGGGAGTACTTTTCATAACTCAGATTTTAGGAGATGCTTTGCAATTGATAAAGTCTGTAGGAAGTGTGGGAGGAAAGGACACTTCTCTAAGATGTGTAGAAGTGGCAATACAGACAAAGTAGCTGTTGTAGACAACAGGGAAACAGTAAGGGACATTGTTGGTGTTGAGGGTGCCAACAAAATATTGTGTGTGGGTGATGATGGCGTGAGTGAAGGTGTGCCTGGTAGAAGATTCAGGCCAAAAGCTCAATTTCTTATCGATGAAGTAGAGATCCAGTTAATGGTTGATCCAGGGTCGTTGTGGACCATTATTCCCAAAGATATGTACTTAGAGTATTGGAAAGGAGTACAATTGTTACCCAGTGATATTAGTCCTTGTGGTTACCAAGGTGAGAGTATAGATGTTATTGGATTTATGGTTTGTGTAATATCATTTCAAGACCGCTCTGTCAAAGGAAAGGTGTATGTGGCCAGATCTGGTCCAGCAATTTTGGGATGGGGGCAACAGTATGACCTCGGTATTATCATTAATCCTAGAGCGGCACAACAAGTGATGGTGGTAGACAGTATTACCACAGATTCAATTGTTGAAGGAATGAATGGTTTGTTTGATGAACACATTGGAGAGTTGAGAGGCTATGTGCATAAGATTAGACTGCGTGATAATGCTGTGCCCATGCAACACAGGGTAAGGAAGGTTCCATTCATTGCACGTGAAGAAGTGAGGAAGATGTTGAAGGAAATGCTAGATCAGGGAGTAATAGAACAGATTGAAACATCACCCTGGATTTCTCCCGTAGTTATCACAACCAAATCTGACGGAAAATTTCGTTTTTGTGTGGACCTTCGCACCCTGAATCAGAACATTGTTGTAGATAACTTCCCGTTACCGAACATCAACGAACTAGTTCTGTCACTGAAAGGAGGGAAGTACTTTTCTAAACTGGACCTCCGCAGCGCATATCATCAGATAAAATTACATCAGGATTCCAAGGCATTAACAGCCTTCATAACAACTGAGGGCATTTATCAGTTCACTCGTATGCCCTTCGGACTTGCCTCTGCAGCTGGGGTGTTTCAAAGAATGATGGGGGCTGTGCTGAAGGGGGTGAACAACGTTGTGTATTTCCAAGATGACGTTTTGATATTCGGAGAGAATATTGAAGAGCACAATGTGATCTTAAAAACTGTCTTGGAGAGGATGGAACAAGCTGGACTGACTCTGAAAAAAGAGAAATGTAAATTTGCAGTGGAGGAAGTTGAGTACCTTGGGTACACCCTATCGGTTGATGGTGTGAAACCCAAGAGGGATTTATTAGACTCTATTAGGAATGCACCAGCTCCAGGCGACAAAGATCAATTGAGGTCATTTCTCGGCCTCATTGAATACTACGCCAAGTTTGTGAGGGATTTTGCGGAGAAGACTGAAAATATTAAGGTGTTGTTGAGGAAGGGATGCAAGTTTGTGTGGGGTACGGAACAAGAAGAGTGTTTTAAACGGATCAAGGTGGAGATTTGTGATGCGGGCATCCTTACACCATTTGATACCAACCGTAGGTCAGTCTTGACTGTTGATGCGAGTGCTGTGGGTGTTGGTGCGGTGTTGGCTCAAGTGCACGAGTCTGGGCTTAAGACTGTCGCTTTTGCCTCAAGGACACTCACAACGGCTGAGAGGAACTACTCCATAATCGAACGAGAAGCCTTAGCTGCAGCGTGGGGTTGTGAGTATTACAGAATGTATCTGTGGGGGTTCAAATTCACACTCCTGACGGACCACAAACCCTTAGTTAAAATCCTGTCACCTGGTGGAGCTGGGAAGGGTTCTGCGAGGTTAGCTAGACTTGCTGCTAGGATCCAGGAGTACCTGTACACGGTTGAGTACATTCCGGGTTGGAGGAACTGCCAAGCAGATGGACTCTCTAGACTTCCACTACCTTGGGAGGTGGTAGACAAGTTGGGAGTAGAATCACTCAATTCTGAAGGGTCTGTAGCTGCTGTGGATGAGGTGGTGGATATTTGTTCTGGAGCAATTAGTAAGAGCCTGTGGAACACCTCTATGGATAAGGATGTGGTGCTAAGAGAGGTAAAAGACTTGATTGTGAAGGGTCCAAGGAGAGAGAGTTGCCTGTCCCCCGCTCTTCGACCTTATCTAAAAGTACTTGAACAGTTGTCTGTCTTGGATAGAGACGGTTTTTTGATTTTAATGGAAGACAAATTTATTCCTCCACAGGATGTGAGGTTTACTTTGTTCAAGTTAGCTCACGAGGGCCATCTGGGCCAGTCCCTCACCAAGAGGAGAATAAGGGAGAACTTTTGGTGGCCCGGGATGGACTCAGAAATCTCTCAGTGGGTAGAGAAATGTACCGACTGCTTGGAGAGTGAAAAGAGGCTCAAGGTCGGTAGTCACGTTGGCTGGGGCTCTATAGTTGACCCTGGGTGTCCATGGCACACTATATGTCTTGATTTTATTGGCCCGTTTCACCAGCTGAGCCAAGATATGAGGTTTGGGTTGGTGGCAGTTGATATTTCTTCAAAATGGTTAGTTGTTAAATTTATGAAGGAGATCACCACGATTAACACTATCACTGTGTTGAGTGACATTTTTAGAGAGGAAGGCTTCCCGACAAGGATTGTCACCGATAATGGAACGCAATTGACTTCCCTAGAAATGGCTAATTTTTTGAAGAAGTGTGGCATTGCACACTCAAGAACCTCACTTTACAACCCTCAAGGGAACGGAATAGTTGAGAGGGCTAACCGGATGGTAAAGGGCGCAATTCAGATGGCAATCTCTTCCAGATTAGACGTGAGAGGGTTGGTTAACGACCTGGTTTGGGCCTACAGAACTACTGAAAATGGTGTGACTGGATTGATTCCTTTTAACGTTATGAGGGGACGTTCTGCTGGAACCAAGCTGGTCGCTGCTTGGATGAAAGAGTTGTTAAATGTGGGTCCTGACAATCCTGCTGTTGCGAGTGATCCGGTTGGAAGTTGTAAGATTGCAGTAAATGATTGGGTGAAAGTCAAACCTGGTCGAGTCGGCGTTGGTTTGACAAAGTTCAGGGGACCATTTAAGGTCAGGTCTGTTCACAAAAGATTTATAACCTTATTCAACGGTGAGAGTTGGAACTTGAGGCGCGTGGCGTTGTACAAGAAGGCTGAATGTGACCGTGAGATTCATTCTAAGGGAGCCAGTGCCCAAGCTGAACCTGGCCGTGAGGTTCTCCCTAAAGATATGGGCGGCCAGGGAGCTCACAGGGTGAGGAGACCTCCGGGCTACTTGAATGATTTTGTCTGCAAATAAGTTCTCTCCCTGTAATGAAGAGCATATGCTTGTATTTTGTTTTTTTTTTCTTTTGCTTCTTCCTTATGAAGGGGAGAGGATATGTTGTATTTTCTATACTTATGTTTTGCTGTATCCCTTTAAGCCTGACATTCCATTTCCCTGATGTCATTCTCTATCCTGTTCTGCCTTGTCAGTTAGCTCCCTGCTTTCTGATGGGATCACCAGTTATTCTCTGTGGTGCATAATAAATGCCATATACTTGATTACCAGCCTTTTATCTTCATTTACATCAGTCTGCTGCCCTCTCTCTGCAATGAAACTGATCTGTGAGTGGTGCTGCACAAGTCTCCTCTCAGGGCCCCCTCTGTGCAGTGAAACTGATCTGTGGAGCGATGCTGCTCAAGTCCCATCTCTGGGCCCCCTCTGTGCAGTGAAACTGATCTGTGGAGCGATGCTGCTCAAGTCCCATCTCTGGGCCCCCTCTGTGCAGTGAAACTGATCTGTGGAGCGATGATGCTCAAGTCCCATCTCTGGGCCCCCTCTGTGCAGTGAAACTGATCTGTGGAGGGATGCTGCACAAGTCCCATCTCTGGGTCCCCTCTGTGCAGTAAAACTGATCTGTGAGTGATGCTACACAAGTCTCCTCTCAGGGCCCCCTCTGTGCAGTGAAACTGATCTGTGGAGCGATGATGCTCAAGTCCCATCTCTGGGCCCCCTCTGTGCAGTGAAACTGATCTGTGGAGGGATGCTGCACAAGTCCCATCTCTGGGTCCCCTCTGTGCAGTAAAACTGATCTGTGAGTGATGCTACACAAGTCTCCTCTCAGGGCCCCCTCTGTGCAGTGAAACTGATCTGTGGAGCAATGCTGCACAAGTCTCCTCTCTGGGCTGCCTCTGTGCAATGAAACTGATTCATGGAGCGGTGCAAGTCCCATCTCTGGCCTGCGTTGTGGTGGCCTCTTGCCCATAATAGCTTTCAGGTCTAACAGGTCACAAGTGAAATGGTTAAATTGGCTAAATCTAGGTGTCTTTCCTTCCCAGTCCTAAACCCAGTGTTAATATACTCTCCCTCTTGTTTCACAGCTTTGTCCAGAAAGGCACGTGAAAGGTTCGGGACTATGGCTGTATCGTTTTATTGTGATATGTTTATTTACTAATTTATTTGGGAAACCAGGTGTTGTATTGTAAATCCACCGATGCACTGTGCGTTTAATCAGGGAGCGGTGGTTCGTTGGCTGGATTCAGTGGTTTAGCTCAGATTTGAATCTGCCCATCAATTTTTATTTTTTAAAATGTTGTTGTGGTATGCGTTTGTCTTTCAACAAAAGGACACTAGATTTGCCAAACTGAAAAGTGGGTCAAAGGCGGTAATGTGATGGCCATTCACGCCCTAGTTAATATGTGCATGGTCCACAGGTGCCTGAGAAGTTCGTATTACTGAAGGGACCCCAGATTCTGCTTAAATAAAATAGCGCAGCACGTGTAGAAGTGATAACAGTTGTTACTTATGCTGTGAGGTCTGCAGAGTGTAAATTACCGCGGGTGCTGCCTATGATGCTTCACAGATGTGGCATTAGGAAGTTAAAGTGCACTGAGATCTTTCGTACAGATTGCTTTTCCTGCATCTTCTTGACCCAGCATGTGCCGCGTGATCCAGACACTGCTCAGGATGGCATGGACTGGTTCTTTAGTGCAACCTTAAGTTTACCAGCTCCTCCTTTTTGCACACCTTTGTCCCCAACTGCGTCTGGAGGGTTTTAAAGGGTCTCGATTCTCATCCAGGTTCAAGGAGTTCTGGCAGAAGGAGGGCGAGCTCGATTACTTGATCTGTTCCACCATTGAGACACCTAACTTTCTTTTTGCAGAATCTGCAGTGCTCCTGTCTCATGCTTCGCATGCAACTTCCCCCCTGCAGAATTTTGCAGGCATCTATTAGCACATATGTTTCACATGGTAGAAACCTGCTGAGCTTTTTCTCACTCCATGTGCACTCTTCGCTTTACAGTAACGTGCAGGACTACTTCTTACCTTAGCACACGCCCTTTACTTTGCAGAAATCTGCAGAGCTCCTGCACTGCCCTTTATGGAATCTGCAGTGCTATTGTCTCACCCTTTGTACATAACCTTCACATCGGGTACGTTTGCATTGCTCTAATGGTACATATATTTCACTTTGCATAAATCTAATGGAGTTCTTTCTTACCCCAGCACACACCCTTCACTTTGCAGAAACCTGCGGCTCTTGTCTCGCACTGAAAACGCGTCTTCCTCTTTGCAGAAACCTGCCGGGCTCCTGTCTCGCCCTGAAACACATCTTCTTTGCAGAAACCTGCCGGACTCCTGTCTCGCCCTGAAACGTATCTTCTTTGCAGAAACCTGCCGGGCTCCTGTCTCGCCCTGAAACACATCTTCTTTGCAGAAACCTGCCGGGCTCCTGTCTCGCCCTGAAACGCGGATTCGTTAATAGTCTTGTGAGTCCTTGTCTTCATTTGTATCCTCCCTTAAGTACTGGCCCTTTTACTTCAGTTGTTACACTGTAGGTTTTATTTAGTCTGTAAGCACTATTTTCTTTAATGGTTTCTCCTACTGCAGGCACAACATACTTTCCTGAAACGGTGCAGCTTTGCTTGCACTTTTTCATCTAAATGTTTTTGCAGCATAACACACTATTCTAGCGGCATCACACTTTTATTTTATATAATAAATCCACTGCAAACATTTTAAAAAAATTAAAACATTGTTAGTTAAAACGCCAACAGCTCTAACTTTAAGAAATGCGTGACCTATTGCATTGCAAATGCTTTTTTATTTGTAGCCTTTACCACACATGCCTTTACTACATATTTCGTAGTAAAGGTATGCGTGGTAAAGGCTGTCGTTGTAACCACGCATGCGTTGTAATGCATGCATGATTAAGTTATGCATGGAAACGGCCGTGTTGTAGTGGCCGTTACCTGTTCAGGCATCATGAACCTCTCCAAACTCGAGGAGTACTTTTCTGCAACCCGACCTCGGTTCTAAGCTGGCATGTCAGCAAATTGAGGACATGTAATACAGACATTCCAAATTTTGGACTAACAGATTATTATGAAGGTAAATTAAGTATATGTATGTATGTCAAGATAGATATTGTAAAGGTACTTATATATGACGTTAAGTATAGTTATCCTCTACTGACCTTTATGATATTCTGGGAGTGGACAGTTTGGCGCGTACATTTTTAAATCTCAATATTCTGGGAGATTTCTGTCACAGCTCAGCTCAGCAGGACTCCTTTCCATACCAAGCACCATCTCTCTGGCACTTAGTGATTGGTCTTCCTCTGTCTTCGGACTGTTAACACACAGTTAGCTTGTAACCTCTTCTGTAAGGATGAAATGTTAAAATCAGGGTCATCGCCCGGAGGCTTTGTTGAAAACGATAGTGAACTTAAGAAAGAGGCTTATCATGAAACAAAATGCAATGAAACATATAAAATGCATTTATGGCATAAACAGGCTTATATGTATATTTGAAACTTCTCTGTCTAAGGTACTTACTCAACTTGTTGAGTTTACTGGAATACCTTACAAACAAGCTTGTGTTAACTTGTGCAGTTCACTATTATACGTCTTTAGCTACAATATTTTGATTTACCACTGTGAGTTTTTTTGTTCCATGAAGGAGGGACAGTATATGAATTCCGATGGATCTAAAATTACAATGCTGCCATTTGGTAAAGGCCAACCTGACAATCTTGGCAACGAAGACTTCATCGCTTCCTGGTACATAGAGGATGGTAAGCAGGTTCCTATTATATTTTCAAATTCATAAGTGGACACGGCCTGGATTTAAGATTTGAACGCTCTAAAAGATAATTCAATCAACTAACCATTTAGTGTTATAAGTTTAAATAAAATATGGTTTAGATTTAGGGACATCAGGCTGATTTTGCTGAAGAAATGTAAAGCTGTAAATTGAGGGCTTCTCAAAAATCAAGTTTTGTGATCCAAGATTTTTTTTAAGTGAAATGTTAATAGAGGCAACACATTCTTCATGATAAAATGCTGATCTGATTTAATTTGCAATATTGCTTGCATGACATCAAAATACCTAATCAGCGTAGTGGTCAACTTCAAATGAGAACGTTCACACCAGCCTACAAATAATCACATTAATTATTTATTTAACTATCTTGGACCTGGCCCTCTCTCAAGGGTCACTCCAAAGTTTTTGCCTTCACTCCCTTCCTTTGCTGAACCCCCTTTTTTTAGGGCTTTCAGAACTCTGTGCACCTTAACACTCCTAACCAGTGCTAAGGTTATTGTGGTCTCTACTTAAAACTTAGTCCAATTGGCAGATACCTAATTGGTACATTTAATGTACTTGTATATGGTACTACATGTACCAGCGCTTGTATATTAAATGCTACTAGTGGACCGCAGCACGCATTGTGTCAGCCAGCCTGTTGTGAAGTTTTGAAACTGCCATATCGACCTAGCAAAATAAACCTTTTGCTAGGCCTAAACCTTCTCTTTTTAATACTTATAAGGCATTCCTAAGGTAGGTGCTAAAGGTTCATAGGGCAGGGGACATTGTATTTATAAAGAAGGACATGTTTTTCATTGCTGTAAGGCCTGTTTATCCCTTTGACTATCAGTAGGTTAAATTCATCGCATAGCTCTTCACTCACTCACGTTTCATTTGTCTTAAAGCACTGGTAAACGCTGGCTTTACCGGTCCACTCAGCTGTCAACCTAAAATAATTATTCAATCAATCAGCATTTGTACAGCACAGAACTGTGGGTGTATCTGGGCACTGTGGGTGTGATGTCTCAGTCAAAAAGCCAGGTCTTGAGTTTCTTTCTGCTGTTCGGAGGGCAGGTCATTCCAGATCTTGGCAGCAATGTAGGAGAAGGAGAGGTCTCTGCTTCAGCTGTGCCGGACGTTGGGTGTGTACGCAAGGGCAAGTGAGGAGGATCTCCGGTGTCTTCCAGGTATATAGAAGTTCTGTAGATAGTTGATATAAGACTATCCTTGATCATTTAAATCCTTGTAGGCATGTGTGTGTGAGGATCTTGAACTGGCATCTCTTCTGAAAGGGGAGCCAGAGGTGGCTTCTGAGGTGGGGGTGATATGTGTCCATTTGGAGAGGTCCAGTTTAAGTCTGTCTGTGGCATTTTGTATTGTCTGGGGTCTTGTGAGGTGCTGGGTGGAAATTTCGGCGTAGACAGGATTGCAGTACTCAAGGTTACAGGTGCTGAGGGCTTGAGTGACGTTCTCTCTTGTGTTGACTGAGATACATCTGAAGATTCTGTGGAGCATGGGAAGGATGTGGAAGCAGGAGGAAGCGACTGTGTTGACTCGTCATTTCATAGTCAGTTCGCCATCAAGGATGATGCCTAGATTGTGGACCTGGTTGGTTGGTGTGGGTGTAGATCTGAGCTCTGCTGGCCATCAGCTGTGGTGCAAGATGGAGGTGTTATTTCTGAAGATCAGTACTTCTGTCTTGTCGAAGTGGAGTTAAAGGCAGTGTCTCTCATCCAGCTGGCTACGTTGGTCATGGTATTGCAGACGTTGGAGGGGTCTTCGGTGAGTGAGAGGATAAGTTTGGTGCTCTCTGTGAAGGAAATTACGTTGAGGCCATGAGATCTGACGATGTCTGTGAGGGGGGCCATGTAGGTGTTGAACAAGGTGGGGCTGAGGGATTATCCTTGGGGTATGCTGCATATCATTTACTTTGGTTTGGAGGGGAAGGGAGGCAGCCAGTTGCTCTGAGTGTGTCCTGTAATGAAATAGGTGATCCACTTGAGGGCATGTTGCTGTATGCCGATATTGTAGAGCCTATTGATGAGGGTGTGATGGGAGATGGTGTCAAACGCAGCAGAGAGGTCAACGCGGATCAGGACCACAGTCTTGAGGATTCTGATGTCATCTGTGGTAGTGATCCACACTGTCTCGGTGCTGTGGTTAATCCGGAACCTGGGACTGGGAGATGACCAGTAGGTAGTTTTGCTCCAGGTATTCAGGGAGCTGTTGGTTTTCTCGAGTACTTTGTCCAGGTTAGGAAGCAGGGAGATTGGTCGACAATTTTTGATTTCTCTGGGATTGGTGGAGGGTTTATTTAGGAAGGGTCTGACCTCTGCGTGTTTACATCTGTCTGAGAAGGCTGCTGTAAAGTTGAGGTGTTGATGATGCAGGTGAATTGAGCACTGATGGGGTTGGTTCTGAGGCCGAAGATACGGTGGGGGCTAGGGTCGGTAGGTGCTCAGGAGTGGATGGATGACATGATGGTTGTGGTGGTCTGGGTGGTGGTCATTCAGCTGTTGTGCACTGGTGGGTTGAGGCAGTTGAGATTGAGAATGATGGCCCGCGGGATGAAGTTGTTGTAGATGGTGACAATCTTGCTCAGAAAGTAGTCCTAGAGGGTACTGCAGAGTTCTTGGGAGGAGTGGAATGGGTTCTTAGAGTTCTTTCATGTGGGTGACTGCTGTATTGATGCGGGCTGTGTGTGCGGCACTCTTGGCCTCTTTGATGTGCAGATGGCAGTTGTTGAGGGCTGCTTTGTGAGCTGCTCTGTTGGAGGAGTTCCTTGTGTCGTGCCACCATTTTGGTAGCATTTGCTGTGAGAAGTTGGCCTGGTAGGGGATGTTTCCAATTCTGGAACCACCTACTACCTGACCAAACAATCCCCTTATGGTGTCTGGTTGTAAGTCAACCTTATTAGACGAGCTATCCTAGGGGTAGCATGGACTAAGCAGCCTAAAGGCTTAACTTAAGAGGTCGTGTTAAGCGAGCTGTTTTACCACATACAATCCTGTAATACCAAATGAAAGGACACCACACAAGTATATATTATAAAAATATATGTGTTTATTACTAAAAACAATCCCCAGTATTCTTTATGAATAAAGGGGCACAAGCGTTAAATCAAAAGCACTGTTTAAACATACAAAGTTGCACAATTATGGATGAGGGCAGGGGGCCACTCAAACCATATACTAAACAAGTGGTATAAGAGAGGCCACTCGAACAGTGGTTAGGCCTAGGGCCTAGGGAATCGCTGGGAGCAGTCAGGACAAGCAATGCTGAAGTCGGGAATGGCCCTCGGGATTCGGGAGGTGTGCGGAAAGCGCACGCATGCACCAATGTTAACCAATGGTGCGTAAAAGTCAAATAGTTAAAGTTTAAGGACACTTCCGCTGAACCTAGAGGAACAAAACTTAACACACAGACCCTAGAGGTGTGCACCAGTGTGGGAACACCGGCGGAGCAAAGTTACCTCACCCACAGGAAGTGGGTGCACAGGGTCGAAGTGGCGTCGGGTTTTGACACGCAGGCTCTTGGTGCTTGAAGCTGAAAGGGCTGCAGGCAGGGTGAAGACGAAGTGTCCGGTGGAGTCCAAGGGTGGACTCAAGTTGTAGAGTACCTGAAAGCAGAGGGGACAGAGTCTGGGTCACTCAGCAGTGACCAGGGTGGAACCAGGACGGAACCAGGCAATGTCGGGCGCAATCAGGTGGTCGTCGAGGCGCTTCTCTTCGCTGTCACGTGGGCTCTGGGGCATCTGCGACGTCCAGGAGCAGGTCACGATCTGTCCCACGCAGGCTCTCACCGTCGGTGCAGTCGGCTTCCGGTTTGGAGCAAACAAGCCTTGGTAAGAGCAATCCACGCGGGATTGGAAGATGGCGTCTCACTCGGACCAGGAAGGTCAGAGTCGGGGCTCCCTTTCAGGGGAGCTGGTGTGGGTCTGGAGCAACCAGAATCACGAGTCTTCTTTTGTAGTTCGTCGGCACAGGGACCACAAGCCAGCTGGCAAGTGACCGGGCCAACGCGTTGAGCCAAATCGTGCCAAAGGGCCCCACGCAGCACTCGTCGAGTGTGGAGGGCTGAACTTCGGCTCAGGAGTAGCTCAGGGTGGGGGCTTCTCAAACCCCGGTGTACAGCTTCGAGGGTCACTCGTGGGCTGCACGGTCAGCGTCTCGTGGTCACTTCAAGATGGCGTGCCCCACGCTTCCGGTCGCCTCCACGGGTCTCAGCTTTGCAGGGACTGTGGATCGGGCTGTTAGAAGCTGGGCAGGCTTGATCTCGTCGATCTCAGTCGCTCGAGTTCCGGCGGGAACTGCAACCAAGTAGACGTCGAGGGCTGGATGGTGCCTGCTGCTGCAGGGTGGTCACTCCTTGACCACAAGGGAGATTCTTCGGGCTTCCACGTTGAGATGGAGGGCGAAGGGTCCAGAATATCGTTTCAAATGTTTCTTCCAGGAAAATCTGATGTGCATTGGCACTGCTCCCACTCTTATTCGAATCTGGTGGGCGTGATTACCTGCTAGGTCCCCTCCTATGGGTGGGACCCAGGAAGTGGGTGGATACACCCCCTTCCTTTGATCCAGGCCGCCCTGGCACGAGGGCTGGAGTGCCCCAGAACCGGTTTGGCCGGATTATGCAAGGGGCAGCCTTGTGCGCCCCAGGCAGTGTCTGGTTTCTTTCAAACCTCCCTGCTACAATACACTATCTCCTGTCTGGAGGGCGGTGACACCCTCCTGTGACAGGAAACCCTTTGTCCAGGACCCCCTTGACTGGGTTTCGGTCAGCTCCAGGGGTCCAGACATTTGTCTGTGGCAGAGGCATCCATTTTGTGGATCTTAAGGCCTTTGGAGAAATCAACCGCACTAAAGTGAAGTAACATGTCTTACCCCTCTAGAGGGGTGGAATGCCATCCCCGTCGCCAGAACTGGCGAGGGGATGGTATTCCAAAGCGTATGACACCTTACACGACATGTTTTGATAAAGCCAAACCAGAGTTGCTAAATAACCGCGAGGATTATAAGGCACTTAATAGTATATGGTATGGCATTATCCTGAAACAGCTTAGGGATTTGTTCCCGACGGCTGCAGACAGGCTCAGCTCATGCTAGAGCTCCATCTCACATAAAAACCATGCACCCAGCCTCCAGGATTGGTGAGGCCTGTCTATAGGAGTGGCTCACAGGTTTACATGTGTCCAGATATAGGTTTAGACATAGGTATACTATATCTAAGCAAGGGGTGTGTACACCACCTTACCCCAGCTGAGTGATCAGCCAGTTGTGTCAATTTAAGAACCAGCCAGGGGTGGCAAAAGATATGCTGCAGCCCCTGGTAGGCCTTAGTGGCCCCTGTGCCCTGTGCACCTATAGTGCATTCTACAGGGGCTGACAAGGAGTCCATTTCCAATTGGTATGTACCTAGGGTACATGGAATCCATTTTACAGAGAGAGCAGATGGCCTGGGGCCCTGATTAGCAGGGAACCAGGTCAACTAAGTCAAAAAACCAGCTAAACACAGGCAAAAAATCTGGGGTAACCATAGTCAGGTAGCCACCTTCCTACATAACCCCCCCCCAAACGAAAGGAGATAAGGCTATCCTTGGCCAGGTAAGCCTATATTGCCTGAGTGGCCATATAAGGAAGTACCTGCACTAGCATGGGTACCCCCTGTCTCATGGTCCACTAAGCAGTCCCTCACCCTTTGGGTATTAGAGGGTCTCCACCATAGGGGATCACTACCTTGGGTGTGTTTATGCAAAGTTAAAGGCTGGTTTGGATATGGAGTATTGAAGTGAGGCTCTACTAATTTAGGGCTTAGCTTCCTCCAATTATCTTCCACCATGTGTGCCTTTCTTTCTTTAACTGAGTTGCACTGTGCTCTCAGGGTCAACCTCTGGCTACCTAAAGCTGGAGGCTGGGTCCCTCTGTTTGGCTTGCTGGAGGGACAGTTCAGGTTTGGGCCCTTTGGGTCCCAGGTTTGGCTGTGCCCAACAGAATCCATCTGGGGGAGGTCCCTAACTGTTTTTAAGGGGGCTCCCTCAGGAGTTTTTAAAGTTTTCACCTTACTAGGGCTACTAGTTTTGGTGCACCTAATCTTTTGATGGGGGTGCTTTATTTGACAGGGGGCCCTCTGGGTCTCACTGTCCTTCTTGTCCTCTGCAGCCCTGGGCTGGCTAAGGCAAGGGAGAGAGGGGCAGGTTACCTGCTCCAGACTGGGTCCCACCTGAGAAGGGTCCACTGACATCAGAGGTTCTGTCAGGCTAGGCCCAACCACCTCTGGGGCAGTTCCTTCATCAGGGGTAAGATCAGTTCCCTGAGGAGGCTGATCCTGTCCTAAAGTCTGGTGAGGGGGAGATTTCTCTTCCTCCTCCATGCTCTCAGTTTGTGTGGAGTTATCCATCATTTCAGGTTTCACAACACACGTGTCAGTTTGAGTTTGGGCTGTGGCCATCACAGCCCCACCCACCTTTTCAGGAGGAGACTCAGTTTGGGTTTCTGCTGTTATCATAACAGCTTTGCTATTCTGTTCAGGAAGAGCTTTTGCTAAAGATGGGGCAGGGAGTATCTCCGCCCTACCAACCTTCTCAGGAAGGACATCTTGAATTGGGGCTGTAGCCATTACAGCCCCACTAACCTTTCCATTGGAATTTACCATTCTAGAATGGATTTCCTGTTCAACCCCAGCCCAGGCTGAGATTTCTAAATCATTACCCAGTAGACAGTCTACAGGCAAGTTTGGGGACACTGCCACTCTCTTTGGGCCAGTGACACCTCCCCAGCTGAGACTTACTACTGCCATGGGATGATTTGTTTGGATGCCATCAATGTTTATTACCTGGTATGTGGCACCAGGTAAAAGTTGCTTAGAGGGGACTATGCCATCAGCCACCATGGTGATGCTAGCCCCTGTGTCTCTAAAAGCTTCAACTCTTAAACCATTGATGATGGGTTCTTGTCTATACTTGCTCAAAGTATTTGGGCAAGCAGAGAAGTTGGCAAACCCCATGCCAGCCTCATAAACAAGATCATTGGGTGATGGGGACCTGGATAGGCCAGGGTCCACCTGATTTCCAAAAGTAAACCCACCCAGATTCCTGGGTGTGCTTCCACTTCCTGGGGGATTACTGCTGACAGTAACAGGAGGTGTTGAAGCTGGCTTTGGAGGTATATTTTCTTTATTGTTATTCTTGGGACAACAGCTGTCTGTTTTGTAATGCCCCACCTGTTTACAGGGATAACAATAGGGTTTTTTTTCAGTTGAAGAAGTGTCTTGGGACCCACCCCCATCCTTGGAGTTTTGGGGCCCTGGGGAAGTCTTTTCTTTACTTTTATCCCCACCCTTATCTTGAGGCTTGGTAGACTCCTTCTTCTGGTTACTGTCCTGATTCTTAGGCCTAATCCTGGTTCTGACCCATTTGTCTGCCTTCTTTCCCAATTCTTGGGGAGAGGTCAGATCAGAGTCTACCAGGTGCTGGTGTAAGAGCTGGTTCTGACAATTACTTAGGATCTGCTCCCTCATAATCAAATTATACAATCCTGTAAAGTCATGTACTTTGCTGCCATGTAGCCAACCCTCCAGAGCCTTAGTAGCACAATCTACAAAATCAGTCCAGTCCTGAGTCTGTGTCTTCTGGGTGTCTCTGAACTTGAACCTGTACTGTTCAGTGGTTAAGCCAAACCCATCTATCAGAACACTCTTCAGGACTTTGTAATTGTTTGCATCCTCATGTCTAACAGTGAGGAGCTTGTCTCTCCCTTTCTCTGAAAAGGAGTACCATAAGATTGCTGCCCACTGGTCCTCAGGAACCTGCTGTACCATGCAGGCTCTCTCAAGAGCAGTCATCCATTTGTGGATGTCATCCCCTTCTTTGAAGGGGGGCACAATCTTTGTCAGGTTTCTACTATCATAGGACCTGGGTTTCTCTTTAGGAATATTGCTGCCACCAGTGGCATCTAAGCCACACAATTTCTGCTCTCTTGCCAAGGCAAGTTTAGCTTGGGCCATGCTAAGTTTAGCTTGAGCCAAGGCTACCTCCTCCCTCTCTATTTGGAGTTGGACAGCCCTCATTCTGGCCCTATGCTCAGCTTTCTGAGAAGCAGTCATGCCTCTCTCTGATTCTCTGGAGGCACTAGAAATATGAGAGTCCCCTGAGGGAGATCTCACTCTTCTGTTGCCTGGGAGAATCACATGTTGGGTTCTGGGGAGGTGCTGGCCCTCTCCATTCCCCAGTAGGTCCAAGTTGGCCTGGCTAAGCCTACCAACTGGAACCTGGCTACCCTGATCCTGTACTCCTAAGTCCTCAACATCTGAGTCCTCATCCAAGTCATCATCATCCTCCTCTTCAAGGGGATCAACTGTAGGGGGGTTCCCTTCAGTTCCTGTATCTAGGGAAGCTGCTTTTGCCTTCTCTAAGTCATCCTGTTCTAGGATTTCTACCAGGATTAGGCAGGTGGGGCTTCTGCCCCTTTTTAACCCTCTTGCTTTGCACAAGGCAATCAAGTCTCTGCGGGTTAGTTTGTCATATCCAAAAGTTGCCTGGGTAGGGTCAACTGTAACAGGACTAGACCCTGAGGCCTTTCCTGTGTCAGACATGGTTACTAGTGAGGTGTAAGTGGTGCACTTACCTACACTAAGTGTTTTCCTACTGGACCTTGCTAGTGAGTTGTAGTCAGGGGTGTGCTACTCCCTTCAACCTACAACTACTAAGTTCAGTAGAACTTAATATGCTAAGCTTTTGATTTTATATGTACCTAGAGGTACTTGATGTGATCTTTCAATTTGATATAAAGATTGCAATGGTAAAACAACAGCAAGCTCAAATCCGCACCGCTGCTCACCAATGTGAGAAGTTGGCCTGGTAGGGGATGTTTCCAATTCTGGAACCACCTACTACCTGACCAAACAATCCCCTTATGGTGTCTGGTTGTAAGTCAACCTTATTAGACGAGCTATCCTAGGGGTAGCATGGACTAAGCAGCCTAAAGGCTTAACTTAAGAGGTCGTGTTAAGCGAGCTGTTTTACCACATACAATCCTGTAATACCAAATGAAAGGACACCACACAAGTATATATTATAAAAATATATGTGTTTATTACTAAAAACAATCCCCAGTATTCTTTATGAATAAAGGGGCACAAGCGTTAAATCAAAAGCACTGTTTAAACATACAAAGTTGCACAATTATGGATGAGGGCAGGGGGCCACTCAAACCATATACTAAACAAGTGGTATAAGAGAGGCCACTCGAACAGTGGTTAGGCCTAGGGCCTAGGGAATCGCTGGGAGCAGTCAGGACAAGCAATGCTGAAGTCGGGAATGGCCCTCGGGATTCGGGAGGTGTGCGGAAAGCGCACGCATGCACCAATGTTAACCAATGGTGCGTAAAAGTCAAATAGTTAAAGTTTAAGGACACTTCCGCTGAACCTAGAGGAACAAAACTTAACACACAGACCCTAGAGGTGTGCACCAGTGTGGGAACACCGGCGGAGCAAAGTTACCTCACCCACAGGAAGTGGGTGCACAGGGTCGAAGTGGCGTCGGGTTTTGACACGCAGGCTCTTGGTGCTTGAAGCTGAAAGGGCTGCAGGCAGGGTGAAGACGAAGTGTCCGGTGGAGTCCAAGGGTGGACTCAAGTTGTAGAGTACCTGAAAGCAGAGGGGACAGAGTCTGGGTCACTCAGCAGTGACCAGGGTGGAACCAGGACGGAACCAGGCAATGTCGGGCGCAATCAGGTGGTCGTCGAGGCGCTTCTCTTCGCTGTCACGTGGGCTCTGGGGCATCTGCGACGTCCAGGAGCAGGTCACGATCTGTCCCACGCAGGCTCTCACCGTCGGTGCAGTCGGCTTCCGGTTTGGAGCAAACAAGCCTTGGTAAGAGCAATCCACGCGGGATTGGAAGATGGCGTCTCACTCGGACCAGGAAGGTCAGAGTCGGGGCTCCCTTTCAGGGGAGCTGGTGTGGGTCTGGAGCAACCAGAATCACGAGTCTTCTTTTGTAGTTCGTCGGCACAGGGACCACAAGCCAGCTGGCAAGTGACCGGGCCAACGCGTTGAGCCAAATCGTGCCAAAGGGCCCCACGCAGCACTCGTCGAGTGTGGAGGGCTGAACTTCGGCTCAGGAGTAGCTCAGGGTGGGGGCTTCTCAAACCCCGGTGTACAGCTTCGAGGGTCACTCGTGGGCTGCACGGTCAGCGTCTCGTGGTCACTTCAAGATGGCGTGCCCCACGCTTCCGGTCGCCTCCACGGGTCTCAGCTTTGCAGGGACTGTGGATCGGGCTGTTAGAAGCTGGGCAGGCTTGATCTCGTCGATCTCAGTCGCTCGAGTTCCGGCGGGAACTGCAACCAAGTAGACGTCGAGGGCTGGATGGTGCCTGCTGCTGCAGGGTGGTCACTCCTTGACCACAAGGGAGATTCTTCGGGCTTCCACGTTGAGATGGAGGGCGAAGGGTCCAGAATATCGTTTCAAATGTTTCTTCCAGGAAAATCTGATGTGCATTGGCACTGCTCCCACTCTTATTCGAATCTGGTGGGCGTGATTACCTGCTAGGTCCCCTCCTATGGGTGGGACCCAGGAAGTGGGTGGATACACCCCCTTCCTTTGATCCAGGCCGCCCTGGCACGAGGGCTGGAGTGCCCCAGAACCGGTTTGGCCGGATTATGCAAGGGGCAGCCTTGTGCGCCCCAGGCAGTGTCTGGTTTCTTTCAAACCTCCCTGCTACAATACACTATCTCCTGTCTGGAGGGCGGTGACACCCTCCTGTGACAGGAAACCCTTTGTCCAGGACCCCCTTGACTGGGTTTCGGTCAGCTCCAGGGGTCCAGACATTTGTCTGTGGCAGAGGCATCCATTTTGTGGATCTTAAGGCCTTTGGAGAAATCAACCGCACTAAAGTGAAGTAACATGTCTTACCCCTCTAGAGGGGTGGAATGCCATCCCCGTCGCCAGAACTGGCGAGGGGATGGTATTCCAAAGCGTATGACACCTTACACGACATGTTTTGATAAAGCCAAACCAGAGTTGCTAAATAACCGCGAGGATTATAAGGCACTTAATAGTATATGGTATGGCATTATCCTGAAACAGCTTAGGGATTTGTTCCCGACGGCTGCAGACAGGCTCAGCTCATGCTAGAGCTCCATCTCACATAAAAACCATGCACCCAGCCTCCAGGATTGGTGAGGCCTGTCTATAGGAGTGGCTCACAGGTTTACATGTGTCCAGATATAGGTTTAGACATAGGTATACTATATCTAAGCAAGGGGTGTGTACACCACCTTACCCCAGCTGAGTGATCAGCCAGTTGTGTCAATTTAAGAACCAGCCAGGGGTGGCAAAAGATATGCTGCAGCCCCTGGTAGGCCTTAGTGGCCCCTGTGCCCTGTGCACCTATAGTGCATTCTACAGGGGCTGACAAGGAGTCCATTTCCAATTGGTATGTACCTAGGGTACATGGAATCCATTTTACAGAGAGAGCAGATGGCCTGGGGCCCTGATTAGCAGGGAACCAGGTCAACTAAGTCAAAAAACCAGCTAAACACAGGCAAAAAATCTGGGGTAACCATAGTCAGGTAGCCACCTTCCTACATTTGCGCTTAGTGATTCTGAGCTCTTGAGTGTACCAGCTGGCTTGTTTTGTTGATTTTTTGCTGGTTTCATTGAGGTGACTTGGTCAGCGCAATTTGTGGTCTGTGCAGAGAACGGTCTGGTCGATGTCTGATGAAGCTTTGGGTTGGGTGGTGCTGAGTGCCTGTGTCCACTGGGTATTCAAAGCTGTTTTCACTGTGCAGTTCACACTAGATTCTCCATGAACAGACCACACAGTTATCAATGGGCACAGAGTGGATTTAGAATGTTTAGGTTTTATGTACTTTTCTTGAATACATTTTTAGTAGCAGTGGACAATGGTAAGGGTACATGAATTTAGTCAACTTGTTTGCTGGAGCATTTATGGATAAACTACATTAACCACATCATTTACCACATAACTTGCAGATTTCAAAGGAGAAGTTGTGTCTACCTCAAATGAATACAAATCATACTGACTGACAATGTGCAGTTCTGTTAATCTGGAAATGGATGCATTTATCCATGAAAATGAAATCTTGTCCTTATTACCAGATTCACCCATTGTGAACTCTACATCAACTCTGACTCGCAAATATGTAGTGAAGCAGGCCCTCAGACAATGGCCCGGGATTGCTGATTGATAGGTCACAGGTGGGAGGGTGCATAGCTGGCAGGCTAATGCTCAGACAGGAAACTCTTGATCAATCCCACAGATAGGCGCAGCAACATTACAAAGCGTCAAGGGAGAATGCCCCAATAAAGCACACAAGGCTGGAAGGGGTACGCGGATTCCTACAAACACTAATAAAGTCAGATGACACATGAGTTAGGAACACATATCAAATACACAAAAGACCGCTGGTAAATTCACCAGTGGTCGGGGGGGTTTTGAGAGTAAGGAGACTGGAGTATGTCCTCCCAGGAAATCAAATTCACAAAAAATACTCAAATTACACTTTTTTTTGTTCAAGATCGTTTCTCAATTAGTGTATTTCGTAAGGACTGACATCTATTGTGTGCACAAGCCGGGGACCGGGAGGAACGAAGGTTACTAGGACGGTGAGGCCTCAAATCGAGACCATTACACCGCTACCCTCAGTCCTGTGAGTTGCAAGAGCCCCCCCAAATTTTGGATGGAGCCTGGCAATACAGAAACACACTAACACACCAGCAAGGTGAAGCTACGCTTCCCTTGAAAGACAAGTAGGATAGGGACTTCCTACCTATAATTCCCTACATATAGAGGGGGATTCTACATTTGCCCTGAAGAAAGTCCTGGATGGCTCCCCTGCCTGCACCCATCCCGTGTGCAGTAGGAGTGGGCAGCATTTGTTTTTCTTTCGCCTCCCACCAGGTGGGAGTAAACCTGTATTCCCAGCCAGCGAGAGTGCATGCAAGGAGGTAGATTTTGTCAGTATCCTGGGTGTTATAGTATCTATACCTCACACACTCACCATACACTGCTTATCATCTCACTTATTACATTACTAAGGACAGGTTATATCACATCATTCATAACATTAACATCTGAAATGGCATAATTGATAACAACACTGCATGGCAAGAGTGCAATTTACTTGAGGTTGTGCGTTTTAGTAACTCTAACTGGTGAATTTGAGTAGTTTTTGTGGTAAAAGATCCGGCTCTTACTAAATCCAGTCAAGTGAAAACGGGGGCAAGCAGTAAGGTTAAATTACACATGGTTTATTCCATAAATAGGCAGTACAACCTGCAAGTCATCAATGCCTAACCATTACCCATCTCCGACATATATACATAGCCCGTGTTTCAAAAGATCTCTTCCCCGACTCGCGGATCATAAGCCACCAGCACAAGCATTACACCAAAGCAGACACAAGCGTAACAACCTCTCTAGGTACATTGAACAGGAACAATCCCTACACAACCTCAGAAAAAGCGCAGCGCTCGCATGTGAGCACATACACAAGCAACAATACAAACTCCGCTCTCGTACACAAAACACACCCCCTTCCTTTTTTTTTCCTTTACATCAAAACACAGGGCCAGATGTAGGTAATCCTAGATTACCGATTCTTAAATACCGAATCATACCGATTCGGTATTTAAGAATAGGCAAATGGGATGTAGGTAATTTTTCTTAAAAAATTACTGAATCGGTAAGTTTCGGTAATTACCGAATCGGTATTTACCGATTCGGTAATTGCCATTCATTCCTATGGGCCAGGAGGCCCATAGGAATGAATGTCAATTACCGAATCGGTAAATACAGATTCGGTAATTGGGGAAAACATTTGTGTATGGGTGCACATGTTGGAGACATACATGCCCTAAGGGCATGTATGTTTGCAACATGGCACTGTTGGAAAAGCAAAGGTTTTCATTATTTACCACCAACTTTTAGTTGGTGGTAATTAACGAATCAAGTTCAAGAAGTCTTTATTCGATTAGTTCATCATAAAAGACATAAAAACAAAATAGACATACATGTGCAATTAAACAATTATTAAATCATTTATAACTAATCAGCTTCTTGTACAGATAATTAAGCAACTTAACAAAGGAACTTAATACAGCCATAAATCATTTTAAGACAATATGTAAGTCATTTAAGATTAATCAATTTCTTAAACAAATATACTAGGTTATACATAAAAGCTCTAGAACAACCAAAGGACAGGTGCTTGACAGTAACTAAGCTATCACCAGCTGTATACTTTTATTATACCTACTTCTAAGCACCCAGGCCCAGCCAAGAAATTTAGCAACCCCGACAACAATAAGGGAATCTAGATTAGTTCTTAACAATCTAGTGGCTTCCACAGCCATTCGGGTACCCAAATTTCTACAGACCGGTCCAAGCCATTTAGCTCTGGGAGCAGAATACAGCGGGCATACATACAAAAAGTGATTCAGGCTCTCCCCAATACCATGACACTTGGGACAGAACCCCGTCCTTTCTGTTCCCCACTTTTTGGTAAACTCCCCAATGGGGAGCGAACCGCATCTGAATTGAAAAAATAGTTTGCGGTCCAGGGGTTTGGTTATGACATCCCAATACCCCTCAAGCTTGGGCACATCTTTATGCACAATAAACCGACCAGTAAGGCTACTAGAGCTCGATTTTAGGTACATATTAAGAGTCACCCAGTCCCAGTAACATTGTTTAAGAACCCTTTTTGAGGGAAAAATGGCTGACTCGGGCGATGACCACAATGAGTCAAGACCCAGAGCTAGTAAGATAGCCTTAAGGTCTTTGAACCACCCAATGTTCGTGGCACCTGGACTATTTTTAACCTCCAGACATGCTGCAGCATAATAATGGAGCTCCGGTGTTGTCCACATACGACGCCAAAAGGATAAAGAACGTAATCTTGCTTGGTCCACCACCGAATGGCACCCAAGATCATAAAGAAGGGGGGTTAAGGGGGTCGACTGTGGCAAACCTATACATAACCTTAAAAATTTATTTTGGGCATGCATTAGAGGGTTCAGATTGCTACCACCCCATAGTTCCGCACCGTAGAGAACCGCTGATAGTACCTTCCCACCATAGATCTTTATAAGCGGGGACATTGGCCTCGTAAATGAACCTTTATGCTCCTTAATCAGTGCCCCACCCAGCTGTTGATGTTTCAGAGCCATAAGATCAATCTGATGTGACCAGCTCAACGTGTCGCTGAAGGTAACTCCCAGGTAGGTAAAATGCTTAGTTTGTTTGAGGGGGATATCCCCCATGGAGACCCTGGCGTTTATTTGCTTGTGTCCCCTCAAAACCATAAACTTGGTTTTTGACACATTCACCTCCAGCTCATGTTCGCTGCAGAAACTCTCGAACCTTATCAAGGCCTTTTGCAGACCCTGTCTGGTACGAGAAAGCAAGAGAGTGTCGTCAGCGAACATGAGCAGGGGCATTCTCAAACCCGCCAGGCTCGGAGCATCCGTGGAGAAGTTATCAAAGTATTTGGTTACCCCATTGATATATAGGGAAAACAAGGTAGGGGCCATGACGCAGCCCTGCCTGACTCCCTTATCCACTGGAAAATTTTCCGTAACCTCACCCGGTTTTCCCCAGCGTACATAAGCAAAGGTCTGGGCATGGAGGTTCACTATAAGGCGAACCAATATAGGAGGCATACCCATATCCAGTAAAGAGTTCCATAATCCTGCCCTTGGGACCAGGTCAAATGCTGACCTAAGATCCACGAAGGCCGCATACAGATTGCCTTTTCCCAAGGTAACAGTCTTCCAATGTAGAAGCATAAAACGGAATGCCTGGTCCAAAGTACTCACATGGGATCGGAACCCTGCTTGAAGAGGGGTGAGGATGTCATACTCCTCTATCCATGCCTGGATCCTAGTGAGCAGAAGACGGGTAATAATCTTTTGAACCGCGTCTATTAAGCTGATCGGCCGATAGTTGGATGGAACCGACCGATCACCTTTCTTGAAGATCGGCAGTATTTCGGCACCCGCCCAAGAATCGGGTACTCTGGCGCCCGCTGCCAATGCATTAACCAGACGCACCAGATATGGAACCCAGAGGTCTAGGTCCTCCAAAAAAATATCCGCAGGGATACCATCAGGACCAGGTGCTTTGCCCCTGGGGATAGCTCTCAAAACCGCTTCGACTTCCCTGGCCATGAATACAAGGGTGTCACAGGAAAGAGGCCATCTAATGGAAACATACGCTGTGTTACAACATCTAAATTGTTCCACAAAATGGGAAACCCATTTTTGTGGTTCAACCGAGGCTGGACTTGGGCGATTGTCCTGTGAATTGCCCCACCTGAGAAGGTGCCAGAACTGCTGGAGATTCCTACTCCCGCAGGCCTCAGTTAGCGAAGACCAACGCTCGTTGTCCCAATCAGCTTTGGCAAGGCGTTTGGCTTCATTGAAGGCTTTCCTACTAACTTTGATTCGAGCAGGATCCTTTGATTTTATAGCCTTAAACAAATCTGCGTGAGACTTCTTGCAGGCTTCATTAAACCAGTTTAGAGGTTTCTTACCCTTCCCTCTCCCTTTATTTGCAACAAATTTGACAAAAAAGGATTTTAGGGACAAAAATAAACTGGCATGAATAGCTGCAATATCCAAATTCTGAGCGCCACAATTTGCAGATTCTGCCAGGGAGTTCGAAACCAGGGCTCTAATCTTAGCACGTGCTTCCACGTCAACCGAAACCTTTGGCCATCGTACCCTCCTCATATCGTTTGAGAGTACAACTGCTTCCTGGACAGGGTTAGGGTGTCGTACATTCAGCCCAAGGAAACTATCGTCCTTTAGCTCTGCCACCAAGGGATCATGGTCACTTTCTTGGCGCTGTTTTACAGACATATCCAGAACCATCGGCCACATTGATATGTCAACTAAAATGTAGTCAATACGACTACGATGTCTACCATTAAAAAAGGTATAGTTGCCCATCCTATCCGAGCTAGTCCAACCATTGAGTGCACGAAGCCCCCAATTCAGACATAAACCATTAATATATACCGCAGCTTGGGACCATTTGGTGATCGGGGGTAAATCCAGTTGTGGGATTCCCCAGATCTCGTCCTCTGCATTAGTTATCAGACCATCATCATAACTCAATGGTTCAAAACAGGTATTAAGGTCACCCATAAGCACTACATGACCAGAGTTTATATTAGAACTTAAAAACTCATCTAAGCACACAAGAGTGTCTACGACCCTGCCACCTGTCATACCCCTAGCATAGGCATTAATCAACAGTATGTCCAACCCACGGGCTGTTCGGATGCTAACTATTAATAGATCTAAACAATCAATGGGAATTTCTTTGACAGTAACACCATCAGCTTGACGAATCCAGGTTGTTAGGCCACCCATAGCCCGACCTCTTAGGCCTTTGGTCGCAGGTTTATAAAAGTTCAGAAAACCGGGAAAATACACCGGAGTGATTGCCCAGGTTTCCTGAAAACACCAAATATCTCCTAGCGAGATAAACTCCACCCAATCCGGAATACATGTACGTGGTTCTAACCCTGCAATATTCCAACATCCCATAACAGTTCCCTTATTATGACTTTGTTCACATCGGCTAATATTTACAGACACGTTAGAAACATTAGACAGTGGAGAGGTATCTTCATGCTCAAATACAACAAGACTGGTACCCGACATCATCAACCCAGCGGACCCATCTTGAGGACATAGGGGTTGGTTTACACCAACTATGATAGCATCCGTTGGTGATGAGGGGGTCGGTGACAAAACCAGAGGGCCTGTCTCTAATTGAGTGCTCAAACTCCCCTTCGTAGGGTTACAGGAATGGGCAACAAAACCTCCAGAAATATTAGAGGGGTTAGGGGGACCACCCCCCCTCCCAAGTACTCATGATGTGTTACATCAACCCCAGTCAGCAATGCTGGTCAATCATTTGATGCTAACCCTGATAGCGGATCATAAAGGTTCCTCAGCGGTATATTCCAATGATCTTTAGGGTTAAAACTGCTTGTATTTGGATACACTGGGTAATAGTTAAGTGGTTGTTGGATCTGCGGAAGCACATGATTGAGCGGAAATGTGGGGTACAGAGGATTGTTAGTGACAAAGTTATTTGTTAACACTGATGGGCCGGGTGGTTGAGGTTTAATTTTAGCCCAACCCGGTGTTTGCGGGGGACAATTGTAAGTAGATTGAGTGTAGGAACGATACCGTTCCTCAGGGTTAATTTGTGGCCCATGATAACTAGTTGTAAAATTGGACCATTTGAGGTGGCTTTTGGTATTAGAAACATGGGGGCGATCAGTTGGGTTAAGCAGGGTCTCAGGATAAAAATAACTAAGATTCCTGGTAGAAACCCCTCCCTCATGTTTCCCTACAAACCAGTCAGAGATGTAAGATACTACTCTATTGTCCCTAAAGTTGATAATAACTATGTCACCCTCTATATCCTTTGGACGAACCCCCACCCATTGGCATCTTCTGACCGAGACTATGTCCCCATTAAGATGTGCTGGAAGGGGTCTATTAGTTTTTAGCCAGAAGATGACTTTATTTTTCAAGCTATCCATGTTTTCCCGATCACCTTCCGATACAGGTGGCACCCCCGTCATTACAATAACAAAGTTTAACAAGTCCGGTGGCAAATCCACATTATGTCTCTTAAGAGGAAGTTTTTGGGGTTTACCAGTGGTGGGGGCCAGAGAGCCCTCCCCTTTCTTTGTCTGTGTCACAGTTCCCCGTGGCGGGGGTTTACCAACAACAGCCCTAGCGTTCACTATGGCCGGGCTGGCTAGTCTTGGAGGTTTGGCAGCCACAGCCGACCCTTTAGTTGGAATAGTGACTGTATTAGATACACTGGTTGGAGGTTTGCTAGGGTTAGTATTAGTAATACCTGACACGGGTTTAGAAATAAGGGTATTGGTAGGAACCCCAGTGCCCTTAACAGAGGTAGGAGGCTGTATTAACTCAGGGGACACCAATATACAATCCAATTTTTCGCTCACAACCCTGACCCGCTCTAACAGAGGTAACATGTAGGACTTAATGAGCTTCTCTATGAAAACACGAGTCGCCTCGCTAAGTCCTTCAAGAGCTAGATCCGGAATAGGCAAGATTTGTGCTTCAGGTATCAATACCTCTGTGTGTGGAGGGGTTAGTTTTTCTGGGATAACTATTGGTGGGCGGGTTATTACAGTTCGGCGATTTTGGCCTTTCCTTTTTACCCCTCCCTTTCTCCTTCTTTTCCTCGGAGGAGAACATACCACCCTTTTGTCAACATCAGGCCCAGTAGCAACAACGCCCACTCCCTTCAGTGATAGGTTCAAACTAGAATCAATACAAACCAATGGTGGGTTAGGGAGCGAGGAGCAGGGCCCCTGATCCCTAACTTGACTATCTAGAATATTTACATCCACAAAGCTTGAGTGATCAATAGGAATACAGGCTAGCTGATCACCACAGGTAGCCGTGTCACATGGCGGCGAGATAGTGGGAAACCTAAATATATTAGGTGTTTGATTAATATCTATTCCATCATCCTCAATCGAGCTCAGCCCTCGGACATCCGTGGCCTGAGTAAGATTTGAGTCAGATGGATAGGGCAGTTGGCTTCTCTTCAATTGCTCAATTGAGCGTCGGCGTACCGCCCTTCTTTCAGCAAGGAGAAGATCCCTGTCCACATCCTTTAGTGTTTTTTTAAAGAATTTGTCGAGAGGGCCAAGTGGAAAACTACCGACACCAGGAGGGGCTGAATGACTCATATCAAACACTAGAGTAACCGGGGGTGGTGGAAAAATACAAAAACTACCCCTTGTAGATACTTTGGTACAGAACTAGCAACTGCACGGCAATGGACAACTATACTAATAAATATTTAAAACGACATACACTTTTAAAAACAGATGACAATCCCGTGGCCCAGCCCGGCCTCCTGCGGCCCCGGACGGCCACAGACGGCCCGCCCTTGTCCCGGGCTTCTCCCGGCGCCCTCCCGCGCGCTCCCGCGCAGCGGGTATGTCAGCTCCTCTTTAAGCTTTCTAAAGATCACCAAGGGGGCGGGGCCGGCAGGGAGAGGAGCCCAGCTGGAGACGGGCGCGCGGGGACTCCTGGTCCGTGGAGTCCACCCGCTCTACCCTCGCAGCCCTGCCGGTCACCAGGTGATGCCCCTTGAGTTAATGAACAGCCGCTGTGAGACCGCGAAGCGGGACCCGCGCAGCGGGTCCGGCGAGCAGCAGCGGCTCACAGCAGACAGAGTCGAGGAAACGCAAAGGTGAGGAGCGTGGCTTCAAATAAGTGAAATAACGAATCCTTAACTGAGGAATGCACTAACTTGAGTGCTTCCTACATCCTGGATTCGGTAATTTACCGAATCGGTATGTTAAGAATTCAGTATTTTACTGAATCCTTAAATTACCGATTCGGTAAAATACTGAATCCTTAAAAAATGCCACCTACATCTCAAAAACCCAATACCGGTCGGCAACGGACGAAATTCGGTCATTTTGGCCGTTACCAACCTACATCTGGCCCTAAATCTTTGAACCTCATAGGAAACCTACGCTCTCTCACACTCGTGGTGTTATCACTAAACCGAACCCTACTTTTGCTAACTGAAGATTCATCTGCGTATGGGACTTAAGAGAGATCATCTCCCTGAACATCTAAAAATACATTTATGGTATGATTGTCAGCAGGTAACAGCCTACCCGTGAATAATGACACTCTGCTACAATTCCATACCCCACCACCATCCACACGCACAGCGTTCTAGAATACCTCAATGATCAGAACAGGTCCAACGAGTTAGCAAGCCCCTTACACCCCCTGGTCATCTTTGCGATATAGACTGAATCCCTCTATTTCCTTTTTCAAAAGGAAGTTAAAACGATATTGATGAAGAACATTTTGCCTTAGAACCATAGCTTCCAATGCTCTCGAAGACTCGCCAGTTCTATGAGACTGCTAAGATTGTATGTTGTTTTGCTGATTTGCTTTTACTTCTTCAAACCTTTTAGTGATTGCTACATTGTGAAGCTCTCTGATACCCTCATGTTCACGCTATATAAAACCTTTTAAATAAATAAATACATAATAATGGTACCCTCCTTAAGATGCACCATGTCACCCACTTGCACCTCATGCATTCCTCCAACTCTTCCTTTTTTTTTTTTTTAAATCTTCTTTCATCTTGACCTTATAAGCTTCCAATTTGGTTTGAATGTCCTTGAAATCCAGTTCAGCAACATTGTCTTTTGTCAGAATTTTGTCCTTTAACCACCAGGTGACAAGCTTTGTTCCAGGTTTTTACCTCTCAATAACTCAAAAGGCCTCACCAATGTAATGGAATTAGGAGAAGTCCTATAGGCTAAAACCATGGACTGCAATGCATCCAAACCCCTTTGGACAGGCAACTGAACAGCTTCCTTACCACACAGTTAAATCTCTTAATCTGTCGATTTGCTTCAGGATGGAACACAGCTATCCTTTTGTAAACAACATCACACTTATTCAAATAACTCACAAATTGAGGTCCGTTATCTGTAGCTAAAGCCTGAAAAATGCCCTCTCTACGAAATACCTCATCCAAAAATTGTATAACCACTTCAGATGTAAGGTCCTTAACTATCTTGATCTCGGGCCATTTAGTGAAGTAATCAATCAAAACAATCCCAAAAACTCCTTGCCTTGTTAAGACCAAAAATGGACCAGAAATATCCAGACCTAATTTGCGCCAAGCAGAGGTCGGTAAGACAACAGGTTGAGGATCAGTAGAAAGAACTTTGGTGGGGTTGTCACTATTAGCACAGACATCACACCCCCACATAGGCATTGATAGCAGGCCACCAAAAATTAGTTTTGAGATGCCTCTTGGTAGCTAAAATTCATAAGTGACCCTCATGGGCCAAATTCACAATAGCAAAAACGGGCAATAAACATATCCTCTCTCACAACAATGCCATTCTCCACTGCAAGCTCTTCACGTATTTTTAAATAGCTCAAAAAACCACCGGAAAGTTGTCACTCTTCTGGCCACCTTTTTAAATCTTCTTTCATCTTGACCTTATAAGCTTCCAATTTGGTTTGAATGTCCTTGAAATCCAGTTCAGCAACATTGTCTTTTGTCAGAATTTTGTCCTTTAACCACCAGGTGACAAGCTTTGTTCCAGGTTTTTACCTCTCAATAACTCAAAAGGCCTCACCAATGTAATGGAATTAGGAGAAGTCCTATAGGCTAAAACCATGGACTGCAATGCATCCAAACCCCTTTGGACAGGCAACTGAACAGCTTCCTTACCACACAGTTAAATCTCTTAATCTGTCGATTTGCTTCAGGATGGAACACAGCTATCCTTTTGTAAACAACATCACACTTATTCAAATAACTCACAAATTGAGGTCCGTTATCTGTAGCTAAAGCCTGAGGAATGCCCTCTCTACGAAATACCTCATCCAAAAATTGTATAACCACTTCAGATGTAAGGTCCTTAACTATCTTGATCTCGGGCCATTTAGTGAAGTAATCAATCAAAACAATCCCAAAAACTCCTTGCCTTGTTAAGACCAAAAATGGACCAGAAATATCCAGACCTAATTTGCGCCAAGCAGAGGTCGGTAAGACAACAGGTTGAGGATCAGTAGAAAGAACTTTGGTGGGGTTGTCACTATTAGCACAGACATCACACCCCCACATAGGCATTGATAGGAGGCCACCAAAAATTAGTTTTGAGATGCCTCTTGGTAGCTAAAATTCATAAGTGACCCTCATGGGCCAAATTCACAATAGCAAAAACGGGCAATAAACATATCCTCTCTCACAACAATGCCATTCTCCACTGCAAGCTCTTCACGTATTTTTAAATAGCTCAAAAAACCACCGGAAAGTTGTCACTCTTCTGGCCACCCTTTTAAAATAAACGTCTTCACACGCATAAGCTCCTTATCATGGTCCGTTCCATTAAGCCATTCCTCCTCCTGAACAATGGCACTATCAGTACCAAGTAAATTCACATCTTGCACAATATAAGCTACTTCACATTCATCTATATCTACCTCATCAGACTCTTGTGCTGGACATACAATCAGTGTGCACATTGGTTTTATTAGGAACATACGCCAATGTATACCAAAGGCGTGTGAGCAAAGTTGATGACAAATTTGGTACCCCATAAAAAGTATCTAAAACGTTCAGCTCACCATACACATGCTAACAACTCTCTCTCTATTACAGAATAATGTTTCTTTGTCTCACGCAAAGTTCTCGACAGGTAAGCCACAATCCATTTTTACCATACTCTTCTTGGATCAGCACAGCACCTAAACCACAACTACTAACATCCACCATACCAACGCAACGCTTCCCAAATACAAACAGTTTAAGGCATAGGGCTTTCACAATCAAATCCTCAACAGCAGCAAAGATGGTAGACATCTCATCAGTCCACATTAATTTAGCATTTTTATTCAATTAAATCCTAAAAGGGTCTGTAATGGAGGAATAATTGTGCATTGATTTAGCGTATAATTCCACTTACCCCAGAAATGCTTCAACTGCTCCTTACAATTGGGAACCGGTGCCTCTCTGATATTTCCTCCTGGAAAGCCACTGCACCATCTAGTCCTTCCTGCGTCTCCTTCATTAATCTCAGGAACACAGAGGCAGAACTTGCCAATCCAAAAGGCATTCTACAAAATATATACAGACCCCCTGGAGTAATAAAATCAGTTATGTTCTTAACCTCCTCATGCAACACCACTTGGTTATATGCAATAGCCAATTCCAAACATGAGAACATTTGCGCCTCTGCCATGGTAGATACCATCTTATACAAATTCAAAAGTGGATGGCTATCCACCCAAATGGCCTTGTTAAGGCTGCGTAAGGCTATGCATAAGTGTAGTTCCTCATTGGATTTAACTGAAATCTCAACCAGAGAAACCCAAGGACATGATTCCACTGGTTCAATAATCTCCTTTTGACTCGTCCTGTATTGTGTCTTACAGTTTACCTCTATATGACAGTGGATCATTTCTCACCCTGTGGCAATAAGGGATAACATGTTCATGCAGTTTAATGCAATATATAAAACCCTTGTACTCTTCAAGTTTATTGGTGAACAATTCTGAAAATGTGTGCCACAACTTCCTAATAAAATCAGACTCATCTTCAACTCTCACACTGCTGGCAATGGACAACACAGAAGGATCAACACTAAGGTCCAATTTGATATTTAGTTTCTCTTGATGTGGCCCATCCAATGATGATTGACCAGCCTTTGTTATGTAAATTTTCCCAAACATACTACGTTCCTTGAACACTATGTTGGCCCAAACAAAAACCTAGCAATTTAATTTTATGTCTTGTATACCCACCCGGACTGATATCTGGTGGAAATGTGTTCTTTTTTTGGCCAATTCTTTTTAACTAATTCATGAGCTAAGATTGTATACCAAGAGCACGAGTCCACTAAAAATTGTACACTCACTCCCTCTACAACAATCTCACATGTAGGAAATGTCATCAACATTGAACCACTATTGATATTCAAGACAGTATTTACAGCATGTTCATAAGCATTTCACATTACATCACACTCCTCATAATTATGTATGGCATATACTGACCTGGGGCTGACTTACATACTTTAGCAAAATGCCCCTTTTTCCTACATCTAGAACAAACGTGATCAGTAGCAGGACATATTTTTGAATTTCCCCGGTGGAAACTAATTCCACATCTGAAAAAAAACTGCTTTTTTCATTCTGTTTTTTGCCATCTTGTCCTCACATCAGCATTTTGTGTACACTCACTCCTTTCCCCGACTGATTTCTTTAACTTATCTCCCTCTTTTGCTACTACATGCACTTTTATCCTCTCATCCCCTCTAATTTCTTGCACACATTTCTCAGAGTATTCAATAGCTTTAGCTATCTCAATCACAGCACCAAGGGACATGTCAAATGTAGTCCATAACCTTTACTGTATCTTCTTTTTGTTAGTCCTCAAAAGAATTTAGTTCCTCAACACTTGTTCATAAGTAATGTGCTCAAAATTATAAGTAACAGCTAATGATCTGAGTGCAGATACATAACTTTCTAGAATCTCATCTGACCTCTATTTTTTGGATTAAAATGTGAAACGCTCCATGACAACAATAGTTTTTTCTTCCATAACGTAACGATAGCTGTTTAGATGCATACTGGAAAGAATCAAGGGGCCTTATTTATGAAGGCCTTGCGGTGCCGGTCCGTCACTTTTAACATGGGAAAAAGTGACACAACGGTGGTGCAAGGCTTTCATAAATAGGGCCCAATGTTACTTGATTCACTAAAGTTGGCAAATTCTTAAACTCTTTTAAGCCAATTTCCCTAGAGAATGTTTCAACAATGCTAGTGTTCTTACTGGTTCACATTCTTTCCCTTCGAAAACATCAACATAAGCTAGAAAAAAATGCTTTCTGTGTATCCCAATCCACGGGTGGTTCTCCTGTCACCGTTATAAATGATGGTTGAGGAACGATTCCTGACATTATGCTACAAAATACCAAAATACGACAAACAATGTTAGGGAAGAAAAAAACTACAAAATGAATCACTGTTGTCACGCAGAAAAGAGAACAAAGTACAGTCTACTTCAGGATGTACAACAGTTATCAGCTTCTCCAATGAACTAACTGTCTCTCAAACACATGACTTTAACTTGGAAAGGAAAACAGATAAAAACAAAGTACTTCTCTTTCAGCTGATATGCAGCAGTCATGTGTGCGCTTCACAGAATAACCTCCATAACCAACAAAAACATGCTAGATGTTAAGGCAGCAGAGCTTGTAATACATATGTGATCATCCAATATTTGCTGTGTTGGAATGCAACCAAACTTATTCATACTTTCCTGGTAGCAATTAATCTAATCAGCTGAGAGGAGAAGGAAAGTGCCTAATCCAACCGATAGTGGGCGGATCCGTGAGCTGATCGTAATGAAAACAGCTCCTCCTTGAAATTCCAATTAAATCTCAGGCAGCCGAGAGAAAGGTGTACTACCCGATCGAAACATAAGTGGGCGGATCCGTTCTGCAAACAACTTCCTCCTTGAACTCTGTGAATAAGAGAAATAAACCGGAGATCTGCAAACACATGGGACCATGCCTCAAGTGTCGTCAGTGTGGTAAAAGATCCGGCTTTTAATAAATACAGTCAAGTAAAAACGGGAGCTCGCAGTGAGGTTAAAGTACACATGGTTTATTTCATAAGTAAGCAGTACAACTTGCAAGTCATAAAAGACGAACCATTGGGAGGGAGGGGGCGAGCCAACACCGAGACCCTTGTTTGTGTGTGAAAAAGGCCACTTTTTTTAAAACCGGTGCATATCACAATGTCCAACCTAGACCCTTGCCTTACAAACTAAAACCTCACTATACATAAAATAAATGATCCTTCATTTTCCCCACCCCTACGATCCCCATATAAAATCCCCCACCCTGCCGATAAAATAACATTACATAACATTTCATAAAAATCCCATTCCACAGGATTGCAGTTCCAAACTCCTGCATCTAATAAAAACCTACAATCCCATCTGTCCTTCTGCAACTGTAACTACCTAACCTCTATTCTAAACTTATCCTACCTGCCTAACCTTTCCCTGGCCCTACCCACAAAACTTCCAACATTTAACTACAAACTTCTGCCAATCTGGCCAACTTTTGAACAACCCCGCAGCACCTGTTTCAAGCGACCGCATATACAAATTTCACAAGAACCCTATGCACCTGTCCCCAACAAAATGGCCAAACCCTAAAACATACTTCTCCGAACCAAGTCTACCAAAAACCCCTAAATAAAGGGGGTGGGCGTGAGGGACAAAACGCTAGTTCCTGCTACAATCCCAGCCACCAGGTCACCAAAACATAAATTGGTGGCTGGGAGAGAGAGGGATAACCCCTTATAGCCTTTGGGCTATCAAAATGAGTTGGGCTATTCCCAACGTATCCGAAAAACTTTACAAAAATGGCCACTGCCGGCTGCTCCTCCCCCTCCAAAACTGCCCAGGGGGCAGACCTCACAGGGCTCTGCTGCCTACAAGCCCTTCCTGGGAGTGAGGGGGCGAGCCAACACTGAGACCCATGTTTGTGCGTGAAAAAGGCCGCTTTATTGAAAACAGGTGCATATCACAATGTCCGACCTAGGGCATTGCCTTACAAATAACTGATCCTCTATTTCCCCACCCCCACCCCTACGATCCCCACATAAAATCCCCAACCCTGCCGATAACATAACATTCCATAACAGTGCCATTCCACAGTAATGCAGTATTGCAGTTTCAAACTCCTGCCATCTAATAAAAACCTACAACCCTATTGGTCCTTCTGCAACTGTAACTACCTAACCTCTATTGTAAACGTATCCTACCTGCCTAACCGTTCCCTGGCCCTGCCCACAAAACTTCCAACTTTTAACTAAAAACTTCTGCCAATCTGGCCAACTTTTGAACAACCCCGCCACGCAGTAAAAAGCGGGAGCCTAGGCGGTGACGCTGCCTCCCCTTTTTTCTGCCCCCGCCCTAATAGGAATGTTCCCCTAATGACTCCGGACATTCAACATCCTGGCCAGCACTTCCCTAATCTCCAGCAGATACAAGGCCTTACCCAAACTGGACAAATGGACTCCATCGCCTCTAAAAAACTTAATCTCCATGCTGTGTCAAACTTAATCTCTCCATGCGCAATCCTGAAAAAAGCCAACTCTCTGCAATAACGCACCATCTCTGTATTCAGTTTTGACCTGGCCCTGTCCATCGCCCCAGGATTGAGAGCACCTCTCCAAACCCTATGCGGAATAAACTCCATCCATTGACAGAGCACCCGGACCACTGGTGCTTCAACCGGGCCAGGTCCCAGGCTTCTCATAAGGACCATACCCTTCTCCCTGACCATATAATTTTCCCCCAGGTAAATCAACAAAATGTCAGGCACCTACCAGCCACCAACATACCATTCAATACACGAAGTAGTTCCTTCCACAGCATGCCCCCTGACCTTTCCACAAAACCTTGAATAAATCTTTATTAAAACCCAAATTTTCTCCGAAATAACTGGCCCATGCCTGGACCTGGGCCCACTTCACAAATGAATGTCCCACTATCCATATGGTCATCTCCCTGGCAAGGGGGCCAGTAACTGAACCTGAAATAGAAAAACTGTGTGAACGGACAAAAAACATAACTTCGCTGTATCCATCCTGCAAGGCTGCGAACATAACTCTGGTAACAATCCGAATACCAACTCCCCAACCTCATAATGTCCCCCTTCCCCCGCCCCCTGTTCCTGGCATCAGACGCCACCTCAATCCTAAAAGACTGTTTCCCAAAGCCCTTGCTGTCCCAAAGACAAACCCCTCCGCAGCTTCCCTACCTATTCATCCCTAGCGGACTGCCAATCAACCATCTCCACCACTACCCTATTGTCAATCCTGAAAGTTACTCCCTTGTGGGCCAGTCGTGCCCCCCACCGGCAGTCGAACATGGTGATGTAGAGGTCTCTGTCCTGTCAGCACCCTACTCCGTCATCTACAAAAAGTCCTCCCTACTCTTGTCCCCACAACACCTGCATCTCATGAACTGTGACTATGTCTCTGGCCATCATTGTCTCGAGCAGCCCCAGCATCTGCTGCTTTTAACAATCAGCAAACGAACCTCCCTCAAGTGGGAATCATTTATTTATTTATTTTTGCGCCAAAGGCACTCCAAGTTCCCTCATGATCTCTTTGAAGCTGTCCAGTGCTGCCTGGCATTCCGTGGAGTCTGTAGTGCTGACAAAGAAAAAGTCATCCAGATAGTGGTTACCAACTGGTGACCCGTGTGCCTGGGAAAAAAAACACTGGAGGAACATACTGAAACATTCGAGTAATGCGCAAGACATAGAGCCGGCCACCAGTAAAGCTTTGTCCACGTACCATTCACCATTGAAATGGATGCCCAGGAGGACCAATCCTCCGGGTGGACTGGAAACAATCGGAAAGCTGACCATATGTCGCATTTTGCCCCGTCCGCAGTTGCACCCGTTGTCACTTACCAGTGACATGACCACGTCAACCGAATAATAAGACACAGTGTGTCCTCTGTGTTGTTGACAAAATCATGAACCGAATTGCCTTCTGGCCATAAAAAATGCTGGATTAACCTCAATTGCCCCTGTTCATTTGGCCCCGTCCGCTCTTTCGCCTGTTTCACTTACCATTGACATGGCCACTTCAACCGAATAATAAGACACAGTGTCCTCTGTGTTGTTGATAAAATCATGAACAGAATTGCCTTCTGGCAATAACAAATGCTGGATTGACCTGAATTGCCCTGTTCCTTCCTGGGAACCATGTCAACTGGAAAGCCAATCAAATTCTTCCACGGCCATCCTGCAAATAGGCCCACCCTGCGAGCCTCACGCATTTCTTTGTTCAATTGTCTTGCACCCCTTCTGGGTGTTCCCTTGCTGACTGTAAATTGTCTGCCCATCACCCCACCCTGGGGCCCATGCAACCTAAATGAAAACCGTCTGTAAACCCGTCCTGTAGCGCTTCCGCAGCCTTCTGGTTGTTCTGACCCTGTAAGGCTGCCGATAATTTGCCCTCTCTAACTTGCGTACCAGCCCTTTGGCCCAGCCCCTCTAGCCCCCGGACCCACCCGAAAGGCTGCTGCTGCTGTCCCCCCGCTTGTGGCCCCCCTTGGTACCACTGCTGCCCCCCTGACTGTGGCCCTCCACCCAAAGCAATTAACCAAGGCGCGTCGCAGTATATGCTGGCATATATTAGAAAAGCTGCCGTCCAGTTTTCGATAGTGAGGGGCACCCTTGGCCGCTTTGCTAATTCTTTTGATCCTTCTTCAGCGTGCACCTCCCTGTGCAGCAGCTTAAGCATTTCCACATACTCCCCTTTTCATATGCGCTCTTTAGTGGCCAACATCAGATGCGCATCCAATGACTTTGTTACCCCCATATAGGGCAGCTTCTTCATTTTCAATTCCTTGCTCTCTAACTTTACGTCCGACTCTCCCGTCCCTGCTGTCCCTGCGTCACCTGCCTCCTTTGACTTCGAATTGTCCCCTACACTTACCGCGATCTTGCCTGCGTCTTTCGTGCCCACTCCCACATCCCACACGTATTTACCTCTGCTTAACCTCCCCCTCCTACCTGCCCTTTCCCCCGTCCAATCCCCACCGAAACCATCACAGGTTTCACCCTTCTGTCCTGCGTTTTACCTGGCTCCAAGGGGGGTGCCCATCTTGCTGCAGTACGCCTTGCCACAGGAGCAGTCGCGTCCTCCAACCTAGCTGTCCGACATGTGGGCTCTACTGGGTGTCGTGACATTTGTAATGTACTAGAAAAACATTATTCGGGCCCGCGCACTGCCCACCTCACTTTCCCTAAATCCTGCTCATAGTCTAACTCTATGGGCTCAAACTGCCCCCAACTCCTTTCTAAAGGAGGCTCCGACTGCACTCTCCTTCGACCTACAACATTAATGCTATGCATGGTCATGTGTTCTCGATGTCCTGTGTCCCGTTGGGGCCATCGGTTTTTGGGGCCAGTGAGACCATTCTGGGCCTTTTTGCGCCGGCTGCTACAGGCTCCCACACCGTTACTGGGCACGCCGGGCGAGGCTCCACCCTCACTTTGCCTCAGCGCCTATGAGCCACTCCCAGCTCTGACAAGTCTGGTTCCCGCCGCTGTTCTGCAGCCTGCAACAAAATGGGATGGTCTGATGTGCTGGGCCTAATCTCCTTATCTCTTACTTCCCAATTCCTCTTCTTACCCACTCCCAAAGTACCAGCCGCCCAATGACACCCCACTCTGCTAAGGTCTAAAGCGACCCCCCAACCCTGTCTACCTCTTCCTCGTCACTCCATTCTAAACCCCCAAGGCTCCTAAATCTACCAGGCCCTGCCGCTGTCGTGCTGGAGCCCTAACCCCCACCAGACTCCCACCACCACTGACCCCTCACCAGCCTGGCCCCCAGGCCCAGCGACCCCCCCTGAGCCATATAGGCATCAATATGCCCCACCCTGGTCAAGCCCAGCACCTCTTCCTTCCATGATGTAAAAATATCTAGACCCTTGCCCCTCTACCCCCCTGCCCCCTCAGCTGCTCCCGGGAAACACCTAGCATCCCCCCACCCTACCCCCACTTCCTGCGCTTCCTCCAGCACCTTGAGACCCTCGCAGGTGAGTAGTGCGCTTTACGAATGTTCTGTTTGATTGATTCCACTCACTCAAAAGGAGCAGACAGCATGCTCAGCTTAAAACCCTCCTCTGCCCCTCCTGAACGTGGCCCTAAAAGGTTCCCCTGCTCGCCCCCACTCGGCAAGCACTCCTCAAGAAGGGCAGCCCTGCTGGTGGTACGAGGTGTCCCCTTCCCCCCTCTCCTCCTTCAAAAACTGCACCCGTGCCCTGGGAGCCTTTTTCTCCTCTCCTCACCGCACACTGCTCTCCTGGGGCCCGGCCGGGGAACCATGCGGCCCGCTCCTCCGACGGGCCCTCCCATATTCTCACTTGCCGAAGCCTCCAATGTGCCAAGAGGCTCCGGTGCTTTCCCCCCCAAGTGTGGCTGCTCTCCATGTATTGGAGGAGCCCCAAACTTTTGGAGACTGATCGGGGAGATGCGTGACTCACTCCGCCTGCGGGCCCTGCCGCAGCCTCAACGCACACCAGAGGCTGCGGCTCCGGACGACACCCCGGGCCACCTGTAAACTACCCTTGCAGCCCGGGTAACTGACCGCGCTTCACCCATTTGGGGGACAGGCAGGCCGCGACTGCGGCCGCCACCCCGCAGACGCACACCTCACAGGGCGCGTGTTCCCCTAGGCCTCCGTCATCAGCACATCAAGCCGGCCTCACTCAGCAACCAAACTGCCTCCAAGACTCTATAGTCCTTTCCAGCCATCTGCAGGCATATGCTCTACCCTCAACTAATCACAAAGCCAATTAACACAAAAATCTAATCCCTGACAAAAAGTGAATCACTGCTATGCTCCCAGCCACCAGGTCACCAAAACCTAACATGGTGGCTGGGAGAAGGAGGGATAACCCCTTATAGCCTTTGGGCTATCAAAATGAGTTGGGCTACGTGTGGGCTTGTAGTAGTGGGCCTCAGTAAGGCCTACCATTGCTGGGGGTTCGCCCTTCTCTGCACAGAGTCCTTAGGCCATAGAATAAAAGTTGGCATAGAAACTGGAATAGAAAATACAAGATTTATTAAACCTCATGAGGTGGAACTACATTCACACAACACAAATGTATGAAGTAGCACACTGAATGGAAGGAGCTTGGTCCTTTTATACCCACACACACGCTCAAAAGAAGGCGGTACAAGTACAAGAAGAAGGTTTTAGGTACATATAAGGTCATACAGAAAATGCACAGTCAACAAGTGGGAGGAGCTAACAGTTGCTAATTCTGGTGAACACATCCTGACAGTTACAGACTAACAGCAGCTGCATGGACAGCTGCAAGCTCAACTGAGCATGTGCGAAGCAGAAGAAACTAAATATAACCTGTCTCTAGGCAGATTCCAAGAGCAGACAACAGCAAGGTAGGACAGAGAACATGGCACGCACGTGGTAGCACATGGCAAACAAGATGGCTGCCAGAAATACAAAATGGATTCCACAAAACGGATAAGATAACCTCTAAATAAAGGATGGCTTCTGCTAATGCTAACCCAATCGCTGTCAAATTACAACAGACGACCCTTTTAGTATTAGCTGAAGACAATCGTTTATCTGGGATAATCTAGATATGCATCCTGTACATCGATGCTCATCAGTTCAGTGACCTCTTTATTTAGCATTTGTTGGGCTTTCATTTCTGCAACATTTCTCTTGCCAGGTGTACAAGCAGTGATGCAAATAGAGCACAGCATGGGACCACATTGTATACATATACAGCATGTAAACAGTATCACCAATAGTATACATAGAATAGTCACTAGCTTCCAGCACCAAGTTATAAAGAGTGTCCACATCCAGTTCGAAAAAGTCCATGTACCAGTCTCTGGGTGAATGTCTGCAGCAATCTTATGCAGTTTAGAGATTGCATCATATACTGAAAGCGAGTGATCCGGAATGAAAACACAACAGCTGCTGCCGATGATGCGACATGCACTACCTCGATCAGCCAAAATCACATCTAGCACCATGCGATTCTGGAGTGCAACAATCCTCGCAACTTGCAGTTCCTCTGTAATCTTCCCAAGTGCCAGAGCTGTCTGGTTGGTAACAGCTTCCACAACTCTAGTCAATCGTCCTATCTTTCTGCTGTTTAATGCAGCATCCACGTAGAAAAACAAACCCAAATTGAAATCAACGCATTGTTGTAGAGTGGTGTCAGTCTGGTCCACTCCATCAGTACTTATTGTCCTCTTATATCTATTTTTGGAAATATTGTTGAATAGTTTAAAGTCCCGATGATACAATGCGAGTGCCAAAAACACAGGGGGCAACAGAAAGGACACGTAGCAGACCCTGACCACTCAACAGGTAGTTGATAATATCCCTTATTGCCACAAACAAAGTAAGTACTATGCGAGGCTGTAAAACTGTTGTTATTGGCACCTTCAATGGTTAGAATTACAGTACATTCACTTCTCCCCACTGGAATTCTCCCAACACTACTAATACATAAATCTGCTTTAGCTCTTGCCACAGAAATCACAAATGGTCCATTGTTCTTTATAGTTCTCATATTCGTGAAGACATATGGTGCTGAAATATTGTCAGGTTGATACTCTTCTCATTCCCATTTGGTCCCTTTAACTTGAGGATAACCATATTTATCTTGGTAGCATACTTTATTAAGGTGAAAGTGAATCCCACCTACTGAAGGCTTTCCAGATGCAAACAAAAGAGCATACCAAGCTTGAGAAGAACCATTGTGCGAGAATGGAAGAGGAATAAAAGGTGTTCCTCCCTTTTTCTAGTGAGCAGGTATCATCCCACACACCCAACAGTTGGTAGTATTTGTGGCGTTATGAGTATGATGCAACATCTGGATGAATGTATTATTTAGGTAGGGTTGTCGATGCTTCTGCTCATGGTAGGGAATCGTAAAGTAGTGGTGTTCAACTGGTATTGGAGTGGTGTCAATCAAAAGCTCTCGAACAGGAGCCACTTTCTCAACATACCAGGTAATTGCTGCCATAACCACCATAGCACCAACAAACCCTACAGCACAAATGATCTTCTTAGCACTAGGTTTAGCAAAAACAACAGTCGATCTTTCTGTAGACATGATCAGCTCGTCGTTGAAACAATCGTTGGAGCGCTTTAGCCCTGGGCAGCTGTTGATTTCTTCACCGAGGGTCAAGACGGGTGTCACTACACTATGCAGGACTGACCCCCCCCATGCCACATCGGCATTCCGTTTCACCAACCCAGGGCGGTAGCTCAACCAGTCCTTTTCGGCAAAGCAGATTCTTTCCTTGGTCTCAGCTGTTATCGGGATTCTCCAGAAATCATGTGGTCCGGGAAGACTTCCGCAGATTAGTCAGGTGAGATAACTTGACCTTTCTCCGTCTCCAGAATTTCTCGATGGTCGGTCAACGCAGCAGTTTCCACAAAGGTAGGTAGTACTCTCTTGCAGTGAGTACTATGGACCCAAATCTTTTGATTCGTCACTCGACCTGCAGTCCTTGTCACAAGGAGCACTTGCTCTGGTCCTCGCCACCTTGGCTCCAAGCTGTTCGATCTGTCGAAGACCTTGACCATCACGTGGTTACCAGGACGGAGTTCGTGGGCCTCACCTGTAGATCTGTCAGGAAGAGCTTATCGAACCTGTTGATAAATAGAGATCAAACTGTCAGTTAACTGTGCCAAATAATCATTCATCAGAACACATGGAACTTCATGTATGGGGCGTGGCTTAGGAACTCCCCAAATGTTCATCGGTCTCCCAAACCCCACCTCATATGGTGTAAGCCCAGATCATGAATGTGGCACCGATCTTATGGACAATATTGCCAAAGGTAGTGCATCAAGCCATTTCAGAGACGTGGAAGCCAGTATTTTCGCTAACTTCAATTTCAAAGTAGCGTTGTACCTTTGCACTAATCCTGCTGATTGTGGGTGGAAGACTGCATGGAACTTCTGTTTGATTCCTAATCTTTTCAGAACATACTCAACAACTTGCCCAATAAAAGGAGGTCCGTTGTCACTCCATAAAAGTTTGCAAACACCATATGTGTGGAAAAACTCCTTTAGAAGCACCTTCGCTGTAGTGAGAGCTGTATTATCCTTTGTAGGGTATGCCTCTATCCATTTGCTGAAGGCACATACCACCACTAGGACATACTTCAAGTTATTGCAGCGTTCAAATTGGATGTAATCCATCTGCAAAACTTCAAAAGGTGCAGTCGGTGTAGCAAACCCTCCTGTAGGAGTCCGTGTCCCTTTATGCCATCGCTCAGCTTGAGACTTCACTATGTACATAGAAGTAGTGGTTCGTTGCATTGCAGTCGCATGAGCTACGCGATCTGCAAAGGCATTGCCTTGTCCTGTCTTATCAGTTACTTTCTTGTGTGCACTACACTTCACAATAGCTATCTTCTTTGGATATGTTAGTGCAGTTAAGAGATTATGCACTAATTCTCTGTGCATTATCTGCATCCCGTGGGACATAAGAAAGCCTTTTTTCTTCCAAAGCAGGCCCAAATCATGGGCCACTCCAAAAGTATAGCGGCTGTCTGTATAGATGTTCACACGCAAGTCAGTGCTAAGTTCACACGCTTGTGTTAAAGCTATTAGTTCAGCTGCTTGAGCTGACTTCTGAGGTATACGAGCTGTTTCCATTACTGCCTGAAGTGTCGTAATTGCATATGCAGCTGAAGTTGTGCCATCTAGTAACTTCAAATAGGACCCATCAACCCACAATACTCCATCTTCATCTGAAAGGGGCGTATCTTGTAAATCAACGCGACCCTTTGTCTGTTCCTCAGTAAGAAATATACAATCATGAGGCTCCTGTGACTGAGACTGAGTCACAAGATATGTCAAGAAAGTGGCTGGGTTTAAAGTCGCACATCTCTTTAGGGTAATATGAGGGGCCATCAGTGTCAATTCGTAGCCAGTCAGACGAGCACTAGTCAAGTGCTGCATTTTGGTCTGGTTTAGAAGGACATCTACTGCATGAGGTACTAGCATCAACAATTTATGTGACAAAACTATCCCTTCACTCTAACGTATGGATAAAGCTGTTGCTGCAACTGAACGAAAGCACTGAGGCAATGCACGAGCAACAGGATCAAGAACTGCTGAAAAGTACGCACAGGGATGCTGCTTGTCACTGTGTGTCTGTACTAAAACTGACAATGCACACCCATCTTTCTCGTGTACATAGAGTGTAAAAGCCTTTGAGTAATCTGCAGTGCCTAATACTGGTGCAGAACAAAGAGCTTGACGTAACTGATGAAAAGCATTCTGACATTCATCTGTCCATGGAAGGGGCATTGGAGTGTCTTTAGTCAAAAGCGCTAACAGGGTTTAACAATGTGTGAAAATCCTAATGTCCATTGCCTGCAAAACGAAGTCAGACCAATGAATGCAAGGACATCTTTCTGAGTGGAAGGCACTGGTGTGTCTAAAATTGCTTGAATGCAATCTGGTGTAAGTGCACGGCCCTCCTTAAACAGAAGGTGACCTAAGTAGGTTACCTTCGGTCTACAATATTGCAATTTCTTTTGTGACACTTTATGATGGCGTGTAGCAAGAAAAGAAAGCAAAGACAAAGTACACTCTTCAGACATTTCAGGCGTATCGGCTGCCAACAAGATGTCATCGACATATTGTATGAGAGCCACTCCTTTAGGCAAAACGAAAAAGAATCAAGCTGTCTCTTCAATGCTTGACTGTAAATACTAGGGGCCCGATTCACAGAATGAACTTAAGACTCAATCCTAAACTTACTACTATTTTGGTATTCACAGAATGCACTTACTACTTTTGCCATTCACAGAATGAACTTACTACTTTTGGTATTCACAGAAGTTAGGATTTTGTCTTAAGTCTGTCTTAAGTCTGTCTTAAGTCTGTCTTAAGTTTGTCTTAAGACAAACTTAAGACAAAATCCTAACTTCTGTGAATACCAAAAGTAGTAAGTTCATTCTGTGAATGCCAAAAGTAGTAAGTGCATTCTGTGAATACCAAAATAGTAGTAAGTTTAGGATTAAGTCTTAAGTTCATTCTGTGAATTGGGCCCTAGGACTCTCAGTATAGCCTTGGGGAACTCTACAAAATCTCACGATTTATTATTCAAAGTGAAACCGAACAAATATCGGCTATCAGGATGAATAGGAATCGAGAAGAAAGCATTCTTCAAATCGATTACAGAAAATGTAGTTGCTGTTGGAGGGACCAGGGTAAGCAATGTCTTTATGTCAGAAACCACAGGGTACTGCGGTACTACAATCTTGTTAACTTCTCTCAAATCAATAATGAATCTGTAAATCCTAGTATCAGTATCTTTTTCAAAATGGGAAGAATCGGACTATTGCAAACATTGTAAGGGACTTCTTCCACAACCCCCACTTTAATCAAATCATGTACAATGTGTGTAAGTGCTTCTTCTCCTTCTCGAGAAATTTTATACTGAGACAATCTTGGCAATGAAACACCCTCCTTGACACTAATATGTACTGGCGGAATGACCATTTGCCCTACATCGGTGTCTGAAATAGCCCACAAAGTACTAGGAAGTGAGGCTAATGCAATATCCTCTTTTACAAGACAAGATCTCTCAATCACAGGGTAGTTGTCATTCAAAATAACACGTACACCTTCAGGAGAACATCGTATCATAGCCCTGAAATATTTGTGCATATCAAGACCCATAATATTGTCTGGTGTGTTTGGAGAGAGCAAAAACGGACATGGATCAGTAAATGTATCAACATGGAATGCAAGCGGTTGTGATAACGGGCTAAGAGAAGGTGTTGCATCGAAACCTATTGATGTAATGGTTAAGCCAGACAGGGGAGCCCTAGGAACCAAGTGTTTAGATAAGGCGCTACGAGTAGCTCCTGTATCAACCAGAAACTGATCAGTAGAACCCAAAACATGACGCACTCACCTTCCCCCTAAAATCCTCCAGAGGCCGCCAGATGGGGATTGCTATGCAGGCTGCTACACAGCACGTTTTGTCCCTCTGGGGCTCCAACACCAAGCCCACTCATACGGGGTGGCTGCATAAAATATGGTTTACTTTGGGAATGGAACGCATTCAGGCAACGCTCACACACTCCACGGCTGCTTACCGGAAGGTATGGCTTCCATTACTGTCTCTATTATCCAGGGAATTCAACGAGGTCACGTGTCCTAGATACCTCCGCTTACTGCGACTCACAGAGCACACACATATTTCCCCAAGCTCATCTGGGTGATTGCACCCTCTACTATATGATCACAGCCATGTTAGTTTCACGGGTCTGGCACACTGGGTGGGGTGGGAAAGGGGAGGGAGTTGGGGGTTAGGGTGGGAATTTTGGTTGGGGTTTTTACTTATGCAATTTCATTACCTCATCACAAGAGACATTTACAAGCCTGGCGTTACACCATTGTTAAATCGAGCACCACCTGCCATCTGTTTGATTTACAGAATCTATGTACCTATCTGCCTCAATGACTTCTCTTGTCTGATCTGCCTCTTACACGCTGTAATGTTTATTGTTACTTTTGAAACCAATAAAACAAACTTAAGAAAAAAAAAACATGTGCTGTTACATAGGGACCCCTCTGATATACTGGAACTTCAACTGATTCCTTACCCCATCCTAGGCAATCCTATGCATAAGCAGAATCTTGAAACTCAGACGGCACATAGTCGGACATTTGATATTGGTTCCATCTATCAAAAGTGTTAAACCCATCCTGCCCACGTGTATTAGCATCAAACCTAGCACGATCACCTGTTCTTCCTCTAGGCCCTGAATATCCTGAAGGATTCCTCATTTGTCCCCGTCCACGTGGATACTGCTGAGCACTCAGTTGTGGACAATCGGACAAATTCGAACGAGTATAAGAAAGAAAAGACGAACCATAAGATCCACGTCCACCTCTATCACTACCTCTAGAAGGCGGACCATAAGCCTGAGCCAACATAACCTTTCTTTTTTAACTCTTTAGTCTTCTTATCCTCATTACCCTTCGCTTCTAATTCCTGGCGTTCATAATACTGAGCCATAGTCAAAGGAAAAACCGGAGAAGTGGTAGTCCTAGAACTCTCACTGGCCTTTAGGTGACTAGCTATTCCTGGCAACAAATTGGCGACATATTTATCAACAAACAGATGCCTGCCCGTGTCATCTGTTAATGACTGGCCACTAAAATCGTGGAATGCCTCCTCAAAGCGTGTAAAGAAATCTGAAACTGATTCATCTGCCTTTTGCTTACACAACGAGAAATACAAAATGGATTCCACAAAACTGATAAGATAACCTCTAAATACAGGATGGCTTCTGCTAATGCTAACCCAATCGCTGCCAAATTACAACAGGCTATTCCCAACTTAGCCCAAAAACTCCCGGCCACCCCCCTCCCAAACTGCCCGGGGGTAGACCTCATCTCCGACATATATATAGCCTGTGTTTCAAAAGAAGCCTATCCCAAACCGCTCATCAGAAGCATAATACAAAAGCAGAGATGAACATAACAACTTCTTGCTCCTGTCTACATTGAACAATAACAATCTCTATACGAGCACAGAACATAGGTGAATACATTAAAACAAAGTAGTACATTTGTATAAACAAAAATATATAGCATGCTCAGAATAATTCTGTAAATGAATGCAAGTATCTATGCAGACCTTTTCATGCTTTTGGTTGCAATTTCAATAACATATATTTTTCCTTTACAATAGGGCATGTGACCTGGAATGATTACCCTCTGACTCCCTATGTATTTCCTTTTGTCTGCAAATATTATCTGGGCAATCGGTAAGGCTTTCCTACGTTCTAAAGTTTTCTGGAAAAAAAATGCACAATCTTATAATGATTAGGATTTTCATTACATTGAAACATTTTCCATTTCAATAGTAATCCCTTAATTTATCATGTTTTTATAGCACAGTTCAAATGACATAAATAATCTATTATGATGACTGTTTCCTATAGGGATTATTATTTGATATCATGTGAGGTTTAAATAGGTTAGAGTATACCCTTTGCCAGAGAGGTTTAGATTCTTTAATCATTAGGAGCACCAATGATAAGCTTGTTACAATCAGTTTGTGGTGAGGGACATAGTGCAGATCCATCAATTGATGGTGGAGGAGGAAGCCATTTGTAAACCACCATCAGTTTCAGTGAGCCTGCCACAGATATTCATACACTTCATATTCAAATGCTAGATCCTGATTTAGAGTTGTGTGGCTTAGATACTCCATTTCAAGCACAATGGATGTCCTATCAGCCGTATTACAGTGACTTAGGATATAATGTACTTCTGTTACTGAAGACAGGATATCTGTCATATTTGTGACAGAGTATTCCATCCTAAAAACTCCAAGCTTTTGTCTTGGCATAGGCCTCAGTTTTATCCCTTTTGTTTGTCCTATTTTGTTTTTTTGATTAGATATCAAAAGCAAAGAACATTTTGGAAAAATACACCTTGCAGTGCAACCAAGACATAAACTGATGCAATAAGGATTACTGCTTAAAAATAACTTTTTTTAAAAACACCCGTTGGCAATGGCAATATGCCTTACTTAAAAACAAGCACTGACAATACTTGACAAGGTCAGTAGGTTTGGCTTGTAACTGAAAATACAAGCTAGACATAATGGGCTTTGGAATATTGTTTTCATGTTGAACACTTAGCCCTACTAATTACTGTTTTCATATTCTGCACCCACAAAAGACATGCTATGTCAATAAACAAAAAGCGCACAAAGATCCACCTCCAAATTTGGCATTCACATGTCCTCTCTTTTTTGAATGGCTGCAGCTAGAGTTTTAATAATGCCGGCTGCAGTACCTTAGGCTGTAGAAGAGGTCCCTAGAGTCAGATAGAGGTCTTTGAGTTAGAGGACACCTAGGTATCACTAAAGGGACTCTCTGACCCAGATTCCAGCGCACCAAAAGGTGCTTGTGTTTCAGAGGGGCAGGAGCCTGCAGCACTTGATAGGCATTGACAATTCCCACAGGGCACTCAATGCCTTTGCAGCAGTAAGGAGACTCTCTGCCGCACATTCCGGCGCACCAGAAAGTTCTAGTGTGTGGCAGGGAGAGGAGTCTGTAGTGCTTCAAAAGCCCAGATAATTTCCTGCAGCACGGGCCTTGCCCAGGTTAATGGCAGGCCCTTCTTCTGCCAGTTATCGACCTGAAGAGGCTGGGCTGGGCCAACCCCTTGGTTTGTTTCTGGGCTCTAGGTAAAGGCAGGTAATGTGCGGTTCTAGTTCCACTAAACTAACATTTGGGAACATTTTGCTACTCCACAAGTTATTGCTTGATGCAAGGGGATAAGAAAGGCTGCCCCAGCCAAACTGTTACCTTCCCCAGTGCTTTTAAGTCTCTACTATCAATGATTTTCTGGCCGGGGCGGTAGTGGTAGTCTCTGAAAAAGATAGAGCTGTATGAGCGCATATTGTCTCTGTCAGGGGATGGTCCCCTACTGTGCAGAAAGAATCTTAAGCTACTGACTAGGAGGGAGTTGTCAGAGTCCGCTAACTATTCTAGCCCTGTGAGAACCTACTTGTCCTCCGACCTCCCCTCAAACACAAACCTGCTAATACAGGCGCCTGGTGGATTTCCAAGCTCCATCCCGGTGATAAAACATAGGAGGAGGTCTTGGCTAATGTTCCTGTGCTACCTTTGAGGACTGGTGAGACAACCGCTGAAATGAGAAATATGATTGCTTGTTGTCTGAAGAACAAGCTTAATTTTTGCCAGTGCCCCCCTGATTGCCCTGTTAATTATATGTTAACCGTTTAAGGGATTGGGTGGGTGGGGCCAAGCAAAAGTGTTTTAAGGGGGACTGTGTTGTAGTGAATTTCTGGAGTCCCCAACAAGTGGGTGGGTTGCTGTCCCAGGCTAACAGGGGCCTACCCCAAACAAAATCAATCCATCTTCTGCCACTTTCTTATTTCTATAACACTTTGGCTCTTGTGCTGAGGCCCCTCCTGGTTAGATCAAAAGGAGACCAGTCTTTGGAGGATGCAACTTCCAACCATTTCACACCACTCTCCACTTTATCTGAGGTGGATTGACTTCCAGTTCTTGTAGCTGGCTCTAGTATCCCGCAAAATGTAGCTACTTGTACTGGTCCGGAGAAATCCCAAGCAGAACCTATGTCCAGTTAGCACTTTAGCCAATGTTTATAATAGAAAAACTAGAGAGCAATGGAATCTATGGTAATAGCTCCACTGAGAAGATGCATACCAGTGGCTAACTGAAATATTTCTATTGTAGTTGGAGGTGACTTTAATAAATGTTTTGAACCCTCAGCTTTAACTAGGGATATAGCAAGTCAAGAAGACCAGCAAAAGGGAATGACCCAACAAATTGGGCCCTGTATTCCAACTACATCTAAAGTTGCCTTACAAATGATAGAACTCTCATTTTCATGCAATTTGAGAGCCAGTAACGGTTGCACCCCCTTGGATCTAATGAGGGGACTGACATTTAGAAGGGGAGCTTCCATGAGTAATATTGATGACTTTCTTTTAGATCTCAACTCCTGGACAGCACTTTTTAATAGGGATGTTCAGACTAGATATGGAAGTGATCATTTTCCTCTGTTTTCAACCATTGAGGGAAGCCCAGCTATTGTTTGAAGCCTCTTGTTCCGGCTTTCCCAGGGGGGAACTGTTTATCATCAACAACAGGAGTATTGTTAGATCGGACACTGTTGTTACTAAGCATATTTTCCTAGGCCAAATATATTGTTGCCTACCTTCTTTTTGTCAGCACTGGGTGATCCTTTGTTTGCAAGGAATGCTTTTGTTTATATGTGGTTTGGAAGCATCCTTTTGTTAAAAAATTAAGGGCGAAGACTCTTGAAAAAAAAAATATATATATGTATGTTAGTTTGTGAATAATTAGGAATACAGTGTGTGATTGTATAGAATGTTGTTTGTATATATATTGTATATATATATGTATATATGTATTAATGTTGTGTATATATATATGTGTTTACAAAATAGTGAAAAAAATATATATTTTTTTATGAAAGAGAAGGTGAAATAAATAGAATAAAGACTTTATAATTTGGAAATTTCTATCTGGGTTGCCATTGTTTGAAGAGGTTAAAAATACAGATTTATTTCATAAGTGAGGGAACACAATAGAAAGAGATAATTAGTGGTATCTTTTTCCGTGACTGAGTTGTACTATAAGTTCCAAGGCATAATTTTCATTGTTCTTTACAGTAGTATAGCTGAGCATCTGTTAAACTAAGAGTATGAGCCGAAGCTTGAAACTTTTCTTGAAGCAATTGAGCACTGCACATAAGATTTAGGCTTGAACTTTGCCATTCGTATCCTTCACCAGGAAGTGGAAGACTTGCCCCTAGGGCAGTGCACTGTATCTGGCATGCAGGGTAGGTAATGAAAAGACGAACATTTACTCTTTTTTTGCCCAACATTTCAAAGACAACAGAGGAACTGGATTGTGCCTTTGTGTAGATATCTGAGAATACAAACTGGCTTTGTGAATCTGCTGCTCAGACACTGGTCCATGCACAGTTGTTTCCATTGCTAACTTTTCGTAATCACTCTGGCTCATCTGTGCCAGGACTGCAAAGCAAGCAGTAGCTGTAACTATCGAGCACATAAATTAACCTCTTAAGTATGACTAATGCAAATGGCTCTGTTGCTAAATTGGGAGGCTTGTCTACTAGTATCATCTACATTTGCACATTTAGTGACCAATTACAAAGGTTAAACTAATACTACCACACATTTTACAGAACATTAATTTGTCTATCTGTACTGGGTCTGCAAAGCAAGCAGTAGCTGACACCATCAAGCTCAGTAATCAATTAATTACTACCTGTTGGTTAAAGTCTCAGCCTATATTATTGTAACTACATGATTTTTAAATGTACTGTTCAACGGTTTTTATTTGATTTTAGGGCATTTTATTTGATGATTTTAACTTTACAATTAATTAGTTTGAGACTCAATTGCGATATCTTATGTATTTAATGTTGCTTTCTATTCCTGTTGGTTATGGAATACCCAGAATTTTGCCTTTTATTGAAGTTTTTGTATTGCTTTTATGGCCGTAAGGCCGATAATAAAGCTTTCTTGACTGACTATGATAAAAGTCAATGTCAACCTTGTTAAACAGGGTAGTTTGCGTGACTGTACTATATTTAAATACCAAGTTTGCACTTTCAGTGACTAATTACGTAGCTTGACCCTATATTGGTGCAAATTTTAAAGAACTTGATTGTTTCTATTATACAAAATTGTATGCACAATAATGTGTAGCTTCATTTTTAAGACAATGTTTTTAGATATGAATGTATATTTCCTTTTTTCTTCTCTGTCATATGGTTGCAAACTATGATCCTGGCTTATGACAGACATTTGGGGCCTGAATTTGATGTAGGCGGAATTCCTTCCAACTGACATGACTCGGTCTTGGGATTGACCGACACCTGATCGGCAGTCCGGACCGCCTCATTAGGATGCGACCGAACATTGTTCTGACACATTCCTATATTTCACTATGGGGGCATGTATTACGGCTGTAAACTGGCCATAATGCATGCTCCCATAGTGAAATTGGAAGTGTGGTTCATCCCTGCACCCGTGGCAGGCGCCTCAAGGTACCTGCCACATGGTGCAGGGATGATCAGAGGGGCTCCAAATGGAGGCCATGCTCCAATGGGGCCTCCTAACACGCTTTCTGACATGGTATCCATTTCAGACAGGCCGGCATGGAAACCTTATCGGAAACGTGCATTACAATCTCAATGGTGAAAAGGCCCGCCCTTGAGATTACTAGCTGACTTCCGACTGGCGGGTGGGCACTCTGAGGCTGTTGGAAGCCAGCCAGAATGACCGGCTGGTTTCCTTTCTGACCTCCTCCATCATAATTGTAATGTGGTCACGGACGGTCCCGTACCTGGAGGGGTAGACGTGGACCGCCTCTTGTATATATACCCAGGTGATATGAATGTTTTAATTAGGGGGAGGGGTTTTGATTGGAATAAAAGAGACCTGGTGTGACCAGGAAGATGAGCAAACTACTGCCGGTGTCCCGTGCTTACTTCCCGATACATAACATCTTGGTGACGAAGGCGAGTGGTGTTCCTGCATGTTCTGCACCTGTGTCCTGCTCCTGTTTTCCTGGCGGTTTTGCCTCCTTTCCCTGATGCTGCTGGTGGTGTCGGGTGGAGTGTCGGGTTCTGCTCTGCTGTATTTTCCGCTTTGCCTCGGCTGCATCCAGGGGGGCGTGGCCTGCTGATGACGTGCTGAGTGTTGGAGCCGGCCGGGTGGTTCTCGGCGTCAGGAGGCGTCTTGTTGCTGTTTGCAGGTGCGGGGGACTGAGCTGCCTTGCAGTGTCCCAGCCGGTTTTCTGTGTTGCTGATGCCCGGCGTTTTGCTGGGTATGGAAATTGCTCCTCTTCGCTGTTTGGGTGCAGGGCGTCTGTGAAACGGCCCTGTGGAGGTGCTCCTGCTGTAACTGGTGTGGGACTTTTTGTGCCTGGCAGGTGAGCTGGGTTCTTTTTGCCGGTATCTGACCTGTGTGGTGCATCCGGCACAGTGGTGCCATGTCAGCCGTCCCTCCTGTGGAGCATTTCTTGGTGGACGGACCTCAGTCTGCCCAGGCAGCCCGATGGAAGGAGTGGGTGGACCGTTTAGAGACTTATTTTGATGCAATCGATTTTGGAGGCACCCAATGCTGCTGCATTTGGGGGGAGCAGCTATTCATCGTTTAGGGCGGTCGGTGGTTGAAGATGGACCACCATACACTTGTGGAACTTTGAAGCAGGCTCTTACCACACACTGAACCACTGGCTAATCCAGATTATGAGCGATTTTTACTGCATCAGGCCCGGCAGTTACCGGATGAGTACGTGGATACATTCTATGCCCGTCTGCGTGAGTTGGCCAGTACTTGTATGCTACCTGATGCTCAGGATGAGATCACAGCCCAGTTTATACAGGGTTGTTCTTCCAGTAAATTGTGGGAAGCCATAATGCAGGTGCCAGGCATGTCGATGGCTGATATGTTGACCCGAGGCAGGTCTAAAGAACTTTCCAAAGTGCGAGCATCTCATATGGCGGCGGCACTCCAGAATGTAGTGAAAGTTGAGCCGGTCAATGTTATTTCGGCTCAGGTTCATGACAGGAGGAAGCAGCGGAACCAGGGGACAGTGGAACGGACCCGGCATTGTTATGGTTGTGGGGGTCCTTTTCCTCACAAAGGGACATGTCCTGCGGTTGGTAAGAGATGTTCCACTTGTAACAGGCTTAACCATTTTGCGAAGATGTGTTGCTCTGCCCCTGCCCGTGGTTCCACTCCTGGATCATCTGGTCGGGTGTATGTTGCTGCTCAGTTGCCGGCCGATAGAGACATGGATGATGATGATGTGGAGGGGACCCTACATGTCATTCATGCTTTACAACCTGGAGTTCATGTGAGGAAAGGAATCCCTAAGTGCCATGTGATGTTGGATGGTCACCAGGTGCCTGCTTTGATTGACACGGGTGCCTCAATAAATGTAATGGCTCAATCGATGATGCTAACATTGCCTGTTTCTCCCTCTCTGACCTCGACTGCTACAAAGGTTTTTGCCTATGGATCCTCTAAACCCCTTTCTCTGGGGGGTGTTTTCACCGCTGATGTGGCACATGGTTCTCATGTGATACGGACAAGGATATATGTCACAACAGGGGGTCATGGAATGTTGTTAAGTTGTCGGACAGCAGAAAGTTTACAATTACTTGCTTTTGCTCTGAGTGTGCATCAATGGAATGTGGAGGAGTTGTTGGCCCAGTTTTCATCTTTGTTTGATGGGATTACTGTTTAAAAGATCGTATGATCTAACTACATATTGATGATTCCGTCCAGCCAGTCGCTTTACGCCATAGGAGAGTGGCTTTTCATCTTCGGCCGAAGGTAGAAGCAGAACTGGTGAAGTTAGAACTGGCGGACATTATTGAACGAGTGGATGGTCCCACTCCCTGGGTATCCCTGTGGTGGCTCGTACACCTAAGCAGCCTGGTGAAGGCCGCATTTGTGTGGATATGCGGATACCTAATCTTGCGATCAAACGTGAGAGACACCTCACCTCACCCCTCCCGTGAATGATATTGTGGTGGAGGTGAGTGGGTCACGTTGGTTTTCCAAGATGGATCTTCGTGCTGGTTATCATCAGCTGATGCTTGACCCCGCTTCCCGTTCAATTACTACATTCTCTACACATGTGGGTTTGCGGAGGTATAAGCGGTTGAGTTTTGGAGTCTCCAGTGCTGCAGAAGTTTTTCAGGATACCATACGGGGGGTTCTCTCTGACTTGGATGGTGTGATTAATGTCAGCGACGACATTTTGGTGCATGCCCCTACTTTGGATGAACATTTTCGTTGTCTTAAAGGTGTGTTTCAGCGTTTGGTGGACAATGGACTCACACTTCATAAAGAGAAATGTGAATTTCTGAAGACTGACATCTCGGTTTTTGGGTATTGTTTTTCGCAGAAGTTGTGTCACTGGGTCCCATGAAGGTGTGTGATATTCAGACTGCTCCCGCTCCCACTAATGTGTCAGGTGTGTGGAGTTTTATGGGGATGGTGAACTATTGTGGCCGTTTTATTCGCAATCTCACTGATTTTACTGCTCCTTTGAGGGACCTTACTATGGCTAATGTTAAGTGGGATTGGGGCCCAGCGCGTGTTTTTTGAGCCACGAAGCATGCCCTTTCTGCGGATACCACTTTGGTGTACTTTGATCCTGCACTGGATTCTGAGTTGTCGGTGGATGCTAGTCCCCTGGGTTTGGGGGCTGTGCTTTTTCAGCAGCAGAGAAATGGAGTATGGGCCCCAGTGGCGTATGCCAGTCGTGCATTAACTGCGACTGAACAACGGTATTCTCATATCTTGCCATTCATTGGGGGTGTCATCATTTCCATTTGTATTTATATGGTCAACCATTTGTCGTGCATACGGACCATAAGCCACTTGTTCCGCTATATATGGGCTCTTCATCTAAACCTTCCCCATGGATCGGGAAATGGATCTTGCAGTTGCAGGATTATTGTTTCTCTGTTTCGTCCTGGGACTTTAAATCCTGCTGACTATTTTTCCCGGCACCTTTGTCCTGCTACTCCTGGTGAGGAGTCTGATGCTGAGGATACAGAGGAGTATGTACGTTTGGTAGTGGAGCGGTCTAGACCTCTTCCTATTTCATTGGAGGAGATTTTGGCATCTACAAAACAGGATGAGTGTCTCCAGCTTTGTATCATGGCTGTGTGTTCTGGAAAATGGAATGTGCTGGTCGATTCCGCCAAATGTCGTACGGAGGATGCTAGATCAACTTTGACATCTCTTTATAATGTGCGGGATGAACTGGTTATGTCCCCGGAGGGATGTCTAATGAGGGGTCCACGGTTGGTGATCCCTCGTTGCCTCCAACAAAGAGTGGTGGATTTGGCCCATTTGGCTCACCAAGGGGTTGTGCGAACCAAATCCAAGTTGAGGTGCAAGGTCTGGTTTCCTGGCCTGGATGGAGAATGCTGTATTGCGTTCTGCACTTTGTCAAGCTGCTGGGGCTGGTGATGTTCCAGCTCCTATAATCACGGAAGATATTCCTTCATTTCCTTGGCAGCGTGCAAGCGCTGACTATGGGTGTTTGCCGGAAGGGCGTAATATGCTGGTGGTTGTTGATGACTTTTCTAAATATCCAGAAGTTGAGTTGCTGGACACCACCACAGCTTGCCGCACTATTCCGTTGTTTGAGAAGATCATGATGACCCATGGCTTGTTCACTGAACTCCGGACTGATAATGGCCCTCCGTTTACCAGTCAGGACTTTTCAGCCTATTTACGTTCCAGGGGTGTTCGTCACCGGAAGGTTACTCCCTTGTGGCCTCATGCCAATGGGGAAACTGAGCGTTTTATGCGCAACCTTAACAAAGCTATTTGGATTGTTGTGGCTGACCGTAAGGATCTGGATTGTGCTTTGTATGCTTTCTTGAGGGAATATCGGATGACCCCTCAAGTTAGTCCGATGTCTTTGTGCATGAACAGGCCAATCGGTGATTTTGTCCCACAGATGGAGGCAGTGTCCAGGGAACATGCTTTGGTTGCAGACGAACTGCAGAAACGGAAGCTGAAGAATGATAAGGTCTCTTTCAGGCGCGGTGCAAGAACTGGTTCTATGAAAGTGGGGGACACTGGGATGGTGCAGAATTGACATCCGAAAGGAAAATTTAGTCTGCCCTTTGAGCCTGAACCCTGGATTGTCCAGTCCGTTCATGGAACTAAGATCACTGCGGTGAGAAATGGTGTTAGCATATCTCGTAATGTGTCCTTCTTCAAAGCTTGCCGGACTCCTAGCTGTACTCTGGTGGAGGACATTATGGCACCAAGTAGTGGTATTCTGTTTTCTGATGAAGCATCTGTAGATGGTATGAATCCGGATGGTGGGGGACTGCCTCCTGGGCCGGTAGTGGATAATGGTGTGGCGCCCGAACAAGGTGGTGTCGTTCCTTCTGTAGCATCTTCTCGTGTGTTATGTGAATCTGCGCCAATGTTTGTCCTGCTGGCTCGCCGGGGCCTGAATCTGGATCCCAGCGAGGGGTTGTCTGGTTCCCAGCTTCGACCATGCCCTACCAGACCTTCGAGGTTGAAAGACTAGGGGCCAGATGTAGGTAACTCATTTTTACCGATTATAAAATACCGATTTTTACCGAATCGGTATTTTAGAAAAGGGAAATGAGATGTAGGTAAAAAATTGGTAAAAAATACCGATTCTGTAAAATTCGGAAACCCCGACCCGGTAAATACCGAATCGGTATTTACCGATTTGGCAAATACCGATTTGGCAATTCACATTCAACCCTATGGGCCTGGATGCCCATAGGAATGAATTGGATTTACCGAATCGGCATTTACCGAATCAGTAAATACCGAGTTGGGGATACAAAATAGCAGGCAGTTGATCTATCAACCAATCACTGGCCTCCACCCGCCCCTCAGCCAACCAACAGAGCAATCTACCAATCCTGTGCATCCACCCCACAACCAGGAAGGGCCACACCCATGCAGGTGCAGAGTACCTGATCACACAGGAGAGCAGTTACACAGTGACAGGCTGTTGTGAAGCTGAGCTGTGCAGGACTAACAAATGGATTCCCAAGACTCCCAGAGGGAAGGTGTAGCGAGGAAGAGGAAGATGAAGTTCAGCACAGGTGAACTTCAGGTGCTGGTGGAGGAGGTGGTAAAGCACTACTCCAAGATATTTGGAAAGCAGTCTCTGCAGGTAGCAGAGGCTGTGAAGAGGAACACCTGCTGGGGATCCAAACAAAAGTGAACGCAATAGGAATGACAACCAGGGAAGTGGACGATCTCAAGAAGAGATGGTATGATCTAAGGATCATTACCAAAAAGAAATTGGCAGCAAGAATGAAAGAGGCCAATGCTACAGGTGGAGGAAAGAACAGGGCACCTGCTCTCACGGATCTGGAAGAGCTCGTGGAGTCCACACTGGAGCCAGAGTGCGTTGTAGGGATTGGTGATGCAGACAGCTCAGCCCGAGCTGCATCAAAGAAAGGTAAGGGACATGTCCATCATTCCTCACCCCTTGCCTGTCTCCCTCCCCCAATGTGGCTGTGTGTTGAGGAACTCCAGTACAGGCTTCAGTATCCACCTGCAATGCATTATGGGAGTGGTAGTCATCAGAATACACATCAGAGCAGTCAACATGAAATAATGTCAGGCATGCCACACAATACAATTAGAGACAGGGGAGGAGCAGGAAATAGTGCAAATTTATTGTGATTTAATAGTGAAATACACGGTGAAAGCACCACTAAGACACTGTCCATATCTGTCCACAGGAGAGTCTTCGCGCAAGTCAATGTAGGAGAGGAAGAAGACACATCCCCAAAGGGAGAGGAGTGAGGAAGAAGGCAGGGATGCAGGGCCCAGCACACAAGCAGCTGCCACACCAGAGGCAGCCACCTTGCAACTTAAAGCATCTCCTCTGCTCCTTGACTCACCACAACATGAGTCACAACAACTTGCCACACCAGCAGACTCAGAGGTATCAGACATCTGCAGGCCCAGGAGGCATGACGTTCCCCCGCTAAGGATCATACAAACATCCTCCGATGAGGAAAGGGAGGGTGAGAACCCAATGGAGTCAATGGCAGGAAATGCAGCAGGTCTTCCATCCACTCCTGTCACTCTATCCGGAGGAACAAGACCTCGTAGGGTCCGGGAGGCAAGCGTGATGAGGGTGACGTCCGTGGCCTTGAGACCACAATGGTCAAGGTGCAGCGCCTGCAGGCAAAAGCTATTAGTGCAGTGCACAGACAAATGCGCCATATGAACAAAAACTTCGATAACATGAACAAGGGGATAACATCAATGGCGGACAGCATGAGGGACATGGCCGATGGAGTCAGGGACATGTCACAGTGTGTGATGTCACTTTGTGAGGAACTACATGAGGACCGCACCCAAAGGCGCAGGGAGAGGCATTGCATGCAACAGCAGACAAGGGGCATGCACCGTCTTGCAACTACGACTTCACTGCTGTGTCGCCGTTCAGTTGCGATGCAGGAGGGGCTGGTGCACTGCTGCACTGATCTCACGAGGGGGATGGGGAGAGTCACCACAGCAATGAAAGTGCTGCTGACAAACCAGTCAGCAACCACAGGAGCTGAAGGTTTAGGTGACACAGACAACACCAGTAGCAGGAGCAGCACCCTATCACTGAAATACGGAGGAGCAGCAGACGCCAGAGTACCGGCGCTGGCACAGCAGATATGGAACTAAGCCAACCTCAGGCATCACGCAGTGCAGTGCATGGGCGCAGGCAGTGAGGCTGGCAAATTTGGTCAGACATGTGTGGGTGAGGAAACCCACATCCACCCAGTTGTGCTAGGCACACTTAGGATGTAATAATTGTGTCTTCAGACATTTAACGTAGTGCCAAATAAACTATGTGCATTGCATTACAACACGTGCTTTGTCTCTATACTTACTTAAAAGTAGTTGTGTGTAATCTCTGCCCGTCTCTGTCTTCCGTCTGTGGTTGTTGGTACTCCTACTGTGTTGGCTACTGGTAGTGCCTGCTCATCGTCATGGTCTTCATAGTCCTCCAATTCCACCTCTGTGCCCTTCTTAGTTACGAGGTTGTGCAACATTGCACAGGTTGCAATGATTTTACAGCATATTACTGGTGAGTACTGCCGTGCCCCCCCACGTTTGTTGAGGCAGCGGAACCGGCTCTTCAGGAGGCCAAAGGTGCTCTCCACGATGTTCCGGGTGGATTTATGTGCAACAGTGCATCGTCTCCGGCTGGGGGTCGTGGGGTTGAGGTAGGGTGTCAGGACGAAGGAACGGAGTGCATATGCACTATCCCCTAATGTGAAAGGAGAAAAACATTACTCGCAGGCACACATTAACATACGTCTGCATCATTTATCAAGGGAGTGTCACACAGTAATTTACCTAGCAGGTATCCTTCCCCAAATTCCCCCGCTGTCAGGCGGGTGTAGATCCCACTGTTTTGGAAGATGTAGGAGACGTGGGTGCTTCCTGGGTACCTGGCCACTATATCTGTGATCATGTACTTGGCATCACAGATTACTTGTACATTTATTGTGTGTGATGACTTCCTGTTCCTGTATATGTGCTCAGTGGCAGCAGGTGGGCATATTGGGATGTGGGTGCCATCAATGCAGCCAATCACGTGTGGGAAATTTGCCATGAGGTAAAAGTCAGTCTTGGTCCTGAGCAGGTCCGCATCAGTGTCTGGGAAGTGGATGTAATGCTCCATTCTTTGTATCATGGCATCCAGGGACTTCCTGAAGAAACGGGACAGGCAGCTCTGGGACACCCCACCTACTGCAGCAACAACACTCTGGTAACTCCCAGATGCAAGCAGGTGTATGCTACAGAGCACCTGCACATGGGGTGGGATGGCGTGGGCCCTTGGTTTTGGGTGCTCCAGGAGTGGGTGCAGGTCCCTGATCAGGTCCATGATGGTTTGGGGGTGCAGTCTGTATCTTTGCAGTATCTCTGGCGCTGTCAGTTGGAAGAGTGTAATCCTCTGCCTGTAGACCTGCTTCTCCCTTCTCCATTCCCTTCTCCTGCTGCCTGTAGCCGTAGCCGCCTTGCTATGACGTAGAATGCCGCCATTCTGGTTTCAGTGTTGCATTTTGGGGCCCTATTTCATAGGCTGCACCTGGTTACCACCTGCTTTCAATCCATGTTAAATACCAACTCTTAAATACCGATTTTGCCACAAAATCAGTATTTTGTGGGTCACCTACATCTCAAGGGTGTTACTTTTTCCATTTCTTATTTTCCGAATCGGTATATTTACCGATTCGGAACATTTACCGACTTGGAATATTTTCCGATTCGGTAATTTTACCGATTCGGAACATTTACCGACTCAGTAAAATTTCCGATTCGGTACTTTTACCGATTCGGAATATTTTCCGATACGGTAAATCTACCGATTCGGAATTTTTACAGATTCTGAAATTTTTGGACGCCCTACATCTCAATGTCCCAATACCCGTCGGTAACGGCCGAAATTACCGATTTTTTGCCGTTACCGACTGGTATTTGGCTACCTACATCTGGCCCTATGTGACATCTTAAAGTAGAACTTGTATTGCATTTCAAATTTTTGGAGATTATGTTTTGGTGGTTGTTTTTGTTTTCTTTTGTTTTTTCTTTTGTTTGTTTTTCTTTGTGGGTTAAGGAGGAGTGTAATGTGGTCACGGACGGTCCCGTACCCGCAAGGATAGATGTGGACCGCCTCTTGTATATATACTCAGGTGATGTGAATGTTCTAATTAGGGGGAGGGGTTTTGATTTGAATGAAAGAAACCTGGTGTGACCAGGAAGATGAGCAAACTACTTCCGGTGTCCCGTGCTTACTTCCCGATACATAACAATAATGAGGCCCTCGAAAAGGAAACTGAGTGGCCCATTACGATGCAGCACTAAATTGTATTGTAATCGGCCCCTTTATGATTAATGCTTTATGTACGATGCAGAGAATTAGCAAACAAACAATGTAATGTTTTGTTTAAAAATCTGCGTATGAGGTCTTTGACCGAAATACAAAATTTAAACAAGAATCAGTAAACTGCAGTATCTTAAACAACTACTAGAGGACCAACAATGCAGACACAAGTCCTTTCTGCAGATGACTGCAGTGCCTTAGGCACTTTCTAGCGGTCATCATAGGAGTACATCACATTTTAGCATTGTGTCTAGCACCTCTACGCCACCAACTGGTTTCATGGGTTGAGAGTAAGCTGTTTTATTTAGTCCTCCAAGAAGTTGGTCAAGTGGGACACTCCTAATTTATGTGACTTGGCTAAACCTGGGTTTGGGAGCAGTAACTCTTAAAGCAATGTTCAAATTAAACAAATATTGAGATGTTAGAGCTCTTGAGAGCTTGTACAGCAAAGCTTTGGGACTGGTCATTGACAAAATATCGACCTTTAAAATATCTCCATACAAAAATATTGTGACCAAAATATCGATGGTATAACTATTGTCATCCTATACTTAGAATGGTAAGTATAAAAATATTGAAAAAAGAATATTGATTTTATTAATATTGTTGTATTAAATATCGTGTTTTCAATATGTCAAATAAAATAATAAATATATTAAATAGTAACATCAATATAAAAAAGATTTAATATATATGTTAGCAATGATAACAAATAAACGTAATTTAAAAAAGTTAAACACATATAATATGTAATATATATATATTCACATACATCTACTTGAATATCAATGTAATTAATATAGTTGTATTAAACATCATTTTTTAACTAGATATGAAATAAAATTATACATATTAAATATATTAAATAGTAACATTCATTTAAAAAAATAAAAAATAATCTTAATCTAAAAAAAGTTAAACTCACGTGTAGAATAATTAATATATATTAACATATATCTACTTAAAACACAACTATTAAACTAATAATTTTAAGTTATATTATATTTTCAAATGTTTTAAATAATGCAAAAATATAACAAATACATATATATGTATATATATATATATATACTAATAACATTTAGGTGCTGATTACAATGTCGGTGGGTCCATCAGTGTCGGACCCACTGACATATGCCCCTGCGGTCCACCTTTGTTGCAGCAGGAAGAGGGACAGTCTGCCGAACTCCCGACTGGCTCAAGGAGCTCATCGTTGCGTCGGAAAGACACCATAATCCCCTAGTGACAGCGGTTCCACTGTCTGGATTATGATGTCATTTTTCGACAGCCTTTCCATGTTTGCCTTTCCGACATGGAAAGGCTGTCAGAAAATGTCTTTGGGGCCCCTAGCAGGGCTCACTTCCCCTATGGCCAGAGGGTTATGAGGTCTGGGGGACTGTGGGGCTATGGTGGCTGCTACACGGTGCAGGGATGTTTACAAACATTAATTTCACTATGGCAGCTAGTGCTGCAGGCCTTTCCAGACTGATATGGTGTTGGGCAGACGCTAGTCCACCAGACATCGTAATCAGAGCCAAATATAAAATATATTATAACATTTAATACATATACTATTCCCACTATAATGTATACAAAACTATGCAAACTATTATAGTAAATTATAAAAAATGTATTAGTCCTACTTCACACAACACAAAAATATTAAAAGTGGGTAAAATGTAAAACATCCCTCTCCAGTAATTACAACAGTGGTGAAAGTGTTTGATTGTGAATAGGTAATATTAATATACTCATTCCAGCCAGTATAACAGTAGGGAAAGTGTAGGTTTGCCGAGGGGTAACATTTATTATTCCCACTCCAATAAGTGCAACAGTAGGGAGAGTGTTGGAATGTGGAGGGGCAAAATGTACTATTCCCACTCCGGTCAGTACAACAATAGGCAAACAAATATCAAATCCAACAACTATCAAGCAAAATATCTTGAACAAATAATACTATTTTAAAAACAAAGTAATTTAAGAAAAATATAAATTTGGTGCAAAAAATACAAATATATTTATTATTAAAATATTTTTAAAATAAAAACATATTGCAATGTTAAACACATATCATAAATACCTTCAAATATTATTATTCATAAAATACATACATCATTTTCATAAAAATAACAATTCTTTGGAAATTATTTGTTACCCAAAAAATATGTATTACATACATTTAATTTAGTTACTTCCCACCGTATAACCCCACAAAACAAACAACCTGTACCTAAAACGTAACTTAAAAAAATGTTTTTTACACTATTGATATAAATATGTATCAACCAACTAATTATCATTAATTAAATAATAACTATAAATTAATTATAATTCATGTACTTTCAACAATTTACCCCTACAAAACACACAACACACTCATAACATTTAACAGATAATTCTTCACACAATTAACATAATTATCAAATCAATAAATATTAATTAAAACAAATTATTGATTACTTAAAATGTATTTACTTCCACCCCATAACCCTACAAAACCCACAACCCACAGCTAAAAACGTACACTATTATATGTATCAATTGTCAATTAAATAATGAATAAGATTTAACAACTTAGGGGCCGATTTCAATGTCAGACGGACCTAAGTCCGTCCGAACATCGATCTGGAACTGGGACCGACCAACTTCCTGTTGGTGGTCCCAAACCAGAAATTAGGATGCAACCACTCCTATTCTTTACAATGGGGGTATGCATTCTGATCAGAATGCATGCTCCCATTGTAAAGAACTGAGGTGCACTTCATCCCTGCACTTCATGGCAGGCACCTCATGGTGCTTGCCACCGGGTGCATGGATCAACAGGGGGGCACCATAGGTGCCCCCTCGTCCACTATCTGAAGGCCTTGCACCCATGGGGGCCCTGCTGAGGGACCCCGAAGTCGGATTCCGACAGCCTTTCTGTGTCGAATAGGCCGGCACAGAAAGGCTGTTGAAATTCAACATCGTAATCCCTCGTGCGGAAAGAGCCGCCCTTGGGATTACGGGCCCCTTTCTGAATGGCAGAAGGGCTCTCCGAGCCCTTCGGAAGCCATTTGGAAAGCCCGTTGGGATTCCTTTCCGAACAAGCACATCGTAATGGGTCGGTCGAAAAGGAATCCGAACAGGACATTTCAACCGCATTGAAATTGGCCCCTAATTATTAATAAATTAAACTTAATTTACTTCCTGCCCACCCTTTACCCCTCTAAGCCCCACAACCCACACCTAAAAAATTAATTTCAAAATGAACATAAATAATTATCAATTCATTAATGAATATAACATTACAATTAACAACAAATTATTTGTTAATTAAAACTAAATTACTTTTCACCCTTTAGCCCTATAATCCCACAACCCGCCATAAAATTGACACAAAAAACATTAATAGCACAATTAACATAATTAATAAATAATAATAAATAAAAAGTAATCATTCATTATTATAATTAAATGACTTCCCACCCTGTATCCCTAAAAACCCACAGCCCACTGCTGAACTAAAAAACACATAATCCAATTAGATTAAATGTAATAAATGCTAAAAATGTTACTAATATATTAAAAAACAAAAACAATAATTATACAAAAAAATTACATCCTATACATTTTAAATATATACTAATACACATATTAATAATTTAAAAAATGATATTTTAAACAACTATATTTTTGCAAACAACATTAATGACTTCAATATTTAAAATATTACTTACCTTAAAATCGATATTCTTGACATCTATATTCTTGTTGATGATATTTCAATATCATGATATTTTGAACTCGATATTTTGTCGGAATACTGGTGGAACAGAGTCCTAGATGAGCTCCGCAAAACAAAAGAGCATCCAATTTGTACGAAGGCATTTACATTAATTGTTCATATTCAACTTCCAGGAAAGCAGTGAGCCTTTGCAATTCTTTGTGTTGCTTTGCACCATGGACGCATCAGTGCAAAATGTTACTAAATAACCCCTGCAGTGTTCCTAAGATCCTGAGCTCCAATATATGGAAAGGCATACTCAGCATTCCAGTCTTCAGAGGTAGATACATTGAGTAGCATAATTTACATCATTTAGAAATAGCAGACGTACAGTGTTAAGATTTACATACATCTTATTATAAAATAAATGTTTTACTTTAAAAAGGAGCAGTATATTTACCTGCAGTATATTTAACCTTATGTTTTAAAAAAGCAATGGCATAGGCAAGCTTTTGCAGCACTAGAGGGCATGTAAATGGTCGAGGGACATCCTATGCTGGTGTTAACCTTAGATATTCTCACGATATATCTACAGACATATCGTGTTAACTAGATAGACAGGGTCTTAATCTGGACCTTCTGCAGTGTTCATAAGGCCATGAGCTTTAATATCAGGAAAGTCATGCTCAGCATTCCATGCTTTAGAGGTAGATAAATTCAGTAGCACAATTTACAGCATTTAGGAATGGCAGACGTACAGTGTTAAGATTTATATACATTTTATTATAAATAAATATTATAATTTAAAAGTGAGCAGCATATTTACCTGCAGTATATTAAACCACATGTTTTTAAAAAAACAATTACATGAATAAGCCTTTAGAGCTCTAGAGGGCATGTAAATGGTGGAGGGGTATCCTGTGCTTGAGTTAAGCTCAGATATTCTCCAGCTATATCTCCAGACATATCGTGTTAGCTAGATAGACTGGGTCTGGATTTGGAGAACCTTGTAAGTGTTGAAGCTGATCTTAATTTAGATCCAGGCTTGCAGAGCGAGGCGGTGTAAATTATTTTACATGGGGGTGATGTGTGACTGGGTTTCTTCATCCCCTCAATGAGTAAGCCGTGTGAAGAATGCCTCTCAGGTGAACGAAGATGGTCTCTTGGAAGCCGTTGCGCTGCCATCATCTAGGTGAGAGAGGACTAGGACTTGAAGACCTGGGAAAAAAGGTTTCACTTTTTTCAAGAAAGTGTGTTGGTACCAGGCTGTTTTGGAATTCTTGCAAGTGAGTTCTCTGGGTGAGAGTTCTGAGTCACAAAGGTGACTCCTAGGGATTTGGCCTGTTCTGTCAGTTAGGGTGTGAAGCTCATTAAGTTTAAGTCCGAGAGTCCTGAGTTTATCAAAGAATGTTTGGCGCTGTGGGCAAATAGAAGGAATGTCATCTTTTCAGAGGTTACCATCAGGTAGTTTGTTGACATACAAGTTTGGAGGAGATTAAGACAGAGGTTGAGGCTTTGTATGTTATTAGTTGAGAAGATTTTGCGATAGAAGTTGGTGCCATGGACATGCTGGTGGATCTTGTTGTTGATGTCTGCAAGGATGGCTCTCCTGGGATCCCAATATAGGTTGAAAATGTGACAAGATGGAATCTTGAGGGACTCTGAACGATATGGGGGACTCTGACATTTGGCAGCTTCTATCTGGCTGTCGGCCCGTGAGGTATGATATAAATGATTGCGTGATTGTGCTGTTTACGGCTATGCAAGTTTCAGGGTGTGGGTCAATGGTTGATGGTTGACAGTTTTCAAAGATGTGGAAAGGTCAGAGGAAGAGGGCATTGTTGACTACTTGGAGCATGGCTGTTTTAATGCTGCAACAACATCTGAGACCTATTGGAGTCTTGAACTAGGTTATTCTTGTGATATTATTCTGTAGCTGGGTGGCCACTGCTTTCTTAAAGGTTTTTTGGAACAAATAGGAGTTGGGTTGTACGACTTGAGTTGTCAAGGTTGCTTGATCAAGAGTGGGTTTTTTCAGCAGGAGGAGGATCTATCCGGTCTTGAGGATCTCTGAGAAGGTTTGCTGGAATATCAAGGTGTTGACAATATAAGTAAGAGTGATAGCTTTTCCGTCAAGTGAATTGATAATGGGGGACAGAAGTCCATCATCTTTATAGAATGTGGCTTTGAGTGACTCAGGCAAGGGGACAGCAAGATGATCAGTTCCGTCCAAGAGTAGAGGGGACTGGCAGTGGATGGACACAGAGAGGACGAGGTCCATTGTGTTGCATTTGGAGTCAGTCAACTTGCTGATGTGACGTTTTGCTTCCAATATGTTAAATACACAATGAAGGGCATCTTCCATGGTTTTGGTGCTGAGGGTGCCATGAACATCGAGGTTTCCAAGGAAGGTGGTGTGTGAGTGTTGCAAAGTAATAGATGTGATGAGGTCTGTGATTTCTTCTATGATGCCTATGTGGGCAGTCACTCCAGGCCCTTATTGTAGCAATGCACTTATCATGAAATGTTATATTAAGGACACTTTTTATCATGGTCATAGGCATAAGTGCATTTTTGTCATTGGGTGAAGGAAATCGCTTTATATTGACTAATAGGGTATTTAGTTATAGTGTTCACGTTGTATCTAAGATGGTCACTGAGCTGAACCGTCAGTACAGTCTGACACCTATTTGTTGTACTCTCTGGTTCGTGCTTCTTTTTCTACATGCCTTAACTCCTGTTGTGCAATAGCCTATCAATAACGTCCAGTGTTATAGGGCTTGACAGCAGATTTATTCAGACAGTTTTAGATATGTTCAACATGAACCATGACATCTTTCACTGTGGCTTGCAGAGTTTGGGGCACATTTATCGTTAAAGCCCTCAACAAGTCACCTTGCTGTTCTGAGCTGCATGATTAGGAAAGGGCAGGAATGTGCTGTGCTGGCACACAATGTGCTTCCTAGAGCCAAAGCTGGCCTTCTTGCACCATGGTGCAAGAGTGTCTGCATTGTTAGCATGATTGTTTATGTGCAGGAAGGGTCTCCTTCCTGCACAAAAACAATCCCATGAGGCATTTTCCTCTGTCTATGTGTGTGGCAGAATGCAGCACACTTAGAAAGAGGAAATAACAAGGAGAAATAAACATATTTCTCCTTGTTACACCTCACCTGTTGAGGCGTAGTAGTTTTGGCACAATCCCAGGTCTATCACTTATGGTAAATCTGGGATTGCGTCAAAATCCATGGATTGTGTGTGGGAACTCCCACACACCACCCATGGAACACCTCCCTGGGGCAGAGTAATGCAATGCAGTGATTTGCACTGCATTGCCTTACTCTGGATTTATTGAGCCACTCAGGGACATGTAAGGTGGCCTTGCATGGCTTGATAAATTGCTTTTTACGGGTTGTGTTGCTTTTGCACCCTGTTGCATAGTGCAAACGTGATGCAACACTATGATAAATAAGGCCCTTGGTGTGTGTTAACAGCCAGTAAAAAATTATATAGATTTACATTCCTAACAACTAAAGTTCCTCCATAATTTAATTTCCAAAGGTTCCACCTCCAGAGTCACCTATGAAATTTCTTGTAGAATTGAAGAACTAAATATTAAAATCAAAAAGTGAAAACTAAATTTAAAAAAATAGGAAAAACAATAGAAAAGCAGTTTAAATGGGAATATTCACCACACACTTTGAGAGTAGCCTCAATATATTTAACCCCTTCAGTGCTAATGACAAGGGTAACTCGTCATGTAGTTCCCATTGATTTCAATGGAAAGTCAATGGACCTACATGCATACCCCTTAGCAGCCAAGTGGTTAACAGTCTATATGGACTCATTAGTTTGGCCCCTAATCAGCTGCCAATGGTGAGTATCTGAACATTGCAAGTAAATGGACCACCCTGCACTAAGGTTAATTACAATGCATGCAACACATGTCTGCATATTTCATCTTTTCTCTCTAATTTTGTGTTTGTTGGTTTGAGAGGTTTGTTCCACTTTATAATATGTCGTGTGGATGGTTCAAATAGCAAGATTTTAACATAGAAAAATCAATTCAGAAAATGCCTCTATCACTTGGGTGGAGTATCACAACTTCTTTGCAGCATTTTTTTAATATCTATATCTGACAAATCAAGTAGGGAGGGGCAAGTCCCCATTCTGTCAGTTGAAGATATTACTAATGTGCTTACTTTTCATATATAAGAATGGTAGAGTTTTATATATTCATGAAGCCAATTTCTCAAAATATATTAACTCTCACTAGTTCATAATCACATTTTAAATATGCAAATAGATGAGGATTCTCTATTCGCTAAAACCAGTTTGCCAGAAATGTTATTCACTTGAAAAACATACAGGGAGGATCTCATCAACGTTATCTGCTTATTTCATCCCTATCAACCATATTTTATAATGCAGGGTTTTGGCTTTTTATTGGAAGAAACAGACTGAAAGTTGAGCAATACATTTCCTTTTGGCTGCTGTTCCCTCGCTTCTAACTTGTTGTTTCTGAAGATGTTTACATAAAAATCACACAGAGTACATACAATTTACTGAACGTAGTCCATTGTTCATATTGACCTTTGGGACAGGATGCATTTAAAACATTTTGCAAATAGGTAAGAATATATAATAATCTCAATAATAGTTATTAAAATGAGGTACATTTTAAACTGAATCATGTTAGGTGAGGGTAACAGGTCTTATTTTTACCACACCTTGAAAAATATGGTCCCATGTTAGTCTTTGTACATTAATCATCCATCTTTCTATGTTCTTTTTTGTTATAGCCTATGCGGAAATGAAGGGTACAACTGATATGTCCTTGGGCCACATCAAAGAAAGAAGTAACAATCACTCAAGATTCTCTTCGAAATACATCTGCTATTGAAATATGCATGCAACTGTAAATGAAATGTCTGCTGTGTTCAGAAATTTCATGTTACCTTTTTGATACACCTTTAGCACAAAGAAAAGCCTTGAGAAGCAAATCCGTCTTTAAACCATGAATAATTCAAAGGCTTCTAATGCTGTGTGCTTCTTTAGTCAGAGTAATCATAGACAATATGTCAGAGTAATCATAGTCAATATATATATTCTCTCTGAAATGTTAATAAATTAAAAAAAAAATGTTCATGCTTGCTGCCTTCTTTATCTACCATTAGACACCACACTTCCACTAGTTATACTTGCTCTATCACATTCCCTGCTTGTTCCACCTTCCCTAATACTCAACTCTACTTAGTCATTCCCATGTACCCTCCACTACATTACTCACACAGTCTGGGTCACTGACTCCTCACTGGCTGGTATAATCTTCTCCATCCATCCCAGACGGGGTTCAGGAAGGGACAAGGCACCGAGACAGCACTGTTGAGGGTGGTAGAAGAGGCCAGAAGGATTTTGGATGCAGGTGGCAGCGCGGCCATTATCCTTCTGGACCTCAGCGCCGCCTTCGACACGGTAAGTCACCATCTGCTGCTGTCTCGACTCCGGAACATCGGGGAAACCGGGAAAGCCATGGAGTGGTTGAGATCTTTTCTTGAGGAAAGATATTTTCAGGTGTTTGAGGGTAACAACTGCTCTCGCCTGTTAGCGTTACAGTGTGGGGTACCACAGGGGTCGTCCCTTAGCCCCACACTGTTTAATGTCTAAATGGCCCCGTTGGCGGAACTAGTTGCTCCGTTTGGCATCCAGTTAATAAGCTACGCGGATGACACCCAGCTGGTGTTTTCCTTGCAACAAACAGATGCTCCCCCGAACAATCTGGCTAATTGTTTGGAGGTGGTAGTAAACTGGATGAATTCGTCTCAGCTCAGACTTAACGGAGGAAAAACTGAGCTGATGCTCTTAGGAAAGCAGGATATCCCCGACTGCCTAGCTTGGCCCACTTGTATGGGTGCCATGCCATCACCCAAACCAAAAATAAAAAGTTTAGGCTTCTGGCTCGACAACGCTTTGTCCTTCGAAACTCAAGCCAGAAAGACCTCTGCAGTTTGTCATGGGATACTCAAATCCCTGCATAAAATCCTGCCCCAACTCCCTGAAAAAGCAAAGAAGACCGTAGTTCAATCCTTGGTTTTATCACGAATTGACTACGGGAATGCTTTATACCTTGGGGCACCGGCATCCACTTTTAAAACCCTACAAGTGGCTCAGAACTATGCCGCCAGGATTTTGACTGGAACTAGTCGATATATGTTGGCGAAGCCAGCTCTAAGATCACTCCATTGGCTCCCTGTGAAGGAACGGGTGCGATTTAAATCCCTATGCATCACATACAAGATCATGCATGGAGAAGGCCCTTCCATTTTGGAAAATATGATAAGTCCTTACAAGCTCCAACTCAATCTCCGCTCGAGTGACCACAACCTGGCAATCATTCCCAGGATAAAGCGAGCCCGCTCAGGCGGCCGGCTCTTTTCTCTGCAAGCAGCAAGAGAATGGAATGCCCTCCCATATAACTTGAGGCAGGAACAGACCTTCCTTCAGTTTAGGAAAAAACTCAAAACCTTCCTATTCCCCAGAAATTAGCCTGCAGTAGGAATGTTGATCGGACTAGCCCAGGGTTACCGTTGCCAAGAGCGCTGGGATGCCTACGGGTAGCCATGCACTATATAATGTTAATGTTAATGTTAATGTTAATGTTAATATTTATTTATTAAGCGCTCGTACGCCCATGGGCTTCATGGCGCTATAGGAGGGAACACAGCACACCAGTTAAAAACAGAGATGAGGCAGCTCAGCAGTAAGCCTGGGAGAATAACCAGGTTTTGAGAGAGTGTCTAAAACTCAAAATGTTACCACTCAGTTTCAGTTGAAGAGGAAGAGAGTTCCAGAAGGTGGCTGCAAGGTGATCAAAGCAGCAACCGCCTAGACGCTTCCTCTTGTAAGAGGGGACATTCAGAAGGGATTTGTGGGAGGAACGAAGATTGCGGGAAGGATCGTATCTGATAAACAGATCTCTAATAAACTTAGGGCCAGAATCAAGTAGGGACTTGAATAAAATACACCCTGTTTTGAAAGCAACTCGCTGCTCAACAGGCAGCCAATGTAACTGTTTCAACCCTGATCTAATAGACTGCCTTTTAGAAAGATTCAGAATAAGTCTGGCAGCCTGGTTTTGGACCAGCTGGAGGCGTTTTAACTCTCCAATTTGAAGCCCAAGATAAAGGCTGTTGGAGAAGTCTAGTCGCGACAGGACCAAGGCAATAACAATCTGGGTGAGGGCAGCTGGAGAAAAAAAACAAGCGATTTTCTTAATTTTCTTTAATTGAAAGAAGCTGGATGACACCACTGCGCCTACCTGTCTTTTCAGAGACAGATCCTCACTAATAAGTACACCCAGACTCTTAACTGAAGATGACTTAGAAGGTGGAGCCCCCAAGCTGGAAGGCCAAAAACTTGGGTTCCAGCTAAGCACACTCTGCCCAGGCAAGACCAATTCAGTCTTGCCTGGGTTGAGTTTCAAATGATTGTAACTCATCCAACTCTGGATGTGGGACATGATATTTTGAAATTCCTCTACTGAGTCCTTGGTGTTCAAAGGAAAGATGAGTTGCAAATCATCTGCATAGTTGAAGATGGTAACTTTCGCTTTTCTTAAGGAGTACAATAGGGGGCGTAGGTATAAGTTAAAAAGTAAAGGTGACAATGATGAACCCTGAGGTACTCCACAGGTGGTAGATATAGTGGAAGCTGTGAAGGAGCCCAATCTTACAGATTGAGTGCGGCCGGTGATAAATGAACGGATCCAACTCAGCGCAGGGCCCCTAAGACCTGCTTGTTCGACACGGTTGACCAAGATGGTATAGTCAACCGTGTCGAACGCAGCCGAGAGGTCCAGTAGCACCAAGGCCTGGTGGATCCCGTTATCCGCGTTCCGCCTCAGGGTATTTTGTACCGCCAGGATAACTGCCTCAGTCGAATGACATGGGCGAAAACCAGCTTGGTTAGGTGCGAGGTATTCAGTTTCTTCAACAAATTTGGACATATTGTCACAGACATGAGCCTCCAAGAGTTTAGCACAGTATGGCAACAATGATATAGGCCTATAGTTGAGCGGGTCGAGCGGGTTTGCTCCGACCTTCTTTATCAGGGGAATGAGTAGAGCTTTTTTAAGGTTGTTGGGGACTTTACCTTGTGAAAGAGATCCGTTCAGCAGAAAAAGCATGCCCTCAGGAATAGCAGTTCCCACCTCTCTCAAGATGTGCGGAGGGCAGATGTCATCAGGTGAGCCTGATTTGACCCTGGCGAAAAGCTTAGTCAGAGTATCGCCATCAATGAGGGGAAATGATTCCAAAGTTGAAGAATTATAATACGCATCAGCCAAAGAGGGAGAGGACAGAGTAGAGGAGATGCTTTGTTTTATAGTGCAAATTTTATCAAAGAAAAAAGAATTAAGTGAATTACAGAGGTCCTGAGTGGGAGCCACAGATTGAGTGGTTCTGTCACTGCCACTAAGACTTTCAACGATATTGAACAATTCTTTTGATTTGTTACGGGAATTCAGGATTTTTTCCGAGAAGTAATCAGTTTTATATTTTTGGACAAGTTTCTGATAGTCCTTTCGAGCCCTGCAGTAGTTGGCTTTGTCTAGTGCCGAATACACTGTTCGCCACTTCCGCTCTTTTTGACGAACCTCGAGTTTTAAAGCCTTCAGGTGAGGTGTAAACCACCTGTGGGCGTCATTAGGGCGGGAGCGGGGAATATTAGAGCAGGGAGCATGCACGTCCGCTGCTTGACGTAGCCAGTTAGTGAAGGCTTCTTCAATCCCATTAATATCCTGATCTAATGGGGGGAGGGATGAAGTCAGCGTGTCGATGAAGGCTGAGATGTCAGTGTTCTTCCATAATCTGACTTTCCCGCCTTTCTGGAAAGGCTGTTTTTTACTTTTCGCAATAGCGATAGTAAAATATATCAAAAAATGGTCCGACCAGATGCATGGAGTAATGGAACTAATAACCAAGGGGATATTCTGTGACCAAATTTGATCGAGGCTGTGCCCTTTTTCATGGGTGGGTAAGTGAATCTGTTGGGTCATGTTCAGGTCTAATAAAGTCTCAATCAATCAATCAATGACACTTATAGAGCGCGCTACATACCCGTAGGGTCTCAAGGCGCTTAGGGGAGGGGGGGGGTGCCGCTACTGCTCGAACAGCCAGGTCTTCAGCTTCTTCCTGAAGGAGAGGTGGTCTTGGGTCAGGCGCAGGTCGGTCGGGAGGGAGTTCCAGGTCTTGGCGGCCAGGTAGGAGAAGGACCTTCCTCCTGTAGTTGCTCTTCGGATGCGGGGGACGGCGGCGAGGGCGTGGTTGGCTGAACGGAGGTGGCGTTTGGGAGCGTAGAAGTTGATCCGGCTGTTGAGGTAGCTCGGGCCTTGGTCGTGTAGGGCTTTGTGTGCGTGGGTGAGGAGGCGGAAGGTGATTCTTTTGTTGACGGGGAGCCGGTGAAGGTCTCTCAGATGTCCGGAGATGTGGCTGTGTCGTGGGATGTCGAGGATGAGTCTGGCTGAGGCGTTCTGGATCCGCTGGAGTCTCTTCTGGAGCTTGGCGGTGGTACCGGCGTAGAGGGCGTTGCCGTAGTCCAGTCGGCTAGTGACGAGGGCCTGGGTGACGGTCTTCCTGGTCTCGGTGGGGATCCACCAGAAGATCTTCCGTAGCATGCGTAGGATGTTGAAGCACGCCGAGGAGACGTTGTTGACTTGCCTGGTCATGGAGAGGGAGGAGTCCAGGATGAAGCCCAGGTTGCGTGCATGGTCTGTCGGTTTGGGTGCGGTGCCCAGGGCGGGAGGCCACCAGGAGTCGTCCCAGGCGGAGGGTGAAGAGCCCAGGATGAGGCCTCCGTCTTGTCCGAGTTCAGTTTCAGGCGGCTGGTCGTCATCCACTCGGCTACCTCTCTCATCCCTTCGTGTAGGTTGGCTCTGGCGGTGGCGGGGTCGTTGGTCAGGGAGAGGATCAGCTGGGTGTCGTCGGCGTAGGAGATTATGCTGAGGTTGTGTTGGCGTGCGATGGCCGCGAGGGGGCTCATGTAGACGTTGAAGAGGGTGGGGCTCAGAGAGGATCCTTGAGGGACGCCGCAGATGACTTCGGAGGCCTCTGACTTGTACGGTGGTAGGCGGACTCTCTGTGTTCTTCCGTCGAGGAAGGAGATGATCCATTCCAGCGCTTAGTCCTGGATTCCGACGTTGCTGAGGCGCTGTACTAGGGTGCGGTGGCAGACAATGTCTCTTTCAACGCGGCTGCCTGAGTGTCCAGCGTAGTAGAGTTTAACCAAAGATTAAAATCGCCCAGTAGCACGATTTTTATGTGGTTGATAATTAGGGGGGCTAGGTGTTCTGCCAAAGATGCCGCAAATGTAGGCATGTTTTGGGGGGGACGATAGATAAGGATCATTAGTAATGATCCACTATCAGTGTCCATTTTAAAAATCATATTATCTGATCCAGTAAGGTCAAGAGATGGTAAAACTGAAAATTTGTGGGTATTACGAATAATAGCTGCTACTCCTCCACCCCTTTTGTCAGCTGGTCTATTAACGTTTAAAATGTAATAGTTAGAAGGAACAGCTGCTAAAATATAGGGTAAAGAATCTGCAGTAAGCCAAGTCTCTGTGAGAAGTAAGAGATCGGGTTGCTCGGCTTGAAGCAGAAAAAATATATCCATATGGTGTTTGACCATAGACCTGGTGTTTAAATAATAACATTTAAGTGTGGTCTCTAAGTCCTCAGAGGACAGAAGGGGAGTACAGAGATTGGGGCGCGTAGCTTTGCCAGCAATGTATTTGGATTTAAGGATGCCATAAGTAGCGGCGCGTTTTAGTACATACGCTGGTAAAGCAGGACCCGGGTCGTCTGTGGGTCTAAGTAGTATTAAGTCCTGGGAAGAATATGTGTGTATTTGGCCAGGGGTTCCAGCCCCTAGCCCCGGTCGGCTGCGGACGGGCGCAGACGGGCTCGACTTATGCGCGACTTCGGCGCGCATTCGTCGCGCCCGCAGCGCTCCTGTATACACATTTGGTTTTATGCCCTGCCTCCCGGGAGAACTAGACCGCTAGATCCGGCCCAGCCCCACCCAAGATGGCGGCTCGCCTCGCCCTCCACACAAACGGCACCGGCCGCGGTGGAACAGGGCGGGGTACAGAAAAATATACAACACAGTGGGTAGGTAAGATTCAAGCAGTAATTTTCCTATTTAAAAAGGAACATAAAATATTTATGGAGCGCTGGCGTCTCATTCACGTCAGAGCAACGACAATCTCTACCATTAACTGCGCGTAATGAATAAAAAATCAAGAGGTTCCCAGAGAGCTGGGTTGCTGCCACCAACCTTACGTTCTCGGAGAGCCCTGGGCCTGGGATCGTTTTATGCCCTGCCTCCCGGGAGAACTAGACCGCTAGATCCGGTCCAGCCCCACCCAAGATGGTGGCTCGCCTCGCCCTCCACACAAACGGCACCGGCCGCGGTGGAACAGGGCGGGGTACAGAAAAATATACAACACAACACAGTGGGTAGGTAAGATTCAAGCAGTAATTTTCCTATTTAAAAACGAACATAAAATATTTATGGAGCGCTGGCGTCTCATTCATGTCAGAGCAACGACAATCTCTACCATTAACTGCGCGTAATGAACAAAAAAATCAAGAGGTTCCCAGAGAGCTGGGTTGCTGCCACCAACCTTACGTTAAGTGATTTTACAATTACAATTACAATTACAATTACAATTAGAAGCCCAGAGCACTTCATTGTCTTCAATGGAGCTCCCAACATTCCAATGTTCTAATAATCCTTTATGGGTTCCAGAGTAGAGTGCTACTCACTAAAAAAGCGCTTTGACGCTTTGTCAGGTGTAGTAAGCGATATATAAATTCGAATACAATACAATACTATACCTTCAATATCAACTTTGCATCCTATGGGCTTATTAACATTGCCTTCAAAATACCTTATCCCCTTTTCCATTGTCCAGTTGTTGGCATTTTGTTATTGAACTATTCACTACTTTTTGCTTCTTTTTACTAAATTGTATTGGAAATGATACTAAATGACTTCTTGAACTTAATGCTATTTTAGTGCTAATCAAATACAGTACCTTTGCCTTTGTGACATTGCTTACCAGGTGTAAGCCCAGGATTTTTCATTGAAACTGTATTTGCTTTACAAGGCCCTGGCTGCCTGACTTCATGGAAGTTCAACATTCCTCTCAGCACACATAATAATCTACAATTGACAGTCACAAAGAAATGAAATGACTGCTTGAAGTAAGTAAACCACGCCAAGATAGTAGTAAATAGCAGGTTTATTATAACATGTAAATGACGCACCCTAAGCTGGTGGTGCCTGGGTTCTAAGTGAAGCTGCCAACGTTCCAAGGCAGCCTTCACTCCAACATTCCATGGGAAGTACCAACTGGGCGGGATGGCAGGGGGAAAGGAGGAACACAGAGAGGAAATACCAATAAAATTACAACACCTCTTCCTTTCTGAGGGAGAAAAGGATACATAGTACAGAAATATGAAAATGAGCACCACAGGCGAGGGAAAGAGTAATACCGGGATAGGGAAGGACAAAAGGTCACTCTGTGTGATAATCTCTCTGCCACCGGGGAGGTTGGCGTATCCTAGACCCTCTTTTCAAGGGTGACCCCTCTACTTGCCCCTCCTGGGACTCCTCTCTGTCAACTCTTCTAGTGACCTCTCTACTGTCCTCGGTGGCTCTAGAGGCACCTGAGGTCACTCTGTCCATACTCCACATTTTACCATCCTCCATGATGACAACATTTTTCCCCACCTCCTTGATCCTTCCGGGGGCAAAGAATTTGTCTCCTTTTCTACCTAGACCTACAGGTTTCCTTATGTGAACCATCTGGCCCGGTTTAAATACCTTCTCTTTGGTACCCCACTTTTGATCATACCACTTTTTGTATTTCTCTTGGCGTGTCCTAACCTTTCTCTTAAACACCTCCCCATCAACCACTACAGGCTCTTTTGGACACAACCAGTTGGGAGAGACTTTTGAGCCTGCTTTCCTTCCTCTTAACAGTTCAAAGGGTGAATATCCTGTGCTGAGACAGGGTGTAGTGTGATACGCCCATAACATGTCTCTGATGGCCCATTCCACTCTTCTACCAGATTTAACTGTCAATTGTATACACTCCTTCAACAATCTGTTAGCCCTTTCTACCTTCCCATTAGCCTTGGGGCAGTACAGAGGAGTGCGTATATGGTTTACAGCCATGTCTCTAAGGAATTCTCTCATTTCCTCAGAAACTAGCTGTACCCCATTGTCTGTAACAATGGTAGATGGAATGCCTTCTTTAGAGAAAATGTCACTAAGGAACTCTATTATGGCTTTTGTGTTGATATTATTTACAAATTTGCAGTAGATCCAGTTGGAATAGTAATCTACCATCACCAACAGATACCAATCTAGGGAACCGTTAACATGTATGGGTCCTGTAATGTCAAGTCCTACCTTGTCCCAAGGTGCCTCAGGGACTTGCACTGGACTAAGAGGAGACTTTCTTACAATTCTAGTTTTGTCACTCTGGCTGCATGCATAACAATCCTTAACTTTCTCTTCCATCAACTGATCCATTTTCGGAAACCAATACTCTGATCTCAACCTCGCCTTGCATAGGCTTCTGCCTAAATGTCCTTCGTGGGTGAGATCAATTATTTTTCCTTGTAAAACTTCTGGAGGAACAATTCTCCCAGCTTTGAACAGATTATCCCCCACTATAGATAAATCATCTCTAACATTCCAAAATGGTTGCAAATCACCTGAAAGATCTTTACATTTGCCAGGCCACCCTTCAATTATACATTTTTTAACTTCTTTGATCACACTGTCTTTTTCCAAACTTTCTTTCCACAGTTCTTTGTCAATTGCTGGAGATCTCAGTTCTAAGATTTGTTCCACTACTTTGACCTCATCTGCACCCACTTGGATAGGAGCCCTCGACAAAAAATCAGCTACTCTGTTCTGTTGTCCTGGAACATGTACCATCACAAAGTTGTACCCTTGGAGGCCAATGGACCACCTAGCAATCCTGGGTGTCATATTTTCAACCTCTTTTTTACTAAACATTGACAGGAGAGGTTTATGGTCCGTGTGAATTTCAAAAGGCAGACCCCAAACATAAAAACTGAAGTGTTTCACGGCCCAGAATACAGCTAGGGCCTCTTTCTCAACTGTTGAATAATTCAGTTCAGCCCCCGTGAGTGCTCTAGACGCGAATGCCACTATATTTATCTTCGACCCCTGCCTTTGTGCCAGGGTTGCCCCAATTCCTTTTGCACTCGCGTCTGTTGTTATTATGGTGTCCTTTTCCACATTGAACTTGCCAATATAAGGTGCTGAAATGATGGATTCCTTGATCTTACCAAGAGCCTTCTCTTGGTTCTCTCCCCATGTAAATTCCACGTCTCTCTTTATAAGATCTCTGAGTGGTTGAGAAATCATAGCAAAGTCCTTTATGTACTTTGACATGTATTCTGCCAGACCAAGGAACGCTAGGATTTCCTCTTTGTTATTAGGGACAGGGGCTCTTTTGACTGCTTCCACTAAGTCAATCTTTGGTTTTATTCCCTCTTCAGAGATCGTATGCCCGAGATAATCAACTGAGGATACCCCAAGCTTGCACTTACTTTTTTTGTCGTGAATCCAACCTTTCTTAGTTCCTTCAGGACATTCCTCGCATTTAGGTTGTGTTCATTTTCACTTGATCCGTAAACCAGTATGTCGTCCTGAAAACATAAAGTCTTCTTGCAATCCTTTAAGACATGCTGCATCACCCTCTGAAAAGCTGAGGCTGCTGAGGCGAGGCCAAACGGCATCCTCAAAAATTTGAAGTTTCCAAATGGGGTGGTGAAGGCTGTCAGATGTTGAGAATCTGGATGCAATTTGATCTGATAATAGGCCGAGGATAAATCCAGGACACTGAAAAATTTGGCTCCCTCAATTGTGCTCAACATTTCATTTATCCTCGGGAGAGAATGTCTGTCTACTTGAATGTTTGAGTTAAGAGACCTCAAATCCACACATAGTCTTATGCTCCGCCCACCATCCTTAGTCGTGATGACAATGGGCGCCAACCATGCTGGGCTCTCTATTTCTTGAATTACCCCTTGCTCTCTTAACCTCTCAATTTCCAGTCTTAGGGGCTCTCTCATCATCAAAGGAATAGAACGGGTTTTGTGAACCACAGGTACTGCCCCTTCCTTAAGAACAATTCTATGCATGTAATTCTTCAACAACCCCAGCTTATCATTAAATACATCTGAGAATTCGTCTAGTAAGCTTGCACCAATTACCGGTGGTTCAATCAACATCACTTGCTCCTTGTTGTTAGGATCTAAAATGATGCCTAATTCCCCCTGGTGTCTCCACCCAAGTAAACATGAACCTTGTTTTGTTATATATACTTTTCCTACCGTGTGTCTGTCTTTAAACGCTATTCTCCTTCTTGCCATGCCCACTAACGGTATGCGTTCTTTACTGTACCCTGCAGGATTAATGTCTGTTTTTTCCATTTCTGTGTATCCACTAGGAAACATTTTCTCAATAACCCCTTCATCAACTAACGTGTATGGTGAGCAAGAATCAGCATACATGACAATACTTTGACCATCTAAACTCACGTCACAAGTGGGGTATTGTATAGCTTCTTCAGCCTCTGACTCCTTAATCTGAAAGATGAAACTTTTATCTTCTTCCCTCACTTCCTCTGGACTTTCTACCCAATGTACTTTAGACTCAAAGACATTGCATACTTTAGAGAAATGTCCCCTTCTATTACACTTTCTACACATCATGTTTCTAGCTGGACATTTCCAACTGTTAGCTAAATGATTACCACTGCCGCACCTAAAGCATTGAAAAGATTCACTCTTCTTCTTAGCTTCAACCTTGTTTTTCAATCCCACCTTGCACACTGCTTCCTCATTACTAGACACTTTGGAATCTCCCTTATCCCTAACCGATTCAGATATTCTCATTTCTTTCACACACATGGCTGTGTGCTCCAGACCTTTTGCTATGTTAATAGCTTCCTCCAAGTCAGGATTTCTGGTAAGGAGCTCCTCCTGTACCTTCTGGTCATTAGTACACCTGACTAACTGGTCCCTTATCATAGAATCCGTCAGCGCTCCAAATTCACAAGTTGCTGACATTCCTCTAAGTATAGCTACATAAGATGACACCTTTTCCTCTTTCTTTTGAACTGTTTTGTAAAACCTATGTCTCTCCAATACTACATTAACCTTAATCCTGAAATGTGTTTCCAGCTTCCTTAATGTGTACTCATATACATCACCCCCACCTTCCTCTACAGGCACTTCATCCTCAACTGACCTCCCAGTGATATCCTCAAAAAATTTCCTTCCCTCTATTCCTAAATTGTGCAACAAAATGTGTTGTTTCCTGACACTAGAGAAATTCCCTCCTCCTATTGCTATCAGGTATGATTTAAAAATACCTTCCCACCTCTTCCACGGTATGTCAGGCTCCCCTTGCTCATTTAAAAATGGGGGTGGTTGGTTCATGCCTGCACCTGCCATGTCAGATGGTGTTAGTGCAAATGAGAAAAGAATAGCAACACCAAGGAACAATTACCGGAGGTTATCACAATAAAATTGCAAATACTAAAGAGAATATGAAATGGTTTATCAAGCTGGGAGCAGCTAGAGTGAAAAAAATATTAAACTTCAGCACATTCTTTGTGAAAAACAGATGAAAACTGCTTGGGGATATAAACAGCTGGCAGGCTTATTTTAATAAAAAAGCTGAGCCTGTCAGCGACTTGAGCATTAACAAAAGAACCTCTTGTGAACATTCGTTTTATCTTCCCTAGAACCAGTCTTCACAGCTGAAAGCCAGTTTCAATACAAATGACAGGCTATGAACAATGAAAAGCTGAGCCTGTCAGCGAGTGGGGCGAAAATTCCATGTGTTCCTTCCTCTAAACCAGCATCATTTTCTAATTGACACCTGAAACACCAGAGGATTAATTACCAGACGCTGCCAAGGTTGTGGGACATCAGCATATGAGTGGAATGTGACTGCCCTCTAGTGTTCAGAACGCGCTACCACGCCTGCCCCAGCTGAAGGAATGCAGCTGCCTGAGGTGAGAAAACTTCGAGTCTGTCAGCGCGCTGGTTTGGGATGTCACAGCGCACACGAAATCAAACCTCCCAACACTGCAATTCCGGCAAAAATGAGGAGATATCCTTCCAGCAATCACACTACAAGGCAATAAAACTCTTGTGGGCACATTTTGAAGGATGTACTTCCTCACACCTCTGCCGCTCTCTGTCAGCGCGACAGCTGCAGGACCATAAATACTACTAGTTCCAAACACAGCAGGACGCCTCCCCTCCTTTACTGCCCACTGTCGGAGCCTTTCTGCGCTTCAGGGCCGGCGTGGGTGTGATAACAAGGATACGCCACCGCCTCCGCGCCACGATAGCTTTCAAGCCTTAGATTACCTTGACGGCCTCAAAGCCACTTCACCGTTCACCGCTGCCTCAGGAGGATTGTGATGGCGCCAGGGGGCAGACAGCTCACGCCCTCTTGAACCGAACAGCTGGGAAGTCCACCAAGAGTGCGATGTCTCGGTCCGATGCCTCACCGGGGGCGAGCACCCAGATGACCGTACTGCGCCACAGGCCACCAACCAGCAGAAAAGCCACAGGGAGGAATGCGCCGCTGTCCCTGTCACAGCATCCCGTCCTCGTCGCCAAGTGAAGTAAGTAAACCACGCCAAGATAGTAGTAAATAGCAGGTTTATTATAACATGTAAATGACGCACCCTAAGCTGGTGGTGCCTGGGTTCTAAGTGAAGCTGCCAACGTTCCAAGGCAGCCTTCACTCCAACATTCCATGGGAAGTACCAACTGGGCGGGATGGCAGGGGGAAAGGAGGAACACAGAGAGGAAATACCAATAAGATTACAACACTGCTCCTCTTATTTGGCGCTGGGATGCCTCTGGGTAGCTAGAAATGCTAATTAATAATGATAATAATATTCTCTCTTCCTAGTTATTTTAATTTCTTTCTTCTCATATGTTTTCTTTGTCCACCTTTATCCCTACTCCAGACCTTTCTAAATGTTCTTCCTCGCTCTTTTTACATTTTCACCATCTTGTCACCCTGAATATATGGCTGCAATCTCCTTTCTTCTCTTTAGCCCCTCCTTTTTCCTTTGTTTCTCTTTCTGGAAGATTTCGTTTTTTCTCACATTTCTCTTCTTGTCTCTGCCTTCTACCTTTGTTTTTCTTTCAGTGCACATCCTTGTTAATTATTTTACTCCACGCTACCCCAAGTTAGTATCCTATCCTGTCACGTCAAGGAATATAGCATGTTACTGCCGTGTTTCCCAGACAGTTAAGGACAAGCCCTTGGGTGAGGTGATCACTGGGCAGCGAGGCTAGGAAAGCCGCACCCTACACAGCGCTGGCCTCTGATTGGACGCGATGCACTAAGAAGTCTCGCAGGAATCTGAGGAGAAGCATTAGATGGGAAGTGAGGATTGGCCTTTAGTAAATATATGGAAATTACACTTTTTAATCTAAGCTCTTCAAGTGTCTGAAATCTCTGCTGGCTTTTTCACTGCAAGCGGTGAGCAGAGGACTGACACGGAATTCAACACACTGCTTTGGATAAATAGTGAGCAGTACTGGCTTTTTGTTTTGTTGAGAATCCCACAAACATCAAAGCGGCAAAAAACCTCCCAAGCAAATTTGTCTGGTTCCCCCCGTGCTCACACAGTTCTTTCAGTTAATATGATCTTACAGCCCCCTCCGCTGGCAGAAAGCGGCATTGAAAAGTATTATTTTATTTTTTTAAATATGTGTTTATATGAAACTCCTTTTTATTTCAAAGAGTTTTGTTGAAGATTTTTTTTAATACAGTACAGTGGTAATGCGGGGCACATACAGATGAGATACAGGCATCTTGTGGGTACATTCGGCATTTTGGCATGGCGGCTGACATTGGTAGACGGCGTATCTGTAAGCCCCAAGAGACTGGAGAGAAAGTGAGAAGGGAGGATAGGGGGGGGACAGACCTTTAGCTAGGTGGTTCACCTCTAGCCTGCGGCGGGTTACCACCAACAGGGCTGGGCGGTTATCTGTCTACAGGGGTTTGTGTCTCTTAAATGTTGCCTTGCCGGTGTTCTTCCAGTTCGCTAAAATTGTTTTAACTGCCGCTGTGAGTAGAAGGTCAACCAGGCCCCTGTCTTCCTTAGATTCTAGGTCTGGGGCCATGAATGCGGTGGCTAGTCCATCGAGACCTTGCTGTATAGTTCCCCCCACTACTGTGTTGATGAACTCGCAAATCTTGTTCCAAAAGGACCTGACTTTCGGGCACTTGTATATGAGGTGGGCCAGATCCCCCTTTGCTTTATGGCAGTTCCAGCATGTGTCGCGCTCTGTGACACCGACTGCAGCTAGGCGGGCCGGCGTCCAGAACGGTCTGTGCAGTAGCCAGCACTTTGTTTGCGCTAGTTGGGGGGATATTTTGTTCTTGGAGGCTGAGACCCAGACCCGGGAGGAAAGAGAAGAAACCTAGGATTAGCTTACAAAAACTGAGACTGTGCAAGGAATTAGGAGGGCTAAACGTCACGAACTTCAAGGTATTTCAAACGGCCGGCCTGGCAAAGCAGGGAATATTCTGGCTCATCCCAAACCAGGAATACAAACCAGTATGGCTCGCATTAGAGAGGGACATCCTGGAAGGCGCAGACCCTGTAGCCATACTCACAGCCAACAAGCACCCTGAAGCAAATAACGCTGTCCTCAAGAACACTAGAATAGCACTCTTGAAGGTAGACAGGAATATAGAACAAAGTATCAAGAGATCGAGCTGGGAATCAATCTGGTTTAACTCGAGAATACAATACAGAGGGAGGACACTTGCCAACAAGGCTTGGTACGGGAGAGGGATCACCACACCTGCTCAGATGGGGAAGGATGGCACACCATTTACATTCGACACGCTCAAACTAGCCTACAACCTACCCAACATAGAATTCTATGAATTCCTAAAAATCAAAGCAGCTATCACTAAAGCAAACCTGACCAAGTAACCCCCTCCATCGTACAATACATACAAAACCTGAACAGGCTCGGACATCAAACCGCCCACCTGTATGTGACCCCCCGTCCAGAGTTGCTTATCGGAAGTTTTCCGTTGGCTGGCATTGGCCCAACTTAAGTGTAATGAGGAGAAGACAGAGATCCTCCTCTATGGGTCTTTCCCGGATAATTTCAGGGAGCAAATCTGGCCCTCCGATCTACCCTGTCCAAACTCAATAGGAGGCCCTGTAAAGAACTTGGGTGTCTGGTTCGGGCAGGATCTAAAGTTCGGGGAGCATATTAAGAAATTAACCTGTACTTGCTATGCCACTCTAAAGGCCCTCAGAAGGTTCTTTCCCTTCATCCCTAGTGAGGCTAGAGAGACTGTGCTAAGAGCGCTGATTTTGTCACGTTTGGATTATGCAAATGCACTCTTTAGCGGCCTTCCGGACTATATGGTCCATCGACTCCAGGTGATTCAAAACTCTGCAGTTAGACTGATGTTTCAATTACCTAGGAGATCCAGTGTTCGTGGACATCTGCGTAGTCTTCATTGGCTACCTGTTGCCAACCGAATTCTGTTTAAAATTCTGGTCCTGGCCTATCGTGCTATCCATCAGTTGGGTCCAGTGTATCTGCGGAACAGATTCGCCCTCTATGCTCCTAATCGGGCTCTCCGCTCCGCCAACCTGTGTCAGATGGTTCAGCCCAAGTTCAAGCTTTCAAGAACAGGAGGCAAGTCTATATCTGTCAAGGCAGCCAGAGCATGGAATGCTCTTCCCCTGGCTCTTCGAACTGCCCCCTCCCTCTCTCAGTTCAAGAAGGGACTTAAAACCCATCTGTTTAATATTACTCTGTAATTTCTTTGTATGTTATGTTGGCTCCCCTTTTTCTCTTTTGACTCACCGCGCCAGGATACTCTTGAGTAATAGAGCGCGTAACAAAAGGCTTTATAACATAACATAACATAACATAACAAACTCCTTTTAATGATTCGATTACACGCCTTTTTCGATGTGTTTGAGCTGTATTTAATGTTCTACCATTGGTGCATGATTAACTCGACACCTGATCCTAGATTGGTGTTGAAGCATGCATTTTCTTATAGGTTGAGTTGTTTTGCCTATATATGGGAGACCACGTGGGGATTCGGTGCAATAGATTACATTGCATGTAATGCAGTTAGAAAAATGTTTTCACAGAAAATCGTTAATCATTGATCTGACAGTTCTTTTTCGCTATCTTAGTTGTGCTGCACACTGCACAGCTGTAACTTATATTTACCTACAATTGGTGCCCTTTGGAGTATTTAATGAATACTAGGTGGAGTGGGTTCAACATATGCTCGAACCAACTATTCTCTCTGAGTAGGGCCTCTTTTAAAGGCAAATAAAGGTTTTTCAAGAAAAACGGTATCCCTAGACAAGTAAGTTCCAATCTTTACATACATTTTTTTAAATCTTATTTTTATCTTAATGTGCCAAATGTAGAGACACAGATCAAATATGATTGTTCTGGTCGTTCGCTGATATCCGTAAGCCCTTCTCTGTCGTTATACCATTCTCTTGAGAGACCTTCGTAGGAGTCTGGATGGATAGCCCGGTGTTGGAAAGTGGGTTATTGGTAGGGGCAAATGTAGGTCTGCCACTGGCAATAAGGCCACTAACACATGTCAGGACTCAATATAGGTCTTAGAAAATTATTCCCATGCTCAGCCCTTGGTAACGTGGCTGCGAGCAGACAGGCTTAACTTCAAAGACAGGCATGTAAAGCATTTAAAAACACCAATTCAGTAAATAATTAAGAGACAACACATAATAAAAATCCAACACGAATTTATGAAAATAGGAAATATTTTTATCTTTAAAATGACACCAAAACGACAAAAATACAATGTAGGAAACCGGAGATATGAATTTTCAAAGATGTAATAAAATATAGCACTTAGAAGAGTATAGCACCATATTGTGATACCTGCTCACGATAGACCGGGGCAAAGTCAAAGTTGCAGGCCAGGCGTAATGGAGCCCTGAGCGGCTACAGCTCGCGGCAGGTCCCGGTCTCAATTTCTACCTTCACATTTAGAAACTTTTCTGGAGCTTTTCTCCTCGAGGCCCCTGAAAGCTCCTAGCCAGTCCGGAATTGGTGAGGGTACACCAGATTGACTTGCGACGAGGTCCCGGTCAACTTCCCTGAAGCGGACGTAGAAAATTTTGCATCCCAGGAATCCAGGCCGGCACGCGATGGAAGGCAGGTGGCTTGGCGTTCGTGGTTGCTCCCGGTCACCTTTTCTACGAGCGGACTTAGAAACTTTTCTAGAGCTTTTTCTTGCGGGGTCTCCCGATGCTCCTCACGTAGCCGAATCCGGTGAGGGTTTGCCGGCTTCAGTTTTCTTCTGGTCCCGGTCAATTTCTGGAAGTTGGAGCGATGGAAATTTTAGCGGGATGAACCTGGTTGGCTTGGCCGGCTCGCGGGTGAAGGCAGGCGGCCCGGCTGGCCAGGTTGAGTTGGTCCCTCTATGGAGCTTTTTTTTAAACTTGCTGCAAAGTTCTCCAAACTTCTTGACCTTCTTCCTGAAGTTCCTCAAGGGTGTCCCAAAGTGTCTCAAACTCACTCCAAGAGTCTTGAAGCTCTAAGATGGTCCTTGAAAACTGAGGATGTCAGTTCCCACAATCCACTGGTACAAAACCCTGATGGTTCTCCAAGGTGTAGATTTTTTTTTGTGATTTCCAGGTGAGCTCTTGTAACCTGTAGCTTTCAGGGAGTCCACTCTTTAGTTCTTTTACAGCAAGTTAATCCACAGGGCTGTAGTAGGCCTTAGAAATCTTTGCACAGCAAAACTACTCAGCTTGTCAATGTCTTGCTTTAGTACGTTTCAAGCAGCAGACCTGGAGGTCTCTGCCCCTCTCAGATACTTATTCCAAGTTCTCTGGATCAAGCAGGAGGTCACTGCTGACCAATGGAAGCAGGGTAACTCCTCCAAGATATGACCACATCCTGTAGAGTGTGGCATTACTTTGTCCCAGAGTGCATCAAATCTTCCAAATACAAATCCATCATGGCTGATTTTCCAGCAAGGAGGTAAGAGCTGGCTAAACACACCCCTAAGATGGCTAATTTACTTAGACTTTCCCCCCTGCATCTGCTCATATCCTCCTTAATCCTGCCATCTGCCTAAGGTGGGAAGTTCAGAGTTGTAAATGACACTGTTCTCTGCTCTCCTCTTTGAAGAACATAGTTTACAACTCCTCCCCCTGGCCTGGCATTCCTATGGAACAGCAAACTGACCTCCCAGCAGAGCTGGTCAACCTCAGGGGTTCTTTATCACCACAACAAGGCAGCCTGGCTAATCCACTTAACTCTGACCCATCAGGGCAGACCACTGGAAGGCTGAATTTGGACTTACAAAGAAAGTCTTATAACTTCTTGTATGTACACTTTAGGAGAAATTCAACAATATGATACTCCTAAAAACACCTGAACCGTCAGGATCGGTCGACCCCTCAGACAACCAATGTGACAAATTGGCTACTTTTTTCGACCATAAAATTCAAAACATCCTAAAACTACTTCCACCCCTCATTAATATGGATCATCCCTCGGTAGCCGCGGTGCAGACCAACACCCTTAACACGGGTCTTGACTCATTCACCCCTATAGACCCTGACACTCTGTCGCCCATTTTACAATCACTCAAAAGTGGCTCTCCATCAGATCCCGCCCCAGTTAAAATCTTAAAGTTGGTTACTCCAACCATTCTCAAACCACTGGTAAATGTAATCAATGCCTCGCTGAGCAACGGAACGGTTCCCCCCAGCTGGAAGAAGGCGAAGGTCAGGGCTCTACTAAAAAAAACAAATCTAGACCCACTCAACCTCTCCAACTTTAGGCCTATCTCCCTCCTGCCGTGTACTAGCAAGGTAACAGAAACATTCATCAACTCCCAGTTGTCCATCTATCTGGAGACTAACGAACTACTCAAATCCTCACAGACAGGCTTCCGCCTGGGTCAGGGCCTGAAACCACGATGCTGATGGTGGTCAAGGAGGCCAGGAAGATCATGGATACAGGAGGATCAGTGGCAGTGATCCTCCGGGACCTCAGTGCGGCCTTCGATACGGTCAACCATCAGATCCTGGTCCAGCGACTAAGAGATCTTGGGATTTCAGGCCTTGCCCTATCCTGGCTGAAATCGTTTCTGCAAGACCGCTCATTCCAGGTCATAGAGGGCAACTATACATCAAAAGAGACCCCTGTACATTGCGGAGTGCCACAGGGCTCCTCCTTGAGCCCTACACTCTTCAACGTTTATATATGTCCCCCCTGGAAAAGATAGTTGCCCCTTATGGGATAAAACTCCTGACATACGCAGACGATACGCAGCTGGTGGTTTCCCTCACTCAGCAGAAGAATCCCAATATCAATCTCCATTCTTGCCTGACTGACATTGTCAGCTGGATGGACAGATCCCACTTAAAGCTTAACAGCGACAAGACGGAGATCATGGTGATTGGGAATCAAGCCCACCTCCTCACGGACTCTCTCTGGCCCCCTTGCATGGGTAAACTCCCTACCCCTAAACCCGAGATTAAAAGCCTCGGTTTATGGTTGGACAAAAACCTTACCATGCAAACCCAAGCTAGAAAAACGGCAGGAGTCTGTTTTGGGCTCCTGCGCTCCATCCGGAAAATCCTACCACTTATCCCTTTCCAATCAAGGAAACTTTTGATACAGGGTCTCATCCTGGGAAGGTTGGACTACGGTAATGCACTCTACCTGGGCGCCCCACGAAAAGTCACTACCAAACTACAGGTAGTTCAAAATGCCGCCGTCAGGATTCTGACCAACACCAAGAATCGCTGCTCAGCCAAACCAGCCATACAAGCGCTGCATTGGCTACCCGTCATGGAAAGAGTGCAGTTTAAGTCGCTCTGTCTCACGCACAAAATTCTCAATGGGAAAGCTCCCCCCATACTCAGAGATCTGGTTACCCCCTATACCACCACCAGACCTCTCCGGTCCACCAATGCCCACCTTACTAAAATACCCAAGATTTACAGAGCACGCTCAGGAGGTCGACGCTTTTCATACAATGCGTCCAAGTTATGGAACTCTCTCCCCTCTGACCTTCGTGCTCAACCCAACCTTCTGACATTTCGAAAATCTCTGAAGACATGGCTGTTCCCGTGAGCTTCTCTCCCTCTTCTTATATCGGTACCTGTTCAGTGCTGGGACGCTCACGGCCAGCTATGCGCTTTAGAAATCCAGTAACATTTAACATTTAACATTGAAGTGATTAATACCATTCTTTAAAGTCTGTGAATGGCATTTCTAGCCTTTCCCTATCAAGAGTTATTAATTAATAACTGTCTACCATGTTAACCTATGTATCAGGTGATTCACAATGGGAACAATGACTTGGGCCATTTTTCCAGCACCAGGACTTACAGAAACATATTTTATAAGTACTTGTTTTATTTCTACAGGACCCCCAACCCATGTGCAACTAGAGGAGACTTTAGGGTTCTAAATCTGTAGAAATATTGCAGATCCTCCCTCCATAGTGCTCCTAGCATCAAAGTTGAATTTGAGCAGCACTTTACCACAATGTGGGGAGTCAAATGTGAAATTTCACTTTACCCAGACATATAAAAACGAATTTTATAAGGGGTACCTTCTAAATACCTGACCCCCCCACCCCTGGGATACCTAGGGGAGACCCTTGGGCTGCCTAATATGCCACAACTTTGTAGGATATGCATTTTAAGTGCCCCAAACACCAAAGTCGAGTTTGGACACAATGTACCTTTTAAAAGCAGTCCTGGCACCCAGGGCTGCTTTTAAACTGACCTCAGGCTTCAGCAGTGCACACATGCTAGTGCAAAAAGAGCTGCTGGCCTCTAACGGTCATAACCTAGGGTACTAAGGACTTCTAGGTAGTTTCAATCCCCCTGCCCTATTATATACTAGGGACCTATAGGGTATGTCATGCCAATCACTCTATCAGATTCTCCCAGTGCCAGTCCACAATCACCCGCCCACCGTACCGTTGTGTAGCCTAGTGTATGTAGGTGTTTTAACTGTATTCTAATATGTCTCTTTCAGCATAGCACTGGCCCAGGGCCTGGTTACACAGAGTCAGTTACCACCAGTACCATTCAGCAAAAAGTTGAGGGGTGCCCAGGGCACAGGATGACTTTGCAACACCCGGGCTTTCAGTTTTTCTTGCAGCTTATTGGCCTCAATAAAATAGTTATCTTTTTTAAACAATTTCGTCTTAAACAGAGAAATTGCCCAAAGGGTACGTTGTCTTTAAATGCCTGTGGATGGTGGCTATTGAATTTTACTTATGTGTATCTTGCTGTTGGCTTGGTATATAGAGAAGTGTCCAACTTGATTTCTTCTGCATAATAGAGAAATCTAGGAAATTAATGCTCAGGGCATTGTAGTCAAAAGTAACTTTCAAGTTAGGATTAAGCTCCCTTTACAAATTAGAAAAATATCATCAATATATCTCATTAATTTTCCATGCATGCATGCAAGGAGTGAGAACCTTCAAGATATGATTACAATATGTCACAGGATGTCATAAAGGAACCATTATGACACCTGTACAAAAATGTCTATTACAGGTTGGACCATAACGGAATAAAAGTATACTCACTGAACTAGCATACACAAGGCAGCATGCATGATGTTTACATAGAAAAATAGCGTAATACGCTTAACGAACTGGAGAGGTATACCGTATCACCCTGATAAAACACCCAGACCTATCTAGGCCGTAGAGTAGGGCTGAAACATGTTGGTAAGACATAGGGTCATAGGACCATCAAATTGTAATAACCCTAATAAAATATATTGTTATTTTAACATCCACGACTACTCCACTAAGAAAGGGATACGTTGGAGCAGTTGAGGGAATTTTAATCTCTAGCTAAGCTCCCTTGTCTTTTTCTCAAAAGAGCTTTGAAAGACAGTTGAACCCACCCTGATTTTTAGGAGTCAGGGTGAACCCGATGATGAAGCATGACACTACTAGACAATCTGAGGGTTATTTCAAGAAAAGTAAGTCTTTCCTTCCTGCATTAATAAGTGCGGTGTCATTGTGACGACTAGACCCCCCATCCCCTAAACAGATCACACCTTACATTCAAGGTGGGATACCTATAGGTTGGATGTTTAATTAAATAGGGAGAACTATTACCCCCCAAGTTCCTTCAAAGTGTGAAAGGATCACTCTACCCTCCAGATCTGAGAGGGAATCCAAACCTCAGATCTAAATTTATAAAAAAAAAAAAACTGTTGGTGGTCCCCTGGCCAGATTATGACACCAATACAATGGGGAAAATATGTAAATGAGCTGGTAAAGGGCATTATGGGGTGCTCCGTGCCAGAAAAAGTGAATAATAAATGAGCAACTCCTATTGATTATTTACATTTTTAAAATTAAAAAATATATTTTTTGGGGGTTTCCCTGTCCCACCAGAGACTTCCACAGTTTATGTATAGTTGGGGTTGTGTGGTGGGTCTCTATGGCCCCGCAGCCCCTGCTAGCTCCACAGCCAGTACTCCTATGTGCCGGCGGTAGCCAGCCATTTATTATTTCTGCTTGGGTGCCTATTCCCCTCCGAGGCATCCACAACTTTCTTAAATGTTGGGGCTCACAGCAAGTGCCATCCTGGTTCACCATCTAGCATCTATCCTGGGTGCCAGTGGGAGTCAGCAACAACAAAAAGCGCACTCACCCCGCGGGAACAGTTTCAACTTCTGCTCTCACAGGGAAGTAAAGTAAATGTTTGTTCCTGGCTAAACTGAGCATTTTTGCTGCAGCCCGAGGAGAGAGCTATAATTACTCTGGGCCCTGGGAATATGGTCCCTGGGGCCAATAATTGGCTTGGGAAGGGTGGCACTCATAGACCCTAATAAATAAAATATTTTCCTGCTCCAATGATAGGGGTCTCAGGGGCCCTACTGACTCGGGGATGGAAGTCCCAGGCATGACCCCTCCCAATATATATTTGTTTTAAAGCACTGACCAAACAGCCCATGGTCTGTCATGGGAGTAATATTTAAAAGAATGTTGGAGGCCCACATTTAAAAAAAAAATTTGTTGGCTGGTCCTGTGGGACTCCGACCTCAGGACACATTTTTTTGAAAATTATTTTTTAAGCCATAAGGGGTCCGGTTATCTGTACTCTGCCTGACTAGCTCCTAAGTGTTATTTCCAGTTTTTAAAGGACTTTGGGGACTCATTACACTATCTTAAAAAGGCTGCCAAACATCAGTGTTGATGTTGTGGCAGCCAATCCAGTGTTAACTATCTATCTATTGCTCCCACGGGTGGGTCGCAGCAACAAATATATATATAAATGCGTTAACCTTAATTTTTTTTAAATGGCTGAACAGAGTTATGCCTAATCAGAAAAAACATGCTTTCTCAGTAAAGTTCTAGCTTTCTTCCAAATTTGGTTAATTCTGTTCAGCCATTTTAGCTGTAGCCTTGTCGAAAATTTCCCATGGAAATTTCATAGAGAAAAGCTTGCTGGGACCCCCCTTTTGTCTCGACGCCTGCTTGACAAATCATCCCAAAACATTCAAGGTAGGATCTGAGGTGAATAAAGTTTTATTTTGGAAAGTTTTGTGGATATTCGTCAAAGTTAAAAACACAAAAAAAACACTCTTCCTAGGGAAAGTCTGATCTAACTATAACTACACAGTGGGGAATTTGCAATATACAAGAATATGTACATATATGGATAGCCATATATAAGTATGGGATGTTGCATCAATTGACAGAACTGCCAATATTATTAAAGAAAAGCTCTCCTAACGGAAAGACATGCACTCAGGCTGCTCTTGCTGAGAGATGTATTGCGAAAACAGCTCACAATGCATTTTGACCATAAAACGGTCTTCTTTACATAAAGACAATGTGTTCAAAGTATGTTTATTTACAATACGAAACATAGAAGAAGCCCTTATACACGGAGAGACCCACATAGAAAAAGTGTTGCCATCTTGGAATGGCCCATCATGTGAAACTAATTATCCAGCCATAGACTTTGTAATTGTAATTGAGTTTTATAGAGCGCTAATCACCAACAGGTCTCTGAGCGCTGCGGGGAGGGTTAACCAGAGGTCGTGTGCAGATATAAAGCCCCACAGTATGGTGAATTTAGACAGTATTCAGTGCCCTCCTAAACAGGAGCATTTTAAGTTGTTTCCTGAAAAGGAGAAGGGCTGGTTCTTTTTGACCAGGTGGTCGGGCAGCTGGTTCCAGAGTTGTGGAAGTAGTACCGAAAATGCTCTACCCCCTTTAAATGCAGTCTTGCATCTAGGGATGGCCAGGAGGCAGGCCTCAGAAGATCGCATTGTGCGTCCCGGGACATAGTTCTTCAGGCGTTCCTTAATGTAGGCCGGCGCTTTGCCATAGATTTCTTTATGGGCAATGCACAAGCCTTTAAACTTAACTCTCTCCTTGATGGAGAGCCAGTGGAGTTTATGCAGCAGCGGGGAGGCCTGGGCCCATCTAGGTAACCTGAAGATAAGCCTAGCTGCATCATTAAGCAAGTATATTAATGAGTTTTAGGGGGAGGCCTAGAAACAATACATTTCCGTAGTCAAACCTGGAGACAATTGTGGCAGACACAATCATTTGCAGTGATGCGGTTGAGAGGAGCGGGACAAGTTTCCGTATCTGTCTTAGAAGCCCTATACATGTGCCTACCACAGTAGTGACTTGATTAGCCATGTAGAGCTCTTAGTCCAGTTTGACGCCTAAGCTTTTTAGGGTAGTGGCTGGGGTAAATGTAACACCCAGCTCCTGAGGCCAAAAATGCTCACTCCACGGATTGCCTTTTGTGGGGATGACAAGGACTTCGGTTTTATCAGGGTTAATTTTTATTGTATTTGTAGTCATCTAGTTTACAGTGAATCTGAGAATATTTTGTGCCTTTTCCTGGGCATTGATGGAGTTGTCAGTCCGGAAAATGAGCTGAGTGTCATCCGCATTATTGAAGACATGACAGCCCATGTGGGCAAGGGCTTCCACCAGGGGCTGTAGGTATATATTGAAGAGGAGCGGGGAAAGTGCAGAGCCCTGGGCAATGCCACAGGTGAGGGCGCCCTTGTCTGATACTCGTTCCCCCAACTGAATCCTCGGAGACCGCCCTGTTAGAAAGCATTCAAACCACTGGTATGCCGACCCCTAGTTACCTAAGGCTGTTAGATGATCCAATAGCTGGCTACAGTTGACCGTATTGAACGCCGCTGAAAGATCTAGTAAAATCAGGGAGCTTGGTTGTTTTTTGTCCGCCATGGTTCTGAGATCTTTTAACACAGAGAGCATCACCTATTCAGTGCTATGATGCGCTCTAAAGCCGGCTTGTTGTGTTTGGAGTAGTTGGTGCTCCTCCAAAAAAAGTGAGAGAGTTTTAAGAACATGTTGCTCTAACACTTTTGCTAAGAAGGGGATCTGGGAAATAGGCCTACAGTTCTTAAGGTTGGCCACATCAGCTCCCGGTTTCTCTAGGAGGGAGGTTACTCTGGCTTCCTTCAGGTTAGGGGGTAGGTGGCCGGTCAAAAGGGAATTGCTCAGAAGAGAGAGAAACTGATTATCAGGCTGGGGATGGCCATTCGAAAGATCCTCGACGGCAAGGGTCAGCCGGGGAACCTGGTTTAGTGCAGTTCATTACTTGAGTGATGTGGGATCCAATAGAGGGAAAACAGTGAGTTGGCTGTCAGAGAGTTGGTGTTGAGCTATACCGTTCAGGTTGGTAGGAGTGTTGTCGATCTCGAGGATGATATCTCTAACTTTTTGCAGGAAGTAGGTCTGAAAGGTATTGCAGTCTATTGAGGCATCTGTAGTTTTCACTTTGGATTTTTGACTAAGCTCTTTCAATATTTTGAAGATCTCTTAGTGTTTATTGGGAGCTGTGGAGATTCTTGCCTCATTGTGTTCGGCCTTCCTTTCAGTGATGAATTTTTTATATAGTTTAAGTTGGGATTTATATGTTGCCAGCTTTTCTGGTTCATAGACTTAGAATATCAAGGTTGTCCATTATCACATCATACTGGTTATTTGTTAGATAGTTCATAAGTGTCTGTACAATTAAATGAAAATTATGCAATTAAAAATTAAAATAAATGAGGTTCGTTTATTATTTGTCATAGTTCTATCTCTATCTTGGATTGGGTTGTAGCCAAATACTTCTAATTCTTCAAATGTGCAATTCCCACAGTCAAATATTAAATATAACAATTCTTATATTGTATCATACCCCACATGTTTGATGGAGAAAATACCACTCATATACTATTTTTCCTCTGATAGCATTAGCATTTTGTTTTGAATATTATGCTGGGAAATGCACAGCATTTTGTTGACTCTATATTTGACAACAACACATATAAGTTGTATAAAGCTCAAGTGGACATACCTAGTTTATATACCTATAAGAGTTTGTGAATAGCCATGTTCTTACTCTTTTGTGGGTGAGAGTTTGTATTATTTCGCCCCTCCCTAAACTCTATTTTACCCTCTCCCTATACCCCTCCTTTGCCGTCCATAAGCCCCTCCCATTTAGTAGTTGATATTCCCCATTTTCCCATCACGGGCCCAATCCCTCCCGCATTTACTACTAAGCAGTAAACTTATAGATGCCAAGATTTCCCCAATAAAAGATACCGGAGAGTTGTAGGTCGAGATTTCCACCCATTGGTTTGGGAATTACATTCGGTATTACGTAAGTAAAATGCAGTTTCTGAATTGGGCCCATGGACATTAATGCATGGACACGATGACTAGTGTTGGAATGGGTGAAAACAATGTCAATGAATACCATGGTATGTGCAGGCCCGACAAAAGCAATACCAATAAATGCAACGGCATTGCATGCCTTAACCTATGCCCGAATAACAATATCAATATCCATAAATGCAATGTGACTGTATGCCATAATCTATGCCCAAACAACAATGGCAATATCGGCAGTAACAAAATCAATGTATGCCATAATCCAAGCATAACAATGTTGTAACCAGTAGAAATGATGTTGATGTATGCCATGATCTAGGCATGCATACCTATGTCAATATCAGTAAAGAAAATGTCAATATACGCAGTGATAACTATATGTGCAATGTTGAAAATGTCGATACAAATTATATCAATGACTGCTATAATATTTTCAGAAATTCTAATGAACTCATATCATTCACCCAAGGTGACCTCTCCATCAACCATGAGTCACAGATATGTGGTCAGACAGGTCCTGCGACCCCACCCACGCTGTCGAGTGACAGGTCACAGGAGGGGTCCCACTTACCTCAAAGATAAACGCACACACAGGAAAAACCCTGATCGATACGACAGATATATGGTTGCACCACAAACAGGTCTGAGGAAATTGGCCCCAATAAAACACGTTTGGCCAAAGGCACAAAGATAGATGCCACATGTAGATAGGAACACTCAGCCAATTAGTACACAACATGCACACCACACTTAGTGATCATTCTCTTCCCACACCAGACATGTGGACACATACACGCTGGCCCACACTAGCTCTCCCCGAGGTTGAAAGCGATCTGTGTGCTTATCAAATGCCCAAATTTGGTAATTTATGACTGAGATACTTTTTCAAGAATGCCGAAATAGTTTTATTGTACCTCTCAAGATGGATTTAATGTCAGCTGAAACTTTATACAACAAGAGACTTTCCTCGGAATCATTCTGTCGAGACTCTCCCGACCACTACATTTAATTAAACCAACATGTTCGTGTTTTGTCAAACACCTCTTGTCTTTTCATGTCTTTAAGGTAAATTTGTATCTGAGCAACATATTGGTGACCCAGATAGGAGAGATTGGTTTATTGAGCCTGACTGTTGCAGAAGGAGAAGGACCCCTGCCCGAACAGATTCACATCTGCGCAAACAAGACCGGTGAGCGATGCCATAATTGATTAGAAGTTCTATTGAATCCATGGGGTGGAGATCTGTCTGAAGGCAGCCGTCACAAGGGTAAGTGACTACATCTGATCCTTAGCCCTAGCATGTGGCAGATGGCAAACTAGGACAAGCACGCAGATCATATTTTTCCTAGTCAGCACGCTAGAGAAAGGTGCGGGAAGCTACAGTTTTTTAGCTTGAACAGTTTGGCATAGCACAACAGTTCACCTCTAATCCTTGCTGTGTTATACAGGGTTTCTCTTTTTAAAATGGACTGTTGGTGTGAGACAACAGTACACCCTTAACCCTTGGTGTGTTATATAGGGTCAACACCTGATCTTATTTTTAAGTCCAATCGGTTTTCTTTAGGAACGTCAGGTTTCTTAACACTGGGATGATCTAAAAGAAGTGAGAAGGTTGATATTTTGAGCTTGGAGTGCTCAGCGTCAGGTAGTCGATACGCACTAGACTTGGGTATGATATAGAGTACAATTCGGAACGTTGGGGGAAACATTTGGACTTTGGTGAATAAAGTGTAGCTTGTGTTAGGCCACAGAGGGCCGATAGTTCTTAGATTATTCCTTTTTCTCCGCCCTAAGCATTGCTATCTTCATCCACCGAGCCGATAGTGACAGACTATCTGACTCATGTAGCTCTGCGTATTTCAGGGAGCATCCCCTCTCCACGGGCTGTAGCGGCAAGGAGGGGGGAAGGTTTTTTGGGCAAAGAATTACTTTTTTCTGTCAACCCTTTTTTCTCTAAGTTTCTTTTAGATTTTCCATTTTATGCATTTATTGATGTTATGGTGCTGTTAAATTTTATAATATACTGCATGTTTAAATTTTATGTCATGTTACTTAGGCTATGCTTTATGAAATAATCATTTATTCCAGATCAGAATTTTACATTTGCTAGTCCACTGCTACAAATCAACTCGTACTACCCTGAACTAACAGCAATTTCTCCACCTGCACCTTTTCTACCCAATCCAGCTTCTCCAGAAATAGATTGGGAAAAATGGAAAGAAGGATTTGAAGCGTATCTCGAAGCTCTTGATGGAGAGTCTTTTACTTGTAAAAAGAAATATCATGTTCTCAGACATTGCTTAGGTACAGAAGGCCACAACAAATTAACACATATTCCTAAAGATATTGTCATCATTGGCGATTGTGAAGGTGACAATGTAGTAGACGAATATGCTACTGCCATCAAGGTATTAAAAAATCATTTCAAAGCTTGTAACATTGGACAGACACAAATTTTATAAGAGAATTCAATTACAATGTGAATCAGCTTCAACTTACGTAGGCTCTTTGCCCATTCGTGCTTCTTCCTGCAAATACAAAGCCTCTGAAGAGGAAATGATTACAGACCAATTAGTTGAAAAGACCAACAACAAAAAGGTTCAAGAGGCACTTCTATCTAAGCCTGACCTGACTTTACAGAAAGCGTTAGATATTTTTACAATGATTGAAAGCACTTGTTCGTACATGGAGCAAATGTCTTTAACTGACACCAATAGTCAAAATGTGTGTGCAATCAAATCTAAATATAAGAGATCTAATGACTTAAAGGCAAAAATAGAAAGAAAAAAATACTAACACCGCATCAGGGAAAGTACTGGTGTGTTACAGATGCGGCAGTACCAATCATCTTGCCAATGCTTTGTCGTGCCCTGCCATTGACAAAATATGTGTCAAGTGCTCCAAGAAAGGTAATTTTGCTGCCATTTGCGAGTCTAAAAGATATGGACCATTCAAGAAAGTACACAATGTTGAGTCTTTAACGGAGGAAAACTTTTCATCCAGCAAAAAAGAGGAAATCCTCACTATTGTGGACATGGATTGTTTCAATGGTATTTGGGGTGTCAATCCTCAAGGACTGAATAGACCTCTGTGTACAAGTATTGTGAATGGTGCTAATGTACAAATGTTGCCTATTTCTAGGTCTCCTTTCACCTTGATAGGTGAATTGCTCTGGAGACAATCCTTTCAAAAGCAAACTTTGAATCAGTCTTGTGTACATCCCATTGGTTATGGTGGAAAAATCATTGATGTTGTTGGTGAATTTAATGCTGATTTCAAATTCAGGGAGCGTAAATCCAAGGGCATCAGATACGTAGCAAGGGGTGAGGCATGTCTTCTCGGGTGGGGAGACCAAGGTAATCTTGGCATCATCCTTGATCCCAATAGCATTCAACAAGTGATGTTGAAGAAAGATTTCTTCCAGGTACAAGCTGTCCAACCAAGCTCTTGGGAATTGTTATAACCAGAAGTGTTTAAAAAGAGTTGGGTTCTTTCAAGGGTTTCAAGCACATGATTAAATTAACAAATGGTGCTCAACCTGTGATCACAAGGTCAGGAGGGTGCCACTAGCTTTGCAATCTGATTTAAAGAAAGAATTAGATAGATTGTGTTCAAGTGATGTAATCAAACGTATTTAATCTTCTGATTGGGTGTCTCCTGTGGTTCTGGCCAAAAAGGCTAATGGCAATCTGCGCATGTGTGTAGATTTAAATGATTTGAACATGAACATATGGATTGATCAGTATCTTCATCGCAATATTACGCAGATGACAACCACTCTCAAAGGTGCCAGGTTCTTCAGTTTGTTAGATATGTCAGCTGGTGTAATCAAATTGAATTACACACTGAATCAAGGCATCTAACTGCTTTCATCATTCCTGAGGTCCTTTTACAATTTTAAGTGCATGCCCTTTGGTCTGGCCTCTGTGTGTGCCGTCTTTCAGAGAGTGGTTGAAAGTATGTGTTAGACTTGGCACCATTGGCTTGGGTCTCCCTTTCATTTTTGTTGCTGTTGCCTCATGTGTTTTGCTGGTGTTAGCTGCTCAGAGCACTGTGCCACTGCCAACCAGTGGCACAGTGCAAGTGCTCCCTAGGTAAAGTGTATATGTTGATTGGTTTCCATGATTGGCTTATTTGGTTTACTGTCAGACCCGAGTAAAGTGCACCAGGAGTGCCCAGGGCTTGTAAATCCAAATGCTGCTAGTGGGCCTGCAGCACTGGTTGTGCCACCCACAGAAGCAGCCCTGTAAAATGTGTCTAAGGTCTGCCATTGCAGAACCTGCATGCAGTCTGGTACTGTCCGGCTGACCGGGAAAGTGCCTCCACTTGTCAGTCCAGTCCCTAAACCTTCCCTTAACTTCATATAGTCACCCCTCTGATAGGTCCAAGGGCAGGGTGCACTGTAAGCATAAGGTAGGACACACCCTGATGTATGTGGCATGTCCTAATAGTGAATTACAGCCATTTTCCATTTTCCATTTTTCACTATTGTAAGGCTACCTGTTCTCATAGGCCAGAATGGGCTGTTAGAATTGCTACATTCTACATTCCGAACAGACTCAGGGAACATGGTAGAAATTCGAGTTTAGTATGCCTGAACTCAGAATAATAAAATACATCTTTTAGTGAAGTTTATTTTAATGTTCTGTGTTTGCAAATACCACTTTTAGAAAGTTGGTATTTGCTTGCCTAACCTTTTCAGCCCGCCTCTGCTAGGATGTGTATCTGCTGTCGGTTTCTGTGTGTGACAGGGCTGGGGAATTACAGGAGACAGGTTGGACAGCCAGGTGGTGAATAGAAAGATTACACCAGGATAGATGGGAGGAGTGCCCCTTGACTCTGAATAGGGCTGTGCTCTGCCACCACAATGCTGGCTCCACCTCCTGTGGAGTGTGTGATGTCTCTGCCCGGCACACTTTCAGAAGCCTGCATCATGTCAACGAAGTGCTCAAGAACTGGACCGAACAAGGCAAAGACCCCCTGGCCTGAAAGAACAAAAGAAATGCAGTATAATTATAGGAGCCCTGCTCCTAAGAAATCAGATCCTGCTTGAACCACGAAGAACCTCTGCCCGACGAGAAGGATATGGAAGAAGCTGTAAAGAGGAGTACTGTCCCTGACCTGGGGGGTTGGCCTGCAGTGGGTGCCTTGCTGTGAAAGGAGAGAAAAAGGACTGAAAGAGACTTGCAATTTGTGCTTCAAATAATCTCCAAGGGCTTGTGGGTGAGCTTGCCCCCTGAACGGAGTCCCAGGATTATTGGACTCCTCCTGCCTTCACTGACAGATCTGCTGAACTTTGCCCTTCCTTATCGCTGGAGCCGCGATCCCAGTGCGCCTAGTCCCCCTTCTTTGCCGTGACGCTTGTGCCTGGCCGCCCTGCCTCGTGTGAGCTGCTCCGCGATGAGCCGAACCTTGCACCGTCCCGCCAAGGCCGCCTGCACTCCGCCTCACTCTTCCCCTCTGTTCGAGCCGCACTGCTCGTCTCGCCGGCCCCCACCGCTGGAACCCTGACCAGAGTGCCTCACAAAGCCAAGTACGGCCTGTACGCACGTAGCGTACCAGCCGCCTCGCATCGCGCTCTTGGTCACCGAGGCGGTGCCGCACTGAGAGAGCCTGGCCCGTTCGCCTCGTACTGGCTGCCTCGTGCCACGCTGCCCGCATTTACTCAACAGCTCCGAACTGAAGGTTCGGCTCGAACGCCGTGAACGCCGTAACGAGCAACATCGCCCGCCCCACTCTTCGAGGCGCCCCTGTTCAACGCCTCTCACGGAGACGCCTACCACAGACAGGGCCCGCCTCGCAGAGGAGCCGCCAGCATCTTTTTGTTGTCTACAAGTTCCGGACGCCTCATTCAAGCCGGACTCATCATCCCAAAAAATACTGTCACTCCACTCGTACCCCTGTGTGTACGCCACGGACCAAGGAACGCAACGCAACACTTGCATAGTATCTTTTGACAGTTTTGTTACACTGTGAGAGTAGGACAATAGTGCGCAACTCGCACCGGAACCAAGAAGTATGTTTTTTTAACAGAATTCTTATGTTTGCTGAATAGTATTGTGGCCTCATTTTACAACCGTTAATTGGGTCTTGTGCTAAACCTTATATAAAGAAAACCTATTTTTGATATAAAACTAGACTGGTGTCCATTTGTGGTGTATCATTGAATTACTGTATGTGGTCATAGATGCTTAACCCATAAGGCTCTGAAGTTTAGCCTTGTCTGCTCGCACCACACTGCCTAGAAGGTGAGCAGGGGTTATTTTTAAGAGTGAGTCCCTTGCCCTGACTAGAGGAGAGGGTCCCTGCTTGTCACAAGTACTTACCTGTGCGAACCATAGACCCCCAAATCTAACATTGGAGGCAGCAGTGAGGATTTTGAATTTGCATTTGTGATTAATATACATTAATTGGTGGACGCCACGTAGTGAGTTCAGACCAATAACGCAGCCACATACTCGTTGATTTTTGTTTTTGCTGAGAGATCTCCATTTGTAAAGAAGTCATGCCTGGCCCAAACTCTGTAGAAAAGGCAGCATCTGTAGTCTCTGACATTGAAGGAATAGAATGGGAAGAGAAGAGACTAGAGAGCTACTCCTTAGCCCAGCTGAAGGGCTTCTGCAGAAAGTTTAGAGTTTCACAGTCTGGATGTAAAAACACGGCTCACTTCCAAAAGGCGCTGAGGGCCTGGATTGAGTCAAGGGCGTATGAGAATAGAGTGGAAATTGAACCAGCAGAAAGCATCCATGATTTTGGCAGAGTCCTGTCGCCAGAGGAGTTGGCAGACAGGATGGAAACCCGAGCACATGAAATGGAGATGGCAAAACTTAATGGACAGCTGGCAGGCTGGCTATGGAAGAGAGAAGAAGCCAAATGAAGCATGAGATGAAATTGTGGGAGTTGCAGCTGAAAGCTAAAAGTATGGAACATACTCCCTCTGGTGGCAGCGCATCGCCAATGCAGGTAGAATCAAGGGTGTACATACCTAAAGAAGTAGTAAAAAAATAGTTTTTTAAGAATGATGACATGGGCAGTGGGTTAAGGCTATGAGGTAGCCATGTCTTCCCACTGGGTCCCTGAGAGAGATTGGGGAGCGGGGTTGTGGGGGCGGTTCCTTAGCGAGAGGCGGACACACTGCTAGATTTACCTTCTGAAGTTCATAACTCTTACCCCCACATGAAGGATGCTTTGATGACCAGGTATGGGTTAACTCCTAAATTGTTCAGACAGAGGTTCAGGGGTTGTGCAAAGATTCCTAATAGTACATATGTGGAATATGTAACTTTTTTCTGCAGAGCACTGGATGGTTGGGTGAAGGGTAGCAAAGTGAATGATTTTCAAGTTTTTTTTGATTTAATTGCATGGGAGCACTTGTCTAGTAATTGTTTTCCTGAGCTACGCCAGCACCTGATTGATTGCAAGCTGACTAACCCTAGGAAGCTTGCTGAGGAGGCGGACCGCTGGGTCAGCACCAGGGTCCACAAAGGTCAAGTGGGAGACTCCGCTAAGGGTTGGCAGGGTCCCCAGCAGAAGAGTGTGGGGGTCAAGGGCAAACAGAGGGAGTTTCAGAAGAGGCTCCAAAGTAATCCCCAAGGGAACCCAGGGAAAGGTTTTCAGCCTCCCCCAACGCAGAAACCGTCCGGGGCCCTGACAGGTACCCCTGTTCAAAGAGGGCCCCCAAAGTGTTACAAGTGTGGTGAGCTGGGTCATTTTGCCGATGATCCAAAGTTTCACCAGTTTGGTAAACCAGCACACACTGGTGCTCTCCCCCGGCAAATGACTAGTGTAGCTTTTGGGGAAGAGGTAGAAGCCCAAAGTGGGTGGGGTACAGTAGAACTGTCCCTTGTCTCTTTAGGAGACTGTAAGGTGGTCCCTGAAAACCAACTGCCCAATAACACTAAGAATTATAGACATTGGATGACCATCAATGGTAAGAAGGTGGGGGCTCTTAGAGATACGGGAGCCAGTGCGACAGCTGTCAAGCATCACCTGGTATCTCAAGAGCAAGTGGTCCCACAAGCATTCTGCCTAGTTGTGAATGCCGACAACACTGAGAGTCAGTGTCCAATGGCTCAGGTTCCCTTTGAGTGGGGGGGATCTCTGGTACTCTTCAAGTAGCTGTGAGAACTGCCATGCCTGTAGACTGTTTGTTGGGGAATGACCTGGAAAGTTCACCTTGGGAGAAGGTGGAGAAGAGTACTCACCTGAGGATGGTTGGGCTGCCTGACTGGGCGTGCGTGACCACGCGGTCAATGGCAGCCAGTAGGGGTGCTCAAGAGGTCCTGGAGCCTGAGGGAGAGGCCCAGGAACCGGCCTTAGAGAGAAGGCACAGGAGGCGTGGGAAACCGGCCCCTGAAGTTCCCACGGCCCAGGAGGAAGCAGACCTTGAGGGGGATGCCCTGGAGCCTACAGGGGAACAGATAGCTGACCTGGGGGACCTGTCTGAGCTGACCCATTGGCAGCAAGAAGGAGGCCCCTCCAGAGAGGAATTCTACGGGGCGCAGAAAGAGTGCCCTTCTCTCAAAGGTCTGCAGCAGCAGGCTGCAGACCAGGCTGACGGGGATCAGTCCGGAATACATTTTATTTATTGGGAGAATGACCTCCCATATTCAGAGCCTAAGGTTGCTGAGCCTGGGTCAGCCCGTGTGCTGGTGGTACCTCAGAGATTCCCAGAGGCTTCCTACTGGGGCTGGCTCACGATGTGCCATTGGCAGGGCATTTGGGGCAGGACAAGATCTATGAAAGGCTTGTCACCCACTTTTATTGGCCTCAAATGCACAGGAACTCAGATGCTCACTGTAGGACCTGGCAGATTTGCCAGGCAAGTGGAAAGAGTGGGAGGAAGCAGAAGGTTCCCCTCCAGCCATTCCCTGTAGTCAGTACCCCATTCCAGCGAGGAGGAATTGATATTGTGGGGCCACTGGACCCCAGGACAGCCACGGGCAACAGGTTCATCCTGGTCCTGGTAGACCATGCCACCCGGTACCCGGAAGCCATCCCTCTGAGGACAGTGACGGCCCTCGTGGTGGGACGTGCACTGATGGGACTTTTCTCCAGAGTGGGATTCCCTCTAGAGGTGGTGTCTGACCGGGGTACCAAATTTCATATCCAAGTATATGAAATCCCTTTGGCAAGAGTGTGGTGTTACCTACAAGTTCACCACGCCTCACCACCCACAAGGAAATGGGTTGTTTGAGAGATTCAACCAAACTCTGAAGAGCATGATTATGGGTCTTGAGGAACCCATGAGGCGTAAGTGGGACGTCCTCTTACCGTGCCATCTCTTTGCTTACTGTGAGGTGCCACAGAAGTCTTTAGGGTTCAGCCCCTTTGAGCACCAGTATGGCCACCCAGTGAGAGGACCTCTAAGTCTGGTCAAGGAAGGCTGGGAGCAATCTCCCAGGAATCCTCCCCAGAATGTATACAGTTAGAGGCTGGCCTTCAGAAACCAGACTAGGCATTTCAGAGCACTTGCTGAGGCAAATCTGGAGGCCAGCCAGGAGGAAATGAAGCGGTGGTATGACCAGAATGCCACTCTGGTCGAGCTTCAACCTGGACAGAAGGTGTGGGTCTTGGACCCCGTGGAGCCTTGTGCGCTCCAGGATAAGTGGACAGGCCCCTTTGAGGTTATGGAGCGCAAGAGTCCTGTTACCTATTTGGTGGATTTGCAGTCTCCCAGGAACCCCTTGAGGGTCCTGCATGTCAACCGGCTTAAGCCCCACTTGGAGAGGTCCGAAGTCGGCATGCTCTTGGCAACAAATGATGGAATGGAGGAGGAGACTGAGCCTCTTCCTGACCTCCTGGTAGCCAGAGAGCAAGATGGGTCAGTGGATGGAGTTAACCTCTCTCCCGCCCTGGCCCCTGACCAACAGAATGACTGCCGCCAGTTGCTGGAGCAGTTCTCTGACCTGTTCTCCCTGGTTCCTAGTATCACTGATTGGTGCATCCATGATGTGGATACAGGAGACAGTTTACCTATGAAGCACAAGGCTTACGGGGTGACTGACAGGGTCAGGGCTTGCATCAAAGAGGAGGTCTCAAAGATGCTTGCTCTTGGGGTGATTGAGTCCTCCAGCAGTCCTTGGGCCAGCCCAGTGTCTTTGTCCCGAAGGCTGCGGTGCCGGGTGCCACACCCGAACTCCGGTTCTGTGTGGACTACAGAGGACTCAATTCAGTCACCAAGACTGACGTGCACCCCATCCCCAGAGCTGATGAGCTCATTGATCGGTTAGGGGCTGCACGGTACCTCAGCACGTTTGACTTGACGTCTGGGTACTGGCAGATCACCTTGACTGATGGGGCCAAAGAGATGTCAGCATTCTCCACACCAGATGGGCATTTCCAGTTCCGGGGTATGCCATTTGGGATGAAGAATGCCCCTGCTGAGGGGAGGAGCTTCGCGCGCAACCAAGATGGTCGCGTGAGCACAGGGCTCCCGGACCCTCGCCACCTCCACCGACTATCCTGACTTCTATCCTGATTTGGACGACGGGTTGTTACTGGCACAGCCCCGCTGATCAATTATCCATTTACAGACTTTGATTTGGACTTTGGGAGCCGAAGATTTGGATCTCTGACTCTTTCAGGCCTGCTCCATGGCACTGCCCCGGGCTCTGTTTCCCTGCCAGCCGGACGGAAATTGAACAACAACGGACCACCCGAGTCACCTCGGCTCGGTCGTCTACTTTCGGTTTCGTTTCTCACCCAGGGGCCTCATTGACTCTGCCCGAGTGGCCTGTTCCGACTGCCTCCCACTTTATTACTTCTCGGAACGGTGCCTCTGGTTCAATTGGCTCACTGCCTGGTGAGGGGCCCGTATTTCCTCCTTCTCATTGCTGCGGGCGACTTGGTTGTAGCCATTTTTACCCGGTATCAGGCTTCCCTCCGGGGCTCCAGATCTAAAATGGCCACCGAGCATGAGGGTGAAACACGCAAGACCAAGCCGGGTGTCCGGGGGAATTCCGTGCAATCGAATATCATGGATAGATACACCCTCACTAAGGGCTCTCCTGGAGGACCGACTAAATCCCCGACTATTGCTGCAGACGACTCCTCGATTGGTGAGGACCTGTCGCTACGAGACGTCACGGGCGCCATTTCTGCGATGAAGGCCACAGTGGGACAACAATATGAGGCCCTGTCCCACAAACTGGACAATGTCGCTATTGATGTTAACTTGATCAGGGCTGACCTTGCAAAGACCAATGAAAGGGTCAAGTCCCTTGATCTTAAGACATCTAGCCTCACGACCGACGTCTCCGATCTACAGGCTGAGGTCGGTAACCTACGGACTGCCCAGGCCTACTTTTCTCGACACCTGGAGGATTTCGAGAGCAGGGCCCGGCGGAACAACGTCCGCCTGATTGGTGTCCCGGAAACGTTGGGGGCCTCTCCGGTGGACTTACTGGTGGAAGACGTTGTATTGAACCATCTAGCACCCAAGGGCCTTAGTAAGTTCTTTGCTGTGGAACGTGCGCATAGGATCCCTGGAGGCGCGCCTAAGTCGGGTGCCGCTCCGCGTCCCATCATCGCTCGGATTTTTAATTTTCGGGACAGGGACGCGATCCTGCAAGCGTCAAGCCAGTTGGGTCCGACTGCTTTCGAGAATACTACAGTCAGTTTCTACCCGGACTTTACCCAGCAGGTCCAGAAACAGCGACTTGGTTTCCAAGGAGTGAAGAAGAGGCTGAGGGACAGAGATATGAAATATGCTATGCTTTTCCCGGCCCGTCTACGTGTGGTGTATAAAGAGCGGACATTTTTCTTCGACCATCCTGAGGCCGCAAGTGACTGGCTGGACTCCCTGCCTACGGGGCAGGAACATTCTGAGAACTTTGGACATTCCGGTGGTGCAGAAGGCGGCCCCGTGGAACAAGAATAGAGATCGAGATCGGCCCCCTTTCCATGGACTTGACTTTCAGCTGTGGTTTGATGCCACGGTATTATTGCTTGCAAACGTTTCTTCCTTTTGGGGTGGGGGGGGTGGGTGACCCTTCCTCCTCTGGGGTTCTTTTCGTAGATTAGTTGGGTACTTGGGCGACAGGCACACTGCAAGTTGGGGTGGCTTTTTAGTCTCACGCAGGGGTGCGGGGAGGGGGGTGAGATGTATGGGTTTTTTTTGGGGGAAGGGGGGTTGAAGTTTAGGTTTCATGTTTATTCACAAGGCACAGTAATGTCGAGCTTTTCTTGTACAGCGTTGCGCTGGGTGTGGGATGTGGGCGGGGCTGCACACTGGGATGGGGGGTAGGGGACTTCGATTGTTGTGTTGGAACGTCAACGGGTTGGGGGATAGGCTTAAACGGGGAGTGGTGTTGCAACTGTTGAGACGTCTATCCCCTGATGTTGTTCTGCTCCAGGAGACGCACTTGCTTGGTAATACGTGCCATGCGCTGAATAGGCGTGGCTATCTTCTCCTGGCGCACTCGGGTTTTACTTCTGGATCCAGGGGGGCGGGCATTCTGGTCCGGAACTCCCTCCCTCTTGCTGTTGATGAGACCATCGTTGACGATAGGGGACGATATGCCGCCATTGTTGGGCATTGGAAGGGGAAGGTGATAACCCCGCTCTCTGTCTACATACCACCTGGCCTCCAGACTACTACCTATGCTGACCTGGGAAGGGTTATCCTGGGAGTCCCAGGGGGTTTGTTGGTGGTGGGCGGGGACTTTAATTCTATAGTTTCTGGGATGTGTGATCGCTATCCTCCCCGGGAACTTACGAAGGCTCAATCATGGTTAAGCGACTTCCTCGAGACTCTGGGGCTCACCGATTGTTGGCGATTGCTTCACCCGGGGACTTCGCAGAACACCTTTCATTCTGGGGCACACGGTAGTCTCTCGAGACTCGACTATGTTCTGATGCCCTCTGCCCAGGCCTCTGCAATACGGGAGGTAAAGCATCTTGCTAGAGGTATATCAGATCACTCCCCGATCTGGTTGGTGGTAGACGCACAGCTGGGGACGGAGGGCCGTTTGGCCCCGATTAACCCCTGGTACCTCCGTGATCCCAAAGTTAGAGAAGAATTGATCAAGACGCTCTGCCATTATTTTGTGGAGAATGTCGGATCTGTATCCTCCTCGGTTTCATTATGGGAGGCGTATAAAGCTGTTATCCGGGGCCAGGCCCTCTCCCTGATTAGTAACGTTAAGAGGAGTAGTCGAGAGGATATTGTCCGTATTGAGGGTGAAATTACTGCTCTGAAGGGAGAACTGGAGTCCGAGGTCACCCCAGATGGATTACACCTATTGGGTCTTAAGCAATTTGAATATAGAGCGATGGTCACGGATGCTGCGAAAGTGATGAGCAGGGAACAGCGGGGACGCCTGTATGATGTTGGTGATAAAGCAGGGACGGTGCTTGCCTGGCTGGATAAAAGGGAGAGTGCGAGTCGAGTGGTTCCTGTTATTGTGGATGTGAATGGTGTGAGTCACACTGAGCCGGTTGCAATAGTTGAATGTTTTGCTGATTATTTCCGGGAAGTGTATTCCCCTGTGTCCGATAGACCTGAACAGGATTCCCGCTTGCTTTTGCGCGATATTGCGCTGCCCTGTCTGTCTGATCCCGAAAGGGAACTTCTTGATGCGCCGCCTACGGTGGAGGAGGTTGCGACTGCTATCCGCTCTGTTAGTTCCGGGAAAGCCGCAGGCCCCAACGGGTTTCCTATTGAGCTCTACAAACTCCGCCCAGATACGATAGCCCCACATTTACGCTCCATGTTTCTAGAATCACTAGAGACAGGTTCCCTCCCTCCTGACCAGAGACTGGCATCTATAGTGGTGATTCCTAAGGAGGGTAAGCCTCGTGATCGCTGCGCCTCCTTCCGACCTATATCTTTGATCAACGCTGAACCGAAGATCCTGGCTAAATTGCTTGCTAATAGATTGGTCACTGTTATAAGCGACCTGGGTCATCCGGACCAATCCGGCTTTATACCGCGTCGCAACACTGCGCTTAACCTCCGGCGATTGCATGGCGTTCTCGCGCGAGCGGGAACGTTGCGTGAACCGGCTATTTTGGCGTCTTTAGATGCCACTATGGCGTTTGATACGCTGGAATGGCCATACTTATGGGCGGTCCTTGCTAAATTTGGTTTCGGTTCGCCCTTCATTGACTGGGTGAAACTGCTTTACACCGACCCCTTGGCTCAAGTGGTTGTGAACGGTCGAGTCTCTGCTTCTTTTGCGCTTGGTAGGGGCACGCGCCAGGGCTGTCCTTTGTCTCCTCTTTTGTTTGCCCTTGCCTTGGAGCCACTGGCGGCCTGGTTGAGGTGGGAGCCGTCCTTGAAGGGCATTAGATGGACTCCAGAATTTGAAGATCGCATATCCCTATATGCGGATGATATTCTGCTATATCTTACTTCCCCGCGAAAATCACTGTTAGTCCTCTTTGACGTTTTGACATCGTTCCGCAAGAACTCTGGCCTTGTCATTAACTGGTCGAAGTCTTGTGTCTATGTCCTTTCGGGAGACGCTCCTACTTTGCCCCGCGGCTGTCCCATTACAATAGTGCGGGAGGGATTTCAATATCTGGGAATCTTCATTACCCTGGACCCAGGACTTCGATATGAACGCAATTTGCTACCTCCTCTCCAGCGCCTCCGTGCTGATGTCCTTGCTTGGGGTAGACTCCCTCTCTCTCCCCTCGGAAGGGCGGCGTTGTTCAAGATGATGTCGCTACCCCGTTTCCTCTACGCGTTGCAGAATACATTAGACGCCGTGCCTGCTAGTTATTTCCGAGAGATTGAAAGTTTACAGAGACAATTGGTATGGGGGGGCCGCTCTCGTATTGCTATTGTGAAATTGACGCTTCCGTGGTACGATGGCGGTGTCGCACTCCCTGATATTCGCCGATACTACTGGGCGTCTCAGTTAGGGGCTATTAATCACTGTACCTATGCTCCTTCGCCGAATCCGGCCTTTGAGATGGATAAGTGGCTACTGCCTGGCGGAGATTACAATAGGGCTCTCTATTCTAGATCTGCCGGTAGGACTCTCACGGGCCCGACTAGGACGGCAGTCCAGGTCTGGCATCGCGCTACGGTGGCTCTAGGTTGGGCTGATAGGTTGACCCGTGCGACTCCGTTGTACGCATCGGATAAACTTGGGTCCCTTTGGCGGTCGAAGGGTTTTGACAGGTGGGATGTGATCGGTATTAGCAAGGTGAATGACGTGTGGACCAAGGAGAGAGTTAAGACGTTTAATGAGTTGAGAACTGAATATGATTTGAATGATAGGGAATTTTTTCGGTACTTGCAAATTCGACACGCGGTAATCTCAGTGTTTCCCTCGGGTACGGAAGTACCGGAGGCGTCCCCGCTTGAAGATAGGATACTGGATGGGTTCGTTCCTGATAGCACGATCTCGCTTATATATAAAAAATGTATCAACTCCAGGGCTGATCTCTTATGCCACCTTCGAGAGGTGTGGACTAGCGATGGGCTGGAACTTGATGACGAAGACTGACAGGCTGCGATCTCCTCCCCTAAGGAAGTGGCGATCCCGGCGCGTCTCCGGTTCGTCCAGCTTAAGATTCTACACAGGGTGTATGTGACCGGTCCTCGTCTAGTACGCATGGGCTTTTCTGTTGATGGACTGTGCAGGCGTGGCTGTGGTCTCGTGGGAACGTTTCTCCATATCATTTGGGAGTGTCCTGTAGTGATGCAATATTGGTCTCGTGTGCATGAAGTTATGAGTGAGGTTACGGGTGTGCGGTCTATGCCTGAGGCGAGGCGATGTTTGCTGAATGTTTGGGAACCGAATGATTATAGTGTGGCGCAAATTCGTTGGGTGACCTTAGGAAATATGATTGCCAAGAGAGACATTGCCCAAATATGGGGTGCCCAGAGATCGCCGACAGTTCAGCTCTGGAAACAGAACTTGGACTGGTGTATGTTCAGGGAAAAAACTGTGTTTATCTCCCGGGGCACGCCCCGGAAATGGGGGAAGGTATGGACTCAATGGAAAGTGTATCGTGGTGAGATATGTACTCCCCCCCTTCCAGAGCTTGATATTGACCCGCCGTCTCCCCAACCCGATGTTTCCTCCACGCAGACTTAGACATATTTGATTGCTTCTGGTCCCTCTGCCCCCTGCACTTAAGAACTGTCTCTACCTCCTCTTTGACATGTGCTTTCCCACCCCCCCGCACGCTGTAACTCTGTGATGATAGTACTGCCTTGTGTTTGTTTTTTGTTTCTGTTTCTGTTTTTTGTAACTTTATATTTAATAAAAAGTTAAAAAAATAAAAAAAAATGCCCCTGCTACCTTTCAGAGGTTGGTCAACCAGGTGTTGGTTGGGCTGGATGAGTTCAGTACCGCCTACCTGGATGACATCGCAGTGTTAAGTGTCACATGGGAAGAACATCTGCACCACCTCTGGGAAGTGTTGATGGCACTGCAGAAGGCAGGCCTCACGATCAAGGCGAGCAAGTGCCAGATCGGGCAGGGTTCTGTGGTGGACTTGGGACAACAAGTTGGGAGCGGCCAGGTGGCGCCCCTTCAGCCCAAGATTGAAACCATCCTGGCTTGGGAACCCCTCAAAACCCAGACAGTGGTGAGAGCCTTCCTAGGTCTCACAGGGTATTACAGGAGGTATGTCAAGGGATATGGCAACATTGTTGCACCCTTGACAGAGCTGACTTCCAAGAAGCAGCCAAATAAAATGATCTGGACTGACATCTGTCAGAATGCTTTTGAGACCCTGAAAACTGCCATGTGCACGGCACCCGTACTCCTGGCCCCCGACTTCTCCAAAGAGTTCCTTGTGCAGATAGATGCTTCAGAGCATGGTGTAGGGGCTGTTCTCTCACAGATGACTGAGGAAGGCTGGGACCAACCTGTAGCCTTCATCAGTAGGAGGTTACTTCCACGGGAACAGAGGTGGAGTGCAATTGAGCGTGAGGCATTTGCTGTGGTCTGGGCATTGAAGAAGCTAAGACCCTACTTGTTTTGGTCTCACTTCCGGGTTCAGACAGACCACAGGCCCATCAGATGGTTGATGCAAATGAGGGGTGAGAATTCAAAGCTGTTGAGGTGGTCCATTTCCCTTCAGGGTATGGATTTCACAGTGGAGCACCGCCCTGGTACAGATCACGCCAATGCTGACGGTCTGTCCAGATTTTTCCGTCTTAGTGATGAGAACTCCCTGGGGTAGGGTAGTGGAGGGGACACGTGTTAGACCTGGCACCATTGGCCTGGGTCTCCCTTCCATTTTTGTTGCTGTTGCCTCATGTGTTTTGCTGGTGTTAGCTGCTCAGAGCACTGTGCCACTGCCAACCAGTGTCACAGTGCAAGTGCTCCCTAGGTAAAGTGTATATGTTGATTGGTTTCCATGATTGGCTTATTTGGTTTACTGTCAGACGCCAGTAAAGTGCACCAGGAGTGCTCAGGGCTTGTAAATCCAAATGCTGCTAGTGGGCCTGCAGCACTGGTTGTGCCACCCACAGAAGCAGCCCTGTAAAATGTGTCTAAGGCCTGCCATTGCAGAACCTGCGTGGAGTCTGGTATTGTCCGGCTGACTGGGCAAGTGCCCCCACTTGCCAGTCCCTAAACCTTCCCTTAACTTCATATTAATCACCCCTCTGGTAGGCCATGGGGCAGGGTGCATTGTAAGCATAAGGTAGGACAAGCCCTGATGTGTGTGGCATGTCCTAATAGTGAATTACAGCCATTTTTGTTTTTCACTATTGTAAGGCTACCTGTTCTCATAGGCCAGAATGGGCTGTTGGAAGTGTTACATTCTACATTCCTAACAGACTCAGGGAACATTGTAGAAATTTGAGTTTAGGATGCCTGAACTCAGAATAATAAAATACATCTTTTAGTACAGTTTATTTTAGTGTTCTGTGTTTGCAAATACCACTTTTAGAAAGTTGGTATTTGCTTGTCTAACGTTTTCAGCCCGCCTCTGCTAGGATGTGTATCTGCTGTCTGGTTTCTGTGTGTGACAGGGCTGGGGAATTCCAGGAGACAGGCTGGGCAGCCAGCTGGTGAATAGAAAGATTACACCAGGATGGGTGGGAGGAGTGCCCCTTGACTCTGAATAGAGCTGTGCTCTGCCACCTCAATGCTGGCTCCACCTCCTGTGGAGCGTCTGATGTCTCTGCCCTACACACTGAAAGCAGAAGCCTGCATCATGTCAACAAAGTGCTCAAGAACTGGACTGAACAAGGCAAAGGCCCCCTGGCCTGAAAGAACATAAGAAATGCTCCTTTCTTAGGAGCCGTGCTCCTAAGAAATCAGATCCTGCTTGAACCACAAAGAACCTCTGCCCGACGAGAAGGACCTGGAAGAAGCTGTAAGGAGGAGTATTGTCCCTGACCAGGGAGATTGGCCGGCAGTGGGTGCCTTGCTATGAAAGGAGAGAAAAAAACTGAATGAGACTTTTGCAACTTGTCCTTCAAACAATCTCCAAGGGCTTGTGGGTAAGCTTGCCCCCTGAACGGAGTCCCAGGATTATTGAACTCCTCCTGCCTTCGCTGACAGATCTGCTGAACTTTGCCCTTCCTTATCGCTGGAGCCGCGATTCCAGTGCGCCTCGTCCCCCTTCTTTGCCGTGACGCTTGTCCCTGGCCGCCCCCGCCCCGTGTGAGCCGCTCCGCGATGAGCCGACCCTCGCACCGTCCCGCCAGGGCCGGCCACACTCCGCCTCACTCTTCCCCCCTGTTCGAGCCGCACTGCTTGTCTCGCCGCCCCCCACCGCTGGAAGCTCGACCGGAGTCCCTCACAAAGCCAAGGACGGCCCATACGCACGAAGTGTACCAGCCGCCTCGCATCGCACTCTTGATCACCGGGGCCCCGCCGCACTGAGAGAGCCCGGCCCGTACGCCTCGTACTGGCTGCCTCGTGCCGCACTGCCCGCATTTACTCAGCAGCTCCAAACCGAAGGTTCGGCTCGTCGCCGTGAACGCCGAAGATGACCGACATCCCCGCCCCGCTCCTCAAGGCCCCCCTGCTCTATGCCTCTCACCGAGACGCCTACCACATCCGGCATCTACATGTCCCGGACGCCTCATTCAAGACGGACTCATCATCCCAAAAGGTACTGTCACTCAACTCGTACCCCTGTGTGTACGCCACGGACCAAGGAGTCCGCAACGCTTGCATAGTATCTTTTGACAGTTTTGTCACACTGTGAGAGTCGGACAATAGTGTGCAACGTGCACAGGAACCAAGCAGTACGTTTTCTTAACAGAACTCTTATGTTTGCTGAATAGTATTGTGGCCTCATTTTAGAACCATTAATTGGGTCTTCTTCTAAGCCTTATATAAAGAAAACCTATTTTTGATATAAAACTAGACTGGTGTCCATTTGTGGTGTATCATTAAATAACTGTATGTGGTCATAGATGCTTAACCCATAACGCTCTGAAGTTTAGCCTTGTCTGCTCGCGCCACACTGCCTAGAGGGTGAGCAGGGGTTATTTTTAAGAGTGAGTCCCTTGCCCTGACTAGAAGAGAGGGTCCCTGCTTGCCACAAGTACTTACCAGTGCCAATCTAACAGTATGTTTAAAGGTATACTTGGGGTTATGGCCTTTCAAGATGATATTTTGGTGTATGTGAGGATCAAAGTCAATAACAGATTGTGCCAGTTGTTGTCTTTGGTAAAACAAAAAGGTGTTACCCTTGTAAACTTAATAGCACTACTGTGGACTACTTGAGATATATGTTATCTTCTGATGGTGTGCAACCCAAACACAGTATGGTGAAAGTTATTGAAGACTTTGGCAATCCAAGCGACAAGGATAAATTAAGGTCTTTTATGGGCCTCATTTAATTATTTGTCCCCGTTTTATTCCCAAATGTGCATCTAAAACCTACAACATCTGTTTTTCTTGAAATGATGCACGCACTAAGGAATTTAATTTAATCAAACAAGTAGCTTGAGATGGACGGTTGGGAGAAGTTATTCTTCAAAGCGGATCGTTTCTGCTGTCTTGTTGACTCTGAAATAATATACTTATTTTCCCCTTACCTGCGTTTGCACTTTCTTACATCCTCCTATACAATCATGAAGAAACAAGTGAATAGGCACCCCAGAACACAACACTCACTGATCTCTCAGGAATCGCGGTAACAAGATACACCTTTTCACATTAAGAACTGACCGAGACATGAATATAGTAAAACATGTTTATTTTAACTATTGTGCTCTAACATGCTATATTGGAGCCAACACAAGCAGAAAAATGCATAATACTAAAATAGTTAGCATTGCAGGTAGGCCATAGATCAAAAAGAGAGATGTCATCATATAAAGACAGTGCAGGAAGGACTGCAGTGCCTAACCCCCCTTCCCATGGCAAGATAAAGTATTATTATATAAATGAAGATCTCTAGGCTTTGTAAGCAGAACCCATACCTTAGTCTATAGATGGCATTTCTACATCGTAGGTGCATGTTGCTCTTCTCCCTAGAAAAGTCCCTCTCCAAGTGTGTCCCACCTAAAAGTGTATTCCCATGATATCCAAGTATGAGTCCCCAACAGCAGCTGCACTAGTATGTTTAGTCTAGGTGCTATGGTCTGAACCGGAAACAGAATAACAAGGGGGCATTGTTTATCGATGAGGGCACTGCACGCTGCACCGCTTCCACTTAACATCGCATCCACGACGGTTGCCCAGATCGACTCATACCAACGAGATTGGCCGCAATAAGAAAGGTACTGTCTGTGACTATGTTGACTCTTTAGCTGGCCTGCACTGACTTGGTAGGCTGAAACCGTTAGACTCTGTCATTTTCACCATTGCAGTAGCCCCGGACTGGGCCACTGACTTGGAAGAACTGTACTTTTTAGCTATTCTTGAAAATTGAGGACCATCTTGCAAAGAAACTATTTTTACCATATTATGTGTTGGATTTTTGTCGTTTTTGGTCTTGTTAATTTAGATAAAGTTTGGCTTATTTTTCTAAACTGGTGTTGTGTCCATTTGCAGTGTTATCACTGTGTTACTGTTTGCATGCACAAATGCTTTACACACTGCCTCTGAGATAAGTCTGTCTGCTCGTGCCAAGCTACCAAGAAGGTGAAAACAGGTTATTTTAGAAGTGTATCCCCCTTACCCTGACTAAGGTAATGCCATTTTATTGTACAGCCAATTAAAACTCACAATTCTTAAAAAAAGAAGCCATTGAGACAATACAAGTTAAAATATGACAAGCATTGGAAATGCAATAGGTCTCGCATTAGAAAAATTTGAGCTATTGGTCTTGTAAATGACACATATTTTATTTATGTGTTGGTTTTTAAAATAGCTAAATTGATAGCTTTGTCATTTACAATGCCAATAGTTATAACTTTTGCAAATGTGACACCTATAGCATTTGTAATGCAATATGTTTTATTTACGTGACTTATATGTATTCATATTACAAATAACAATGGCCTTTATTTTTTTATAATTAATACTTAAATAAAAAGTTATTGTAATTTATAATGGCAATTGATACCGAGGGTTGTGAATAACCTGAAGCGAGTGCGAGTGCGAACCAGAACAAGCCCAGACCGCAACAAGCAGGACCAAGCAACCGGAGAACCTAATAACCAACCTCGCAACTAGACCACTAAGCACAGTCGAAGAATCAGTCCTGAATAAAGGCTTAGGATTTGTACCGACAGCAAATCTGGACAAATTCAGACTCCACTGTGAACTTTCATCTTTCTTTCGGAAACTCAGACTAAAAGCCTTTTTCGAAAAAAGGCCAATTACTGAGGAGAACCCTGATCCAAATGAAACAGGTCTGAGAACCAAAGCCACTTTCACCCCTCCGCCACACTCGATACCTGTGGAAGTTTCCACATTCGAGCAGGCTGTTTTCAATGAAATTGAGAATACAAAACCTAAGAAACAATTTATGAACCTGACTAATCAGGAAAGGGTCGCCCTCGAAACCCTGCGGAACTGTGAAACAATTGTGATAAAACCTGCAGATAAAGGTGGAGGAATTGTTGTGCAAGATCGCACAGCTTACCAAACCGAATGTCTTCGACTTCTAGCAGATGACAACAGTTACCGGAGACTACCAATGGATCCAACAGAAGACTTGAAAAGCGAGATAACATCGCTAGTGGAATATGGAGAAACAGAAGGTTTTATATCCAAACAGGAGGCAAATTTCCTTTGCGACAGCGAAGGGAAAATCCCCTACTTCTATACCCTCCCCAAAATACATAAAAACAGGACACCACCGCCAGGCAGACCAATTGTCTCTGGTTTGGGATCTGTCCTTGAACCACTATCACAATTTTGCGATTTTTTCTTCAAAGCCATGGTGCAAAGAACCAGCACGTACCTAAAGGATACAAAGAGCCTCCTACAGATTCTTGACCAACTCACTGTGGATAACGACACCATCCTGGTGAGTTTTGACATTGAGAGCCTGTACACCAGCATCCCTCAGGATGCAACGCTGGAAGTACTAGAAAGAGCTCTAGAGAAAGAAACATGGACATCAAGAACACCCAAAAACTTCATTCTCGAGTGTGCAAGGCTAGCACTGAAAAGGAATTATTTCGAGTTTGAGGGCCAAATATTCCTACAGACGGGTGGGACATCCATGGGCAGTTCTTTTGCTCCAAGCATAGCGGGTTTATATGTATTTGATTTTGAAGAGAAATACATTCTGAGCGATACAAACCCCTATAGCTCCAACCTCCTGATATGGCGTAGGTACATCGACGATGTGCTAACCATTTGGAAAGGCTCAGAGGAATCACTAACCTCTTTCTTCAACTGGATAAACACTCGAGACAATCATCTAAAGTTCACATATGAAAAAAGCAGTGACACCCTGGTCTTCCTAGACGTAAAAATCACAAAAAAAGATGGGAAATTGACTACTATTACCCACTACAAACCTACTGCCAAAAATAACCTCCTCCGTTTTGAAAGTTTTCACCCCAGACCCCTACGCGAAAACTTACCATACGGGCAATACCTTAGAATCCGTAGGAACTGTAGTGAACTGGATGACTACAAGAGCCAAGCCAAAGATCTTTCTCAGAAACTTCAAAACCGAGGTTACCCAAACAGAATACTGCAGAAAAGCCAGAAGCGCGCTCGTAATCAGCCTCGCGCAGCACTTTTGGAACCAAACGAAAGGGTCCCGGAAGAGATCCCTTTGACATGTGTTACAACATATAACACTATATCCAATGACGTGTCGAGAATAATAAAAAAGCACTGGAACATTCTGAATACAGGCAACCTAAGATGGAACAAACCGTTATTCTCTTTCAAAAGAGCAAGAAGCATAAAAGATGCAGTAGTGAATACCAGACCCCTAGCGATACACCCTAGAAAAGAAACACAAACTAATCTATGGGGTCTACCTAAGGTAACTGGTCACTACAAATGCGGAAGTTGCATTGTCTGCCCCTTTACCACAAATACCAAAACATTACAGTTTGAACCTAACAAAGTGTGGACAATCAGAGGACAGACCAACTGCAATAGCGAGAATGTCATCTACAGATTGACATGCCCATGCAACTTGCATTACGTAGGAATGACCAGTAGAAAAATAAAACTTCGCATAGGAGAGCACAGGAGCACCATCAGATGCAGGAAGACAAATACAAAGCTTACTGAACATTTTCTGTCAGCAGGTCACACTGCTGATGACATAAAGTGGACAATAATTGAACAAATACAACCCGGTACAAACCTAGACAAACGCCTATATGAGAAGGAACAGAGGTGGGTCTATAGACTTTCCACGCACAAAACCGGTTTAAATGATAATATTCCGTGGAACAATGTACTGAGATAAGGATAGAATCTAGAACCCACCAGACGGAGTCATCTTATGGCTGTTCCTTTTCTGTCATACCTTCCAAACGAAAATATTTTCCTATGTCCTGAAAGTAATCTCTGCATACTATACACCTTGTAAATATTGCCCATTCACTCCCATGTATGTGCTTAGAAAAACGATAAAAAATACCCCAGAACTACGGCTCAGCAACATGAGCGCTGTCCGCCCGAGATCACTGCACCTGTTACCATGGCAATGTACACATTGCTTTACTCGGGCTAGTCCTACAATAGTGTTCACCGATGATTGTGATTGGCCACAACCGGATCACGTGCTCACCACACGTGACCCGGCCACGCCCAACAAGGAAGTGTTCACATTACCGGCAAACAGGCACCGGAGACACTCCACGGGGCACGCCGAGCAAGAACCAAGTAGGTTAATCGGTCTGATGAACAGAAGCGACAAGTAAGTACTCTTGAAAGACCGCAAAGCGGGAACGATCGCCTGCGTTATTTACTATTTCTTCTAGGGGCAACACTCGATTGTCATTGCGCTTTGATCACAGCGCTGACACTGGAAACTTGTTTTTTCACCTACAGGAGACGGAATCCTGTCCACTTGGTAACGCTGGTGCCTATGAAGCGAGAGTTTCGCTTTCAAGCGTAAGCACCTAATAACCAGCCGCTTCAATATTCATTGAGACGGTCTTTTTTCACGACTGCTCACATTTATTTGGCAGCCGTTCACAGCGCAGCACGCTAACAGGTCACTCTCCCATTTATCGACCCCTGATTTTCACGTATCCCAGACGCCAAACCATATCGACACCCCCCATTTGGCGCCTGCCCTTTGATTGAAAGGCACCTCCCGGCATTTTTCACTATATTTCTGTTGCCACCCACGCAATAGATATGTTCAAACCACGATAGTGATATGCTGGTATGATTCCACACGTGGATATTATGATTGTCCTAATAATCATGAATATATATGTTATATGTGGTACAATCCATTTTGTCTACCCCTGTGTGTGACCCCTTCCTGTTTTTTGTTTCCCTGTCTTTTCACAGGTTTTTTCAAAAGTGAAAAACGCACCTTTTTGCACGAGATCCCTATTTACGATCTCTAAATTGAACTAGGGCAGGACGCTCCTTAGCGTGGGCGGACCACCCAGTTCAAATCACCCACGGTCCTGACGAAAACCCTTGAATCCATGTTTGGGTTGAAACATGTAGACCTTTTAAAACAATAGTTTTGTATATTCACATTCACATAGCACACTTTCGCTATTTTTATATATTTTAACACGACTTTTTTGACACCAAAGCCTTCCTAATTAGGCAAAGGTGCCACACTTTATTTTTACTAAGGGTTCAAGCGCTCAAGAATAAATACTTGAAGTGAGTAGTGTTGGCCCTTTTTAATACACAATTTTGATAGTCTTGTACACATAAAAAACGAAACCAGCTCCACTGTAATCAGGTGTCGCAGCACACCCTGTAGGCACTCGGCCTATGGGGTGGGACCCCGATGATGAAGCATGTCACCAACTAGGTTGGTGAGTGAGGGGTCTTCTATAAGGATATGCTTTATCCAGTAACAGGTTGGGGCAAAATGTGCTAACCAGAGCACTAGTGCTCATTGTCAGAGAGTTATTATTCTCCCTACCCACGAGGGGTTACTCCTCTATTGTTTTTTCAGATTTATTGGGGGACCAGGAGTTCCCACCTCACATAGTGCCTAGCATTATTATTTTCCCTCTCTCTCTCTATTGTTGTGAAAAAAAAAATAAATAACCTGACGCGATCACTGAATTTAGAGAAGATACCACAGAGGGTTAATTTGTTTATAGCAGGAGTTCTTGTTGTAATTGCAGGTAAGAAGTTCCAGTCCTTGCAAAATAACGCAGTGGGCTATGTCTTTGGAGCAAACATCTCCATGCAAATGGCGAGATTTACGTTTGAATATGTGCAAGGTATTTTCTAAAATGAGAGCGTTTGGTAGTAATTAATACCATTATTTAGTTACCAAAAAAACAAAAACAGTAAGACGAACAAGACGGAGGGCATTGCTGTGTGGAGGGGGAGGAGAAATGCGAAACGGCCGCAGCAGGGGGCGGAGCGGGGAGAGCGGCGATGGGGGAGAGACACGGGCCGTAGTGTGAAGCAGCAGGGGCCTTTGTGCCACAGACCTCAGACACAGCTTACAGTTAACTTGCCTGATTGATACCGAAGTTTGTGAATAAGGTAACAAGTTCCAGTCCTTGCAAAATAACGCAGTGGGCTATGTCTTTGGAGCAAACATTTCCATGCAAATGGCGAGAGTTACGTTTGAATATGTGCGAGGTATTTGCTAAAATGAGAGCGTTTGGTAGTAATTAATACCATTATTTAGTTACCAAAAAAACACAAGATCACAGCGAAATAAGAAAGTATAACTTGAGTCCTAAAACAAAGGTGAATGAACACAGGCGTGCTGGCCACAGAATATGCAAATCGGTTTAATGCAGCTGCACGCAAGACCACAGTATTGACATTTGACAGGAGTATACACTTATGAATTCTGTGAAACGTACATGTGCCCTTCGGTGTACTTCTCTCTGCTAGAAAAATAAATACGTAAAGTACACTCTGAGAGCACCAGATATAGAAAAAGCTTCAAGCAGCTATGGCATTTCTTCAACAGGAAAGTGGATTTGGCTGGGGGGGTGAGGGGGGAGGCGGTTTGTTTTAGAAACAGAGGAAAGCAGGAGGAGGGGGCAGTCAGTTTTAAAAGACATTGTGATGGTATGCGTTGTGAATGTATGCGTAATGTCATACATTCCATCACCACAGAACCTACGGAAGGTAAAGGTCGATCTGGAAGTCTTTTTAGCTGTTCTAAAGTTATCAATTGTTCCTCTATTATGACTGGATGATGTGAGTAAATACCGAGCTCTATGTTCAGACACCCATCACTTTTTTGTAGGTAATGTTTTATTGAATTATAAAATGAACTTTTCATGACAATCGGCAAATCAGTGAATTCAGGCAGTCACTGGATTCTCAAAAACAGAGTGTCCCACAGTTGCATGGCATTCACTTGGGAGGCGAGGGAGGGAGGAAAAATACGAGACGGCCTTGCGGCCGTGAGACGTGTGAAGCAGGGGGCGGGGGTAGCGGATGCCTTTGAAGTGAAGCTAAGCTTCCCTTCAAAGGTGTGGGAGGAGTGCGGCTGAGGGAACAGATGGCGATTTGATGATGTGCACGCGCATTTTAGGTCAATGCGCTTGCGCATTGACCTAAAAGCCAAGGGCACAGCACCAAATCGCCCAGTTAGGTAAAGTCTGTTTAAGACGCTATAGTCTCGCAAGCTCAATGCGCATGCGCATTGACAGGCGAGACCTAAAAAAGGAAGTTAAAACCATTATTACAGTATACACTATAACCATTAAAATCCAGTCTTTCAACTATTGTGCTTTAGGTAGAGGTCGAATTGAGTCTCAATATTTTTGTATGTTCAGCCCTTTTGTAATGTATGAAAATATGAACAAAATGCCAATGCTTCACACTTTCTGATCAAGCCTTATAACGTATATAAAAATTGTGAATAAAGTGCTTGTGCTTCAAAAGTGTAATTATTATTGACTATTAAAATGCTCAATCAGGGTTAGCCAGCAGTCTTCTGTTCTGCTGTCACTTGTAACAAGAGCCTGACTAGGAAGAGGAATCCTTACTTGAATAAAGGTGCAAACCATTGACCACTAGAGACCCCCATTTCTAACGTGCACTTTTTTAAGAACATTGGATCTGGTTTGGTAACTGGATTTAAAGCTCTGTTCATACTGATACCATAATTTATCTTTTCTTTATTCTCCAACCTTTTTTCCCACCATCCTTCTGCTTGTTTGCTGTGGTCTTACCATATTTCTCCTGATCCAACAAGGAAATCGACAACATGGAGTAGATGTATCCAGCTGAGCAAAGATATAGAGAAACGCTTGCATGCTATTTGGAACATGCTTGGCTTTCCAAACTCATTGAAAACTAGATGGTGCCGTATCATAAAACAGATGCTTTCAAAGTGAGAATCGTCTTCTGGTGCATGAACTTTCCAGCTGTAATCATCATGGATCTACATACTGAGCTGCCACCAGTGGCTTTCCTAAGCGTGGAAGCTTTCCAGCAACCATCACAATCCCAACAGAGACAATGTCGGGCAATGCTTTTGTCACTACATCAAGATGCTCGTTATGATGAATCAGTATCACCAGTGTCACTTTTTGTCAAGCTTCCTGAGACCTGGCTCACCTCACTGTTGTCATTTGAGCTTCTGAATGAAGAACTTTCACCATTATTAAGTGATTTGGAACTGCAACTGCTTCCTTGTCCATCTACTTCAAAGCCAAGAGCCACATGCATGCATTGACTACATTTCTTCATAATCATACATATAGGGGCCGATTTGATTCGGGAAACTAATCCGTATGACTATTCGTATTCGTAGCCGTTTCCGTACGATTCGTAGTAACCTGTCCGAATCGCGTAGTACGATCCGTAGTTCAAAAATCCGTCCTAATCCTTGCGAACCGTACAAAAAACAAGGGAAAATCCATACGACATGCACCCTTACAGTGAACCGTACGATTTGTAAACATATACGACCGGCCAAGTACGATCCGGACCGGGGACTGTGTATGCGATGCGTACGGTAAACGTCGCGTATAGGCAATTTGTACGGAGAGCTACACAGTAACATACTCATCATACCGCTAAATTCGAGAGGTGTACGCACGAGGTGTTCGCACCGTACACCTACGTCCTTGGGGGGTACGGACCTTACCCCCTAGGCACCGTACAACGAAATTCATGGGGTGTACTCACGGGAACATACGCACCGTACCCCTGAAAATTCAGGGATGTACGCACCGTACACCGATGCACCGTACCCCTGCAATCATGGGGTGTACGCAACGTACCCGGGGGGTCCGTTCCGTATGCATTACGAGGGGAAATCAGCTTTTCCGGACGTTTTCAGCTCCCATAAAAAAAGATTCGTACGGAGTGGTGTCCACATGAATCGTACTTGCTGGGTCATAAGAAGCTGCTGCCATCCGTACGAACATCGCGCACTGCGTGTTCCGAGTGCGATCCGTACAGATTATTGAATCGTACTGTCTTTTGTACGATTCGTAGGTAGAACTGCATTGTGTGCGCATCATACTACATCGTACGTACGGGGACGGTTCGGGATACGATTCGTATGGGAAAAACGCTCCGTACGGCGATTCGTACTGGATTTTACCGAATCGGATTCGGCCCCATAGTGTGTGAACCTTATGTCACAGAAATATCCTTGGCTGACGACTAAAAGAGTAACTCATGATTCAACACGAAATGTGAACATATGTGCAGGATAAAGGTTATGTAGTAAAGAAGCAAAGTTTCAAGTAACTCTTTTTTTTAATTTATCATATTTAGTATCGTTCCTGGCCTGTTTAATCGACAAAACACATCGCTCTTAATAGTAATGCTTGTTATACTCTTTTTACAGTCTCTAATACAATGTAAGGTTTAAAATTGTTCTTCTTAAATGCTTGAAATATAAAAGTTTGATAAAACGTATTTACTAGAAGCTCGCTGTGTTATTATGTATTGCTATTTTATGTTATCATATCTCCTATGTAGCCTTCCATATATTCATGTTTACTTTTATGAAGCTTTCCATATATTCCTCTTTTTTGACATTATCTTAGCTATAGAATATCATATATTTATTTTCTGAGAGCATAGGTTTCTCTGCAAAATAAAATACAATCCTTAGCCATTTATATGTCAGATTCATAAATAAAGTCAGGAATGATGTAAAGATCCTACGGTCAGGCTCCATTCGGAGCAGGCTGAGACTCCATTTTCCTGTTTTCTGCTTGGTCATCAGTCTATTTACCTTTGCTGCCTGTTCTTATATTTTGAAGAACCGGGCAAGGTGCTAAACGAGCAAGAAAGTGACATTGATAAGACACCTAAAACATCACCTAATACAACATCAGTCTGGGGCAAACGTCGTATTATCTGTGCTTCAAGGTGAATAATAGCAATAACATAAACAATGTAATCTGAAATGATGTGTATTTAGCATATTTCTTTATACAAATGCGTCTAAGACTACTATATTGATGAATATTGATTATGTCAGAAATTCATTAGGAGATCCTCACATCTGATATTAGAGATTCGTCACCCAAAATGATCACACAAGATACTGCCAGAGGATCCTGACAGAGACTGTAGCAGCATCCTTTCTCAAGTAGAGAGCTGATACCGATTCAAGTCTGAGAGAAGAGGAGATACGCTGTTTTTTGTTTTACTTTCTAGGGAACACCGACTCCCAGCTACATATAACTACGCTTACTTGCTGTACACAGGTATGCAGTGCACTGGTCCCTTCTATAACACTCTAGATGCAAGTCAAAGTACTCTACACTCTCATAGAATAGCCCATAGATGTAGGATCAGGATGTTAGGTTGTCGAAATATATTTTCAATATGGTAGAAGTGTTCATCTTATTTTCACTTGTACCAACATGTACTAGTTCTGTTTTAATAATATTCGTTGTGGTTGCTTCACATGTGCTAAACAACAGGATGAGGCTGTTGGATTAAAACCCTTTCATGTGTAAAGTTTATTTCTCTTAGTGCAGTGCTTGTGTGTGATATTGTAAAGTAATACATTTTGTTTGAATTACTACTGCATCCCTGAAACCTTTGTAAGGGGCTGTTAGTAACTCCGAAAGCACTGACACGACATCAACTATGTACTGAGTGCGTTTATGTGGGACTGCAATAACTTGCTTTTTTACATTTAAGTGCTGATGGACCGAACTTAGGGGTCGATTAGGATGGCGGACGGACTTGCGTCCGTCCGCCATCCCAGAGGTGGAGGGACCGCATGGGCTGCGGCGGTTCCTCCGTGCAAATTAGGATGTGACCGCCACCCTGGCGGTCACATCCTGGATATTTAACATTGCGGCGGGTGCTGCTTCAAGCAGCACCCGCCGCAATGTTAAAAGTGCATGTTTAACATTTACATGCACAAAGCGGCAGGCACCGCGCGGTGCCTGCCGCTTTGTGCATGTAAATACTGGGGGGTACCATAGGTACCCCCATGTGCACCCCCCAACCGCCTACACCCTGGGGGCCCGCAACAGGCCCCCAAATTCAAAAGTACACATGCTTTTCCACGGCGGAAAAACCGCCGCGGAAAAGCATGTTTACAAATGCATCCTAATTTGGCTGGCGGTGTCTGATAGACACTGCCAGCCAAATGAGAGCTTTTCCGCCGCGGTTGTAATCCGACCGCGGCGGAAAAGCAGCGGACAGAAACCAAGACCCACCAGCCATCGTAATGCGGCGGTGGGTCTTTGGTGACTCCGCAGAGGATTTTCCGCCTCCTCCGGGCCGGAGGTGGCTTCCGCCGGCCCGGAGGAGGCGGAAAATCCTCCATCCTAATCGGCCCCTAACTTCAGGCATCTGGGGGTGTAAAAACAAAGCTTTCAGAGCTAAGCCAGAGTTTTAGTTTACACAACATCACTTGCTGGTAAAGTTTTACTAGCCAGTAAAATGGGTTTAGAAATGGTTACCATTTCACAGTTTGCAAGTCGTGGGTTTTGGGTGTTTCTTCCACATTGCAAATCTGTACTGTATCTATCAATGGTTTATGACCGTAATTGCAATGGCAGAGGTAATGCCTGCTATGTTGGAGTGCTAACTGATTCACAAAGGGAAACGGGTAATCAGGGTTGAAACTTTGGGGCGAAGGTATGAACAATAGTACAGGGGACCACTGGCAACTTTCAAAGAAATCTTTTAAAATGTTAAACTTTTCATTTATTTAACACAAAAGCAGCTCTCCTTCCTGATGGCCACAATCCCTGTGATTGTAGTCAATAATAGAGGGCTGAAACTTGTGACCTGCCCAATTAACACTCTTACACAGGTCCTCAACTATCCCTTATTATTCCCTACTGTGCCAACCAACCTACCTATTAGCACATATTAGATATTGGTTACAAATAGTCTGTCCGGAATATATGACCACATTCTGTGAGCAGTATCTTAGTGCATTTGGGGCCATGTATTTTAAAATATCTCCTGTAAACTAGGTTAACTTGCCACATTATCCCGAAGAGTGAAGGTGACCTTGGAGGTGAATATTTACATTGTATTGCGACTTATATAGCGCACGTATCACCCGAAGGTATCAAGGCGCTTGCTTAGGGAACCCGTCCTGGTATTCCCCTGTGAGATACCCCGGCAGGGTATCCACAAGGTGAAAGCCAGGCATCCCGCCGCGAGGGGCCGTAGTGGAGATTAAGCAAGCTATTGCCCAGAGTCGCAGAGTGTGACCCTGTGAGTCGAGTAGGCACCGGAGCGAGAATTGTCAAGTCCGTGGAATTTTTGAGCCTGAGACCGGCCGAGGCAGGGAAATTACATTACAAGCTAACGATCCAGCATCCTGGTCTGAAGGAACCAAATTAAGTCGTGCTTTTGATACAGACTGATCATTCTTACTACTTTAAGAACAGAGGAAAAACCTGACAGTGAGAGGCATGTCTCAACCATTGCACATTGCATGAATTGATGTGGCCAGTGTTCATCCCATTCACAGGCTTTTCTGCCTCAGCTATTTAGAACTGGGCTCCCACTCAATAAACAACACATATTTTCTGGGGAACACTTTCGTTCAGGTTTCAGCATGAACAGGAAGCCTTGCTACACTACTTCAGTTACCTCATTTTCTGACCACATCATTGGTCAACCATGCTTGTTCCATTTCTTGAATTCATACAGCTAGTATCCAACAGGGAAATATGAATATATACTCGTATAAAGGTCAGATCTCAAACATCATGTCCTGTGGTCCACTAGAGGTGTGTGCATGTGTCCCAAGTCAAGAAAACTGATGTCATGTTACACCTGGATTTCTTATCTACTTGTACAAATGCTGTAAAAGATTAAAACTAGATAACATTTGTAATCTTACTTATGGAAGCCTTAAGGCCAAGGCGTCAAAAGCGTTGAGCATTTTACTAAGGTTCTGATGACAAAGTGCTCCACTCCCCAGAATGAAACTCTTTGCCTACAAAGGTAAACGTACCAGACAAAACCAAATACCAGAGAGAAAGGGTAAGGGGATTGAGAGAGAGAGTGGCATACAGAATGGTCTGGTCTTCTGTAGCATTGCTATCTCAAGTGTTACATTTTTCGGTACAGCACGGTTATGAACTGAGGCTCTCTTGTAGCTTTAAGCTGGAATCGCAGCAGAGGGAGAATAAACATGGTGTGGATGTGAAACAGTGAATGAACTATACAGCAAACGGAATACCAATGCAATACTGAACATTGCCTGGCAGCTTCCTTAAGCTAACAGGCTGTGTAAATAGTGCCGCTACCTGTCATGAGTCGGCCGACCCACGCTTGACCTTGCTTAGCCTGATACTCATAGCACCCCCGCCACCAAAAGTGAGTGCACCCAAGTCTTAAAGGAGCTCTTCAAAGGCCTTCCTGTAACAGTCCCCAAATCATTAATTCCTTTCTGATTCCCAATATTAGGCATGTATCATGAGTTTATGTGGGTGCATGTTGTGAATCTTGTCCTCAACCAATTATAGGATTGTAGGGAGTAATAGATGTATAGATGAAAACACTATTCTCTGTAACTAACACATTTTGGCTGGGTGATGCAATTATTTTTTTCCAAGGATAGTTTTCTCAGGTTTTATATGTTCAAACTATTTATGCCTCTTTAAACAGTTGTGTCAATGTTTGCTCTAAACATTTTGATAATGCCTCTTTGCACAGTTGTGTCAATGTTTGCTCTAAGCACTTTGATAATGTTGCACCGTAACTCTGGCAGGTTGATATGCCCTCAATACCTGCATGTTACACTGTCTGGATGATTCTCTGTGAGCTCAGGATTACATATTCTATTTATTTATTTTATAAGGTACTCTCTGCGTGATCTCCCCTTGCCCAGGAACATGATATAGCAACCCCCATGATTTTAAAATTGTCAAAACTCTCACATGGTTACCCCATTGTTCGAACAATGTATTCACCTAGTATGATTCACTGGGTTATAGCCAGTGGTGAGGCGGAGACTCATTGATTCTTAGCCTCTCCGTCCTTGTATGGCATGTTTTTAGATTTGGTACTGCGCACCTTTGTATGACACATTGGTGCTTAAAAATCCTGCAACACAGATTTACTGATTTTAAATGTATTTTATTGATGACTACGTTGGGGAGTTTTTTCATGTTTATGGTTTGTATTGACTAATAAACGAAATTTGAATTGAAAAAACAATTGGTAGCCCGTGAGATAGCTACAGAGGTATATGTTCAAGCATACGGGCTTGATGGCTACTCATGAAGGTCAGATAGGAAAACAACATTTTAATACTTTTAATAGAATAGCCATAAAACCTAATCACTTAAAATCTTCAATTTAGTCCATGGGGCCTTCATCGGGCTGTGGGTGCTGTTGGTCTAATAAAGTGGTGAAAACCATGGTTCATTGGTGGTAGGGGGGGCAAAAGCTGAGTTGAGTGTGTGTTTAGGCACTGCACTGTGCCCTTGTTCATCTTGGGATCAGAGGGAGCCCACAGTGGTGAAATTGCTATCTTTGTCCTGAGGAACCAAGGCAGAAAATAATGATGCTCCATGGCAATTGTATTAATATTGCCCCAATTATTACAAGAAGTACTTAAAAAACAACTTTTTGCAGCAATGTTTGTGGCGTTTTGTTTTTATTTATTTATTTATTGGTACTTGTAAAGCGCAGCATATACCCTCAGGTGTCTTGGCGCTGAATAATCTTGCCGGCTTGGTGAAACTGCCTTGCTCTAATGATAATTCTAAACCTGGAGTCTCTTAGCAGTTTATTTATTAAACAGCCAAGTCTTCAATTTCTTGCGAAATTGAAGTAGCGTGGGACAAGCCCTGATATCTTGGGGTAGGGTATTCCAAAGCTTGGAAGCCGCCACTACAAATCGTCGGTCTCCCCACATCACAGTTTTGGTTCTAGGTACCGTCAGTTGGTTGCTGTTAGTAGAGCGCAGTTGGCGTGTGGGTTGGTATGGTCGTAGATGGTCTTTAAGGAACTGTGGGCCCTGTTTGTTTAGGACTTTATATACAATACACTGGGATTTGAATCTGGCTCTGTTCTGAATCGTCAACCAGTGTAGGTTAGGAATGGCATTAGATAAAGGAGCAAATTTTGGAATTCCCAGAATGAGACGTGCTGCTGCATTTTGTATAGTCTGCAGTTTTTTTAGGACTCTTGCTTGGGCATTGATAAATAGCCCATTGCAATAGTCTAAAGATGTCAGGACTAGTGAGCTGACCAGAGTTTTGATGGCGGTAGTTGGAAGATAGGGACTTATCTTTCGGATCATGCGCAGTTTATGGTGTGCAATTGATGCCACTTTGCTGGCATGATCCATAAAATTAAGATGATTGTCAAAAATTATCCCTAAATTCCTTACTTTGGTCACTGGATTAGGGGGAACGCCAAAAGTTTGTGGCCACCACGAGTTAGGCCATTCTGGTGAGAGTTGCCCGAAAATCATAACTTCGGTTTTTTCCGAGTTTAGTTTTAGGCAATTTGCTGTCATCCAATCCCCCAGTTCTGTCAGTCCTCTCTGGAATGTTTTAGCTACCTCCTCACCGTCTCCCCTTATAGCCAACACCAATTGTGTGTCATCCGCGTAGGAGGTAAGGCTCATCCCGTGTGACTTGATGATATTGGCCAGGTCCGACACATATATATTAAAGAGTGTCGGACTCAGGGATGAGCCTTGGGCTGGTTGATGTGGTGCTCTGTTTTTAAAGTCAGATTTGCTTTGGGGCCTGATAGGATATATTCTAAGGATATTGTGTTTTTATCTAGGACCCTAATCTGATATTCCTAATTTATGCCCTTATATGGCTATAATACATAATATCCTTATAAAGGCATAAGAATCATATCCATATTTAGTCGTAGCCCGTGCAGTCACATTAAGCAAGGCTAGTTCCCCGAACTCCTAGAAAGCACAACGAGTTCTCTAAACAAACCAAACCTCCAGCTACCTGGGAAATCCCCATTGCTTTTGTTTTGATTTCGTCCTAGAACTCCTGTGAGCACTGTAAGAACGGCCAGTTCTTAGTGACATCTTTATTGACGTCTTATGTCCAACCTTACGTCAAACACGGCACCTTTCAGGTATAAATATACCAACGTTGCCTTAAGCAAACACACGGTGGTGGTTTTGGAGCAGAGCGGCTATCTACTTGCCCGAGAGCCCAGCTGATGCGAGAGCCCACGGACGCCGCCCCTCCTCTTTGACGCACTGAGAGAGACGCTGTCTTTTTTCCTGCCGAGAAATCCAGCTCCGGTGTTTCCAGATACCCTCGCGGGTTACTGGGATATCGAGTCCTGAAAGAGAGATACAAGACCTCATGCTTTCTATTACCCAGGTACGGAGCTGACTAAACCCTTAAAGAGAATTCTTGAATCAGATTCTTGGCAAAAACAAACTTAACTTAAACTGCTACTTACTTACTCCTTCCCACGTATTAGGCTTAGGTCAGGTACACCGGGGTAGGCGTATTTAGAAGCACCAGTTGAGTACGTTAGTCAATGTATATATGTATGTATATATTTTATCTATTTTAAAGTATCATATGGCTAAGAAACCATATCAATGCTTTTACAGTATTATTTTATAAACCTCCTTTTACTGTACGCACTTTACTTTACTATGAGTATTGCAATTGTGGCAATTCATTTCTCTTGCATGAGAAAGAAGACTGCTCAATAAATTACACCTTTTATTGAAAACGCCCATCTCTCTTTTCTCTGCACTCTGGTGAAACTAAATATGCACAATTGACTGAGTGAAATAACTGTCTATTGTTTTGACACGACTCTAGAGATACACTCTTATTCTGAGGGAGCAAAGTTGTCATGTTTTATGGTTGTTAGAAGCTAATCCCTTCTTGTCTATCCAGGGAGGTTAAACTCCTCCTCGTTTATTCGAGAAAGTTTCTAGTGACCTCTGAGCTAGCTGGCAAACCTTAAGTCTAATATAGTCAGTAGAGAACTAGTCGACCTCAGTCCTACGTCTACACTGCTGTTTATATTATTCCAATGAGCAGAGCCTATTGGGAATATAGGAACTACACTACATGCCTCCCAACGATTGGTAAGGCGATAAATCTAACGCAAGACGTTAGAGTAACTCAGTCGTGCTTTTTCACACAGACCCCTTTTCCCGTAAATACTCCAAATGACGTCTTGAGTGGGTAAAAGGTTCAAATCCGCCAGAACTTAGTAGGAAGAGATTCCTGTGTATAGTTTTTGGTTTAGTCAACGTTGAAGGATACAGTGTTCCAAAATATTGTGCACCTAATCTTTCTTTCCCTGAAACTTAATCTGCAACAAAAAACCTTTCTGTCAGTAAAATGGTGGAAAGTGACGATGAAACAGAGAGAGCTAGAATAGCGGCTCAGCTCTTAGCGGATGACACAAGTCTCCAAGAAAATGACCCGAATGCTATACTCATTCCGGTCAACATAAGAAGAACTATAGCTCTTAAACTTATAGAAAATGGACTGACATCACGAGGTGGTACAGTCATATTCGTGGTAGAGGCCCATGAATATCGGCAGACAGAGGTATTCTATTCATGGATAAACTTTCCAACAGCAAACGCTGTAACACACGACTTCCACTATTACAAAATAGAGGAACCTCCGGATGTATACACTCCTTTCGAGGAGGTTGAAATCCCATTAAATTACCAAGAGCACCTGCTCTGGTTTAAAGGCGCCCTAAAACATAATAATCACATCACCAGGCTTGGTCCACTAGGCAGACCAGGAGCTACGTGGCCGGTTTTAGCCAGCTACACACCACATCCAGACATTGAAAAAATGTCAATTGAAGAACTTCTAGTTAAAATAAAAGAAATAACAAAGGCACTTGCCAGAATCATAGAAAAATCCTATGAAGAACTAGGAAGAGATAGTTTGAGTGGGAAACCAGTAACACCCCAACTAACTGAAAATCCGGAAAAGATATTTATTAAAAATAATCTAAACACTCCAAAAAAGAGCTGGGATGGAAATAAACAATCCACTCCCAAAGAAAAAAGATTCCAGTCCAGAGGAAGGTCTCCTCGGCGGAGAGAAAGGTCTCCTGGCCAAGGACACAAGTCTCCCCAGAGGGAACCCTCTGAGAAAAGATACAACCTTAGAAATAGGGATAATCTGAAAAAACCTGATAGATATCAAGATATTGATACACGTCCCTCTCGATCTTTTCAGACTTCCTCGCAGAAATCAGAAAGAAGAGGACGGTCAGAACACAGGGAAGAACACGTCAAGTCCACAGACAAGGAACCTGCTCATCAAAGTAAAAAATTACAATTTCCAAGAAAGAAGGAAGCCAGTATTAAAATAATTAAACATGCCGAGGATACTGAGGACACAACTGAAAAACGGAGAGTGGGCCCAGACAATGCTAGACAGCGCAGCAGAAATGACCATAGCTCGCAAGATCCTGATGAATCTTCTGGAGACAGTGGATACGAATGAATACATTCAGGTGGAAACTGCAGATACCAGAATTAGCAAACCTCATAAAATATACGAAATAACATTACGTATAGAAGGAGATAAGACCAGGAAAGTAAGGGGTCTCTTTTGGGATAATCTTTCGAAAGGCTATGACATCCTTTTAGCTGAGAAATACTGGCCACCAGAGTTTGTCAGGGAGTGCCCTCATGGCGAAGAAATGATTATGCCTGCCTTCTCAGATCATATTTCAATTCATAAAAAATATACATATGCAAGAAAATTGGCAGTAGCCCAAGCTCCTGCATTATACAAAAATCATGTAGGATGGGATGAGGACTCTCCTCCTCACAAAATCCAGTTAAAATGTCATCCAACTGCACAAAGGCAGTACCCAATTAAGCAAGAAGCTAAAAAGCAAGTCAGGGAGATCTTAGATCAACTTGAATACCAGGGGGTGATTAAAACATGCACCTCACAAATGAACAATCCTTTGTTTCCTGTCTCCAAACCAGACGATTCATATCGTCTAGTATTGGACTACAGACACTTTAACTGATGTTGCAAAACATTTGCAGTACAAAACTCACACAGTGCAGCACTAATGAATAACATCATGCGCAAAAAATACAAAACGACATTAGACATCTCTAATGGATTCTTTTGTCAAAACATTGCACCTGAAAGCAGGTATTTGACCGCTTTCTCAATAATGGGGTCACAGGAATTTCTGTCGACTCCCACAGGGATTCAAGAATAGCCCAGGATTATTCTCAGCAAGGGTAACAGAGTTACTACAAATGTATGATGATGAGGCATTATCTTATGTCGATGACATCTATCTAACAGATGATGACTTGGATACTCACTTGAAAAGGGTAAACACCATAATACTTGGGTTTGCAGCTGAGGGTTACAAATTCAACTTTAAAAAGTCACGAATTGCCCATCTAACTGTCCTGTTTTTAGGATATGAATTATCAAGTGAAGGCAAAAGCCTAGCAGACAATTTCTTAGAGAAATGCGCTGTACTCCAAGCACCTAAAACACTGAAGAACTTACAATCAATACTAGGCTTCCTGAATTTCGGAAGAACATATATTCTAAATTATGCAGAGAGGGTTAAACCTCTCTATGAATTAATAAAACCTGATTTTAAACCAATCAATTGGACTCAAAAACACACATAAATTTTGAGATCATTGCAAACAGACATGTAAGCTAAAACAAAATTGCAAACACGCGAAAACACACGCAACCTTGTAATCCGAGTCATCCCAGGAAGATGCGGATTCACGTACCTGACCTCTAATGAGGGAGAAACTGTACCATTAGCTTACAAATCACATTAATACACAAAAGCTGAAAAAACATTCAGTCTTACGGAAAACATTGTAAATGCAGTTCAAACAGCTATAGCAAGAGAAAGATCCCAAGCCCAAGGCAGACAGATAACTGTTCTAACAGCAGAATCAGCCTTTGAGGCATTAACAAGCCCACGCAACTTGGCTACCGTGGCATTAGATCCAAAATGGATACAATGGGAAAATTCTCTTGCTACAGAAAAGGTAAAATACTATTTTGACCCGAACATGAAAAAACTGAAAGATCTAAAATATGAAGAAGAATATCCTCTGCCAATCGAAATTCTGCCTCTGAAATGTTACGCCTGTATAATATATACAGACGGATCAGCACAACCCGCAGTTGTGGGGTAAGCAAGCTTTCAGTGCTGCGTGCGCGGTTTTTAAAAGCCGATGGCACGAAGGAAAATTGAGACCACTTGCCACAATAACTCAATCTGTAAAAGATAGTTCGGCTCAACGAACTGAACTACTAGCTTTAAAGATGGCGCTCGATATTGCGGATCGTGAAATCCCGACACTAATTGTGTGCGATTCGCATTACTCGTCAAATCTTACAATAATGACTTGCAGAACTGGGTTCAAAACGATTACAAAGATGACACAGGTGCTACAATAAAGCATAAAAGGCTTTGGGAACAGGTAGTTCTTGTACAGAAAGAACTACAAAAGACTCATGTGATACGTACACTGAGTCATCTGCGTGATGGCGTTCACGTTGCAGGGAATTCATTGGCTGACACAGCCACAGCGGAAGCAACTAATCCGGCTTCCATAGCCACAAAAAAAGCGTTCAGAAAAATACATATACGGGGAAATCATGCTGGCGGTAAAAACGTCTTCAAAAGGCGACTGTGCAGCACAACCCGTGAACTATCCACTCAATTATACATACATAATTGATGCAAACTCCGTTCCTTTTGCTCGAATCCCTGGAGTGAGGGATAGAGTAATTCCAAACACGAACAGGAGAATCTTCTTGATTCAAGAAGCACATATGGGATTAGGTTTAAGGCACCAGGAGATCATGAAATCTCTGAAAGAATTACTATCAGAATACTGGTGGCCGGGGATGAGCCTGCATAATCACAAATTTGCCATAAACTGTCAAAACTGCAACAGAGATCGCAGTTGCGAACGGGTCAAAGTATTGCCATGGCTCTTCGTATAGATAGCATAAGGCTATCTATACGCAAAATACAACAGGAGAAATGCATCCCATTTATGTTTAAGACTAGATTCACTTAAAATGTAGACACCAGCGATCGGCTGACGCCAGAACTGTTATAAAAGATTTGCGAGTCTTTATCAGCACATACTCAATAGGCTTGCTACATTCTGACCAGGGTCCTGCTTTTAGCTCTCGAGCTTATAAGGAGGACATGACCAGCATGGGCATTGCATTGCGGTACTCTTGTCCCTTCCATCCTGAGGGAAATGGGATTGTGGAAAGAAAAAAACGGGACATAAAGCAATCTATAACAGCGAGGGTATTAGGTTCGGGTAATGGGTGGGTCCAACATTTAACACGTGTCCAATGTAGTCTTAATAATCTGCCAAGAAATTCTCTAAAAGGTTTCAGTCCATACGAACTATTGTTCGGGACTAGAATGCATATTCAGGACCTTGATAGTCAGACTTCAGTGGTAGAAGAAAAATGCTTTGATATCAAAGATCGTTTGGCTATTTTACAGGACTTAAATGAAACAAGAAAAGGCCTGAGCAACGTAAGGTTAAAACAGCAACCAACAGCCACTGAAGATAAACCACCTGTCCCTGCAAGGCCTGTGTGGATTCCAAAGATTGGGGATCTGGTCAGAGAGAAGATCGCGGTGAAGAAGGAATTTGGGCCTTCTTACAGAAAAGCAGTACCTGTCTTAGCTGTCAGCGGAACAAGATCAGTTGTACTACCGCCCCTTGCTGGTAAAAAGGAGAACCGAGTTGTATCCATCGACCTGGTAAAACCACAATCATGTGGCCAATAATAAGTAGTAGGCCAAGTGGACTCCCAAGAAATAGCAGAGTACCAAAATTTGCTACAATACAAGAGGTTCAAACTGAGAGACTAACCACATTCGATAAACCTGCAGTAAATTAAAAAGGACTATGCAACAATGCCATGGAACTTGTGCTTCTTGAAACCCAAATTGCAACAGTTCGTCAAGAAACACCAGTCTACAACGATGTAGCCTCAGCATATGCTAATGAAACAAAAAATACAAAAGCAAATGAAAATCCGGAAGCGATTCCAACAATTGACAGAACTGCATCTGGCTACTTCATCAATTTCGATAACTTTTCCGAAGATCCAAGCGAACCTGACGAAACGCCAGCAACAAAATCTTTTAAAGACAAAGTAACTGAACTCTTTCATCAACTCAATGAAACCTATCTGATTTCTCTATGGATTGAATTTTGGATTGTGTTAGGTGTACTTTTCCTCCTGCTTTGGCTCATCATGGTTCTTTGTTTGGGAAAATTCATTGAGGGAAAATACAGTACAATGGACACAGCAAGTCAGAACATCAACTTGGTCCTAAAGCCACACAAGTCATCTCACATCGAGAAAAGAGAACTATCATCAGTGAATGTCACAGCCAATCCAATACCCGGTGGGGTAGCATGGGACAAAACTGATTATGAAATCTATGGCCCGGTTGAGCCCTTGAGATATCCACATCAATTCAAGGTTTCATTAAGTGACTTTGTAAAACCAAGTACATTCTCTGATGATTTGGACTTTGAAAGTATTAATGATATGATGTCAGATTTAGTAATGTCAGCAAAATTTACAGAACATGATTATTTTCATGGTTCATCAAATTATGAGGAAATATACTGCTACAACCACTTTGCACATCACTATTTGCATAAATCTGCTCAACCTAGAAATGTTTTTAGTTATAATCAATGGGAACATTGTGCAACTCCACCTAAAAGCAGTTCGAAAACATTCTGTGAGAAATTCCCAGGGTTTAACACAAGTGATGCAGAAACGTTTTATTTCAAAATGTTAAATAAGACAGGCATGAAAACAATGCTGACAAATACTAAATTGATCTATTCAGAAACATTTTATGAAAAAATGATTACATCTGGTTTTGATTTATGGAAAAACAACATTGAGACAAAAACCATCTGGGGAACCAAAGATTGGCAGGTCCAAGGTCTAGAAGCATTATTTAGAGCCTGCATGATCCCAGAACAAATAATATTCTTGAATGACACCATTCAACAGACTAATTGTCTTGGCCTAGCTAAGATAAAATACTTAACCAAACCGTCTATTCCAAAACCCATACCTGATAGTAATAGCACTACAGACATGGAGATGGACGTATCCCATATTATAAACCAAAACAGAACACATCCTGATTGGAAAAAATGGTTGATCTGGCCCACAGACACAAATAACTGTCAAGATAGATTCCTGAACAAAAAACAGGGGTTCAAAATGACCAGGCCAGACCCAAGATACTCCCAGAGACAACATCCAGGGATAGTTACAACATACAGTGTAGGGAAACTCCGCCTCGAATGGCTACAGAAATCCACACAGGCAGAAATTAAGCAACACTTGACTTTACTTAAAGACGGTGCTGACTTGCGTGATTTCATAATGGGACCACGCAAACAGCGTCAAAAACGTTTCATAGCGGCCGGTATATACGCTGCGTACAACGAAGCTTGGAAAGTAATGCCAATTGAAACAGCAGAGAAAATACGAGAAATTGATCGTATTAATTTGGAAAAATCCCTTTCTGTTGTGGACAATGGGTTAACGACTCTGTCCTCCAGAATATATTCACTGGACAGTATTGTATCATCTGCTATTGATATAATAGAGCAGGACTTAATAATGTTACAACATGGTCAGTCCCAATTACGTTCTATTGTACAGCTTGGCTGGACGTTGCAAAATCTGCGTTCAGGCTAAGTGCCATGGCGTTTAATCAACGTAACGTCATTATTTTCTATCTTTAACCTTACTGATAAACAAATCAGTTTGGCACAAAAAGGAGCAGACTATACGATTCTGAGCATTGAAAAACGTGAGAGATTACCATTGACAATGTCAGAAAGACCTGTCATTGAATGGATAATACACGGAATAATCACAATTCCGATAACAACTTTCCAATTTAAATACTGCCAAGAGTATATACCAGCGGACCAGCATGAAGGGTTGGGTAAAGGGTACATCAAGTCAACGTGGAAACTACCTTATACACACACATGTTATAGCAAAAAGAAACAGAATGTATTTCTTAGTGGTAAAAAATGTAAAAAATCACTAAGTGGTATACTTCTGTGTCAAGGTATTAACTTGCATGGGGCCTGTGAAGGGACTTCAAATAACCTTTCCTGTCACCAGCACGGCACACCTGCAACACAGATAGAGCAATTTTTTAGACGGCTTTCTAACGAGAGCTATATTCTAATAGTGGATCACAGCTGTTGTGGCTTGGTGCCAGGGAAAGCCTATCTCGTAAGCGTTAGTTCCATGGTCACTTGCTGTATGCAAGTATTGTATCCAAACAGCACTCCAGATACGGAGGCAACAATTTGGCCTTCTTTGAATATCTCTTCTATTCGAATTGATACTTTTAGCAGAATGAAGTCTGTTCTTTTACAGACAACTGTGCCCTTAACGTCATCAAAAGAAACGTATGATCTGCAAGTTGCAATGACGACGGCAGAGATACATACCCTTTTATCAACAAATTGCCCCGTGCATTTCGCAGAAATGCTAAGCCAAATCCTAAATATGTCAGATACCAGTGATATCCCACATGTATTTAAAACAATTTTTTCGGGACTGTTAACACCCTTCAAAACAGTTCTGGGCATTTTTCCTAATTTTGTCCATTCTATCTTTGGCGGCCTACCACTTCTTTTGGGACTCGTAGCAGGAATTTTATTTTTGATCCTTCTGCTCCGATATGGCAAGCCAAGTCGCAGACAAGACTCCAGCAACGATGGAAGAAACGATCCTAGCTATACGCTATCGGGACCGCATAACTAAAGTCCTTGGATTAGCCCGGCTAAGAGATCTGAATATGACCTGGTTTCTTTCATTCAGACCAATCTGGCAGAATTGTATCTTACCTGTGCTTCGATGTATGCTATGCGGAGAAGAATGCGTGTTGGACGTCTGTCTTACACTACCATCAGCAGTACCATTGGATACAGATACTTTGCTAAGTCCTGTAACGGCTCATGCATCGTGTTGTCCCCAGCGGCTACGGATTCTGATGACGGCATTCGTTGAGACTTCATCACTACGATTATGTGGCAATGAAGTACGAGATGAAAGCAGCATCACCCAGGTACGACCTTCTGTGAGCATTGCTGATCCTGACATCGATGATAGCAATCATTCTCACGACTGTACTGTTGCAGCATTTTCAAACTTGGTCGAACTTTCATCTGAAGCCGTAGACCAATTTTTTGCGAGTCTGTCTGAAATGATGTTTTCCCCTGAACAGAAAGAATAACTTTTTAGGCAACAAGCACACAGCGTTCCCTGAACTCGGAATTCGGCCTTCAGCTTTGATAAACAAAAGCTACTGAAAACATTTGGAACTGTTTTTACCTTGAAAGCGAAATTATTTTTTTCCCCCTTCCAAAATATTTACCTTTTTCTGGCACAGAGTACTCTGCTTGAAGTAGAACTATTCTTAGAGAACAGAGCTTCTATTATTAGGAACTCTAGAGACAATATATTACCTCAGCCTCTAGCACATTTACAGCATCTGTATTATTATGTGATGGAATGGTCTCAACCTTCTTTTCTGTATCAAGAGCCATTTCATGTGTAAATTTCGCAAATCATTCATGCTGATATATATATATGCATCCTTTTTACTGAATGATAACACTGCTTGAATAGCGTACAGTACCATTAATCATATTCGTGTATTTCGCATATACCATTTCAAATGCAAATATGTATTTTGGGGTGGGTTGGATTACACATGCACCTTTATATGTTTTCTATTGCTTAGTTTTAGTAATGATGGACATTATATCCTGGAGTGGGTATTGTGTTTTTATCTAGGACCCTAATCTGATATTCCTAATGTATGCCCTTATATGGCTATAATACATAATATCCTTATAAAGGCATAAGAATCATATCCATATTTAGTCATAGCCCGTGCAGTCACATTAAGCAAGGCTACTTCCCCGGACTCCTAGAAAGCACAACGAGTTCTCTAAACAAACCAAACCTCCAGCAACCTGGGAAATCCCCATTGCTTTTGTTTTGATTTCATCCTAGAACTCCTGAGAGCACTGTAAGAACGGCCAGTTCTTAGTGACATCTTTATTGACGTCTTATGTCCAACCTTACGTCAAACCCGGCACCTTTCAGGTATAAATATACCAACGTTGCCTTAAGCAAACACACGGTGGTGATTTTGGAGCAGAGCGGCTATCTACTTGCCTGAGAACCCAGCTGATGCGAGAGCCCACGGACGCCGCCCCTCCTCTTTGACGCACTGAGAGAGACGCTGTATTTTCTCCTGCCGAGAAATTCAGCTCCGGTGTTTCCAGATACCCTCGCGGGTTACTGGGATATCGAGTCCTGAAAGAGAGATACAAGACCTCCTGCTTTCTATTACCCAGGTACGGAGCTGACTAAACCCTTAAAGAGAATTCTTGAGTCAGATTCTTGGCAAAACAAACTTAACTTAAACTGCTACTTACTTACTCCTTCCCACGTATTAGGCTTAGGTCAGGTACACCGGGGTAGGCGTATTTAGAAGCACCAGTTGAGTACCTTAGTCAATGTATATATGTATGTATATATTTTATCTATTCTAAAGTATCATATGGCTAAGAAACCATATCAATGCTTTTACAGTATTATTTTATAATCCTCCTTTTACTGTACGCACTTTACTTTACTATGAGTATTGCAATTGTGGCAATTGATTTCTCTTGCATGAGAAAGAAGACTGCTCAATAAATTACACCTTTTATTGAAAACACCCGTCTCTCTTTTCTCTGCACTCTGGTGAAACTAAGTATGCACAATTGACTGAGCGAAATAACTGTCTATTGTTTTCACACGACTCTAGAGATACACTCTTATTCTGAGGGAGCAAAGTTGTCATGTTTTATGGTTGTCAGAAGCTAATCCCTTCTTGTCTATCCAGGGAGGTTAAACTCCTCCTCGTTTATTCGAGAAAGTTTCTAGTGACCTCTGAGCTAGCTGGCAAACCTTAAGTCTAATATAGTCAGTAGAGACCTAGTCGACCTCAGTCCTACGTCTACACTGCTGTTTATTTTATTCCAATGCGCAGAGCCTATTGGGAATATAGGAACTACACTACAAGGAATTCTCTTGGATTTTTTCGGGCATGGGGCCTCATTAACCAGCCCATTGCGCTGCCGGGGCACCAGCAGCGCAATGGGCCCGCCCATAGTTACAATGCCATGTAAAGTCACCCTGCGTGACTTTACATGGCCTTGTAAATATGAGTCCCTTTCACGTATTACTCTGTGTGTAAGGGACTTTCCATGGGTATTGCTGTGCTTGTTCCCAAGTAACATCAATGGAACCTGACCAACTCCCAAATATAAAACGTTCTGTAAAGCTGGGAATGTGTCCAAATCCTGTGCCTCCACATTGGAGGCTTAGGAGAGGCACAACCACATAAACAGTATCTTTATTTCTCCTTATTTGTTCCTCTGTCTATGCGTGCTGCATTCTACAGCATGCATAAAAAGAGGAAAATGCCATCAATGATTGTTTTTGTGCAGGAAGTTGTCATCCCAACATTGCAGGCACCCATGCCACATGACTAAAAGGTTGTCTGCGTTAGCGCATGGCTGATGTTTGTGCACGGGTGCAGGAGTGAATGACAGGAATACGCCTTATATTGTAGATAAGTTGCATTCCAGCCCTTTTATTTTGATGCACAGCAGCACAACAGGAAGTCTTGCTGCACTTTCGAGCGTCAAACTATTGTAATGAGGCCCTTGGTTAGTAACTATTTGGGTCCAAGGGCCTAAGATATTTGTCTAATTCTGGTATCAGGCTTGTTTTGATATTTAGCACCTGCTGTTTTGTAATGAAGAAAGAGGTAGATATTTCTCTGCTTACTAATACTCATTTTTACCAAACTTGCAAAAATGTAAAGATTGTAGTAACTTGTTCCGATTCAAACTCGTGACCTTTCAATGATGCAAAAAGGTAGATCTTTGTTAGTGCACTCATAGCTTGTCTTCTTAGTCCCTTTGGTGAAGTCCTAAATACCACTCTCTTCTGTTGCTTTTTCAAGAAATTCTTCTTGGACCCACATGTTCAATGCTTAGCTGTGATGTTTCGTACTGGGGGTTCATCAGTAGTCTTAAACCTCATTCTTTCAAGGCAATTATTTATCAGTCTGATAGCTGGTCACATCACAGATCTAGTAGATTTTAGGGGAAGTTTCTGTGGCATCCTTGTGACAGGACTGAAATGTTGAGACTTATGACTGATGGATGGGAATATATATGCAAGGGTGCTGTGGAATTATTTGAGGAATAGGAGAGATGGTGGCCCCCCCAAAATGCTAAACCTCTTGGTGACTGTATGAAGGCAATGATCTCAGATTCAGCAGTACACCGATTAATACAATGATCCGTATACTGTGATCCATGTCCAAATGTAGGTGCAGTGGTCTAAGTAGGCAATGACTTGCAACCATGAACTTTGGTATCCATTGTTTTACCCGCTATAGGAAAACCAAGCGCCGAGGTTAAGCAGAGATAAACTGCAGCAGTGTTTGACATAAGGAAATGACACCAGTTAAATTGAAGCAGTTTAGCTGAAGGATGTGTCAGAGCTTGGGCAAGAGTGTGACCTTTTAAACTGTGCATAGTGGTACAGGGCACTAGTACTCGAATTCCAGGAAATTTGACATACAAAAAAAATAACAATTAATGACGATTGTCTGAGAAAACTTTTCTCTGTGTGTCTGTGCAGGAAACTGGCTCTGTATATACTATACCAAGTTAAGGTACAGTGTGGACAGAGTCAAGTGGATCCCCAAAGGTAGGCAGAGGTTAAAGTAGATATTACCTTACTCTCTATTTGTGGTAGTGTTGGCGAGCACTAAGGCCTTATCAGAGGGCAGAGCTAAACATCTATTGTACACACTCCAACCCAGGCCTGGTACAGGCGAGTATGAAAATACTTTGCACACATATACAATTTAAATACAGTTCAGAAGCAATGATTTTGTGTACAGTAGAATTACTTGGTATTTTCAGATAATCAGTCTTACTGTACAATTTACTTTTCATACACAGCCAGGTATCTCTAGATGTCAGGCTGGTGCATGCCCTGAGGGAAGGATAGAGGAGTCAATGCATTTGGCGAACTCAACACAGGCTTACAGTTTACTCATGAGCCACATTTTGTTCTGAGAAGGCAGAACCTTGTTTACGGGTTGTGGGTGAGATTGGGTCAAAGGAGCACTTAAGTCGCACCAGCAGCGGCACAGAGGTGGCCGGGTGCAGAGTGCAGGGACCACACGTTAGCCAACGGGCTAAGCATGGCCATGGGCATGTAGGACTGTGGCAGGCAGGCCACCAGATTAGGCAAACAAGAACTCCTTGGGTCGGGGTCAGCACTGAGGCCAAATGGCCAACACAAGAACTACACCGCCAGGGGCAACGAGGAGGCCAGATGAAGGGTGCAGTCTTGGCTGAAGCTACACACTCGGTCGGGGGTCCCTTGGAGTCAGTCATCGGCTGATGAGGTGAATGGGGTCTTTGGGAGTAGTCTTCTTGTGACTCTAATGATCAGAGATGGAGTCAGTCGGACAGTTGCGGTCAGTCTTTCTGGACCGCTTCGGTTACAAAGCCGGTCAAGGGGTCGTCTTCAGTCGCGGTTGAGGGAGATCTGCCAGTTCTTGGCTGCAGGATGGGTTTAGGAGCTTGCTGGGGTTCAGGGGTCACTGGGATCCAGGATAGGATCACTAGCTGGACCTCCTTAAGGTGTTGGTACACTCTGCCTCGGAGCGCTCAGCCAGGACACTAGATTTAGGTCGTTTTTCAGGGGGCATCAATAAGATGCCCTCTGAGTGCATTTTTTATTAAATCCCATACTGGCATCAGTGTGGGTTTAATGTGCTGAGAAGTTCAGTATACATCTTTCCAGTTTTTAGTAAGGCCATGGTGCTGTGGAGTTCGTAAAAAACTCCCTTAGCATATACTTGTTATGTCATTACTGCACTTACACTATGTAAGAATTGACTTAGACACTGTATGGGTACATGGACCTTGCACCTGCACCCTCACCACTGGTATAGTGCATTTAGCTAGGGGGGTGACTTACCTATGCTACGGCAGTGGATTTTATTCATGGCACACAGGGATGTGGGCCATGTTGACTCCTCACTTTTGTTCTACACTAAAAAACATGCAGCCTGCAATGTTAGTGTGTGTGAGTAAAGGTATAGAGTCTCTAAGGGTGGCACAACAAGGGCTGCAGCCCTGAGTGGCCTTCCCTTGTCATAAGTGCCCTTTGTACCTAGGGTACCTTTTACAAGTGACTTACATGTAGCCAGAGAGTTGACTATTCGGTTTTGCAACAGTACAGTTTTTAGGGAAGGAACATAGGCCCTGGGTACCTGGTTGGCAGGAACCCAGGGCACACTTAGTCAAAGCACATCAACATCAGGCAAAAAGTGGGGGCGGCCATGCAAAAAGGGGCACTTTTCTACAGTGTGGTTCTCACATTCATTCTCACCCTGCAAGACAATGCTTCTTTTTGTACATACACCAATGCCTATATAACAGATTTATTGTGAGACATCAAGGAAATGTCAGTTTGGGATTTAGGAAAATCCTCTTCATCACGGAGAAAGCTTACAGTCTTCTGAAGAGGAAGTAATGGCAAGAAGGGGTCATTGTACGGTTACGGCTTAAGTACTTAGGAATATAAGGCATTTTGTATTCCAGGAAGTGCAAATAAATGGTCACTTGAACTTCTATTCGCAGGTCATAAACTCTGGAACTGGCCTTACCTCACCTGACTGATTTATGTATCACAGCTGTCATTGCCTATACAAAATGAACAGTGATTGAATGTATGTTCTGGTTAAGGAGCAGGGGATTGAGCAAAGAAGGAGGAAGTAGTTACAGGTAGTGCTCAGGACTGTAAATACAAGAGGGCATAAATACCTGAAGATCAAATGAGCTCTGAGACTAAGGGTTGCTGAGCTCTTCTGAAGTCAACACTACTTAGGCAACTCGGTAAGTCTGTCGTCTTTGTGGGAGTGTGGCCATCAGGCTATCTGTATGCATGTCTGACTTTTAAACGGACCCAAAACCCATTGTCTTTTTTACTCAGAGTACCACAAGACTGCTTGGTATGCCTTGTTAAGCCTCATGGTGGGATGAATTTTGGTCCAGGTCTTGCTGGTCTGCTCCAGTAGGAAAATTCCATCCTTAAAAAGAACTTGGCTTAGAAATTGTCATGTATTTACGCAAACCTTAGCAAATGTTTACCAGTGTTTCAGGGATGGTCTCCATTCGTAAGACAAAAAAGATTGTAATGTTTTATTGCAAAAAGGATTTTTTGGGGGCTGTGAAATTGATGTGAACTGAAGGGATAAGGAGTGACACATGAGGAAATGGTCCTGAAGGATGACTAATGAGGAGTAAGTACTCAACAACGAAGAGTGATTGATGGGTAGTTATAAGTGAGGAATCGGTGCTGAGGGATGAGGTATGAGGCATAAGGACTCAGGGATGAGAAATGATGGATAAGCATTAAGGAATGTGGGGTGAGGAGTGACAACTGAGAAATGAGGGATAAGGAATGAGGGTTAAGGAAAGAGGAGTGAATGATGATGGATGAGGATGACTTAATACTGATGCTGTGCCAGACTCTACAACAGCAAATTGTATATGTATATCACTCGCTCCAAGCTTACCACTATTGGCTCTCCTCATCAGAGGTTTTATAAGCATCATTAACATGCATTTTAACTCTGACTAGATTTTATTCTGGAAAGGTATTTGGAAAAACACTGTTCCCAATGCGACAGAGAACCGTCCCCACCAAAACCATCAACCTCATTTACAGGTGGGCAGACCTCATGTATTCCATCAACAAACCCCCTGCTGGCTCCATCAATGAAATACTTTTTCCAATGGCCTGATGGAGTAGAGGCAATATGATAGGGCTGATGTGATTACATCAACCAGCTCCTGTGGCCAGACAGTCACCAGCGTTCACTGAGGCTTTTTATGGGTGCTAGGTGAGTTTTGGGTATGCTGGGCAAAATAGCTCTCTGGCAGTCAAATCTACCAAGGGCCAACAATTAAATGACATCATTTGATGCCTTGCTCAGGAAGGATGGGTTAGAGCTCATGGATAACGTGTCAGTGGTAGTTTGGATTTTTCACAGCACGGTTAATTTGGTCATTAACGTTCATCCTCCTACTCAGAGTGAAACGAAAGGATTTGACATTCTTATCGATTGAAGCCACCAATCAAGGAGATCTTTGGAATGGACTCCCTCTTGAGTAGGCATGACACTTGAATTTAGAGCTAGGTGTTCAGCTTAATGGTGGTATGACATGTCATAGTATTGTATGAGAGCACCAAAAGGTTCACTGTAGAAATATGAACAAGGTGGGGGCTTGCAATAAACTTTGAGGGACCCCTTGAGGGACAGCTACAAGTTTTGATTGAGCACAGTTCATCTGAATCCTTGGCAATATTTTGGTGTGAGAACGAGGATGTTCTGTATTGTAGGATATACATTGAAAGTCATAAACATTGAATAATTCCCACACAACCCACGTGGACCCCGAAAAACCTTCATTAATATATATATCTAACTTTAGGAAAAATGAATTTTAAGATGTGCATCGCTGAAAATTCTTTATCATAAAGTCTCAGTGTAGTTTGTTAGGGCCATATGTATCAATATACAGTTTTGCGATTCCTAAATAGCGATTTTTAAGGAATCGCTATTTAGAAATCGCAAAATGGTATCTATGTAGGAAATCGCTTCTTTTTAGCGATTCCTTAACATTCCTAAATTGCGATTAGCAAACTGCTAATCGCAATTTTCCCATTCATTTCTATGGGCCAGGAGGCCCATAGGAATGAAGGGGAAATTTGCGATTAGCAATTTGCTAATCGCAAATTGCGAATATTTTCAAGGGTGCAGGGGTGTCACAAGAACACCCTGCTGCACCCCTGAAAATGACATGTTTGGGTATATGGCGCACATAGATGCCCTAAGGGCATGTATGAGCGTCATATGGCACCTTTGGATTTTAAAAAAATTGCTTTTTGAAAAGAATTCGCAACTTACCACCAACTAGAAGTTGGTGGTAAGTTGTGAATCCTTATGGGCATTTTTGCATTGATTTTTCTTTGATACATTGCATTTAAGGAATCGCAAAATTTGCGATTCCTTAAGTGCAATCGCAAAATAAGGAATGGCAAATTTTGCGATTCCTTATTTTGATGCAAAAATGTTTCATACATACCATTTATCAAATTAGCATTCACAAAGGCCAAAATTCAGCGAATTTCGGCCTTTGCGAATGCTAATTTGCTTGACACATATGGCCCTTAGTGATGTATTTTGCTTCTGAATGCTGTAGAATAATTGTTGAATAAACTGTAACATAGTCTTTAAATGCTCAACCCGTTGTCATGGAAGAAAGGTAGTCTGTGTACAAAAAAATGCAGCCTGATAAGTGCATCATCACTTATTTCCAAAATGGGCAGAGATACCACCAAATAAGTCAGATAAAGGTTTTAAAGTTCAAATATACTTTAGTGAAGTAGTTTCCCCCATTGTACACTTGCAACATTTATAAAGTTAAATATTATTTTTTCAAAGTAGTAAATTGGAATTTGGAAAGATGATCAAGGAAATTGTTAATAGTCACAGCTTTATCCCTTACTCTTTTAACGGGGTTGCCAGACTCCTGCATACACGGTGGCAGCCCTGGAGAATCCCACACCGGGGCAAAGTTTGAGTAGTAGTGTAACCCGACTTTCTTTTTGATCTGCACCCAGTTTGTTATAACGGACTGTAAAGTCTTTAATCTGACTTTCTTGAAGTATTTCGTTTCTCCAAATTTAAATAGAAATCCATCCAATGGGATATCCACCCCTCCTAACCTAGCCCTAAACATAGCCCCCATAGATGATGTTGCTGGAGTTTTAAGAAGCATCCTGGAATAGGTCAACTGAAAGGCCCATGCGTAGTATAGCAAGTCTGGCAATGCTAGCCCTCCCTTTTCCCTCCTCCTTCTCAACTTCTTCCAAGTCAACCTAACTGTTTTATAGTTCCAAATAAATGAATTTATCTCTCGTTGGCATTTTTCCAATTTTTTTCGGTCAAACGTCAAAGGAATAGAATTAAATATAAAAGTAAACTTTGTAAGGATGGACATTTTAACTAGGTTTGTTCTGCCAAAGATGGAGAGTGGCAGAAACGACCAAGATTTTAAAAGTTTCCTACACTCCGAGGCAACCCGATCTAAATTTGTCTGTGCCAAATTACCTATTTCTTCAGTGATACGTATTCCCAGGTATCTCTTAGATGTTGCAACTGATAGTTGTACATTAGGGACGTTCCAACACATAATCTCTGTTTTACTGGCATTGATGTCATAGCCAGAGATTTGCCCAAACTCCTCTGCCTTTTTAATTACAATTGGGAAAGCTCTCTGCGGGTCTGATGTATAAACCAAAATATCATCCGCATAAAGAGCTATCCGTTTCTCCCACTCACCAAATGCGAAAGGGGAAATATCTACTTCCTCTCTCAAAACTTGGGCAAACGTCTCAATGTAAAGGTTAAATAAGAGGGGTGAGAGCGGGCACCCCTGTCTGGTGCCTCTAGTCATTTTTATCGGACCTGTTAAAGCGCCATTAACCAGCAATCTACCCGTAGGAGCCCTATACAATTTCTTGATGGTCCGACAAAAGGCCTCCCCCAACCCAAACCTTTTCATCACCTCCACCAGATAGGGCCAGTTGACCCTATCAAAGGCTTTGGTGGCGTCTAAAATCAGAGTGGCCAGTGGAAGAGAAAATGTAGTTGCGATATCGTTCGCCCCCACCAAATCTCGAGTGTGATTAGCCAGCTGGTGCCCCCTTATGAAGCCCCTTTGATCTGAGTGGATTATTGAACCAATTACCTCCCCCAATCTAGTTGCCAAGATAGATGTAAAAATCTTGTAATCATTGCTTATGAGGGAAATTGGCCTATAGGATCCACACTCCAAAAGATTTTTACCTGGCTTTGGGATGAGAACGATTGTGGCTTCATTCCAGGAATCAGGTGGATTTTCCCTCTCATAAGAATGCCATTAAAAAGTGTTGTCAATGCTGGAACTATGGCAGAGCCTAACCCCCAATATAGTTCCCCGGGTAGCCCAACAGGACCCGCCGCTTTCCCCTCCAGGTGACTGATCGCTTTTCCTACCTCTTCCTCTGAGATCTCTCTCTCTAAATAGACCCTTTGTGGTGTTTGCAGGGACGGCATGGCAATGTTGTCTAGCCACCTACCCCTGGCCTCCGGGTCGTCCCTGACCTCTTCCTTGTAAATATCTTGAAAACATTCTTGAAAAGCGGACCCTATCTCTCGATCCGAGCTTCTAATAGTGGTCTCTCCTTCGCGTTTTATCTCTTTATTGTACTTTCTTGCCTGTTCTGCTTTAACTTTCCATGCAAGGACCTTTCCCGCTGCTTCCCCAAATTCAAAATGCGAGATTTTGCTGGCCTCCCATCTCTTAGTTAAACGTACTTGTAATATGGTTTCTAGCTGACCTCTTAGGTTGGCCTGTTTTTCTGCCACACCCAGGGATGCCATAACGGAACCCAACTGCTGGTCTATTTTGGCCAGTTCCTGCTCAATGTTTTGGATTTTCTCCCGATACAATTTCCTACTATGAGTGGCTCTGTTGGTTATACAACCCCTCATATAAGCCTTCATGGCATCCCAGACTATGTTAATGTCTGCCGAGTACAAATTTAGTTCCAGAAAGAACTTTGCCTCCGATAACAAAACATTTGTTTCCTCCTCTTCTAGTAGGATCGTGCGGTCGAAAGACCAGGATGATTCTTTCTTATAATTAACCCTTTGGAGGTCGAATGTAATAGCCATATGATCTGACATGTGTGAGGGGAGGTAATCCAACCTCGTAAGGGAGTCTTTTAAGTTATAGCTAAAAAAAGCATAATCAATTCTTGATTTATGTTTATACTTCAAGCTTTGAAAGGAAACCCCCAATTTATTTCCTGCCCTTTCCCTCCATACGTCAGCTAGACCCAGGTTTTTCATTATATCCAACAGAGCCACCCTTGATTTAGATGAAACAACAGCTCTTGAATTAGAGGACTTATCTAATAGAGGGTTAAGCACAATATTGAAATCGCCGGCCCAGATAACTGGATCCTGAGAGAGTATAAGATGGTTCTGGATTAGTTTCAAATGGGAGGGGTCATCTTGATTCGGCCCATAGTATCCCACCAGCGTCAAAGGTGTACTCTCCACTATTATTCTCGAAATTAGCCATCTCCCGCTATGATCTTCCTTACAATCCAGAATTTGGACTTTTAATCAGTTTTTTGAAAATTATTAGTATCCCTCTAATATTAGCTGTTTGGTCCGTGCATAGAAATGTTTCTACCCATCTTTGTTGCCTTAAAATCTCACCAACCTCTACTTTAAGTAAATGTGTCTCCTGAATGACAATGACCTGCACAGGGTAGTCTCTCAAATATTGTAGGATTTTATGCCTTCGGCTCCTTACACGCAGGCCATTGACATTCCAGGATAAAAAATTAATGGAGATCATCTTTTTTCTTCCCTTCCTTCCTTCTCCCTTTTGGCCATCTCCCTACATTTTTTTCCCTGTCATAGGAACAGCATTGCCAAGAACTTGGATGTACCAATTATCTAATGATAGAGGACTTATAGGACAGACTAACTTTCTAGCCTTTATGAGGTCTGGCTCCTGAGGAATTTTATTGCTTTACCCCATCCCCCCTGTGCCCCCCTACTTCCCCCCCACCCCTGGAAAACCCCTCCTTCCTTACTCTTGCCGAATGTATGGCAAGGTTTACGTGTCACCCCCATCCCGCTCCCTCATACCCTACTGTACCCTCTTTTCCTCACGGTTTAAAGTGTTTAGTAGTAGTAAATTATGGTCAATAATATATGCCGGTTCAAAATCTTCTCCCTTGGACCCCCTTACTGCTACATGTACTACCTCGAGAAAAAAAAGAGAGAAGAAGCAGGAAACAGGGAGAGCTACTCCTGTGGAAAAAAGAAAAGAAAAGAAAAGCGTCGAGCTGATACCGTATAGATAGATACAGTTTATCTTACTGTCTCATCTCTCTCTATTATGTGTTATGTCTTATAAATATAAACTTTGTTTAGAGCTCAAACTAAAATTACCAATTATCTATAGAAAGGGAAAGATGCAAAAACATCCAACTAGCCCAGGCTGTTAGCTCCCCCCTTGAACTCTCCCCCATTTTCCCTAGAAATTTGTCCGCTTCAAGGGGGGATCGGATATTGTGCATCTTATTATTGTACATTACCCGCAGAAAAGCGGGAAACCGCATCTGGACCGTGGCCCCAGCTGCCCTGAGCTTTTCCATCCTCAGACCCAGCTCCCATTGCCGGTCTAATATGACTTTGGAGAGATTTGACCTGATTTCGCACAGAAAGTCGGGTCCCTTAAGTGTCTTTGCCTTTAGAGCAAGATTCAAGATTTTTTCTTTCAAAGTATAAGTTTGAAAATTTACCAAAATCTTTTGTGGTTTAGTTCTCCCAGGATTGAGGCGAAAAGGATCTCGGTGGATCCGTTGGATATCTCTTTCCAATAGTTCGACTGTCTAATCTAATTTTAAAGAGTCCTTCAGTAGCGAGATCACAAAAGCTTTTAAGTCACCCCCCTCTCTTTCTTCGGGGATTTTCAATATCCGCAAATTGTTCCTTCTAGAGAGGTTCTCAAGCGACTCGACCCTCTACTTCATAGCTTCTCCTTCCCTCCGCAGTGTTTGGATCTTACACTGAGCCGCCTCCAAATTCGCTTTTATGGACCCAACCTCTCCCTCCAAACTCTCTGTTCTCTCGAACAGTCCATCCACTTTTCTTTCCAATATTTCGCAGGCAGCTCCTATTTCGGTTTGGTTTGCCTTAGATATTGCAAAATCACTCCTAATCTCCTCCCTCATGGCAGACATAGCAATCAGGATAGTTTCAATAGAATTGTTTGACTCCCCCCCCCCCGCCCTGTCCCCCATTCGGTTATCTGGGATAGAGTTTATTCCCCCCTTATCCTGGACATGGTTTACTTCGATATTATCGTTAATGGTACTGGGAGGGGCAGAAGTAGAGGTATAATTGGAGGCTGGGATAGAATTAGGGGTAGAAATAAGAGAAGCAGAGTGAGAGGGGAGAGCAGGGGGGAGCTGGGGAACCGGTGCCCCTAGAGCAAGAGCCTGTGAAGGCGAGGGCAGTACTGGGGTAAGGGACTTTGATCCTGCAGAAAGATCAGGCTGACTGAGTTCAGCCATACCTGCCCGATTAATTGGGTTACCGGACTTCTCGGAGTTGATAGCCAAGACCTGGGGTAGCACTTTGAAAAAGGAGCGAAGTGATGGGGTAACTCGCTCTGCACTATTTAATGTACTCTTATCCTTGCCCTTTCTCCTTTTTCCAATCTCCTTATTCACATGACCTCCTTTACCCTTATCTCTGGAATTATCTAAATCACAACCACCATCAGCCTTATCTTTAGCTAAACTAGAAATCTTAGGGGGATTCAACACCTCGATATCACTTTGACCGTTTTTTGCGCCTGTTTTTGCGCCACGTGCACCCTTTCCTCTTCCCTGTCTTTTCCCTTTATTTTTTACGGGTATGTCCCCGAAAAGTTGCTTTTTTATGGATCTAGCGCCTACTCTCCCTTCCTCTGGCTCTCCCTCAACCTCCCTGTTCCCCTCTGTATTGCTCAGCCCTTTGTTAGTAGCAGGTACCGTGGGGCTTACTGTGGGGTCTATTTTACCTTGGAGGTTCACTGTTGCAGTCTTTGCCCCCCCTCCCGCATCCCCCGTCAAACCTTTCTGCAGGAGCCCGCGAGCCGCCACCCTGCGACCTCTCCTTAGCTCCACGGCTGCTTGTCTCCACTTCGGAGAAGTGTGGCTCAATGGTTAGAGCGGCAGACCCTGATGCAGAGGTCTAGCCCGGGACCAGGGTTCAATTCCCCGCCTCGGCGGGTCTTGGGCTCAAAATTCCACTGACCTGATAATTCTCGCCTCAGTGCCTATTCCAATCATGGAGTCCCACTCTGCAACTCTGGGCAATAGCTTGCTTAATCTCCACAACGGCCCCCACAATGCTAAGGATGCCTGGCCTCCACCTTGGGGGGTGCCCAGGAGTGGACACCTCACAGGGAAAGCCAGGATGGGTTCCACAGCGGTATTCGTACAAGCGCCTTGAGACCCTTGCGGGTGAGTAGTGCGCTATACAAGTATCAATTTACATTTCATTTACATTTCGGCAGGCAGGCGGGGGGTGGAGTCTCTCCGTCGAAGCCCAGCACATCGGTTCTCTCCCTGAGACCAGCTGGTGAAGGAACCGCCACACGGCCGGGGTCTGAGTCAGCCGAAATCCGAGTCCCAATGTCGGGCTGCTGAACGCTGTTGCACCGCTCTTACACGGTATCACCGTCCAGTAAAAGCGTAAAAGTTTAAAACGCGGATCTTACTAATTATTTAATTTTTTTTAATTCGTTGGGATTTTCAGAGCGCCGGGGGTCCGAAGTCTTAGCTCATACGGTCATGCTCAGCCGCGTTCAGAACGAGTTTTCACCGGCCCATCACACCTGCAGGAGCAGTAGAGCAGTGGAGCAGGAGCTCCGGGTGAGACGTGCGTACCGCGCTAGCCTGCAATGGGGCGAGCTACTAGTGGAAGGGAGGATACAAGACTGGGAGTCGTTGAGGGATAAGGTAGGCTTAGCCCTTTCTAGGTTTAAATATATACAGTTAGACAGTTGGGCTCGAGCAGTAAATAGGAGGGGCCCCCAACTGGGGAAACCCAGCCAGCTCGAACAACAACTGGTAGAAAAGCGAGAAGGGGGTAAAGAGGTGGCAATCTGGTATTGGAACATGGTGGAGCAGGCTGATGGGGACTTCACTTTGCCGGATAAGATATGGGGAAATGAGATGGACCTCCAGTGTGAGGATTTATGGATGAGATCGTTTTCTTTTCTCTATAAAATAGTGAAGCCAGCCTGGTTAAGACGTAATCATTTGTTCACTCTGCAACGTGCTTATTTCTCACCCTTAAGGTTATCAACATTTCTGCCAGGGAAGAAATGTAATAAATGTAATCTGGCGGCAGCCTCAGACATACATATGTTTATGGAGTGTCCCGACATTAAACTGTTTTGGGAAGAAGTAAAGGTCACAATGGATTCAATTTTATGTATATCTTTGAATATTACGCTTCCACTAAAAAATTTAGGTTTGGAGGAAAATGTCACCGGGCATGCAAAGTGCCTTCTTTTTTACTCTATTATCCTGGCCAGGCAACAAATATGTAAATTTTGGGCCGAGGCCAAAGCCCCATCGTACGCAGCCTGGTTAACATAGCTGTATGAAACCTCAAAGACTGACCTGGCTAGATCGTGTAGCAATAGAAATCTGTCCTTTTGGGATTCGTTAATCAACTGGAGATAGGATTACCGGGGTTTTTTTTTTTCGTTTTTTTTTCCTGGGTCCTATGATTATGTTGACAAGTCTCCAGAGGCCTTGGGAATTGGCTCCTTTCGAAATGCAAATCCCGGGTCTGTCAGGTGGGAACAACACTGTTGACTGGAGTCTCTCCGTTTTCCACTCTAGAGGCTAGTCTCCCGCCCACTAGTAAATCGTGCCTGGGAAAGGTAATGAAGGTGAAAAGATCTTTCAAAGTACCTTAAGGCAGACACGCGTGGTGGTTGGTGCGTCTTTGTGGATGGAGGTTATGGCAAATGAGGACAAAAAAAAAAAATAGTCACAGCTTTACATGAGCATTCTTGAATTTTTTTTTTCTGGATTCAAGCTAGCCTGACTGATGACGGGTGTTACCCTGAAACCGGTCCCAGGATGCTTGCTTCTAGTTGAGGGAGACCCCGGCTTGGCAGTTCGTGCTGGGCTGTTCCCGTGAGGCACGAGGTCCCGTGCTCTCCATGCCACTGGAGTCAAGCTATCCTGGCTGATGAGGGGTGAATCCCGAAACCGTTCCTAGGATGCTTGTTTCCAGTCCAGGGAGGACCTGGCCTGGCAGTTCGGGCTGGACTGTTCCAATTAAGTGCAAGGCCAAGACTGATTTGCATAAGGCTGGGTTCAACTGGAATGGCATGGGGAGCAAAAAACAATGGCTTTAGGCCCAGCTCTCTGTACAGGGGTGAATGTATGACATTGTTCTGCATTCTGTCCATCATTTGTTCTTTTTAATCTTCTTCAATTCAGAGCATCAATCACATGTGGTGTCAAAGGCATATCTCTGAGTGTGCATACACTGTAATAATCCTAGTCTTCTGGGACTAGTATTCATGCTCCTAACATTACAATCCAACCTACCCACCATCTCCATAGGTCCAACCAACTAAACCCTAACCAACACCAAGGGGCAAATGCATTATTGTTTAGTGCAAAGCAGCACAGTAACTAAAGTTGGAAGAGGGTGGAGCAGTGCAGTTTTATAAGGTCACGGCGGAGATGCTGTCTGACGCCCTTCAGCGTCATCCCTGTCCGCTCTTTGGCAACTTGGAGGAAAATCTAGATTCTGTCCAGAAGTGGCTGGCAGTTAGATTTGAGGAGCTCGCCCCGGGGAAACCAGTCAAATCTGCGGCCAGACATGTCTCGGCCCCCTGGTTTACCCCGGCGCTTGGGTCAATGTGCCAAGATTGCAAGAAAGCCGAGAGATTGTGGCGACGTAAGTATGACCCTGATGACAAAACTAAATATCGGGATTCGATCAGGAGTTACCACAAGCATGTATCTGAGGGAAAAAAAGTGTATTTGGAGCGCAGAATCGATGAGGCGGAAAATAGGAGTAAAGAACTCTTTCGGATTGTAAAGGAGTTCGTTTCCCCCTCCTCGAGCTCGCCCGTCCACTCGCACTCCGCAGTTTGGATTAGCCAGCTTGGGGACTTTTTTATAAATAAAATCAAGTCCATTCAGGACACTTTCCCCGGTACAGACGCTGGGTCACCCACAGGTCTGCAGGTCACTCTCCCTCTGCCATCGGACGAGAAGAGTCCAGTCCTCTCGGACTTTCCTTCGTTATCCGTCACCTCCTCTCTTGATCTTCTCTCCCGGCTTCAGTCAGGTTCACCGTTGGACCCGTGCCCAGCAAAATGCCTAGGAAAAATAGCGCCTGCAATTAACAGCTTGCTTAACCCGCTGCTTAATCTCTCCTTGACTTTGGGCGAAGTTCCATCGGCCTGGAAGCATGCTCTGATCCTGCCGCTACTCAAAAAGCCTACGCTGGATCCTCTTGTCCACGCTAACTACAGGCCGATCTCCCTCCTCCCTGCTTTGGCTAAGGTGATTGAGAAACATGTACAGCTCACTATCTCCAGCTTTATAGAGAGCAATCACATCTTACATGATTCTCAGTCGGGCTTCCGTGCGAATTATAGCACGGAGACAGCTTTGCTCGAGATCACCGACGCCATCAGGGAGACCTTAGATCTGGGAGGGAAGGCGATCCTGGTTATGCTGGACTTGTCGGCGGCGTTTGACACCGTTCCCCATATCGGTCTCCTTGCTAGACTCTGGGAGATCGGTTTCCGTGGGACGGTGTGGAACTGGTTTCAATCCTTTCTGACCGGCCGTCGACAAGTGGTCTGGGCACCACTGTTTTCCGCAGAAATGCCGCCGCTAGAGGTGGGGTTTCCTCAGGGTTCTATCCTGAGCCCCACCCTCTTCAATATCTATGTGGCCCCTTTGGCGGCGGTTGCGGAATCTTTTGGTGCCTGGATCATATCCTCTGCTGATGACACCCAGCTCCTTTTTACTTGTAAGAAGGGAGAGGCTTTTGATGGTGGTCGAATCAGGGACTGTTTGGGTGCGGTCTTTGACTGGTTTCGGCGGAACAGTCTGAAGTGCAATTCCGACAAGTCGGAGTTGCTCTTCTTCGGATGTCCGCCGGATCCTAGTTGGAAGACCTGGTGGCCGCAGGACATGTTTCCTCCTGATGTGCCCTCGGTGAAAGCGAAAAACCTTGGTGTGCAGTGTGATGACGGCCTTTCTTTCAGATCGCAAATCGTTGGTCTGACGGGGAAATGCTTTGGCATTTTAAAAATGCTTCGGAAGTTTCTCCCTTTGCTGTCCTTGCAACACAAAAAAATCAAAGGCTCGCGACTTGACTACGCGAATGCCCTGTATCTCGGGCTGCCTAAATATCTGCTAGCCCGCTTGCAGATTGTACAGAACTCGTCTGCAAGAGCCATTTTTGGTCTTCCACGCAGGGCAAGAGAGTCGGAACTTCTAAAGAGACTGCATTGGTTGCCCATTGCTCAAAGAATCACCTTCAAGGTTTTGACCCTGGCTTTCAAGGCCCTTCATTTGATCGGCCCTAAGTATCTGGGGAAGCGATTGGCTTTTTATATTCCGAGGAGGACTCTGCGTTCCGCCTTATTGGCTAAAGCCGAGGTTCCCCCTTTTAAACTTGCCCGGATCGGAGGGCGTTCCAGCCGCTACTTGGTCCCGCGCTGCTGGAATGAGCTACCGGTCTCTTTAAGAAAGTCAACCAGTCTCCTTTCTTTTAGAAAGGAGCTGAAAACCTGGCTCTTTTCAGTATGATTTCTTTTCCTGACCTTCGCGAGCAGCTGTGTTGTGTTCTCCGCCGCAGTTCTCTTTGCCAAAGCGCCGGGACACCCCGCCGGGTAGCCGTGCGCTATAGAAGAGATCTAAACATAACATAACATAACATAACATATTTATTAAACACGTGATCTGCTGCTCAAGTCATATCCTGTGATGGTTCACTATAAATGCTGTCATGTGCCATGAACACCCTTTGAATCAAGGTGCAGAGGTGTATGCTTGCTCTCCAGCATAGGATCTGTTCAAGAAGTTTACCCTTCCAGTACAAAATCCTCTGCATAAACACATTCGGAAACATTCCACACATTGTATGTGTGCTGTACAGTGCAACACAACTGCAATGTGTGGAATGTTTCACACAATGAAAACATTTCTCCTGGTTAGCTAGTGACTCGAGGAGGCATTCGTTTATGACAAGAAAACCCGATCCTCCTTCTTTCTGCTTTGTGTGTTTTCTCTGTCTTGTTCTCACTAAATGGCTGATGCAGTAGCATAAGTGCCTGTACTAAAAAATAAGTGCCCATGGCTCCCACTGGCTCAAATTAAGCACTGTTTGTGTCACTTTGCAAGACTTTGGGCCAGTGCAAATCTTTTTAAATGTTGGATCTAGAGTTCTAGGATTTAAAACTTTCTCCAAAGCATTCCCCTAGATACCCACATCTAGAATTAGCGAACTTCATGCTTCATGCACATCACGTGGGAAAAATGTAAAGTGACTCTGGGTGTAAAACTCCGCTCCGCTCATGGAGTTTGTGGAGTTTTGGCAACTCCACCTTCCACGTGGGACCGGCCATCTTGAACGAGACTGCACTTCGCTTCCAGCACAACTCCTGAGGTAAATTCGACCAAGTGCTTTGGGGACTGAGAAGCCCCAGCCCCGAGCAGCCCCTGCACCAAAGATCAGCCCTCCAGCATCCACGAGATCTGCGTGGGGCCCTTCTGCTTGTTTGCTGCTCGACGTGTTGTCTGGTCACTTGCCGGCTGGCTAGTGGCCTCCTAGACGACAAACCTTTGAATCTTTGCTGCTGGTCTGGTGGCTCCAGACTGGCCCTTGCTCCCTTCCAAAAGAGGGGCACCCCGTACTCTCCTAGTCCGCACCAGACGCTTTCTCTACTCACCACGTGGGTTGCCTTTGCCAAGGCCTGTTGACGCCGATCCCGGATCCAACACCGCCGACAGCGAGAGCCTGCGTGGGACAGCTCGTGCCTCCATCCTCGTTGTCGAAGACACCTCCTGGTCACCGTGGCTGCAGAGTCAAGTGTCCACTCTTCACCTGATCGCGACGACGACATCTGGTTCCTTCCTGGTTCCACTCCAGTCACTGACTAGTGACTGTGAACATTGTCCCCTCTGTCTTTCAGGTCTTCTACTTCTCCGATCCACCCGTGGATCGCCCGGACATCTTCCTCCTGGTCGCCTGCAGCATCTTTTCTTCCAGGCTCCATAGACTTCAACGCGAGAACCCAACGCACTTTGACACCTCTGCACCCGCAGCCCGTGGGTGAGGTAACGAGAGCATTTCGGTGCTCAAGGGTAGTTTAACTGTCCTAGTGTCCAGTTCCACAGTCGTTTTAGTCCTACCTAGTCAGGATTGTCCGTACTTACCTTTAACTTGAACTGTACTGTCCATAGACGTTGTTACGCATCTCGCGTGTGAGTTCACACTCTGCACACGCGTCCCGTGGGCCTCCTATTACTTACCTAAGGTGAAGATACCGTAGTCCTAGCGAACCTCCAGCCTCTGGACAGCTCCATTTTCTCTATTGACTTTCACATTCCACTTACTTAGTATATGGTTTGTCGTGCCCCTAGGGCACCATTGTAATTCGTGCAACTTAAACGTATTTTTCCTAAGAGCTTGTCATGTGCTTAGCCCTCTGACCTCATAAAGATTTCAGAGGTGTTTGTTATTGATAAATATACTGTTTATTTTCATAACAACCTGTGTGGTGTCCTTTCATCTGGTATTCAAGTGGTTATATTGTGGTAAAACAGCTGGCTTCACATGCCAAAAGAGTTTAGCCTAAGACTGCTTTGTCCATGCTACCACTAGTATAGCTGGTCTATAAGGTTGACTTACAACCAATCACCATAAGGGTTGTTTGGACTGATACAAGGTGATCACTAGAACTAGTGAGCATCATATATCAGGCCAACTTCTCACATTGTTGTGCAGCGGTTGGGATTTGAGCTTGCTGTTGTTTTTACCAAATATAATCTTGAAATATCATTTGAAAGATCACATAGGGTACTCTAGGTACTTATAACAAGCTTAGAAATACTCTGAGTTTTACTGAACCAGCTATTGTAGTAGAAAGGGCCTAGCACACCCTAAGTACAACTCTTAGCAAGGGATCAGTAGGAAAACCCATAGTGTAGGTAGGTGCATCACTTACACCTCACTTGAAAGCATGTCTACCCATGGAGGGACTTCAGAGACTCCCCTAGTGGTTAGTGACCCTCCACAGGTCCTTTCCAGATATGCAGCATTCAGTTTCCAGGAGATGAGACAATTGTGTACCTCCAGGAAATTGAAACAGGGTTCTAACCCTACCACCCCTTTTCTGTTAGGTCTCTTAGAGACATATGATGCAAGAAGGGCTGCTAACACAGACCCCTCTAATCCAGATAGGCGCATGCCCCCCTTAGAAGGTACTCGTGGTGACCCAGACTCCAACCTCCCTGAAACAGAAGATGTAGATGAGGAGGAGGAAGAAGAGGAAACCTCTGGGGATGAGGCAGACAAAGGTCCTGTGGTAGTCAGCAAACTAACCAGGGCTAACTTGGACCTGCAAAGGGAAGGGACTGGGGGACCCCCAGTGCTAACCCTAATCAGGCCTAACTTTGGGGTTAGGAGAGATAGATCTCATTCTAGGGACTCCAATAGATCTATGCACTCTCATGCATCTGCTCAGAGGAGAATGACTTCCCCTCAGAGGAGAGAGCATGAAGCAAAGATGAAGGAAGTTAATCTGAGGATCCAAAGGGAAGAACTTGCCCTTGCCAAAGAGAAGCTTGCCTTTGCTAGAGAGCAACAGTTGAGTGGGGTAGTCCCCACTGGTGGCAGCACTATCCCTAGGGATAGAGACAGGAGTTTTGATAATAGACACCTGAGTAAAATAGTGCCCTTCTTTAAGATAGGAGATGACATCCACAAATGGATGACTGCTTTGGAGTGGGCCTGCAAAGTACAGCAGGTACCCCAGAGTCAGTGGGCAGCTATATTGTGGCTCTCCTTTGAAGGTAAAGGTAGAGACAAGCTCCTCACTGTTAGAGATGAGGATGCTAATGATTACCAAGTCTTGAAAACTGCACTGATTGATGGGTTTGGCTTAACAACTGAACAGTACAGGTTGATGTTCAGAGACACCCAGAAAACTCAGGCTCAAGATTGGACTGACTTTGTTGACTGTGCCACTAAGGCTTTGGAAGGCTGGTTACTGGGTAGTAAAGTTACTGATTACACAGGATTGTATAATCTAATTATGAGAGAGCAAATCCTAAATAATTGTCAGAACCAGTTGTTGCATCAGCACTTGATTGACTTAGATCTGACCTCTCCCCAAGAATTGGGAAAGAAGGCAGACAAATGGGTCAGGACAAGGGTCAAGCAGCAGAACCAGAACCAGGGTGGTGTCCAGAAGAAATCAGACCAGAAGGGTAATGAGAATAAGCAAAATGACCAGAAGTCTTCAACAGGGCCCCAACAACCTAAGGAAGGTGGGTCCCAAAATTCCCAAAAGAAGAAGAATGATGGTCCTAAGAAACCATGGTGCCAATACTGTAAAAGTAAAACTCACTGGTTTAGTGAGTGCACCAAGAAAGGCCAAACTCCTACCACTACTGTCCCTAAGACACCTGCACCCCCTAGTACAGTTAGTAGTGGTTGTGTACATCCCAATGCTATAGTTGGGTTAACCCTGGGAACTGAGGTGGGTTCTGACCTAGTTAGAATACCTACTCAGGTAGTTCTTGTTTGTACTGGGGACATGGATATGACCCCTACTGTAAACCCTAGTACTCTGGGCAAATACAGGCAAACGCCTTTAATCAATGGAAAGATGGCTCAGGCCTACAGGGACACATGTGCCAATGTCACTATGGTGACACCAACATTTGTGGACCCTGACCAGATCATGCTAGGTTCAGATTACCTAGTGACCAATGCTAGCAATGTCACTACCAATCACAGTATAGCAGTTGATAATTTCTCCTGGGGAGGGGTAACTGGCCTCAAAAGGGTTGTAGTTAGTTCAGACCTCCCAGTAGATTGTCTTTTGGGCAATGATTTGGAATCCTCACTGTGGTCAGATGTGGAGTACAGGACTCATGTAGAAATGCTAGGTCTCTCCTCACATGTCCTTGCTGTGACTAGGTCACAGGCCAAGAAATGCCCAGCTGAACAAGTGCTGGATCCTGGAAGAATGGAGCAGACACTAACCAAGAGAAAGAGCAGCAAGGGTAAGGCTGAGCCTTCCCCCCTGCCTCAGGTTGAGGATCAGCCCTCTCAGGAGGCTGACCCCAAGACCCCAGAAGGAACTGTCCTAGAATAGCTTGAACCTGAACAGGTTGAGTTTCTTGGGACAGGGGGACCTTCCAGGGCAGACTTGAGACAGGCCCATTTAGACTGTTCATCTCTTGAACCCCTCAGACAGCAGGCTGCTGCTGAGGCTGCAGGGAATGCTGCAGGTGCCCATAAGGTGTATTTGGATGATGGACTCCTATACTCTGAGGCAAGAGACCCCAAGCCTGGTGCTACCAGGAGGCTGGTCATCCCCTTGTCTCTTAGAGGTTTCCTTCTCACCTTAGCCCATGAGATTCCCCTTGCAGGTCACTTAGGCCAGAACAAGACTTGGGACAGGCTTGCCCCACACTTTCACTGGCCTCATATGTCTGAAGACACTAAAGAGTTTTGTCGCTCATGTGTCACCTGTCAAGCCAGTGGCAAATCAGGTGGCACAACAAAGGCCCCCCTTATACCACTACCTGTGGTGGGGGTTCCCTTTGAAAGAGTGGGGATTGACATTGTTGGACCAATGGACCCCCCAATAGCATCTGGGCACAGATTTATACTGGTGGTAGTGGATCATGCCACCAGGTATCCAGAAGCTATTCCCCTTAGGACCACTACAGCTCCTGTTGTGGCCAGGGCCCTGCTTGGAGTTTTCTCCAGAGTGGGGTTTCCTAAGGAGGTTGTCTCTGACAGAGGTGCAAACTTCATGTCAGGATACTTGACTGCAATGTGGAAGGAGTGTGGTGTAAATTATACATTTACCACACCCTTTCACCCACAGTGCAATGGGCTTGTTGAGAGATTCAACAAGACCCTCAAAGGGATGATAAAAGGGTTACCTGAAAAGCTTAGGTGAAGATGGGACATCCTTTTACCCTGCCTCCTGTTTGCTTACAGAGAGGTCCCAGAGAAGGGGGTTGGATACAGCCCTTTTGAGCTTCTGTTTGGGCATCCTGTAAGAGGACCCCTATGTCTTGTGAAGGAAGGATGGGAGTTACCTCTCAAAAAGCCTAAAGTTGACATAGTGGACTATGTACTTGGTCCCCGCTCCAGGATGGCAGAGTACATGGAGAAGGCAAGAAAAAACCTTGAGGCCAGCCAAGAACTTCAAAAAGCTTGGCATGAACAAAAGGCTGTCCTAACTGTGTATCATGCAGGACAGAAGGTGTGGGTGTTGGAGCCAGTGGTCCCAGCAGCTCTCCAAGACAAATGGTCTGGACCCCATACCATCATTGAGCAAAAGGGAGAGGTTACCTACTTGGTGAACATGGGAACTCCCAGGAGCCCCCACAGGGTGCTTCATGTAAACAGGCTCAAGGCATTTGTCAACAGGGAGGACATGGGCTTGCTCATGGCCACAGATGAGGGGCAGGAGGAAGAGAGTGACCCTCTCCCAGACCTGCTCACTCAGAACCCTGATGATGGGTCAGTAGATGGTGTAGTCTTTTCTGACAGCCTCTCTGAGCATCAACAAAAGGATTGTAAACAGGTTCTTCAATCCTTTAGACAAATGTTCTCACTGACCCCCAGTCAGACAAACTGGTGCACCCATGAGGTAGACACTGGTGACAGTCTGCCTGTCAAGAGTAAAATCTACAGGCAACCTGACCACGTCAGGGACTGCATTAAGAAAGAAGTTCAAAAGATGTTGGCGTTGGGAGTCATTGAACCCTCAGAGAGCCCTTGGGCTAGTCCTATAGTTCTAGTGCCAAAACCTCACACCCAGGATGGTAAGAGAGAGATGAGGTTCTGTGTAGACTACAGGGGTCTCAATGCTGTCACTAAGACAGATGCCCACCCAATACCTAGGGCAGATGAACTTATAGACAAGTTGGCTTCTGCCACTTTCTTGAGTACATTTGACCTAACAGCTGGTTATTGGCAGATCAGGTTAGCTGAGGATAAAATGGCAAACCCTATGCACACACTTGACGAGTAGAAGGCGGATACAATGTCCTAATGTAAGAATTTCAAAATGCAGAGAAACAACAGTGATATGCAACTTAAAAATATAAGTAATTCAATGTCAATAAAGAAGTCTTGGTCTCCTTGTTTATTCCAACACAGCATGTGAACAACCAGCCGACACGTGTTTCATCGCATCTTGCGAATCTTCAGGGCTCCATTGGTTGTGTATTAGACCATAAGGCCGCTCTTCCGGTGATACTTCCGACCCGGAAGGGCCCAAGACCATCCAAACGTGATTGAAAATTGTGGTATAGTTGCTTATAAGCGAAGTGCGCTTGTTCTGGGTTGCCCGGGGGAAGGTGTATTACTCGATCGCTTTGGGTCTGAAAAGACGGGGTGCCTTGATTATTGCGAGTGATTTTGAAGCCTGTTCCGGACTTAGTGTCTGTAGCTGAGGATGCCAAGGCCAAAACAGCATTTTCTACCCCAGGAGGTCATTACCAATTTGTGGTGATGCCCTTTGGTTTGAAAAATGCCCCTGCCACTTTTCAAAGGTTGGTGAACCAAGTTCTCACTGGGTTGGATGCCTTTTGTGCAGCATATCTAGATGATATTGCTGTCTTTAGCTCCACCTGGGAGGATCACCTGATCCACCTGAGGAAAGTTTTGGAGGCCCTGCAAAAGGCAGGCCTCACTATCCAGGCTACTAAGTGCCAGATAGGGCAGAGTCAGGTTGTGTACCTGGGCTACCTTGTAGGTGGAGGCCAGGTTCAACCCTTGGAGAGCAAGATACAGGCCATAAAGGACTGGGCTCCTCCAACCACCCAGACACAGGTCAGAGCTTTCTTGGGCCTGTCTGGTTACTATAGGAAATTTGTCAAAAATGATGGGTCCATTGTGACACCACTTAATGACTTGACAAGCAAGAAAATGCCAAAGAAAGTTCAGTGGACAGTTAGCTGTCAGAAGGCATTCGATGACCTAAAGCAGGCCATGTGTACTGCACCTATTCTAAAGAGTCCTGACTACTCCAAAACCTTCATTGTCCAAACAGATGCATCTGAGTTGGGTGTGGGAGCTGTTCTAGCTCAAATGAATATTGATGGTCATGACCAGCCCATTGCTTTTATAAGCAGAAGGCTGACCCCTAGAGAGAAACGCTGGTCAGCTATTGAGAGGGAGGCCTTTGCTGTGGTTTGGGCCCTGAAGAAGTTGAGGCCATACTTGTTTGGAACTCACTTCAAAATTCAGACCGACCATAAGCCCCTCTTATGGCTAAATCAGATGAAGGGTGAAAACCCCAAACTTCTTAGGTGGTCCATTTCCCTACAGGGGATGGTCTTTACATTGGAGCACAGACCAGGGACTGACCATGGCAATGCAGATGGTCTCTCCAGGTATTTCCACTTAGAACAGGAAGACTCACCTGGTCAAGGTTAGTTTAATGTCCCTAAGTTTGGGGGGGGTTATGTAGGAGAGTGGGGTCTGCAATCCTATGGTCACCCCAGATTTTTGCTTTTTGCTTCACTGGTTTGTGACTTTCCCTGGCTGTGGGCCTGCTAATTAGACCCACAGCCTAGCTGTTCTCTCTCTAAATTGACAACCATGTACTTTAGGTGCATTTACCAATTGGTACTGGGCCACCTTATCAGTCCCTGTACAGTGTACCTTAGGTGCCAAGGGCATAGGTGTACCCAGGGCCTACCAGGGGCTGAAGCATGTATTATGCCACCCCTGGCTGGCCATCTAAAACTGACACAACTGGCTGCACGACAGCTGGGGCAAGGTGGTGTAATAACCCTTTGCTGTAGATATAGTATACCTATATCTAACCCTAAAATGGACACATATATTCCTATCAGTCACTCCTATAGCAGAAGGCAGAGTGCTTGGAATTATGTGAGATGGGGCTCTAGCATGAGCTGAGTCCGTCTGCAGCTTGCGGAACCAAGTCCTAATAGCTGTTCCATGATAACGCTATACCATATACTCTTAAGTGCATTATCAACCTCGCGGTTAAATGCTAACTCTGGTATAACATTATCAAAACATGTCGAGTAAGGTGTCATACGAATTGGAATACTACCCCCAATTCTGGCGACGGGGGTAGCATTCCACCCTTCTAGAGGGACACGACATGTATGTAACTTAGAACCCCGGTTAAAGTTAACTCGAGCCTTGGCATCACAAAATGGGTGCTGCCCCAGACAGGATTTTGTGTATTGGGTAGGATAGGCTTGAAAGGAATGAGACATGCCTGGGGCACACAAGGTGCCCTGTGCATACACCGGTTCAAACCAGTTGCTGGGCCACTCCAGCCCTAGCTCTGGCGGGAAACCGGACAAAGGATAGGGGGTGTAACCACCCCCCTTCCTGGTCACACCCAGGGGAGGGACCTAGTCAGTAGTGCAGCCCCCTTTAGCAGGATAAAGGTAGGAGCTGGTCCCATTCCAAATCAGATTAATACTGAACTACTCTACAAGATGAAACTCTGGACTTCGACGTTCTGCTCCACAGAAGACTGAAGAAATCTCCCTTGTGGGCAAGGAGTGTCCACCCTGCACAAGCAGGCACCACCAAGCGTCCAGCGGCTTCACTTTGTCGTCTTCCCTCGAGGATCTAGACTTCAGAGCCCGACGAGACCCGGATTCCCAGACTTCTCCGACCTCAACTCACATCTGCAACAAAGCTGAGACCCGTGGGTGCGACGAGACACGTGGGACCGGCCATCTTGAACGAGACTGCACTTCGCTTCCAGCACGACTCCCGAGGTAAACTCGACAAGTGCTTTGGGGACTGAGAAGCCCCAGCCACGAACAGCCCCTGCACCGAAGATCAGCCCTCCAGCATCCACGAGATCTGCGTGGGGCCCTTCTGCTTGTTTGCTGCTCGACGCGTTGTCTGGTCAGTTGCCGGCTGGCTAGTGGCCTCCTGGACGACGAACCTTCGAATCTTTGCTGCTGGTCTGGTGGCTCCAGATAGGCCCTTGTTTCCTTCCAAAAGAGGGGCACCCCGGACACTCCTAGTCCGCACCAGACGCTTTCTCCACTCACCGCGTGGGTTGCCTTTGCCAAGGCCTGTTGACGCCGATCCCGGATCCAACACCGCCGACAGCGAGAGCCTGCGTGGGACAGCTCGTGCCTCCATCCTGGTCATCGAAGACACCTCCTGGTCCACGTGGCTGCAGAGTCAAGCGTCCACTCTTCACCTGATCGTGACGACGACATCTGGTTCCTTCCTGGTTCCACTCCAGTCACTGGCTAGTGACTGTGAACATTGTCCCCTCTGCTTTCAGGTCTTCTACTTCTCCGATCCACCCGTGGATCGCACCAGACATCTTCCTCCTGGTCGCCTGCAGCATCTTTTCTTCCAGGCTCCATAGACTTCAACGCGAGAACCCGACGCACTTTGACACCTCTGCACCCGCAGCCCGTGGGTGAGGTAACGAGAGCATTTTGGTGCTCAAGGGTAGTTTAACTGTCCTAGTGTCCAGTTCCACAGTCGTTTTAGTCCTACCTAGTCAGGATTGTCCGTACTTACCTTTAACTTGAACTGTACTGTCCATAGACGTTGTTACGCATCTCGCGTGTGAGTTCACACTCTGCACACACGTCCCGTGGGCCTCCTATTACTTACCTAAGGTGAAGATAGCGTAGTCCTAGCGAACCTCCAGCCTCTGGACAGCTCCATTTTCTCTATTGACTTTCACATTCCACTTACTTAGTAAATGGTTTGTCGTGCCCCTAGGGCACCATTGTAATTCGTGCAACTTAAACGTATTTTTCCTAAGAGCTTGTCATGTGCTTAGCCCTCTGACCTCATAAAGAGTTCAGAGGTGTTTGTTACTGATAAATATACTGTTTATTTTCATAACAACCTGTGTGGTGTCCTTTCATCTGGTATTCAAGGGGTTATATTGTGGTAAAACAGCTGGCTTCACATGCCAAAAGAGTTTAGCCTAAGACTGCTTTGTCCATGCTACCACTAGGATAGCTGGTCTATAAGGTTGCCTTACAACGAATCACCATAAGGGTTGTTTGGACTGATACAAGGTGATCACTAGAACTATTGAGTATCATATATCAGGCCAACTTCTCACACCCTTGCACCATGGCACAAAGATACCCAAAAGGGCACCAATGCAGGGGAAAAGGCAGGAATGCGCTGTACCGCCTTAAATTTGGAGCATTTCTGCCCTTTCCCTATAACACCGGGCAGCACAGCAAGATTACTCTGTGCGCTGCCTGGCTTGGCCACAAATATGGACCTATGTTTTTTGTGTAAAAGATGAAAAAAAGTTTTGAAACAATTTAAGTCCTAAGAATCATGCTAGAAATAAGATATTTTCAGACCCTCCGCTTGTATGTGCAGTAATTGTAGCAGAAAGATAGAACGACTTCTTAACTACATGAAGTGTTAAGGTGCACCCCGAAGCATAAGATTAAAATATGTTGCTCAGGTTCTTTATATATCAATGGACAAAGATCAGATCTATCAGTTACTAACCACCCTGGACTTCAATATCTTTATCTGGTGTGTGCCTTTACTGGATGCTTAAAGGGATTGCCACCTCCTGTTATTCTAGGTTTGTAATGGCACCCTCCCATATTTGGAACCAGAGGGTGGATGTGTGATATTACACCTTGTAGAGATCTACACAACAGATGATGGCACTTGTTGCATCACAGCTGCTGGAAGCTCAATGGTTCGAAGACAGAAATCACTCTATGGGACCCAGTTAATTCATACATCTTTTTTTTTAATGGTCAATTGTAATCTGACCTACTGCTAAATCTACAAAACAGATGTGCACTGATTGTGTCTCTTTTATACCCTAAATAAAGTAAAATATATCTATGTTATTTTGCCTAGTCTCAGAACATTGCTGGGATCCTTGAAGCAGTAACATGAATAGCTTATTACTGCAAAACCATATACAATTAGCTTCTAAGATACTCCATATTCTAGAATGTCCCAAATGAGCTATTCTGGCTCATATCCCCTTTTCCCTGATGACCTAATCATGTCTGGATGACAGATCCTCTACTGGACAACAATGAATGAGGGAACACTGTTGACACCGCTACGCCTAGTTCATATTTCCTTGCATAGCCCCTCTAAGTGATAATTTACTTGTCCCCTACAGACGGTCTCATTCTGAATCTTTTTTTATAGCTGTAACCACTTTATCTGAAAGTCAGTGCCTTCCAAATGTTTGGAACCATCTCTTACAAAAGCGAGGATCCGAAGGCCTGTAGCAGACCACCTTACTGCAGCCGCTACAGGATGGAACAACTAGCACTACTGGCCCTCTGTGCTTTCTCACTAGCCAGACACATCTGCAGACTGGATGTACCTCCATATTTCTGGACTGCCAATGGGACCCCTTATACACAAGCAACACTCCCGGATGTCTGAGCAGTAAGACTTCCAAGACGCCACAATGGCCCCCTGCAGTGGCTGTATCATGGCGGTCAGCTGCTCGTCAACCCACACTCTTTTTAACTACACAGAATGCTTTCATGTGGAAATAAAAGGGATGTGAGGCAAAACAAGACTAGCCATATCAAGAGGGTTGTAGGGGATATGTGTGCTGTACTGCAGTACATTGACATGTTCACTTTTCAACCTCTAACCAATATATGAGAAATGACATTTCAGTCAGATGGGCATGATGCATATAGCACTATATTCTAATAAGCAATAATGCCTTTAGCCAATACAATATGAACCCATTCCCTTTAAAAATGATCCTGATGGGTGAAATAAAGTGTCCAAACGGTTGCAACAGATATAATTTGTTTAGTTTTACTGACGACTTCTCTGTTGCTTTATCAGCAGGGGAACCAAACAAAACGCCTTTCCCTCTGGACTGGAGCTAAATCCAACAGCTTCACTTCCTGAAAGGTGTGCCCTTTCTTCAAACACTCAAAGTGTGTTGAAATACTGTACTGTTCAAGTGGTGTGATTGGCAAATCGTCCGTGTTTACCATGATGACTCAAACAAGGCGTTCTGTGCCCTAAAAACTTTTCTATTTGAAACAACTTTTAAAGTAGTATTATAAAGTGCATAATATGAGAAGTTCTTGCATTCCAAGAGGTGGTGGACACTGTGAGAGCCTGATGGCTGGTGCGCATTCCATGTGGAAGGGTCGCAGGGATTGCCACCGTGGTGGGTTGATTTGCAGCTATTTCAAGGGCTGTCTCGGTTGTGTATATGCACAGATTGTAAATGCTTCTGGGAGCCCTTTACGAAGATGCCACATTAGTATTCGCACTCACTGAGTGCCCCATCACCCATAGGTACAGTTTCAAATGCACTGCCGTTATATGGTCATTCAATTCCCACACCGTACCCCCCTAACTCCCACCCCTCAAGCCTTGTTTCATTGTTGGGTCTGGCCTTTTGTTATGCTGTGGATTTAAGGAAAAACTATCATATATTATACATACACATGTGGGCTTTTTGTCAGCTCTCTCCAGCCATTGGCCTCTTCAATGGTCATTCTCTTTTAGCTCCCACAGCACACAACATGATGTACAGGCTGAGCACAGTTGGGGCCCTCGAGCTGCTCTCTGGTATTGCCTGTGCATATTACTCATTCGCCTAGAAAGAAGTGCATTTCAGTGTGACTTTGCCAATGTTTACTTTTTTGCTGGAGGCTAATCTAATGCAGGCGCAAGCTGCTCGCCTCTGGCTGCTCCACTGGCTAGCTTGTTCATTAGGGATGCAAATGCACCCAAGCTGGTTTCTGCTGTTTTGCAAAGTGCACTCTTGCCCCCAGGAAATAAGAGCGTTTTACAAGGCAATCCGACTAGGTACAGAGGGCCCGATTCACAGAATGAATTTAAGACTCAATCCTAAACTTACTACTATTTTGGTATTCACAGAATGCATTTACTACTTTTGGCATTCACAGAATGAACTTACTACTTTTGGTATTCACAGAAGTTAGGATTTTGTCTTAAGTCTGTCTTAAGTCTGTCTTAAGTCTGTCTTAAGTGTGTCTTAAGACAAACTTAAGACAAAATCCTAACTTCTGTGAATACCAAAAGTAGTAAGTTCATTCTGTGAACGCCAAAAGTAGTAAGTGCATTCTGTCAATACTAAAATAGTGGTAAGTTTAGGATTGAGTCTTAAGTTCATTCTGTGAATCGGGCCAAGACTTTTTAGGGAATGGGGCAACTGGGAGATTTTCCAAAAACCAGAGGATGTTGTTCCGACGGCTGGATTCAGCCCTGGCTCTCCAGGTCCAAAGTCAGCTCCTCTATCTGATAGACCACGTCTTTCAGGGCGCCTCTATATTCTTACTCATGTCGCGTTAATGTTGGTCGTCATAGTACAAGAACCCAATGGTGTTTATCATATCTTCATTCTGGTGCATGACCATTATAGATTAGTATTGATTACTCGCTCTTTTCTTATTTTGAAGGCTCAGCAACCTTTCCTCAGACAGTCTGAGTCTGAGAGTCTGGGTCTACATGGTAAGAAGACCGCGAGATTATCCTCACTTAATATATATTGAGCATGATCCATATTCCTAATATGTCACTTCAAAGTGGCACCAGCACAGCCTGCCCTGTAATGTCTTTATATTGGGTTAGCCCTCTTCAGCCACTGTCTCCCCTCACAGTGAACGATGACAGTTTGTCAGTGCACTTCCTTCTAACAACCGTCCCCTTCAGCGCCAGAGCTGGTGGGCAAATGCTTTAAAAAAAAATATATATATGTCTCCCCCCCCCCAAATTACACAGTAATGCGCAAGGAGGACCAAGGATATTAAAGGGGTTGAGGTGTTTCTAATCCCTCAACTGACAGACAGCACCCACAAACCAAGGACTCAGATGCCCTTCGGCAGATACAATCTCATCAGAAATCAAATCACTCTTTCAAATACCACTTGCCAGACTGGCACCTAAGATACCATTCTCATACTCTCCAGCCATGCCTGCCATGTACAAACATCATTGTCTTGTAACTATTCTATCCCTACAAATCCCGAACTTCAAGCCAGCACTCCTCCTCTTCTACCACCACTTCAAGAACCAGATCTCCTCTCCTGCCATCACTGTCAGCTAACTTACTTCTTCTACCACCACTTCGAGCTACCACACTTCCTCTCCTACCACCACTTCAAGTTATCTTATCTCACCTTCAACCACTTCTTCAAGCTACCACATCTCCTCTCCTACCATCATGCCAAGCTACCTTACCTCTTCTACCACTACTTTAACCTGCCACATTCCTCATCTATCAACACTTCATGCTACCTTACCTCCACTTCGACCACCACTTCAAGTTACAACACCTGTGCCCCTAACACCACTTCGTGCTACAATACTTACTCTTCTCCCCCCTCTGACAATTGCTCTTTCGAACCATATGTTCGTTCAGCGCATAGCTGCAGTCACTCTCCTAACCTCTCATGTCTTGATTTTTTTGTCTGCCATCTTTCTTATAGTTTTCTTCAGACAGATCCAAGCCTAAAATGGGCTGTTTCTTTTATCAACCATTTGCTGCAAGCTGGTTAAAAGGAGCCTTTCCTATAGAATCACATATTTGTCTTCAGCCCTAAAAGTCATCTGAACCTTTCCTCCTCCAAATATCACAGGTTAAAGCCTTTTCCTCCCTAAGGGCTGATTCTGCTGATCAGGTAAACAATGACCATGCACAAACGTTTGCTGAGGCAGGGCAGACATTTAAAATATGTTTTTTATTTTCTAAACGCCCAGAGAAACATGGTCGTCATTTTGAGCCCAGGGTGGCACATGGTAGCCCTACCTTGACCTTAGCTATCCATGACACTGCATTAGCTACTCCTGCTCTCGGGGTCATGAAAGAAAAGGCACAAAGAGACAGTGAACAGGGCTCTAAAAGGCCTCACTCTAGTTTCCTGTCCTTGTCTTTGCCCTTCCCAAAACTACTTTATAATGCAAACCAATTTAAAACGGGGCGCCTTTCTGAATGGTTCAGAATATGACATTGCCTTGGAAGCGTAAAGTTTTTATTGTGCTGCACAGAAAAATCATAACAAATAACTAATTTCTTTCCTATATTTTTCCTTTTCAGAAACCATGATGGCATTTTTCCTACTACTTCTTTTGTTGGCTGTGGGAGGTTTGTTACACCTTTTAAAATGCAGTTTATTTTCTGTCAAGTGATTTGTTAAAATAAATATTCGGGTCTTTCAGGTACAAGAGTATTTATGCAGTTAATATCTGTAATAAGGGTATCAGACTGTGAGGCGCTAATGGAAGGGAGTGCATCCCATTTCGTCACCCTTGGGTTGAGTATCTCTTCTATTGATCTATGGAGTCTGATGTTGCTAGTGTCTCCACTGTGTCATTGTGGGTGGGGGTGTGGGGATTGAATGATGTAGCATATTGTAGGGCCCTGCGGTGCATGGGGACCCCTGTAATTCAGAGGGGGCCCTTGCAGCCTAAAACCTATGGATATCTGTGAGGTATGGAAACCAGAGGGGCCGCAGATCACATTCTGTAGAGGGCTCTATATTTTCTCTTTATGCAACTGATCAGTGGGACCTGAGGGGTAAGTGTGACGGGTGTAAGCTCATGGTGGGGCTTGTGTAGACATCTGCTTGTCTTATCTGTAACAGGAGTATATTGCACTTGGACCTGAAGTATTCAATGATACAAAGTGCAATGGCATTTAGGTATTAAGTACTATGGGCCCTTTTTATGAAGAAGTCATGCAGTGCAGAGCTGCAAGTCACCTTTCTGCTCTGCGCTCCTTTGCGTGACTGGGAAAGGACAGGAATGAGACGTATTTAAGGGAATGCAGTGCCTTCCTGTTCTTTCACTTGTGTTGGTGCCCTTTTGGCAGCCTAGTCCCAAGACAGGCACCCTTGCACCATGGCGCATGGGTGCCTGTGTTGCATGCAGGATAGTCTTTGTGCAGGAAACAGTACCTCCTTGCACAAAAACAATCCTGGGAGACATATTCCTTGGAAGAAAGAAGGAGAAATAGAGATATTACGCATCTCCTGCGAAGGTGTACAATTTGTGCGCATCCCCATGTTTGCAAGTTCTTTTCAATCAATCAATCAATAAATTGAGTCTATATAGCGTGGCTACTCACCCGTAAGGGTCTCAAGGTGCCGGGGCTGCTGATCCTTCTGGGCGCAGGCATTCAGTCGAAGAGCCAAGTCTTCAGATCCTTCCTAAATTGAGTCAGCGACGGGCATTGCCTGAGGTGAAAGGCAGGATGTTGCAAGTCTTGGTGGTGAGGTGGGAGAAGGATCTTTCTCTGGTTCTTGTCTGGTTGACCTGGAGGATGGTTGCCAGGGCCAGCTGGGCAGAGTGAAGGTGTCTGGCAGGAACATGGAAAGAGAGGCGGTGGTTCAGATATGCTGGTCATGCGATGCAGAGAGCTTTGTAGGCATGTGTGAGGATCAGGGGATGCACCGAAATCCATGGGAGTAGCATTGGAACAGAAATTAAACAACAAGTAGGGGAAAAAAAATGGATCAAGTTATGATCCAGTAGGGCTAAGATTACCATTCAAGGAAAGGAGAATGGAAGGTCCTGCCACAGTCAGAGCCCCAAAGTACGTGAACAACAAATTGACTGAGCTGTTCCTAAAGAAAAGAAGAAGGAAAAGGAAACGGTCACTAAGGTAGGAGGGATAGTGCTCAATGGAGAACCACCCTTGGGTATCAAATTAGTTGGATATAAAGGCCTCACACACCCTTGCGAGTGTCATGCTTAATCATTGGCAATGCTCCTCGTTGGGCAGGTGATGCAATGCCCAACGGGCTCACCTCAAAGAGGGGCTCTTTATCGGAGATCTTTAATCCAACTGCCTATGGGTGAAGTGTGGGTGAGGGGCCAGGACAGGGTAGATAGTGTGGGTGAGGATAAAATGTGGCACAAGGGACCGGAAAACAATTTTATTCTGGTGGTCCTCTGCCGCAAGTAAAATCAAGAATAGTCTGTGGTCGCTGGAACTAAGGTTTCCAGGGAACGGAACAGAACTAACGTGCAAATGGTGTGGTCAACATGTTTCTCGCTTTTAGTGCATTGACTGCGATTCTTCAGGACCTAATAAAAAACTACTATCAACAAAACATGACCTGTAATAGTATCAGTTTAAATACAGTACATAAGTTGTACTACCTGTTTGACACTGCTCTTGCCTAAAGGGAGACAAAGGAGATCATTACCACAGGTAAGTAACAACAAGTGATCCTGTAGTGACCGTGAGCACACCGTGTTGATGTGATAGTGTGACATACTAGTGAAATTGGTGACTAGTACGTGGTTAAAAGAAGAGGTTAAAAACAACTGTTTACAGCAGCATTCAAATGGAATAAAATACAAACCCATGGCTTTGAGTGTACTGTTACTCACCTAGGGGTTAGGGTATAAGGGTGTCAACAGTACCCGGTAGGTCTGACATCAAGGGGGAAACCATAGTGGTAGGGGCTATGGAAGGAGGGATAAGAATATTTGATGTAACAATTGCCTCGATATAGAGTGGATTAATGATTCGCCAGCAGTGTGGAATGGCGAATGCCCCAGTCTCAATGCTAGATAAGATAAAAGTAAGTTATCATTGGAGCGTGTATTAGGTCTCAATTATTGTTAGGATGTCTAAATGCAGTGAAAATGAAGATGGTCGGTACATGTTAGCCCACAGGTAAGGTGCTGCACAGTCAAGGGTGTGGACATCCTGTGCCCTCAAGTTATTCTACTCACAAAGTGCTCGTGGTCATGTAGTGTGCACATAAGACCGTTCAGTTGGAATAGCACTGCCTGCTACATAAGGCCCAACTCCAGTAATTCTGTTCGTAAAGTACTCGTGCTCATGCTATGGGTAACAAAAACAGTTCAGCTGGAAGTACGTTGACTGCTAAATAAATAAAGAAATACAGCCCACCTCGCGGTTAACTACAGCCTCTTTGCGAGTTGGGGGGTAGGTAGTAAGCCGTCACAGAAAATATTAAGCACTTGCCGCTTGGTCAGAACCTGAAATGGAATGAAACGGGCTGCGTCTCATAATGTCAAATCGACGTGTAGCCCCGATTGTACATGCACCGCGGCGCGGTGTATTGTAAAGACCTTTGCCGCATGGTTGGGAGGCCAGTATGAGGTACTACGGGTTGAGCCTCACGGTCTAAAAGAGATTACAAAAGGGAGCGTGTAACCCTGATTCTTGAAGGACCGCTATGTAGAAACCAGACCTTCAAGTACGGGAACCATGGCGCTGGGGTAGTATTAAAAGGTTCAATTACTTTCTGCTGCCTTACTCAGTGCCCGTTGTGCCTACCCATCACTACCGGGTCCGGATAGTGGTGTGCTCGTGGCGTGTCTCCTAGTTCAGTAACACGGAGGGCGTGGCCTGAACCTCCAGGACAGGAAGCAGCAAGTCCCTGTGGGTCATGTGGTATCGGCGGTAAATGGAGCGGCCATGGTGGAGTGGAGCGGGGGTTACGCTGAGATAATGGGTGAGTACACAATATATGTTCTCTCCATGTTCTAGGTGTGGTTCATTGGCAGAACAATGGAGGTAAACGAGAGGCGGGCCTTATTAAAATGGGTGAATACACAACTTAAGTAATCTCCATATTCTAGGTATTACTCAATAGCAGACCAATGGTGGATAAAAGGGGGGTGGGTCTTATTATAGTGACGGGCCTCTTATCAAATGTACGTTTGTGCGGTCGGTCAGGCCCAGTAGAGCTACCTGGGCAACAGTCTGCCTGTGGGTGTAACTAATATTGCAGGATAGTTTGCCTATGACAGGTAGAGGAAGGGATGAAAGTAACCCGGCTAGTGTTATGATAAAATGGCAGACAGTAAATGGCCAGCTCAAAGCATCAACATCACGGTTACAATCACTGTGGGGTTTGGGCAATAGAATGCTCGCTGGTTATTGGCAAGCTTGGTCTTCCAAGGTCACCGCAGAGAGTGGACGCCCTGAAGTTTGCAGTGACAATGTGGGTTACAGGATGGCATCTGGTCCTAGTAGAGAATACCCAAGTATAGAATGGAAAGGGGCCCAAGGCATAATGGAGGTGATGTGTTCATAAAGCACTCCATGGGATATTCTCATTGAGTCCCCGGCTATCAGTAGATAAACGGTATATCCACCTCTGTTCTTTCAGGAATAGATTGTGTTTTGATTCATCTGGGGGTCTCAAAAATTAGTTAATCAAAAAGGGCCACCTCACATTGGGTGGGTGTATATCCGAATGTCATTGGAATACACCTTCTTTGTTAAAATACCCCTCACACACCAAAAGGGCCCTTGGTGTCATGCTTCATCATCGGGGTCTTCCCGTCCCGCTGCGGGGCGGGGCAGTGCTGCGACAAGCGACTACGCTGGAGCACCTTTAGGTGGAGGTGCTATGTGTTGGGAGTGAGTGTCAGTGGGGTCAGGAGTGATATAAAGTGTGAGTCGTTAAAAAATACCTGGCCTAGTGGAAAAAGGAATTTTTATTAAACACTGGCTGGTATTATTAAAAAGAAAAGTGAAGCGGAGAGATGGAGCAGATTAATGGGCTCTCTCTCCTATGTGGGTCAACATGTTTCGAGGCATGAGGCCTCTTCGTCAGGATCTAGGGGAAGATCCCCCTGTCACTCACTAGTGTTTCTCCACAGAGGTAGAAAAAAGTGTATATACAAGAAAAGTGAAATACGATTAACTATGTGTGTAACTACAATTAATAATTACGACACATTTTTGCTTTCACACTAATAATGTAGTATGCCTGCAAGATAAGAAAAACTTATTATAATTGCGCCGATCCCAAAGTGCGCTTAACTCTAAGTCACCTGTAAGGGAGGAAGAGACACACAAACATATATACCAGTTGGAATGTTGGGATCATGCATAAACAGTGAAGGAGATTTAAGCACATTCTGAGAAAACATACACTCACACACAGAAATGTGGCACATAGGGGATGTTAATAGCCAGGAGTAGAGGTATTCAAATGCATACTTATCATAGGAGGAGTCAATGCCTCATGAGCCAGCTTAAGACAGAAGGGTAAAATGGGGTCCCAACTACAGAGGGAAGAGAGAGGGAATGCATTGAGTTTCTGTCCTATCAGATGTTTGCCAAGTATCAGATGGCAAGGGTCTAACTGAGACATAAGGTTCGTCCTGTTCAAACGGCTATGCCGTACTTACTGAGCCCCTCGCACACTCGTGCTTCCTCCTTCGTCTGCGGCTTCCATGGATGTGAGGGAGGCAAAGAGCGGCGCGTTTATATAGAGTAGAGTAATTGATTGATTGTCCAATTAAGTCAGGAAAGCGCGCCGAAGTAGCAGGAGCCCAAAGACTAGTAATGCAGGCGGCCATGTTAGAGTGGTAGGTGGCCACACACCGCTCCTTTTGATACAGTCTCGGTCCTCGATCGTGGGTTATTAGATCGAGTGCCTGGATCCTGAAAGGCTTAGAACGATATCTACTATCAGCATAAATCCGTAGTAACTCACTACTCGTGAAACTATCAGTAGATTTAAATTCACCCGCTTGCGCGCTAAGGAACAGTGCATTCTACTCGTACACGGCGCATGCGCCGGATTGCTCGTTCTACACGCAAGTGCGTAGGACTAACACTGTAACCCGCGCGCATGCGCAAATCTTCCCTGGTTACAGTATTAAGGAAGGCAAGCGTATGTAGGGCTAGGGGACCATAAATGTCTCTAAATACAGTCTTATTATGGCTAGAAAAATGGTATTAGTGCAGTTGAGATATTAAGATGGTAAATGTAGATTGCTGAGCCCAATCTATAATGCTGTTTTTTTATATATATTTAAGGCTCAAATTAGTTAAGGGCTCGGAGAAGAAGAACCATGAAAGAATTTATACTGTAAAAAGGAACCAGTTGCTTTAAGTGTATATTCACCAAATGCCCCTAGGTATTCAGTTGGGCCCACGGAATGTCGTCATTAAGGCCTGTGCGGTGTGTTCCCAGACGGTACACCCAGCGTTGTTCTTTAGATAGAAGGTCTTTGTCATTGGAAAAAGCCTCGATGACTGTCCATTTCAGGTCATGGACATTGTGTCCTATGGTGGCAAAGTGTGCAGACATTTTTGTTGTTGTCCTATTGCAGCGTACATTGCTGCGGTGTTCACTCATTCGAATCTTCACGGGTCTGCTGGTCATGCCCACATATTCCTTGTTGCAGGGACATGTGATCAGGTACACCACATTACGGCTATTACAATTAGTAAAGGCTTGTTGTTCCCATGTGGATTGGTTGGAAAATGTGATACTTTTGCTCTTCTGTGTGTATTGGCAAGATACACATGCACCACATGGGTAGTGTCCACTGACCCCTTTGACTCTGGAGGGTTCAATTATTCCAGTTCCTTTTGGTCTGGTATGGACCAGAAGATCCTTCAAGTTCTTTCCTCTTCTATGTGAAAACATAGGTTTAGGAAAATTCAGTTTGCCACAGGATAACAATCTCCAATGTTTGTTCACGATCTTTGTGATCTGGTTGGAGTTTGTATTGTAAGTTGTTACGCAGATGGGGCGTAGATCAGGTTCTTTTGCCTCTGTGTCTTCCAACAGGGCTTCCCTGTTGTTGTTACGGGCACGTTTGAGGCCTTTACGAACAATTCAGCTGCTTGTGTCTTAAAGTCATTAATGTTGCTACAATTACGCCGTAGGCGGAGGAACTGTCCATACGGAAGATTCTCACGTAGATGGTGTGGGTGGAAACTACTGTAAAGGAGCAAACTGTTCTTGGCTGTTGGTTTAAAGTGAGTGCATGTTGCAAGTTTACCATCTTTGGGGTAGATGTTTAGATCTCTCCGCTTCACTTTTCTTTTTAATAATACCAGCCAGTGTTTAATAAAAATTCCTTTTTCCACTAGGCCAGGTATTTTTTAACGACTCACACTTTATATCACTCCTGACCCCACTGACACTCACTCCCAAAACATAGCACCTCCACCTAAAGGTGCTCCAGCGTAGTCGCTTGTCGCAGCACTGCCCCGCCCCGCAGCGGGACGGGAAGACCCCGATGATGAAGCATGACACCAAGGGCCCTTTTGGTGGGTGAGGGGTATTTTAACAAAGAAGGTGTATTCCAATGACATTCGGATATACACCCACCCAATGTGAGGTGGCCCTTTTTGATTAACTAAAATCCCTGATAAGAGGAGGACGTGCCCACCTCGGTGCCCATCGGCACCACCTCTTCACTCCCCCCTTTTTGATTTCCTAGGTCTCAAAAATTAGCCATGTCAGTGAGTCAGCAGTGTGATTCTGCACATCTTCGTGTTAGTTTTTTGCAACGGAAGTTGCTTCTGTGTTCCGAGATACGGATTTTGATGGGGCGGGAGGTCATGCCCACATATTGCAGACCGCATGGGCATCTCAGCAAGTAGATGCAGTTGAAGGTATTGCAATTTGAGTGGCTCCGTAGTTCCCACAGGAAGGTGTCTGTCAGGAGGATAGTTTTGTGTATGTGGGTAAAGGGGCACGCACTGCAAGAGCCACATGGATAGTGTCCCCGTACAGGTGGTAATTGCCAAAGAGTAGTTTGTCTGTGCGATTCAACCTTTTTGGGCCTTGTCTGAACCAGAATATCCTTAAAATTCCTTGACCTCTTGAAAGCAAATCTGGGTGTTGCAAGATTGAGATCACCAGTGTTCAGAATCAGCCAGTGCCGTCTGATAATCTTTTTGATTTCGTTCGAAGCTGGCGAAAAAGTGGTGACACAGGTTATGAGATCTGTCTCCTGTGAAGTAGGAGTATTGTATTCAAGGAGGGCCCCCCTATCGTTGTTTTGTGCCCGTTTACGTGCCCTATAGATCTCCCTGGTGGGGTATCCTCTATCGCTTAAATTACGGGACAGTAAGGAAGACTCGGTCTTGTAGTCTGTCAGGTTGGTACAATTGCGCCTGACCCGTAGGAATAGTCCAAAAGGGAGATTCAGTCTCAGGGCCTTAGGGTGGTGGCTGGTGAAGTGGAGCAAACTGTTGCGATCTGTTGGTTTGCGATACATAGTGGTATCGATTCTCCCGCCCTCTAGCCTGATGGTAAGGTCCAGAAAGGCAATTTTGGATGTAGAAGCCGTGATGGTAAAGGTAAGATAGTTATTCAGCGTGTTGAGCCAACTGAAGAACTCCTTATATAGATCTTCAGTTCCTGACCAGAGTATTAGAATATCATCAATGAACCTCCTCCAAAGTTTGATGTTAAGATGGTAGGGGTTCATTGGTCCATTGATTTGTCTATCCTCGAAGTCGGCCATGTACAGGCAGGCCACCGAGGGGGCAAAAGTGCTGCCCATTGAAGTGCCCTGGGTCTGATGGTAATACTGCCCTTTGAATTCGAAGTAATTCTCCGTAAGGGCAAGGGTAGCACACTCCATAATGAAGGAAGGTGGCGTAGGAGAGGTCCATTCCTCGGTACTGAGCATCCTCTCAATCACTCCTAGTGTGGCCCTCTGAGGGATGTTGGTGTAGAGGGCCTCCACGTCTCGAGTGATGAGAAAATCGACCTGGATATCGTCCTGCAGGTGATCCAGGAGGCGAAGGACATCAGTGGTGTCCTGGACATAGGAGGGGATTCGTTTTACCAGTGGCTGTAGAAAGTGATCACAAAACTGGGATAAAGGCTCTAGTACAGAATCAATGCCTGATACGATATGGCGCCCTGGTACAGGGATGGCCCCCTTGTGGATTTTTGGTAGGGTGTAAAAATAGGGGACCCTAGGTTCTTTTTTCAAAAGGAAATCCGCCTCCTTTTTAGAAATCCACTCCTGACATTCGGCAGACTCAATATTCTGGTGATGGAAATTATCAGGCGCTCAGTGGGGTTGGATGGAATGGGGGTATAGTAACGACTATCCTCAGGGCCCATCTTTTTGGCAATACCCCCAATTTCCGCATCCAATGCCACCATTTTCACCCCAATATCCACCTCAATTTGCCCCCATGGCACCAACCAGCAGCCTTTTTTAGACAGAGGTTGGGGCAGAGGGCGCGGGCGCAAGCGAGGAAACGGACCAGACAAGAGGGTACAGTGGGAGGACACACAATCTCAAGGGATGGATACCAGGAGCAAGACAGCACGAAAATAAGTCTAGTAGTTAATCTTTCTTCACACCAGCTTACAGAAGGTGAAGAAAAGGTGCTACAGAAGGGCCTTGGGTTCATCCCCACACCGAGGATCGACCACTTTCAACAGAAGTGCGAAATCCAAAAATTCTTCCGTAAGATCAGGTTGAGAGCTTTCTTTGACGGGAGACCACAAGAGACTCCTACTGACTCAGGTCTCCACAACCCCTCTAACTTTACCCCACACAGTGGGATGGTTCCCAATGAAATTTTAACACACGAGCAGGCAGTGCTCAAAGACATTGGAGCAATGAGACCGAGTAAGAAACATCACAATCTCTCTAACTCTGAAATGCAGATGCTAGATTCCTTAGCCAACGACCAGACCATCACAATCAAACAGGCTGATAAGGGCGGGGTTACAGTCATAATGGATATCATTGACTATGACACTGAATGTCTTAGACAACTAGAGGATAGGCGTTACTATACCCCCCTTCCATCCAACCCCACTGAGCGCTTGATAATTTCCATCACCGGATTGGTTGAGTCTGCCGAATGTCAGGAGTGGATTTCTAAAAAGGAGGCGGATTTCCTATTGAAAAAAGAACCTAGGGTCCCCTATTTTTACACCCTACCGAAAATCCACAAGGGGACCATCCCTGTACAAGGACGCCCTATCGTATCAGGCATTGATTCTGTACTAGAGCCTTTATCACAGTTTTGTGATCACTTTCTACAGCCACTGGTAAAACAAATCCCCTCCTATGTCCAGGACACCACTGATGTCCTTCGCCTCCTGGATAACCTGCAGGACGATATCCAGGTCGATTTTCTCATCAACCTAGATGTGGAGGCCCTCTACACCAACATCCCTCAGAGGGCCACACTAGGAGTGATTGAGAGGATCCTCAGCACCGAGGAATGGACCTCTCCTACGCCACCTTCCTTCATTATGGAGTGTGCTACCCTTGCCCTTACGGAGAATTACTTCGAATTCAAAGGGCAGTATTACCATCAGACCCAGGGCACTTCAATGGGCAGCACTTTTGCCCCCTCCGTGGCCTGCCTGTACATTGCCGACTTCGAGGAAAGACACATCAATGGACCAATGAACCCCTACCATCTTAACATCAAACTTTGGAGGAGGTTCATTGATGATATTCTAATACTCTGGTCAGGAACTGAAGATCTATATAAGGAGTTCTTCAGCTGGCTCAACACGCTGAATAACTATCTTACCTTTACCATCACGGCTTCTACATCCAAAATTGCCTTTCTGAAACTTACAATCAGGCTAGAGGGCGGGAGAATCGATACCACTATGTATCGCAAACCAACAGATTGCGACAGTTTGCTCCACTTCACCAGCCACCACCCTAAGGCCCTGAGACTGAATCTCCCTTTTGGACAATTCCTACGGGTCAGGCGCAATTGTACCAACCTGACAGACTACAAGACCGAGTCTTCCTTACTGTCCCGTAATTTAAGAGATAGAGGATACCCCACCAGGGAGATCTATTGGGCACGTAAATGGGCACAAAACAACCATAGGGGGGGCCTCCTTGAAAACAATACTCCTACTTCACAGGAGACAGATCTCATAACCTGTGTCACCACTTTTTCGCCAGCTTCGAACGAATTCAAAAAGATTATCAGACGGCACTGGCAGATTCTGAACACTGGTGATCTCAATCTTGCAACACCCAGATTCGCCTTCAAGAGGTCAAGGAATATTAAGGATATTCTGGTTCAGACAAGGCCCAAAACGGTTGAATCGCACAGACAAACTACTCTTTGGCAATTACCACCTGTACGGGGACACAATCCATGTGGCTCCTGCAGTACGTGCCCCTTTACCCACATACACAAAACTATCCTCCTGACAGACACCTTCCTGTGGGAACTACGGAGCCACACAAATTGCAATACCTCCAACTGCATCTACTTGCTGAGATGCCCATGCGGTCTGCAATATGTGGGCATGACCTCCCGCCCCATCAAAATCCATATCTCGGAACACAGAAGCAACTTCCGTTGCAAAAAAACTAACACGAAGATGTGCAGGCATTACTTAGAGCAGAATCACACTGCTGACTCACTGACATGGCTAATTCTTGAGACCCCCCCAGATAAATCAAAACACAATCTATTCCTGAAAGAACAGAGGTGGATACACCATTTATCTACTGATAGCCGGGTACTCAATGAGGATATCCCATGGAGTGCTTTATGAACACATCACCTCCATTATGCCTTGGGCCCCTTTCCATTCCATACTTGGGTATTCTCTACTAGGACCAGATGCCATCCTGTAACCCACATTGTCACTGCCAACTTCAGGGCATCCACTCTCTGCGGTGACCTTGGAAGACCAAGCTTGCCAAAAACCAGCGAGCATTCTATTGGCCAAACCCCACAGTGATTGTAACCGTGATGTTGATGATTTGAACTGGCCATTGACTGTCTGGCATTTTATCATAACACTAGCCGGGTTACTTTCATCCCTTCCTCTACCTGTCATAGGCAGACTATCCTGCAATATTAGTTACACCCACAGGCAGACTGTTGCCCAGGTAGCTCTACTGGGCCTGACCGACCGCACAAACGTACGTTTGATAAGAGGTCCGTCACTATAATAAGACCCACCCCCTTTTTATCCACCATTGGTCTGCTATTGAGTAATACCTAGAATATGGAGATTACATGAGTTGTGTATTCACCCATTTTATTAAGGCCCACCTCTCGTTTACCTCCATTGTTCTGCCAATGATCCACACCTAGAACATGGAGAGAACATAGATTGTGTACTCACCCATTATCTCAGTGTAACCCCCCGCTCCACTCCACCAGGGCCGCTCCATTGACCACCGATACCACATGACCCACAGGGACTTGCTGCTTCCTGTCCTGGAGGTTCAGGCCACGCCCTCCGTGTTACTAAACTAGGAGACCCGCCACGAGCACACCACTATCCGGACCCGGTAGTGATGGGTAGGCACAACGGCACTGACTAAGGCAACAGAAAGTAAGTGAACCTTTTAATACTATCCCAGGGCCATGGTTTCCGTACTTGAAGGTCCGGTTTCTACATAGCGGTCCTTCAAGAATCAGGGTTACACACTCCCTTTTGTAATCTCTTTTAGACCGTGAGGCTCAACCCGTAGTACCTCATACTGGCCTCCCAACCATGCGGCAAAGGTCTTTACAATACACCGCGCCGCGGTGCGTGTATAATCGGGGCTACACGACGATTTGACATTATGAGACGCAGCCCATTTCATTCCATTTCAGGTTCTGACCAAGCGGCAAGTGCTTAATATTTTCTGTGACGGCTTACTACCTACCCCCCAACTCGCAATGAGGCTGTAGTTAACCGCCAGGTGGGCTGTATTTCTTTATTTATTTAGCAGTCAACGCACTTCCAGCTGAACTGTTTTTGTTACCCATAGCATGACCACGAGTACTTTACGAACAGAATTACTGGAGTTGGGCCTTATCTAGCAGGCAACGCTATTCCAACTGAACGGTCTTATGTGTACACTACATGACCACGAGCACTTTGTAAGTAGAATAACTTGAGGGCAGAGGATGTCCGCGCCCTTGACTGTGCAGCACCTTACCTGTGGGCTAACATGTACCGACCATCTTCCTTTTCACTGCATTTAGGCATCCTAACAATACTTGAGACCTAATACACGCTCCAATGATAACTTACTTTTATCTTATCTAGCATTGAGACTGGGGCATTCGCCATTCCACACTGCTGGCGAATCATTAGTCCACTCTATATCGAGGCAATTGTTACAACAAATATTCTTATCCCTCCTTCCATAGCCTCTACCACTATGGTTTCCCCCTTGATGTCCCAACCATGCGGCACAGGTCTTTACAATACACCGCGCCGCGGTGCGTGTACAATCGGGGCTACACGTCGATTTGACATTATGAGACGCAGCCCGTTTCATTCCATTTCAGGTTCTGACCAAGCGGCAAGTGCTTAATATTTTCTGTGACGGCTTACTACCTACCCCTTGTCAGACCTACCGGGTACTGTTGACACCCTTATACTCTAACCCAGTGGTTCCCAAACTGTGCGCCGCGGCTCCCTGGTGCGCCGTTAGGAGTAGCCAGGGGCGCCACCGGCGCACGATGTGGGAAAGAGCTTGTGCCGAGGAAGATTGTAATCAAGTGAGAATGTAAGCAATTAATAAAAAATTATGCATCTTTTGACACCCTAGGCTATCGCCAGCCTGAAGGCAGCAACCAAAGCTTATTTAAATTACACACAGGGGTGTTACAAATGCCACCTGTATGAACATGAATCATGAACTCAAGAGGCACAGCCGCCATACGGGCGGCTAGGCGCTTTCACGTTGCCTCTGCCCATTTTCACAGAAATTAATGTTGAGCGTTACTGCTGCCGGTGTTTAGTCGTTCCTCTGGGGACCCTCTTCTTAAGAGACAAGTTGGTTGGTTTCAAAACGAATACTCCTTGCTTTAAGTTACTTGTTACTTAAATCATTAATGTCAAGAAGGGGAACATGTCAAACTCGTGGCCCTTAAGCAGCCTGTGTATTTCCATGCTGGCTGCTTTTTCAGCACTTCGTTCGTGTGAGGATAAACTCTGCCGAATTTTACAAGTCAGAAATTTAAGTGGGCAAACTCGCTGTGGAAATAGGCAGACAGGATTAGTTTCCCAGCCCCAGTCTGACCCTCAGCAAGTCCTGGCAGGAAGCATGCAATAACCCAGTCACATGTAATAACCCAGTCACTGTCATAACCTTTCCTTCTCAGCCTCACTGAAAGTTTCTCATTCTTCCCTCCGAATGTTTCTCCATGTTAGTGACAAGAAGAGTAAGGCCTCTCAAATTAAATGAGTAAGTAAATCTTTAGCATTAAGACAGTGCATTCTGGGGTTTGTAGTTTGTCTCTTTTTACACTATGATGAGTATAATCTCACAACTCATTGTAAGCAAGAGCTTTGTATTATTTCTCACTTAACCAATTATAGTACTGGAAGTACTCCCAAGGTCGGGCCTACATCCCCCCTTACTGGTAAAAAAAAAAGTGTCATGATGGGGAGCCACGGCCAACTGCCAATTAGGTCAAGGGAGCCACAGACCGAAAAAGTTTGGGAACCACTGCTCTAACCCCTAGGTGAGTAACAGTACACCCAAAGCCATGGGTTTGTATTTTATTCCAATTGAATGCTGCTGTAAACAGTTGTTTTTGACCTGTTCTTTTAACCACGTACTAGTTACCAATTTCACTAGTATGTCACACTATCACATCAACACGGTGTGCTCACGGTCACTACAGGATCACTTGTTGTTACTTACCTGTGGTAATGATCTCCTTTGTCTCCCTTTAGGCAAGAGCAGTGTCAAACAGGTAGTACAACTTATGTACTGTATTTAAACTGATACTATTACAGGTCATGTTTTGTTGATAGTAGTTTTTTATTAGATCCTGAAGAATCGCAGTCAATGCACTAAAAGCGAGATACATGTTGACCACACCATTTGCACGTTAGTTCTGTTCCGTTAAAACCTTAGTTCCAGCGACCACAGACTATTCTTGATTTTACTTGCGGCAGAGGACCACCAGAATAAAATTGTTTTCCGGTCCCTTGTGCCACATTTTATCCTCACCCACACTATCTACCCTGTCCTGGCCCCTCACCCACACTTCACCCGTAGGCAGTTGGATAAAAGATCTCCGATAAAGAGCCCCTCTTTGAGGTGAGCCCGTTGGGCATTGCCACGCCTGCCCAACGAGGAGCATTGCCGAAGATGAAGCATGACACTCGCAAGGGAGTGTGAGGCCTTTATATACAACTAATTGGATACCCAAGGGTGGTTCTCCAATGAGCACTATCCCTCCTACCTTAGTGACCGTTTCCTTTTCCTTCTCCTTTTCTTTAGGAACAGCTCAGTCAATTTGTTGTTCAAGTAGCATTGGAACACCCATGCAGTGCCCATGGAATGCCTCCCTAGGCCAGAGTAAAGCAACACAATGATTTGCTCTCTGATGCTTTACTCTCTGATGCTTTACTGACTTAGAGATTTGCATCGCACGTCTACTACACTACATGGCACAAACATGACACAAGTCTCTCATAAATGAGGCCCCATATGTTCAAAGTAGTTTTGCGCTTCCGAACCAGTAATTTCAAGTTCCGGATCACCATAGAAAAAAATTCGAAGTGGGGTTGTGAGTGGTCAAACATATTTCTCTCACAAAAAGGTTGTGGAAAGTCATCTAGGTTGGACATCTTTAATCTCTCTTTTTAAAGGTCCCAGGATTTAACTGTCCTTAACACCTCCTTATTCCTGTCCATAACACTTGCTTGGAAAGTAAATGAGGCATTATGGGTAATGTAAAACGAAATTAACAAAGAAGGGAGGTAGAGTAAATGAAGTAGGATTCTTACTCCACCAGCTAACATGTATAAACAAAAGGAATCCTACCAGAGGGGATGTGTTTCCCAAGAGATATGGGAGCACTCAGTGTTTGTTAAAATACCCCTCACACACCAAAAGGCCCCTTGGTGTCATGCTTCATCATCGGGGTCTTCTGTTTTAAGTAAGTCCAACGTGTCTTCTTTGTCCATGTAATGATTTGCCAGTTTACCTGTGAAGTCTTGAGTAACATGATGAGTTCCTTCTAGGCAATTTGGTTTGCGAAATTCATTGAGTATTATATAGAATTCTTTATTTGCACATTTAGCGTTTTGAATTCTGTCTGAATAGTACCTTTTCTTAGCTTTTTTGAGAGCCGACTTGTATAATCTGTTAATTTTCTGAAGGTGAAGTTTGCCTTGTTTGGCGTTTGTTTTGAGCCAGGTACGTTGAAGCTTTCTAATTTGTTGTTTTATGTCTTTTATTTCTATGTTTCTCCAAGGCGCTTTTTTTCTTGTGTTCTGTTGTGTGGTTTTGAGTGGTATCAGGATGTCGAAAGCTTCCTGTAGCCATTCATATAGATTTTGAACAGAATTTATTGTTTCCAGATTTGTACTTGATGTTAGTTGTGTCTCTAAGTGTTCCAAGTTGAGTTTGTTCTACTGCCGATGGGTGGATGGATGTAAGGTAGTTTTAGGTGAGTCGCTTAGTGTTGTTTTATGTTGGAAAGCAAGCAAGTGCTAGGTGCTTTCACGTTGCCTCTGCCCATTTTCACAGAAATTAATGTTGAGCGTTACTGCTGCCGGTGTTTAGTCGTTCCTCTGGGGACCCTCTTCTTAAGAGACAAGTTGGTTGGTTTCAAAACGAATACTCCTTGCTTTAAGTTACTTGTTACTTAAATCATTAATGTCAAGAAGGGGAACATGTCAAACTCGTGGCCCTTAAGCAGCCCGTGTATTTCCATGCTGGCTGCTTTTTCAGCACTTCGTTCGTGTGAGGATAAACTGTGCCGAATTTTACAAGTCAGAAATTTAAGTGGGCAAACTCGCTGTGGAAATAGGCAGACAGGATTAGTTTCCCAGCCCCAGTCTGACCCTCAGCAAGTCCTGGCAGGAAGCATGCAATAACCCAGTCACATGTAATAACCCAGTCACTGTCATAACCTTTCCTTCTCAGCCTCACTGAAAGTTTCTCATTCTTCCCTCCGAATGTTTCTCCATGTTAGTGACAAGAAGAGTAAGGCCTCTCAAATTAAATGAGTAAGTAAATCTTTAGCATTAAGACAGTGCATTCTGGGGTTTGTAGTTTGTCTCTTTTTACACTATGATGAGTATAATCTCACAACTCATTGTAAGCAAGAGCTTTGTATTATTTCTCACTTAACCAATTATAGTACTGGAAGTACTCCCAAGGTCGGGCCTACATCCCCCCTTACTGGTAAAAAAAAAGTGTCATGATGGGGAGCCACGGCCAACTGCCAATTAGGTCAAGGGAGCCACAGACCGAAAAAGTTTGGGAACCACTGCTCTAACCCCTAGGTGAGTAACAGTACACCCAAAGCCATGGGTTTGTATTTTATTCCAATTGAATGCTGCTGTAAACAGTTGTTTTTGACCTGTTCTTTTAACCACGTACTAGTTACCAATTTCACTAGTATGTCACACTATCACATCAACACGGTGTGCTCACGGTCACTACAGGATCACTTGTTGTTACTTACCTGTGGTAATGATCTCCTTTGTCTCCCTTTAGGCAAGAGCAGTGTCAAACAGGTAGTACAACTTATGTACTGTATTTAAACTGATACTATTACAGGTCATGTTTTGTTGATAGTAGTTTTTTATTAGGTCCTGAAGAATCGCAGTCAATGCACTAAAAGCGAGATACATGTTGACCACACCATTTGCACGTTAGTTCTGTTCCGTTAAAACCTTAGTTCCAGCGACCACAGACTATTCTTGATTTTACTTGCGGCAGAGGACCACCAGAATAAAATTGTTTTCCGGTCCCTTGTGCCACATTTTATCCTCACCCACACTATCTACCCTGTCCTGGCCCCTCACCCACACTTCACCCGTAGGCAGTTGGATAAAAGATCTCCGATAAAGAGCCCCTCTTTGAGGTGAGCCCGTTGGGCATTGCCACGCCTGCCCAACGAGGAGCATTGCCGATGATGAAGCATGACACTCGCAAGGGAGTGTGAGGCCTTTATATACAACTAATTGGATACCCAAGGGTGGTTCTCCAATGAGCACTATCCCTCCTACCTTAGTGACCGTTTCCTTTTCCTTCTCCTTTTCTTTAGGAACAGCTCAGTCAATTTGTTGTTCAAGTAGCATTGGAACACCCATGCAGTGCCCATGGAATGCCTCCCTAGGCCAGAGTAAAGCAACACAATGATTTGCTCTCTGATGCTTTACTCTCTGATGCTTTACTGACTTAGAGATTTGCATCGCACGTCTACTACACTACATGGCACAAACATGACACAAGTCTCTCATAAATGAGGCCCCATATGTTCAAAGTAGTTTTGCGCTTCCGAACCAGTAATTTCAAGTTCCGGATCACCATAGAAAAAAATCCGAAGTGGGGTTGTGAGTGGTCAAACATATTTCTCTCACAAAAAGGTTGTGGAAAGTCATCTAGGTTGGACATCTTTAATCTCTCTTTTTAAAGGTCCCAGGATTTAACTGTCCTTAACACCTCCTTATTCCTGTCCATAACACTTGCTTGGAAAGTAAATGAGGCATTATGGGTAATGTAAAACGAAATTAACAAAGAAGGGAGGTAGAGTAAATGAAGTAGGATTCTTACTCCACCAGCTAACATGTATAAACAAAAGGAATCCTACCAGAGGGGATGTGTTTCCCAAGAGATATGGGAGCACTCAGTGTTTGTTAAAATACCCCTCACACACCAAAAGGCCCCTTGGTGTCATGCTTCATCATCTGGGTCTTCGCACCCCTCTAACGAGATGCGGCGTGCTACGACCTACGACTACGCGGGAGCACTGATAAATGGCTATGTGTGGTGTGTGTGGTGCACGTGATAAGGAAATAATGTGAGTGGTGGTAGATAGTGACTGGTTAAAAAGTACCTGGCTCGTAGGTAAAAATATTTTTTTTTTATTCAAGACCTCGGGCTGGCACTATTAAAAGAAGTGAAGTGCGAGGTAACCTCTGTCGTGATAATGGACAGTACCTCATGTGTGCGTCGACATGTTTTGGAGCAAACGCTCCTTCTTCAGGACGGGAGCACAACTTCCCCACCTTACTCACGTTTTACTAATTAACAACTCAAGAATTAATGTTAGTTAACAAAAAGTGATCATTTTTAAGTGTCAAAAAGGCTATAATGTGCCTACAGCGGTATTGGCTCAGGATACATGCAATTGCATGACCTGAAAAAATGGTCACCCATGTTGGGGTAGTTCACAGGTGCAATCACCTGGAACAAACCATATAGCACAGTTTGCCCTGTAAAAGAAAAGACTTACAAAACATACACTACATGGAACACATAAGATTGTCTGAATAATGATATCAGGGAAATGTAGGTCATACTTAATAGATATGGTTTGCTTGCTTCATGAGCTCACACGGGCGTCTGGGGGTTAATTGCTATTTTGTGCAATCTAAGTGGAGAGATACAAGGAGTGAATGAGAGATGAACAAAGGAGTTGATAATCAGTTTGTACTCACTTGTATTTGGAAGAGAAGTACCCAAATGCCCTGTCAAATATACTCACAGACCGGGGACGAATATTCACCGTGTTTCCCCACACGCAGCTCCGCTCGAATGGTAGTGCGAGCTTGCTGTGGGTGGTATTTATACCATGTTTACCCAATTAGATTAACCCAAATAACTAATTAAGCGGGTACGATATTTTGACCAAATATGGGTTTTCCGCTGGCTTAATTACCAGTTATATGGTCCCACACACCTGATCCAGATCCTTTCAATCGGGAAGAGAGGTCCCGTTCCTCACCGGGCGCTGCCGCTTAGCATGTCGGCTTCGCGCATGCTCCGTTGGTCATGACGAAGGTGCGCATGCTTAGCTGGGAGATGCTACTTAGCCGCGCATGCGCGGTCGTATGGTTTAGGCGCCTGAGTCTCATATGTTCGATACGGATGGTGGACTTTGCCAAATTGGTACTCCAAGATCTCATTTTATGGTCACTGCGGGTTGGAATTGGAAAAGGGGTTATTTTGAATTAAATAATGAGGGTTTCTACATGAAACTACAGACCGAGAGCCTGTATAATACTTAATTAAAATTACAATCGTTTTGTTGCAGTGACAATGGTTCCCAAAGGGCATCATTATAGGGGAAGGTAGTTTTAATATCCCAAATGATAGATATGGATATAAGGCTCTCACTCTGACTAGGACAGATTCCTTTGAGCTTTTCAGTTTTTTTGTTGTTGTCTTTAGTTAGATAGTTGTGACCACGGAACATTATCATTTAGCCCATGAATATGCGTGCCCAAGCGAAACACCCATCTTTGTTCCTTTTGGAACAAGCCCTTTTCAGATGGTAGTGATTCAATGATTGTCCACCTCAGGTCATTAACACAGTGCTGTTCTTCTAGGTAATGTGTTGCCATCTTGGTAGTGCTTTTCTTGCACCGGACATTGCTTTTGTGCTCACTCAATCTCGTCTTCACTGCTCTGGTGGTCATCCCCACGTATTCCAAACCGCAAGGACAAGTTATTAAATAGACCACGTTTTTGGTGTTGCAATTAGTGAAACGTCGTTGCTCCCAAGTGGTACCGTTACTGAATGTGAGAGTCTTACTCTTTTCTGTCAAGTGACAACTACTACAATTGCCACAAGGAAAATGGCCTTGGATCCCGACTGGGTTTGTCCTTGTATCAGTATTCATTTTGGGTCTGGTATGCACCAGGATATCCTTCAGGTTCCGTCCACGCCGATGGGCGTGCATGGGTTTCTCCAGGTGCAGGGTGCCACAGTTTAGAATAGACCATTGTTTATTTATAATTTTAGACACCTCATTGGACACAGTACTGTATGTAGTGACACAAATCGGTCTTTTATTGTCACTAGTCTCCCGTTCTCTTTCTTCTAAGAGAGCTTCTCTGTGATTGCTTCTTGCCCTCTTCATGGCTTTGTTGATCGTCTTTTCTGGATACTGTCTTTGCAGCAGTTTTTTCTTGAGGTCAACGGCCTGTGCCCTATACTCGGTCAATTCGGTGCAATTACGCCTCAATCGTAGAAATTGGCCATATGGCAAGTTCTGCCCATGTAAATACCGCAATAACAGCTTTTGACATAGCTGAGGTAGAGTCTACTCCCTTAGCAATGATAATGCTTGATGCTGAAAAAGCATTCGATCGGGTGGGATGGGACTATCTATGGCACATAATGGGACATATGGGGTTCAGCGGAAACTTTCTAAATGGAATCCGCTCCCTCTATGACAATCCAACCGCATACATTAGTTATTGCGGTCTTACGTCAAACTATTTTGCAATCAGGAGAGGCACACGTCAAGGGTGCCCCTTATCCCCTTTATTATTCGCCTTATCATTAGAACCGTTTTTAAAGGCATTGGATAATCAATCAGAAATAACTCCCTTTAAAACCAGTGGGCAGAGCCTAAAAATAACTGCATACGCGGATGACATTGCCATTTATGCGACTGAGGCTACCGACTCCCTGAAAGTAATTATCTTAGAGGCATCCAAATTTGGCAATGTATCTGGTTATAAATTAAACACTCACAAAACCCAAATAATAGCTAACTTTGTCCCTCCCCAACCAATGTCTGAAATTTGTAAGACTGCGACTTATTTAGGAGTACAAATCACCTCAAATATTAAAGAGCTCAACAAGATCAACTACAATAAACTTATGAAAACCACCATTGCGAATCTAAAAAAATGGCACCGACTTCCATTAAACTTAATTGGCAGAATAAATTTAATAAAAATGAAAATCATACCCAAATATTTATATTTATTTAGATCAATCCCGTTGGCACAAAATAAGCTTTTTTTCAAACAACTAGATAGCGCTTTCTGTAACTTTGTTTGGGGATATAAGAAAGCCAGGAGATCATTAAAGATGTTAAAAAACCAAATCGGATCAGGCGGTCTCAATTTCCCTGATTTGAAACTCTACTTCTGGGCCTCATTTATAAGGCGTATCAGATCTGTATTAGACTCAGAGAATCTGCTGTTTTACCACCATTTACTCTTAAAAGGAGATTCCAAACAATTCTTACTTCGTATCACCGACCCCAACTTCTATAAAAGAGTTAAATTTAAGACTGCACGGGATTTAGTAAAGATCTGGAAAGAGATACTTATTTACTGTAAAAGTAACATATATCATACCCAATTAACTTTATGGGATAATCCTGGACTACCTAACATATTTAGCGATGGGGAATCCCGAAGGTGGCAATCGAAAGGTATCAAGGTACTAGGCGACTTATATACTTCTCAAGGTATAATGGACTTCCGTACTTTAAAACAAATATATGGACTGTCCGACACACACGAGTTTAAATATAGGCAAATATACGACTTTTTAGTACGGAAGAACGGCATTAAAGTCTTATCGAGCGGGGGCATCTGGGATATCTTAAATTCAAAAAAGGAGAAATCATTAATTAGCTTGACATACAAGATCTTTACAGACTTAAGAACGGACGATAATGAAACAATAGCTAATAAATGGAATGTAAAACTGGGAATCAACGTAACAGGAAAACAAATAAGCAACTCGTACACTAACATTCATTATCATGTAAGATCTTCTAGTTTACGTTTACAGCAATATAGAACCGTATATATGCAATACTACACACCAGAAAGGATCTCTAAATGGGCCCCCAATAACAATCTGGGAGAGAAAACCAAATGCTCAAAATGCGATGCGTATGCAGCAGATCTTATACATATGCTGTTCACATGCCCAAAACTTGGGAAGTTCTGGGAAGAAGTGGGGAAAATATTAGTTATAAAAAAGGTTTCCAGCACTCCAATAACAGCCCCTATGGTAATATTAGGCCTATATACTACTAATCAACCACACTCTGTATTGCTATCTATTTTACTTTCCTGTGCCAAATTGACTCTAGCTAGAGCTTGGGTCAGCCCAAACCCACCCAACGCCTTGGAATGGTGGTATCTGGTTAACGAAATTAAAACTATGGAATGCGCGTTAGCAGAACTCAGAGGGGTCAAATCATTGCAGAAATATGAGAAAATCTGGGGGAAATTAGAATTGAATTGTACTGGCACTTAGTTTCGATTTATGTTGGGTACTGTTATTTTATGAGATGAGAACAAACTATGTATGTATATCATGAATCTGCTTACTTTGAAATAATATCGAATGTTCTTGTAACTTTATACCAGGTGAAAATAAATAAAAATAATAAAAAAAAAAAAAAAAAAAAAAAAAGGAATACGTGGGGATGACCACCAGAGCAGTGAAGACGAGATTGAGTGAGCACAAAAGCAATGTCCGGTGCAAGAAAAGCACTACCAAGATGGCAACACATTACCTAGAAGAACAGCACTGTGTTAATGACCTGAGGTGGACAATCATTGAATCACTACCATCTGAAAAGGGCTTGTTCCAAAAGGAACAAAGATGGGTGTTTCGCTTGGGCACGCATATTCATGGGCTAAATGATGATGTTCCGTGGTCACAACTATCTAACTAAAGACAACAACAAAAAAACTGAAAAGCTCAAAGGAATCTGTCCTAGTCAGAGTGAGAGCCTTATATCCATATCTATCATTTGGGATATTAAAACTACCTTCCCCTATAATGATGCCCTTTGGGAACCATTGTCACTGCAACAAAACGATTGTAATTTTAATTAAGTATTATACAGGCTCTCAGTCTGTAGTTTCATGTAGAAACCCTCATTATTTAATTCAAAATAACTCCTTTTCCAATTCCAACCCGCAGTGACCATAAAATGAGATCTTGGAGTACCAATTTGGCAAAGTCCACCATCCGTATCGAACATATGAGACTCAGGCGCCTAAACCATACGACCGCGCATGCGCGGCTAAGTAGCATCTCCCAGCTAAGCATGCGCACCTTCGTCATGACCAACGGAGCATGCGCGAAGCCGACATGCTAAGCGGCAGCGCCCGGTGAGGAACGGGACCTCTCTTCCCGATTGAAAGGATCTGGATCAGGTGTGTGGGACCATATAACCGGTAATTAAGCCAGCGGAAAACCCATATTTGGTCAAAATATCGTACCCGCTTAACTAGTTATTTGGGTTAATCTAATTGGGTAAACATGGTATAAATACCACCCACAGCAAGCTCGCACTACCATTCGAGCGGAGCTGCGTGTGGGGAAACATGGTGAATAATCGTCCCCGGTTTGTGAGTATATTTGACAGGGCATTTGGGTACTTCTCTTCCAAATACAAGTGAGTACAAACTGATTATCAACTCCTTTGTTCATCTCTCATTCACTCCTTGTATCTCTCCACTTAGATTGCACAAAATAGCAATTAACCCCCAGACGCCCGTGTGAGCTCATGAAGCAAGCAAACCATATCTATTAAGTATGACCTACATTTCCCTGATATCATTATTCAGACAATCTTATGTGTTCCATGTAGTGTATGTTTTGTAAGTCTTTTCTTTTACAGGGCAAACTGTGCTATATGGTTTGTTCCAGGTGATTGCACCTGTGAACTACCCCAACATGGGTGACCATTTTTTGTTTTTCTTTTTCAGGTCATGCAATTGCATGTATCCTGAGCCAATACCGCTGTAGGCACATTATAGCCTTTTTGTCACTTAAAAATTATCACTTTTTGTTAACTAACATTAATTTTTGAGTTGTTAATTAGTAAAACGTGAGTAAGGTGGGGAAGTTGTGCTCCCATCCTGAAGAAGGAGCGTTTGCTCCTAAACATGTCGACGCACACATGAGGTACTGTCCATTATCACGACAGAGGTTACCTCGCACTTCACTTCTTTTAATAGTGCCAGCCCGAGGTCTTGAATTAAAAAAAAATCTTTTTACCTACGAGCCAGGTACTTTTTAACCAGTCACTATCTACCACCACTCACATTATTTCCTTATCACGTGCACCACACACACCACACATAGCCATTTATCAGTGCTCCCGCGTAGTCGTAGGTAGTAGCACGCCGCATCCCGTTAGAGGGGTGCGAAGACCCCGATGATGAAGCATGACACCAAGGGGCCTTTTGGTGTGTGAGGGGTATTTTAACAAACACTGAGTGCTCCCATATCTCTTGGGAAACACATCCCCTCTGGTAGGATTCCTTTTGTTTATACATTATGGGTAATGTGCCCTAACCCTCTATACTGAGTTAGTTCCGGGAAAGGATGCATTCTTATAACCTCACCTCCTCCTCCCTTTTAAATTTAGATTTTTTGGGAGAGCTACTGGTGTGTGCGAGCTCTGCAAGCCTGCCTTTCTTTCAAAGAGAAGCCTGTCAGTCAGGCAAATGCTTGCTCCTGCAGTCAGGTCCGGAATTCAGGCTCTCACATTGGCTAATGACAGACATGCACACATCATGTCGTTGGAGAGAGGCTGAGCAATCACTGTCCTTCCACATGCAGTGTAAATGTTATAGAGAAAGATGGCATCATGACCAGTGAAAGGTGCGCAGTTTTGCTCTCACGCATGCACAGTCAAGTATTCCCCTAGAGGACTCCCTCAACTTCTTAATGCCTGAAACCGGTGGTTAATTTGTAAAAGATTGAGTGCCGGTGCCACAAGCTCTGCCCAGAAGCCCACAATCAGTGCAATTGAGGTAAGATAAAGATAAAATAGGTTTATAAAGTGCTCAATTGCCGCAGCATGTTGGCGCTGGGAAGTGTGAAATGGGGCTGCTCTATTAGATCCTGCAACTTAATTGGGAGGGAACAACCAGGATTTAAGTGATTTCCTAAAAAAACTGCCTATTTGGCTGCAGCCTCATAGCAATTGGCATCTTGTCCACAGTGTAGCTGCACCGTGGGATAGACTCCCAATGGTTTACTGAATATCAAGGCTCAGTGGTCTTCAATCCACCTCTTCCCTTTTTAATGCACTACCAGACACTCCCTGCCCCTTCATTCCACCATTGCAGGTTCCTGCATTCTCCCTTCGTGATATTTTTTTCCATCTTGCTCTACCTCTACTTTCTCGTTTTGTGGGGTTTTCCCTCTCTAGTAATAGTGTGATGTGGGAAAATAAGGGCTGGTCCCCAAAAATAAGTGCAGGTATCATGCACCAGCAACCACCCACTCAAGCTAAGTACTGTCTGAGTCTACATACCAGTCTCAGACATGAACTGAGAAGGTAGGCATCAAGGTCAGATAATCACATTTTGTCAATCATGACACATTTTGATAGTCCATACTGCTGTCTTGTTCCTTTCCAGGGTCTGACCTGGAAGTGATGAGATTTTAGAGCCCCTCTAAGCACTGGGAAAAATTTCCTGTTGAAGCAGAGTGGATTTGACGCTGGCCGTCACTCAGTGGCAGCTAGTGTGCACAGAGGGTGGGGGGGGGTATGAAATAAACAAATAAATGAATGAGCTTATCTTGTTCTATTCTTCCCAGCTCGATGTCCTCCTCCTTCGTTCAGGGCTCCTGAGAGCACTAGAGGTATGTGATTTCTTTAACCCAACTATCTAAGAAAGCTGGGTTACAGAACTTTAAAATGAGCATGTCTGGCAGGCATTTTAAAGCGCACACTTCTCTGCTGCTGCCACTCTGCAGCGTTGGTCACACCCCTTCCTGACAGTTCAAGAAGCGTTGCCTAAAAATACAACTTTATTACCGTTTTATTTTCCAGCTGGAGGGTGACACTCCTCCAATCAAGTCGAGGAGTCACCCTATCCCTCAATTTCTAACACTACAGGGATGTCCTTACCCTCCAAATCTCCAATAGTTAAAAAATACATTTGCCAAAAGTTTCCAACTTCGCCCACCCCTAAATCAAACCAGTCCTGATACCAGCCAGGTACTGTCTTGAACACCTTGCTCCCCCGGATCCCTCTTTTGCTCCTGCAGACTCACCTGTAGATTTTTTTTTGTCTACAGTATAAATCAGCTCCATGACGATCATTCTGAAAGGAATTGTTAGAAAATAAAAACTGCTCGCCCCCACTTGGAACATTTGCCAATTAGTTTATTATGCTTGCTACTTACTTTTCCTCCATTTCTTTTGACTGTTGCATGCGGTTTCCTGCACGTACCACTGCTTGTTCCTCTTGTGTTTCTCTTATCAGTTTCCTGTCGTCGAAGTACTGTTTCCATCCTTGTTTTCTGGAACTATTTTCTTTGCCATCAAGCCACCATTGCCCGTCCTCTATACTGATTCTCCTTTCTACCGTTTGTGTAATTATTCTCTCCCTGGCTACAGCATTTCAAGACTGCATGCCAGCTGTTTTTTTTTTTATTTTTTATTTTAATTTACTATTACACGAGGCTTGGAACGCATCCTCCTCCAAGCCTCGCTTGTAGCCCTCTCAGCAGTCATTTGCCATGTTTGTTTGTTTTGAGTTTTAAATAGCGCAATCTCAACTCCGAACTGAGAAATCAGAGCGCTTTACATGAGCATCAGTTGTTACAGACAGACATATGACACATGACTCTGGGTGATTTTGCCAGGCAAGCTTTGTTTCCCTTCCCCTTCTTTATATCTGCTACACAGAGTATTCACATGATCAGTGTGAACATGTTTCCCTTGTAGTTTATTTGGTGCTATTTTTTTATGTTTTTACAGCACCTGCGTTTTTTTATTTTGGTGACCTGATGACTAGACCAAGATCACACAGTAGGTCTATTGAATTGGAACTTGCCCCTCCTGGTTAGCAACTAACCCCTAATATTTCCTCAAACCTCATTTAAGTTACCATCCATGTCTTCATTTTTTTCTGTATTGTGGGATTCCTAAATTAATTTGCACATATATGTACCATTTAACCCGTTCGCCACGGGGTTAATTCACCCGCGGTGCGGGGGGGAGTGGGGCCGCGGTGCTCGTGACGAGCTCGGCTCGTCACGCAGCACGGTGGCGCTGTGCTCATGAGCTGAGCTCGTCATGACCAAACCCGTTTCTTTAGAACGCTCAGCACAGCAGGGGAATTATCCCCGCATGGGAGCGCCGTGGTGGATATGAAGAGCTCAGCTCTTCATGAGCACAGCGCCACTGTGCATCATGTCGAGCTCAGCTCTTCATGAGCACCAAAGGTGTTAAGTGCCACAAACAGTACTCCACAGGCAGACTGGTTCTTGATAACCCCCGCTGAAGCCACATGATACAACATCTAAGCCAACTCCACTGGCTCCCAGTCTACAGGAGAATCCCCTTCATTCTCCTCACACATGCATACAAGGCCCTCCATGATGCAGGACCAAAATACCTGAACTCCCTCTTGCGTCCCACACACCCGCCAGGCAACTCCGCTCCGCTCAACTTACCCTGGCCTCCTTCCCACAGACCCACAAGACCAGAACCGGAGGAAGATCCTTCTCCTGCCTTGCCGCCAAGACCTGGAACACCCTGCCCCGCCACCTCAGGCAATCCAAGTTGTTGACCCAGTTCAAGAAGGACCTCAAGACCTGGCTCTGTGACTGAACCTCCACACCCAAATGGATCAGCAGCCCCCACCTCAGCACCTTGAGACCCTCATGAGCGAGTATTCCCGCTTTACAAACCCCTGATTGATTGATTGATCTTATGCGTAACAATAAATCTGCGGCTCTCAGAATTGCTGCAAGAGCTAACCACATGCCTGGGGCCCCGCAATTCCATGTAGAGCAGAAATTGCGAGTAGTAAGTCCTGCCTGCCTCTAGCGCTGAGTGAATGACAAGAGGCCAGGACAGGCTTAATTAAGAGGGACACACTCACAGGGCATTGCTTGAAATGGAAGCCAGTCAGACGTCACTTATTCTATCTAAAAACTCTGAGGTGATAATACCATGCCACAGGTGCGTGGATGCTGATGGCTTAGGGCTTCAGCTGAGTTTCTAGTGTACGCAATGAGTAGCTCATAAACTGATGGATCAGATGGCTTGATTGCCCAGTGGCAATGCCCCAGAGACATGGAGAGTAAAGGTTTTCGTATGCTCTCTTTGCACCGTGCATCTGAATAACTGACAGGTGGGAGAAGAAAATTCGGACTGCTTTTCTATAGCTTTCTACTACTGAGAAAAGAAATTGCCACTTGCAAATGAATGTTAAAGGGAGAAAGCATTCGTACGACAAATACAAAAATGTAGTTAAAAAACACAGAATGCAAACAAGGTACAATATTACCTATTTCTCCCTGCCTGCTCCACTTAGATTTGTATTCTACCCTGTTTGCAGTTCTCACTGTATATGTTCGGCAGGAAACAGAGATCCACTTGGAGCGTATTGTGTGCATTATACCCCAGCAGACTTTCACATCAGAAAAATATCATTTTAAAATGAGTGTTGATCATCAGTGTTTCCTGACAAGATCTGTGAGTCCTGGGCGCTTTGAACCATGCTGAGCTGTACGTTTTCTCGCATTTACGAGAGGGTGGATAATTACTTCACATCAAAGGCTTCATCTCATGTAATGTGAATAAAAACAAGGTGTTATATCGTAGAGCTTTTGTCCTAGTTTCATGTTCTACACACATCACCATTCCATCTGTCTCCTTAGTAGGGCATTCTTGTCTTACTTTTGTCTTCAGGTTGGTGTACTTCAGGTTAACACAACGCTCTTGCCTTAACCATTGATTCTTATGGCTATCAGACATTAATTTCCTTTTCTTCTTTCTTCCCCGACCCACAAATTCTCTTCAATGATCTACTGCCAGAGCATGTTTGTCCTCTGACTTGTTCATCTACATCCTAAAGATGGAAATGACAGGCCTGGTGTATCGAAGATAGGCAAGGGGCCTGCTCCTTTGTAGGTTGAGGGCTACCAGACAGTGCAGTTTTGCGGTTTGCTAACGACATCTTGGGACATTCAGAAAAGCTGTGTGTCTTTGTGGTTTGTAACTCAAATTCGCTTACCTTCAATTTTCTGGCTTTATCATATTTGTGCTGTACCGCTTTGGTTCGCCCCTCCCCTTTCCTAAACACTACTGTATTCTTCCACCAGTAATGAATTTGTGAAAACAGGACTTTACATCTGTTTCTTGGCACATTTGCTGTGCATTCAGAGACAGAGGTCACATATCAGGCACTGTCTTATAAGGAGCTTGGGGCCAGATGTAGGAGCCTAAATACCGGTCGGTAATGACCGATTTCGGCCGTTACCGACCGGTATTTAAGAATCGGCATGTAGGGGCCCTATTTTACCGAATCGGTAAATTTACCGATTCGGTAAATTTACCGAATCGGTAAATTTACCGATTCGGTAAATTTACCGAATCGGTAAAATACCGAATCAGTATTTTTACCGAGTCGGTAACTTCCTGATGTAGGTGGGACTCTTCAGAGTCCCAAAGGCCTTACAGATTCGGTATTTTACCGCCCAATCCAATTGGGTGGTAAAATACCGAATCCAGGTGTGCATGCACATGTGTGCATGCACACCTATGCCATGTGACAGACAGACATGCCCTTAGGGCATGTCTGTGTGCCACATGTCACACATGCCTGTATTTGGGGTGCTAGAGGGTGTCAAAGTGACACCCCCTGCACCCTTGCAGGAATCGGTATTTACCGATTCGGTAAATACCGAATCGGTATTTACCATTGATTCCTATGGGCTTCACAGCCCATAGGAATCAATAGGAAATACTGATTTGGTATTTACAGAATCGGTAAATACCGAATTTTAAAGAATCGGTAATTCAATTACCGATTCTTCCTAAATCTCCCTCCTTCATATTTACCGATTCATAAATACCGAATCGGTAACATTCGGTATTTATGAATCGGTAAATACGATTTTCCTACATCTGGCCCTTGGTGTTTACGTTTCTATCTCTTACTTCAAAGTGAAAGAATTTATGTTACAATCATGCTGGCTACTCGAGGTGTGTAGCCATTGGCACATCGGTGCAAATGTATTGGTCATTTCAATTGAAGATGTGTTGTATGTAATAGCAGTGCTCTAGTATGCCAGGTATACTCCACTCTACTCTGCCGCACTTCATGTCACTGTGCTCTACTCTGCACTACTCCACACAACACCACTCCATACTGCGTCACCAGACTGTACTCTCAACCACTCCACTCTACCCCCTTTACTTGATGCCTCTCTACAACAATTCACTCTACCCCACTCTACTCTACTATGCATCACTGCACTCTTTGCAGCTGCACTCTACGCCGCTCCACTCTACTCTGAAACTATCTACACTACGCCACTGCACTCTACACCACTCTATTTCACTCTGTACCATTCCACTCTATGCCACTCCACTCTACACCACTCCACACCACCCGACTGCACTCTACATCACTAATTATGCGCTGCTGCACTCTATGTCAATGCACTCTACTTCAATGCACTTTATGCCAATCTACTCTCCACCACTGTAGTCTACGAAACTCTACGCTGCAAAACTTAAACTCACTGCCACTGAACTCTACCCACTCTACTCTGCACCACTGCATTCTACTCTGCACCACTCTACTCTCCACAACTCCATTGCCATTCTAAGCCAATGGACTCTACTCCACTACACTCTATGCCACTTTATTCTACTGTGCACGACTGCACTCTGACACTGCATGCTACACCACTTCACTCTGTGCCTCTCTACTCTACACCATTCTACTCTGTGCCAGTGGACTCTACCCCACTGTACTATGCACCACTGCAGTTTTGACCACAGCACCACGGTACTCTGCACCACTCTATGTCAATGCACTCTATGCCAGTGCACTCTATGCCACTGCATTCTAGGCACTCACACTCTACGCCACTCTTGTCTACTCTGCATCACTGCACTCTGTCACTGCACACTACACCACTTCTCTCTATACCTCTCTATTTTACTTTGCACCACTCTACTCTAAACCAGTGCACTCTACATCAATCTACTATGCACCACTCTATTTTACACCAGAGTACTCTGTGCCGGTACACTCTGACACTCTACTCGGCAAGACTGCACTCTCTGCGACTGACCTTAATCCCTTGTTTCTCTCTCTTCCCTTTTTCCACCCCTTCTCTTTCTTCCTGCACCCTCCTTCTGCCTTCCGCACTGCCTTTTACACCCCTGCCATTCACCCCAAACTTCCCGTCCTACTTTTCTCCCTTTATTACCCCTTCTTTCTTTGCTGTATTTGTGAAAACAGGCCCCTTCATTAGGCATGAGTCTGGAGACAGATGGTGATGGTGACTGTCCCGTTCACTCTTGCGTTTTATTGGAGACCGACAAGGTGGACCGCGACAACAAAACTATCAGTTAAAAACATGCGGAGATACCTGTTTTGTAAGGGAAGTGAAGCTCCGAGCTTATGAGCGTAGAGGAAACTGCTGGTTCTCCTTGCTAGCAGACGAGAAAGAGTGAGGCTGGGAAGTTTGTACAATGATGTGTGTTTTACATTCTGTGGCGTGCGTGTGTTTCTGTAAAAGTGCTGTACGCACTGCCAGTGTGTGTATTTGTTTTATAGGTGCATGCACTGGGTGTTTGTATTCCGTTGCAGAGTGTACTGGTTTTGTTCTTCTTCATCTGAAAGTCTGGAACTTAGTGATCCTGTACTTTCTAGGCATGTGGCAAACATCCAGAGAATGTGTGCTATCCATAGTGGGTGAGAACTCTGCTTTAGGTAGTTTTCAAAAAATAAAATGAAATGCCATGAAGAATACATTAGGGGAGACACCTCTCACTCACAGATACCATCCCAATCAAGGAGCATTTCTGCAAAAACACTTCCTTTTCTTTAAAAAAAGTTTGGATTTGTTATATGTATTAGGTCGAGCCTAGACGGCACTTGCGCTGTCAGTTGATCTGTTGTGTGTACTTTGTGGAGTCTGACCAATCCCACTGGATTGGCTTATGTCTTGGTCATTCCAAAATCCTAGCCTGCAAATGGCCAATGGTTGGTGCATGCCCAATTTTTCTTACAAGTCAACTCCCATAGAGTATTTCCTTGGGAACGAGCAGCCACGCGCACACTGCTCTCATGCCTTTATCTTTCTAAACTATTCCCGGAGATCGCATTCGTTTGTTGGGGGCATGGCATGCTTGTTATCTCCTTCCTCCTTCCACATTCTAGTCAAATGCAGTAAGACCTGAGTCCTGAAGGCGCCTCGAATCTCTCCTGCAGTCTGTTTTAAACCGGCCATCAACCGGTCCCTGCAGGCAGCTCGGACCTCTGCTTTGAGGCCTGATTCTCGCCCACATGTCTTCTCCAGTTTTCAGAAACTTACAGGCACATGCATCAACGCCTTTTGCGATCGCAAACGGTGGATTTGCAAAAATCAGCAGTTTGCGATCGCAAAATTAGCGTTTGCGATGCATCAAGGTTTAAGGCCCTCGCATTTTGAGAATTCGCAATTAATTGCAAGTTCTCAAATTGCGATTGCATTCAAGGAATCGCATTTTACAATTCCTTAAATGCAATACAAGACACACTTTGAAGTAGCGATTTCGCTACTAGGGGGCGCAAATTACCATGAAGTTGACCTACATGGTAATTTGCAAAAACTTTGAAAAATGCACTAAAGTGCATTTTTCAAAGTTCCATTTTACACACACACATGCCCTTGGGGCTTGTGTGTGTGCACGATGTACTCATATGCAGATTTCAGGGGTGCAACAGGGTGTCCTTTTGACACCCTGGCACCCTTGAAATTGCATTCTCAATTTGCGATTCTCTAATTGAGTATCACAAATTGAGAATATCTTCCCATTCATTCCTATGGGCAGGTATTCCTTAATTGCGACTCGCAATTTGCGACTTGCAATTAAGGAATGTTTAGAAATCGCTATTTTTTAAGCGATTTCTACATGCATAGGCTTTTGAGATTCCTAAATTGCGATTATTTAAAAATTTCTATTAAGAAATCACAAAAGCCAACATTGATGCATGTGCCTGAAAACCTCCAGGCTGATGTTAGAGCCCAACTATTCACATTTTGTGTTGTGTAACCTACACCAGTCTAAAAAGAGAAAGCAGCTTCTTTTCGATCAGCCCCTCCTGCTCGCATCTAGATGATATTGAAAAGTAAATATTCTGTGAACATTTGTTTAGTAAGTATTCTGTACATAGACTTTATACAAAAGATGAGAACTCTGAGTAGGAGCAGGAATTGCCATATTGATGTTTTCACACCAAGCTGTGTTCTCTTTAAAATAAATGCCTGGGTAAAAACATCTTTTTCAGCTGAGAATCAGAGTTCAATTTTAAATTACAAGAATATGTCCTCCCTTGTTCTCAATGTGATGACCATACGATATTCTTTTTTTACGACACAAGGAAGTGATCAGCAAGGCTGGCCTATGTTGCAAAACTGCACTTGAAAACGTGGTTGTGCAACAGTGACAATTTGTACATAAAAGTGACTTTTCGCACTCACCACACTTTCCATAAACTGCTGTATGAGTAAGAGACTAATGAATAAACAAAGAAAAAGGACTACTTGCGAGCTACAATGGTTCAAGTGTTATCATACATATGAGGTGCTATTTCCACCAGACTCTGCGAAAGTTAACTGGTCATACTCAGCTGAGTGCTGTAATTAGACATAACATGGTAATGTTGCCCCGATAGTTTGAAAATCTACACTTTGTGAACTGTCTGTCGTTGGGCTCTGGTCTGAAACAGCAAACAAAACCCTTTTCTACTGAAATATAAATCAAACATAGAGGACCGATTGATTCCTCTCCCATTATTTTTTCCATTGACTGCTAACTCAAATGTATGCTCACATCATGGCATCTGAATTTCTGCGAGGGTAGTCATTTTCCAGCACGTTATTTACAGATGCCAACGCTGATTTTCATTTTTATAGCTCGGTTTGTCAAAGAGAAGCCCCTGCTGTGCAACATGTCCATGCCAAGGCGACAAAACTGTACAGCTACAGCAACATGGGGGTGTTTTTCTTGGAACACGATTCCTGAGGTTGTTCGTCCCTGCCCATACTTGCCAACATTCTGTGACAAAAAACAAGTAGGATTTTTCAGGTTTAAAACCATTAAATAACACATATCCTCCACCTTTGGCTCAAGAATAGCATCACAGAATATCACATAACAAGAAGTGGGATGCAGATTAGAGGGGAATTTTACATGACTTTTGTCTTAGAACACATCATGAGAAACAAGCATTGGCAAAACCAAATAGTTGTAAGATTCGTATGTCATTTGGATTCGGCCGCAGTCATAACAAACGTAATCACTTTGGCAATGCTTGTTTGACTAGCAGCACTAGGGAGTGAGCAAAGACAAAGGCACCTAAAAAAATAGATGCTACAGAAAATACAGCAGAATTGATGCTTCCCCAGTGCTACCAGGCACTTTACCAATCGATTTTACATGTAAAATACTCCATCAAGTATTCTAATGGCAGCGGAAGGACACACCCAAATAGCCAATGAAGAAATTGTGCGAATAAACTATTCCTATGGGCTGATTCAAGAAGAGACTGCCACAGCCTCAAGCCAATTGCTCAAGGTTCCAGAGGAAAAGAAGGAGACTGACCCAATGCCCCTTAATGATGTATGTATGTATGAATGTGATATTTGTATAACTTGGCATGTCAGGTGCAGTGTGCTGGCTGGTCTGCCGCTGCAGCGTGATGCAATATATTTGACGTAAATGGTGCAATCATCAAGCACAAATTCACTTTTAAAGTCTTGAAAGGAAAATTTCCTGTCATCACTGTAACTCTCTGGTTGAGACAAAGTTTACTCAGGATGTAATAACTGATTGTATTAATCTTGATCATCGATCAAATATCCCCTGGCTGAACCATATACACTATTGGTATAAAACATTGTATGGTCTGGATATTTTTAATGATTTTAATGTGGATCCTATATTATCAAAACGGGAGTTGAAGGTCTCCTTTTTGAAATACACAGCAGAGACTAGATTGGAAAAATATAACAAACAAAGTACATTTAATCTCTATCAACAATATAACATCAATGTAGGTTTCCAATTTTATCTTGTAACAGTCAATATTCCCTCCCATCGATTTGTGTTAACCCGTCTCCGCTTAGGAATTGTGCATCACCTTGTGGCTTTCCCTGTGCTTAAACAACCTGGAAAATGTCTGTGTCCATGTGATGGCAAATCAAAACAGAGCATGTGTCACTTTATGCTATTTTGCACTTTTTATACTTCTTTTAGGAAATATTATTTGAAACCCATCTTTTTAAAATATAAAACGCACCATTTACAAACAGCAATGAAATTAGTGTTTAACCTAGAGTCCCCAGATGTATGCTTCTACGTGGCTACTTATATTTTAAAATGTATATTTGCAAGAAAATCAATTATTACATGAACTTTACAAGCTGCTAAATGTATTATGCACTTTATAATTGGATGTTGTGGACATCATGTATTATAATGCTAATTTGCACAGATATGTTTGTTGGAGTAACTGCTGCTATGGTATAATATCCATTGTTGGAATGACCCAGCATTTGCACTTTTCGTTATAGTTATTCTTTGTGAATAGCCAGACCAGGTGCTGCTATATGCATATTGCACTTTAGGAAGGATGTTGCTGAATTCCTTTTAGAAATTGTTAATTTGTACATATATTAATATAGAGATGATACTTAGCACTTTAACAGTATATTTGCACACTATCAAAGGTCGCATAATTACTAATATTACAGTCAAAAGTATTTTTGCAAATGACCTAATGATTTTGTACTATAATGTCGCTAAATGTCTATATTTTAAACGTCATCCTTTACAATGTTCCTTCCTTTTTCTACAGCTTGTTTATGTATTGTGTAAATTTTTATGTCTGTTGCTATATGGTTGTATTATTTTACAAACCGAATAAAGCACCTTTGAATTTGAATTTGAGTCATTGTGCAAATTCTTAGCAGTTTTATGTCTTATTTGTGAAGATCTGTTTCTACCTGGGAGGAGCGCATCCGAGACAGGAACACTGTCAGAGATCTATATTGTGTCATATGGAAATTTTGAAAAATGAAGGTAATAAGGAAAGGAGAGTATGTTCTTCATTCATTTGTAGCTAAGTGTATTTTTTCAATTCCACTTCAGATCAAATTGGCCTACCTACCATTTGCATTCACACCACTGTCAAGATTGGAAGAGTCTATTGTGGTGCAGAGGCTAAAACCGGCGGAAGAGAACATCTAGCAGCACATTTAAGTGTAGAGCGAAAGAAAGAAATAAGGGGCATATTATCAAGCCCCACATCGCCGCGTCATCGGCACTTTTCTGCCGATAATGCGGCGATCTTTGCATCGCCCTATTTTCAAGGCAGCGTTACATCAATTAACGATGCTTAAAGCCACGTTGATTGACTTAACCGCATGCGTGCGGGCGGAATTCCGCTCGCACGCTGAGATATTTAAAAGCGCATGTTACGTGACGAGCTGGGCTCGTCATCAGCGTAGCAGGAGGCTACCTCATGACGAGCCCAGCTCGTCATCAGCGTCGAAGGGGTTAAGGCAGTGTTAAGTCAATTAACGTGGCTTAAAGCCACGTTAATTGACTTAACGCTGCCTTGGTAATAGGGCCCCTTTCACGATAAACTCATCGTGAAAGGGGGCGTGCAGTGGGTGTTGTGGGGTGGGCGTTCCACCGCAACACCCATTCACTTAGACGCTGCCACCTATTATCAAGAGAGGCGATAATAGGTGGCAGCACCGAATTTAAGAACAGGAAAAACCTGTTCTTAAAGTGGCGAAATGAGGAGAAATGTTTGCTTTTTCCATGTGTGCTGCCTTGTGCACCACACATGGAAAAAGCAAAATGCCAAGGTTTGTTTATGTACAGGAAGGTGTTCCTTCCTGTACATAAACAAACCTTTTTTTTAAAATGCCAAATTGTAACTTACATGTGCGCTGCATGAAGCAGCACACATGTAAGTTACACAATGGCATTTAAGCTTTGTTTATGTGCAGGAAGGAACACCTTCCTGTGCATAAACAAACCTTCCCTGTCTGCGCTGGCGTTAAGTTGTAAAACATCGCAGGGGAAATGCTAGGCTGCACCATATCCTTGGTAATATGGTGCAGCCTAGCGTTTCCTAAGTGGCAAAGAGAGGCGTTAATCCAAGGCGGCTAACACCTCTCTTCGCCACTTTGTTGGTAATATGCCCCTTTGTGCGTTGTAGTGCCCATGATAATTTGTGTAATTTCCCCCAACTGAAATGTACACAATTTTGAGAAAATTGTGAGAAATTAGGTTAGATGTGTAAGAGGTTTTGGCTCAGCATCATGCATGAATTTTCTATGAGAGGGCATTTCTTGAATATAAAGGTTACACAAGGCAGTGCGGGAGACTGGTTTGAGCTGAAAATATCTCTCAGCGAGACTTTTTGGGCCCGATTCACAGACCTAACTTAAGACAAATTCCTAAACTTACTACCATTTTGGTATTCACAGAAGGAACTTACTCATTTTGGTATTCACAGATGGCACTTACTCATTTCGGTATTCACAGAAGTTAGGAGTCCTAAATGCCTTCTGTGAATACCGAAAGGCTGGAGATAACTTCACCCTGATGTATCCTTCATCCTGAAAGAAAGCCAAGGTGTTGAAACTTCGACCATTTTGTTCATCAACATCTGCTTAGCACCTCATACCCTTCTCCTATGACAGAGCCGGGCTGTGAGATGGTGTTGATGAAGCCTGGCCAATATACCCCTCTGTGTACAACCCTTTAGTGCTTTAATCAGTTTCCTCATTTGTCCATGAGACCTGCCATAGGATGCTGACTAGCATGTCATTTGGTACCGAATACAGCATGTTATAACACGTGCTTTGACAAAGCGGTAGTTTACAAGGCGGTCGTTACAACAACCGTGTTGTTACTACGTGTGTCATTACATCGCAAGTTGTTTCAAAGACTTGCTCTAGGGGTCGCACTGGACTTAGGAATAGTATTAATTACTATTCCTACTCCAGTTTGCACAACAGCAGGGAAAGTGAAGGATTTAAAATTCAACACATTCCCTGGTGTTGCACGCCCCCTCGAGCAGGTTGTTTTAACGACTTGACACGCGTGGTAACAACACGGTTGTAAACTACAGCGTTGTGTGTGTTGCGTGGTAAATGTTGTCTCCCTTGGTGCCCAACTACCATGATCCAATGACCTTCGCGGTACACTATGAGACCCTTGGGGTCCTGGGCTGTTTAGCCTGTGTATCAGTAACACTAGCTAGGTCAACATACCTCTGGAGTACCTCTACGTTCTTGGCATGAACTTCAAATCATTGCCCTCTTTATGCTTCTGTTGTTTTTTCTCTTATTGGAGAGAGAAAAAAACTGGAGAATATAATAATAATATAATAAGCTATACAAAACATCTATTTTTGGTATGAAAGGTTACAGTCCTCATTTTCAATCACAGTGTCCATGTTTGCAAAGTTTCAAAACCCGACAGAAGGGTATTCATAATGCTTGCTTTGGGTCTGTGCCTTATTAGGTCTTGCGTAGGCAACGCTTGCACTGTCTCTTCGAGACATGCTGTATTCAGGCATGGCCTTGAAGCTTTTTCCCATTTTCCAGCCCATCTTTTCAATTGACTCCTGTTACTGTCTTTTCTAAATGGTTGCTTTTGATTCGTGAATATGCTTAGCAGTCCCTCCTTAGTACCACCTTTTCTACTTTTGTAACCTCCCATGAGGACTGGCCCTTTTACTTGTGCTGTTACTCTGCAGGTTTTATTAACAGTCTGTGGGCACTATTTTCTTTGCCTGCCTGTCATTGCAGGCAGGGCATTCTCTCCAGCAACCTCTTTTTTTTAAACTGTGAGGCACACCTTGTGGCCGCGCGCCTTTCTATATTTAAGCCTGGCTTTATTTACTGTAACAAAGTCTTCTTTTGTGTTTTTGTAAAGCACATAACTTTAATGGCAGCCACACCCCTTTCTTTAGACCCATCACGCCGTATTCACTTTAACAAACAAATGTTTTTTTTTGCAAAACCGATCGTTTGGGGGCCTCTCCTTGCTTCAAACGCCCCCTCCACAAAAACATCTTGTGACCCATACCGCACTTTCACTTTCAGAATGGTCGCAGCCTTTCCCTTAATACGGCAGCAATGTGTCTTCAACCTTTACTGCTCCTCCCTCCCACATTATTCGCTGCTCTGCCCGACCTCCTCCCCCCACTCCCGGGAATCTCCCAGCTCCTCTTTACCATGGTACTAATGTACCCTACTTTTCTGCCAGGAGTTGGGACACATTTCTCTCAGGACTTCAGCGGTTATTTGTTGTGAATAGTACCAGCCTGGTAACAAAGTCACTGAAAAGTATTTTCTATAGTAAACCTATTACAATGATGAACCACTTTCGTTAATGAAGCGGCGGGGTTGGTGATGCTGCCCTCTTGCTGTTATTGTTTCACCACACAATAATGACGGGAGTGAACACAAACACTTCCATGTCTGGATTTGCATTTCATTGTTACTTCACCACAGCCTATCCAAGCATACAACACCTGTTCACTTTCTAGAGCTGGCCCGTCCACTCTGCTGTTGCAGGATGTGACTCCTCAGGGCTTCCCACAAGCCCATGTGTGAGAGACTAGACTGTCTTCAAACTCTACATGTGTCAGTGATGTAAACTGAAATACTTATATATTATACCACTGTTAATTATCTGTATTTTAAGAGGTTCAACAAGTTGCAACGCTATTTGTAATTGAGTTTAGCTGAGTTAGATTCGAAGCTACAGCTAATTCAGGGCACGCAGAGCTCGGTCGATGCATCTCAACCCCTGACAGCAGTGCATTCATTTACTCCAAAAACACCACATACACGCAGCTCTGCTAGTTCATCTATATTATTAGTCAACTGTCAAAGAGCTCTACTGGTGCATCTCAATCATTAACTGGAGTTCCGACAGCTCTTTCGTTACTAGATCGCCCAAACATCTGTGACAGTGCACCTCATCCCGTGCCTGAGCATACCCCGTTGAACCTCTTTAACTGCCAGCCTTGCTTCTTGTAAGCAGGGACTATAAGTACAAAGTGCGTGTTTATGGATCGCTTGCAGGTTTTCAAAATGCATAAATAAAAGGCATTGTCATTTACAATGCCATTAGCTCAAACTCTTGAAAATGTGAGACCTATTGCATTGCAAATGCTTGTTACAAGTGCTGCTAATTTTCAATTTACATATATAAATGGGTACTGCACAGCTCTTCCCCCTCACTTCCTATCCGCCCTCCTGTATGCAACAGCGCATAGTTCAGTAAAGCTATAAATACCATCCCTGGCTGTCCTCCAGCCTACAGTGAAACACAGTCTTTTTTTAACATTTCTCTTCTAAGGGCGACCATACAAATTTGCAGCTCTCATGCCTGACTTTAAAACACACCCCATTTAACAAAAGATACCTCCATCCCAGGCCTTTCAGCTAAAACTATTCAAAGTTTTGGTATTTTCAAAATGATTCTGGCGCTAGCGCTTCTTGTTTTGATTGAGCAAACTTGTATTTTCTTTGCCTTAGACATTAAACTATATACAGTTTGGAGTGCCAAGTGTTTGTCGATTATTACACCGCCACAATCGTGTTTGGGTGGAATCGAGACAGTATGTTTTTTTGCAGTTCTAACACAGTGCGAACTTGAACCAAAGGTATTAGAGCACTTTACATGAGCACCAGTTATGTTACACAAGCACACAAGTACACATTTATTGTTGTTAGTTACATGGGGATTAATTGATTTGCCCAGGGTTGCAAGATGTTGAACTGGTGCTGGGACTTGACCCCAGTTCCCAGCCAACCCTCCCTCCATGAATTCCTTCACTACCACTCTTCAACAGCGCACCTCATCTCTCCATAGACCCTCTCTAACTTACATTTCATTTTTTATAGCGCTATTCATAGTTCAATCACACTCAGCTCTGTCATCTGCATGGTACACGTTCTTTGTAGCAGGCTCATTAACCCTTAGCACTACTTTAGGAAGAGTCAAAACTGCCACTAGACAGAATTCTGATCTCTCACCTGCAGAAACAATAGTTATCTTGATCGTTTTATTATTGCCTGAAAACTGCTGGATGCACAAGGAAGTTCTATGCTTTTTAACCAATAGTGATTTTAAAACAAGGCACCCTGCACCAAAGTAAGCTCCAGGTGCAGCTGCACTGGTCATACCACAATAATGGAATTTCAGTAACTTGTATTGCACAACTGCTCACCAAGCTACAACAAAAACAGATTATTATTAATCACATAGGTTGAAACCTAATTCATTTACCAATGCTTGTTTTTAATGTTCGTAGGAAGACTTTGGAATTAGAAACATGTTGCTTTGGTTTTTAAAAAACTTAAGTAAATGTGAATTGTTTATATTAGGAAGCGTGGATGAGTGCTGATTGTGTGTTTTTAAATGGATATGCTAAAACGTTTATTTGGATGTAAGGAAGATGTTTGGGTGGGTATTTTATATATTCCTATTATTGGATGAAAATATTCATTGTTGAAGAGCGTTGTTCTATAACATAATACCCTCCATCTCTGCCTTGTCTTTTGGATATTATTAGGTTACTGTCAGAACTCGTCTACGTGGACATCAATTTCAGAAATAAATACCATGGAAACCTGCCTTTGTGCTCGAGGCTCGTGTGATCCCGGATGGGTGGAGTATAAGAACGCTTGTTACAAGCGAATCAATGACATATTGTCTTGGCCGGAGGCAGAGGTAAGAGTTCCATGCATGCTCTAATAAATACAAAGCATCTTACTTACTAAGGTTTTAAAAGGGTTCTTGGACAGCACAATATTCACCATGAATTTACTAACCATTTTAAAGGCTCGCAAACACAGTGCTATATTACCTACAGGTGCAACCTTTAGTAAGAAGCATTGACATAGCCAATAGGTCTCGCCTTTGGAATCTTATAAGTGATTAGCCATGCTAGTTGTTGTTGCACCAAGGATATTGTGTTGCATTACTAAATACTGATAAGGTCCCAAAAGCGAGACCTATTGGCTAGGTCAATGCTTGTTTTTATTGCAAACATATTCAACACAAAAAGAGGAATACAAATCAACTTGCTGTTATATTAACCAAATATTAAATGACTGATTTTTTTGTTTAAATCTTTTTATTAAGGTTTTACAGGTCAAAGCCCCCAAGGGGGGTAATACATCAGTCATGTATCCGTTATGTCACACACATTGAAGGGTTACATAAAATTCACAATTAAAAGTCATCTGCACTGTGTAGATGCCACCCCGTCCAGCAAAATTGTAAACAAATATTAAATGACTGATGTGGCCCTTTTACTAAATAAAGTATTTAAATAAAAAGGCTTTGCTATGATAAGCATGTTATTATTTGTGAAGGAGACAGGAATAAGTCACCAAACCCAGCACTCAGTCCGCTGGAATGTTACAAAGCCACTTTATAAAAGCAGCTTTTAAAATACGTGAGAAAACAAATCAACTTGTATTCACAGAATGCACTTACTACTTTTCGCATTCACAGAATGCACTTACTACTTTTGGTATTCACAGAATGAACTTACTACTTTTGGTATTCACAGAAGTTAGGATTGTGTCTTAAGTTTGTCTTGAGACAAACTTAAGACAGACTTAAGACAGACTTAAGTTAGGATTTTGTCTTAAGTCTGTCTTAAGTCTGTTTTAAGTCTGTCTTAAGTTTGTCTTAAGACAAACTTAAGACAAAATCCTAACTTCTGTGAGTACCAAAAGTATTAAGTTCATTCTGTGAATGCCAAAAGTAGTAAGTGCATTCTGTGAATACCAAAATAGTAGTAAGTTTAGGATTGAGTCTTAAATTCATTCTGTGAATCGGGCCCTATGTGTGGAGGCAAAATAAATAGGTGGTATTTAAGTTATTATAAGCACTAAATGATATCAAAAGGACACTTTGAACCATTTTTGTCAGCGAAGAAAAATAAACTCTTTTAAGTGGATATGAGCAATGATCACAAAGTTTATGCAGTTACTTGAAATAAAGACAGCCAATTGGTAAAGTAAGATGACCTTCCCTCACCCAAATTATTGCCGATTAAAACAGACCACTTCAAGGCCATATCTAGTCATTTATTATGTTGACGTGTTTGATTGATTGATTGATTGATTTAAAACTTATATAGCGCTTACTGTCACCTCACGGGTATCCTGGCGCTTCCGACTAAAAACTGAGTCACAATTAAACAGATCACATCAGCCCTAATCTTAGAACGGAATTTCTACTAGGCTTTAGGACAGAGACAAGTTTTCAGGTTCCTACGAAATTCTAGCAAGGCGCTGATCTGTCTAAGGCTTTGGGGGAGTTTGCCCTACCAGCTGATGCAAACTCTGCTTACAGTCACATTGTTGCATCGCGCTTCCGCGACCATTTTAAGGGTATATTCTCTAATTATCATGCTAAAAAAGACTTCTCTTTCTTGCCGCAATGTACAGACGATTTATTTCAACAACAAAAAAAAGTAAAGAACATTTTGGATGGGCTGGGTGGGCATCGCTGCCAGCTCTGTTCCGCGTGCAAGAGCTGTCGCAACAAAGGGCTCTTCTAGAATGGAAAAATACACAGAACAGTACAGAAGCTCATTTGTATCAACTCTCTGACAAGGCCTTGATGTTAGAATGCACTTTTTTGTCGTGCATTGCTACTGCTTGCATAGATGATGAAAGCTGGTGGTGAGTTACACTAGCAAAATATTAAGACTCGCCTTTGCATCGCTTGAAGTATGTATGCCGTCCACTGGCATGAACGCAAGGCCTTCAAAAGGCCGCTAAACAGATTGGTATACAGCAAAGAATATGTGTTCTATTCATCTCCTAAAAGCAACCACTATCTTGTTCTTTTTTTTATAACACAGTTCTCGATATTTAAAATGTAGGTCTTATTTTTGTTCAAAATCACAAATTTTGGTGTGACTTATTCGTCAACCAGATGTTAGGTATTATTTAGGTACCAGATTTAGTCAAAACTACATATTGATGAACCAAAAAGAAAATGTCATAGCTCAACAATTTGCAGCTTGTCAATAGGGTTATACAGCCAGATTCATCAAGCGAAATGCGCTCGCAAAAGGGCCAGATTCTGAGAATCTGGCCCTTTGCGAGTGCAATTTTTGCATTTGGGATTCATCATCCCAAATGCAAAAATCGCTAATAAAGAATTCGCAAATTTGCGAGGATTAGCTTTTAAGGAATCTCTATTAGAGATTCCTTAAATGCTATTCATGAAACATTTAAAAATTGCGAATTCGCAATTTAGGACCACTATTTACCACGAAGTCAAACCTCGTGGTAAATAGCGAAAACTGAGAAAAATGCATTTAAATGCATTTTTCTAAGTTGCATGTTACACACACACATGTCCTTTGGACATGTGTGTGCACAACATCAGTGTGAATTCACATTTCAGGGGTGCTACAGGGTGTCCTTTGGACACCCCTGCACCCTTGAAATCGCATCCTTATTTGCGATTAGCAAATTGCTAATCGCAAATAAGGAATAACTCCCCATTACAGGCCCATAGGAATGCATGGGGAGTTATTCCTTATTTGCGATTAGCAATTTGCTAATCGCAAATAAGGAACATGTAGAAATCGCAATATTTTTTGCAATTCCTACATGAATCCCGTTTTGCAAGTCCTTAATAGCGATTCCTTATGAATCGCTATTAAAGACTCGCAAAACGGGTCTTTGATGAATCTAGCAGGTAGTCTCTCGTTTGACAAATCTAAACCAAATTAAAACAAGACAAGACAGGCCGCGATAATAACAAGAGACAAAGAGGCAGCATAAATAAGGGCCTCTGCGGACAAGGGGAGGCAGAGACAGCACGGACTGAGGAGTTGAAGGATTCTGGACATGACAGGCCACAGAAGAGAGGCAGGGAGAGGGACGCATGCACAGAGAGCAAGAAATGCATGCAAACACAGCAGAAACGAGCACTACAGGATCAGAGGAGTAAGTCTAAGTCAGGATTGTGGTGAGATGAACTGACTGCTGAGAACGAGTTGCAGAGACACACAGAGCAAAGTAAAGGCAAGATGAGAGAGATGGGCAAAGCGTGATATAAACAGGCTGAGGGTTAGAATGCGTGGGGTGTGGAGTGAAAGACTACGGAAGATAATAAATCCTAAAGGGAAAGGCCAGTGTAGAGGGACACGCGAACATTACGTCACCCTAATTTGATAACAGGGTGTAGCACAACTGGCAACAAAGACTGGTTCACAATTACCACTGGGAGGAGGACATAGTCACATTTCTTCGAGCCAGCACAGGCAGTAACAAGTGCACGCGTCTCGGAACTGCCCCGGGTTTACAAAGTGGGAGGCACACAAAGCGCTTCCCTTGCAGGAGAGAGCCAGGGGCACCATGTGTTTGTAAGCTAATTACAAACATATGGTGCCAAGCTCGCTCCCGCAAGGGAATTGCCAAACGTGCACGCATTGTCATTGAAGGCAATGGAACACATGCACGTTTTTGGCTGAAAATCCGAAGCGATAGCTTAAGATATTTTGCCTATGTAGCGCATGCACGCTGCTAGGCAAGACCTAAAAATGGTCCATAAACTGTTGAGGATGATGATCGGTGCTGATCACATCTCCATGTTCTTCACATAATGCCATGTAAGCTATTACATTGCTATACTTATATTTCATTAATCAATATGACAGTGTATCTATGTTCTATCTGTATCCCACGTATGCATATTTGTAATAACCACCACTGCAATTAACATGGTAGGATTTATGACCCCAATTCAACATGTCCAGTGTATAGGTTTCGTTTTTTTACATGTTCTCATGCTACTGTATTACAGAAAGTGCATCCTGAGTCAAGATTAAAATGGGAACGTCCCATCCTTAAGGGCTGAGGGATCACACCCCAAACTGTTAGTGTCTGTCAGGATGGGCAAAGGTTAGCTTGACAAATGTTCTGTTCATGCAGACAAGTGCTAGAAATTCTCTAAATGTGCAAGCACTTGGCTGCCTGAGCTGAATTATACTGGGCTGAAGATGTCATAGCTCTGTGGGTGTGGCCTCTTAAGCCTGGTAAAGTGCTTGGAGGGCCTTCCCGCATGACCAGGGAGAGGTTACTAATAGGCTCGTACTTGGGCATTTAGGTTTTAAACCCTGAAGTGCCCAAGCCGAACATCTATAATTGACACATTGTCACAAAGTAGTGTGGGGTCAGCAAGTCTCACTGAGCCTATCCCACTCTGTGACGAGGTAGGGACTGCGGACTACTCCCATCAGCTGCCTAAGGTAAGTCAATGAGAGGCGGCAGCAGTAGCAATCCTGCAGGAATGCCGAGGTCAAGATTTCTGCTGCAACTAGTAAGTTATTTAAATTTTAATGTTTGATGTGTGCATGCATGGGCATATGTATGAATGTATGTGCATTTGTGAATGTGTGCTGAGTGCATGTGTGCTTGTGAATGGTGGGTGTATGTGTGCATGCTTGTGAATTCATGAGGGTGTGAGCGTGCATGTAGATGGGTGCATGTATGTCCCCCCTCCAGCTTGAAATGCTGGGCACCACTGTATAAGATTACATGCACCCTGTCACTCTTCCGTGCACATGTATATTCATTTACCCACTTACTGACTCATGCTAGCATTCACCAATTTACTAATGTGCAATAAAACATACATACAAACTTCCAAAACCAATGGGAAGGCAAATTAATTTGATAAAAGTCAAAAAAAGAAGATAAAGAAGTCAGAGGCAGTCTTTAAATGGCCAAGGACTTAGAGAAAAACAACAATTGATGTCTCACTAAATACCTCAACAACCAGCAACTCCTCAACATCACTCAATCTGGTTTCAGACCCACCCACAGCATGGAACTCACCATTATCACCACCACAGATGGCACTTCCCCTGAGGAAAATGAAATTTTGCCTGACCAATGTGTCCCCTGCGTATACCCTATGTTACATGTATATGCATGTCATCCATGCATTTCCTTGTAGTGGCCTGAATCACTAGGCCTCTGCAATCACGTCCTGCATTAAGGTGCCTGTCATCAAGTTTCCCAAAAGTTAAGCTAACATGAAGGCCCATGTATTTGCATTGCATTGTGCACTTTTAAATAAGTATCGTAATGAACCCATTTTGTGGTTCACCCCGAGCCACATTCTGGAATAAGGGTTTTTCATGACTCCTGACACACTGAAGGCTGCAGTGACGTCTCCCTGACCTCGCATACTTCTGGCTCAGCTGTAAGAGGCCCGGCAAGAGGCCTGCCAAGACAGTATTATGAATAACAGTTATCTGTCTGCTTTACAGAATCACATTTCAGTCTGGTGAAGAAGGTACACAGAACCCATCTGCATAGATAGGGCCCAGCCATTCTGTCTCTGTTTAAGTGGATTACAGTGCTTGCATCCATAGCCCCCACGTAATGAACAGAGAAATATATGCTTTTTCTTGATTCATAGTGATGAGCAACTTTTGCTTCAGATAATACATTCCCTGACTCTAGATATCAGTTGTACTAGACGTGCTGGTCGCCTTGACACAAGAGATCTCTCTACTAGACTGAAAGTCAGCTCTCCTCCCAGTTACACGTCAATTGCACGTCATGTCCAAGTTGCACACAAGTAGGACAAAGTTCGAGCTGGTCATGCAAACTCCTCCTCTAAGTACCCACCCACCTATGACACCTACCTATCACCTACCTATGACTCATCAAAGTACACACCCTCATGTACGCCCACATGCTCTTATCTCTTTCTTTCTATGCTCTGCCTCGAGCGTTCCTTCTTACGCCCTATGTACAAGATTAAATGTATAAATATGATGTTCAGTAAATAAATGTTAGAAGACCCTTCCTGAACCTCAGTGGTGATGGAACATATTCTCCCATGACTCGAGTTATTGGAATAAAGCCCATTTTAACTCAGATACCACGGACTCTGCCTCTCACTTGATGCATGATAATTGTTAATGCCTAGAAATTATGCCAGGGTAATATTTTATTTACCACATTAATTTGGTGCCCGAACAGGGCCAATCCCTTTCCCCACACGCCGGAGTTGTAGGTCCAGCTTTGCCCCCTTCTACAGCCGTGACGGACTTTAAAGTGTACACGCCATCGGGATTTCCCACTACTCCCTCAGGCCCAGGAGGAGGACGGACTGCGACCAGGCATCCATGCGAGGCGGTGAGGAACGCGGATCGTCTCAACCAGAGCCCAACCCGTGAGAGAGCAAGGTCCGAGGTCTCCAGAGGTCCACCTGTTCCAAGGCGCATGCATAGTAGTCCGAGGCCTTCAAGTTTCAAGTTCTGCTTCCCGGTGAGTACCACTATGGGGAATGCATCAAGTTTCAAGACGGGTCCACTGTAAAAGGTGGAAACGGTCAAGACGGGTCCACTGTAAAAGGTGGGAACGGTCAAGACGTGTCTAATTTCTGAGACCGGTATGGTTGTACTGTATTCCAGTGCACAAAGTTTTTCAAGTACATGTTTAGTTCTCTGTATCAGTTCAGATTTTGTGTCTGTTTTAGTGTTACAATGTTTCTAGTGTGAATGATTGTTACTTGTTTCAGTTTATTTCTGTGTATTGTGTTTCCATTGTGTTGTTTTCAACATGCCACTTTTTTCAAAATTGCGTCAGATAGGGACCAGGAAAGGTATACTAGAAGAGTCAGTTAACATCCCGCCTAGAGACACACCTGGTCATTATATGTATAATAAGCATGGATTAGACGCTGTCTTGTTTTTAGATTTATGGGTAAACTGCACGAAGGATCTAGAGGAGAAATATAGATGGCCTGTCTCAGGAACATGGGATTCAGAATGCATTATGGGAGTTGAGGAAGCGCTATGGAAGAGGAAGTCAGGACCCTCTCAGAAAGATGCCATTGAGTTATGGCGCAAAGAGTCACATAGGAAAACAGAACAGATTGATAGAGAAAGAAATGCTGTCATTACTGGTATTTATCCCGTCCTGTCAGAAGAACTAGCTAAAGTGACCACCTGAGAAAGACCCAGTAGGTCGCGAACGCCACCACCTGTACCCTTTAGAGTATGTAGAATAAAGCCGACAGCATCTGAAGCGTTCATTTCCTTGTATCTAGACAAGTCCCTTCTGGACTGCGCAAGTGCCTTGTGAGTAACTGGTTGAATTAGTTGTGAATTGCGCCTTGTGATTGAGACTTGTGAGTAGTTTGTTGAATTTTCTTAAGTATAGCTCCTTGTAAATATGGTTTATGAAGAGCATGTCATTATTATGACTTGTTGAGTTTCTTGTAAATATGGCTTGTGAATAGCGCCATGTGGTTATGTTTTGTGCAGAGTATGTTATCATTACGTTAGGCAGGAGAGAGCTGGATCTCTTTCAAGTGCTTGGAGAAAACGTTTTGAAGATGTGCGTACGCGTTATGTGATAACATGGAGAGATGAGTTCATGACTTTCCCATGTACTGCAGTCATTGGGGAATGATTGTGCTTCAGCTGCCAAAGGGTTAATATCTCGTATTGAGAAGGCAGTATTTGTTTTAACATGCTGTTTAACAAGGTGTCGAGGGATTTTGGCGTTTTTTGGTGTTTGCGGGGGGCGTGTTTTTGAGCGGAAATTCGTACCCGTTCCAGTGGAGGGATTTGGTTGCTTTTTGGTGAGGATTTAGGGAATCGCTTGGACTACTGTGACGCCAAATTTGAAAGGGATCTGAGCTGTGGAAGTGGTGAAAAAAGCATGTTTTGTGCGGAGGTGCGATTTGCCATGTTATCCAATGGGCGTATTTCTGAAAATTGAGGAATTATTTTGGGGGTGTTCCAGGTGCGCTAGAGGCCCGGGGGTTGGATCAGCGGTAGAGGAGGTAGATGGCCAGATGTGCTGAATTTTGGGGATTTTTGGCTTGGGCGGAAGGGTGTGTTTGGCTAAGTGTATTTGTAAGGGTTTGCCTTGGAGCGCTTGTTTAATGTGTTTGACTCAGAGGTCGGTAGTTGTAAATAATCCAGTCGGATTGAGATAAGGGTTTGCAGTTGAGAAGAAAATATAAATCAGACCCTTCATAGAATGCGTTTTTAATTAGTGTAATAAAACCGTGTGTTTTTTAAATAGGAATGTTTCTGCAAAATATAAATTATTATTTTTCCCAATGCAAGCTGCCCTTTAGAATAGCGTGTGACAGTTATCCCACTCGCTTAGGAAAGTGGCTATTTGTAAATTAATGAACGTGGCCCTTTTTTGATAGCTATAATACACTACCATCTTAATGCATTGCTAAGTGTCCCCTACATTAGTTTAATTTGCATTCATTTAGTTTCAAGGCTCACCTATGTACTTTGACAGGCTGCTGATAGAAAGGTATAATCTTGCACGGTAAAAGCAGTGTTCATTAAACATGCTGCCTGATATATGTCCACCAGCCTTTGAAAATAGGATTTATTATGTCTGATTCAGACGTCAGTTAGGCTGCAATGCTTACACAGATGGTTTCAGATAAACATTTAGTGGGGAAGCTTCAATTGATGTATGCAGAGAACAGTCCCAACCCAACAGTCCATGATAATTCGTTTTTTTCTCTCAACTGCAAAATGCATAGCCTTGTGTGCAGAAGCAAATTGTCCCTTTTTTGTGTGTTAATTTGCATGCTAAACAAATGCCCATGTTTCAAATGTCTTGCCTTCTAGCTGAATTAGTTAGACAAAAGTGTTTTTTAGAAAGTGGAGCTTTTAAGTAGCAGTACAGAATTATTTTATAATGCTAGCATGTCACTTAGTTACAAAAAATATGTCCTTATTAATTACTGATTTTAGAATGCTTTTTACCACATTTTAAATTCGCTTCAGTTAAGTTAGAGAATGTTGGTTAGCTCTCTGTCCTGGGAACAGATATGTTTTGAATTACTCTGAAATGTGTTTTTCGACCTTGAGACAGTCCGTCCGAGATGGCCTGGCTTCCGCGATATTTTGTAAAGGGAGGGCTTTTTCCCTCTTGCCGTGCCTGTCTTGTTGTTATTGGCCATACTCCAATTCTTTTCCGCGGACATTTATTGGCTGTTCTCCAGCTAAGTCAGGCTTCCTTCGCAAGCAGAAAAGAAAAAAAAACTTGATGAGCCACGGAGAAAATGTTTATGTAACTGACTGACACTAGCTTCCTTGGCAGACGCTTGACTCTTTCAATGAGCTCAGCGTTGGCAGCGACCCAATTTTAGAGAAGCAGGGACGAGTGAGAGGCTTGTCTCCTATTTGTTATGTTTGACACTGAGCCAGCTCCTGGCTCTGAGGGGAGGGGTAGGTGAGAAAGGAGTGAGGAGTAGCGAGGCTCCAGCCCATCTGTCTATGCTAGAATAATTTGGATTTTATTCAAATACATTTAGAGAACATATTGTAGGTAGTATGGTCATACTATTCCCAAGATTTAGAGTAGGATTTTTTTTAAACTGCAGAGCTTTTGGAAAGAGGTTTCCCCAAAATAAAAATTGTGCTTTTGAATTGAAAATTCATTTTTATTTATTTATTTATTTTTATATAATTTCATTTTTGCTAGATTGATGACAGTGAGCCCTAGCATTTACAGTGACGCATTAAAGAGACAGCTAGACAGTATTCACATGCCTGCCAACACAGCACTGATTCAGTACGTAGACGACATCCTGATTACAGCACGCTCAGTGAAAGAATGCGAAAATGCATCACTGACAGTTCTACATTTTCTGGCTGACAAGGGGCACAAGGCCCAAATGCAATTCTGTGAAAAGCAAGTGGTGTGCAAGGACACTTGCTTTCCAAGGAGGGTAGACAGATAACACAAGATCACATACAGATCATTACTAACCTTTCACAGCCCAAGACACAAAAGGAAGTACGTGCCTTTATTGGCCTCACTTCATACTGTAGGCAATGGATTCCCCAGTATGCCTTTCTAGCCAAACCACTCATACAGTTAACTACACAGGAGGCAGCCATTTTGACTGTCCTCCCTTGGACACAAGAACACACCTTGGCATTTGAGGAATTAAAAAGAGCATTATGTCATGCGCCAGTTTTAGCGACTCCATGTTACAGTAGACTAAATTTCATGCTTTTTGTAACTGAACAAGATGGAACAGCGTTATCTGTCCTCACACACGTTCAAGCAGGGAAACACAAGCCGTGTGCTTATTTTTCCAGTACACTGGATCCAGTGGCCCAGGCTCTGCCTGCGTGCCTGAAATCAGTTGCAGCAACAGCCCTAGCCATAAGACAAAGTGACTCAATAGTGCTAGGACACCCTCTGACAGTACAGGTTCCACATGCAGTGGAGGTTCTCTTAAACAGGACTCAGACACAACACTTGACTGTAGCGAGACTGACAGGATATGAACTGACATTATTTCAGCCACACATAGAGATCAGACGTTGTAATATTCTGCATCCTGCAACACTTTTGCCCTCAACTACAGTAAATGCACCACCACATGACTGTGTGGAAGTTATGAATATAGTGACGAAACCAAGACAAGACCTGACGGATATTGCACTTCCAGACCCAGACTTAACGCTCTATGTGGATGGATCATGCATGAGAACGAGTGCAGGAGAATTAGTAGCAGCCTATGCTGTGACCACTGCTACAGAGGTCATAGAGACACAGAAAATAGACACATTGTCAGCACAAGCAGCAGAGCTCATCGCTCTGACACAAGCCTGCATAAGAGCTAAGCACTTGAAAGTAAACATTTATACTGACTCACAATACGCTTTTGGCGTTGTTCATGATTTCGGGGTACTGTGGAGGGAGAGAGACTTCTTGACCTCCCATGGGACCAAGATCCAGCACGGCCAGCTTATTCAGGCCCTGTTGGAAGCAATACATTTACCTACAGCCATTTCTATCCTGAAGTGCAAAGCTCACACCAAAGTTACAGACACCATTTCCCGGGGTAATGACCTGGCAGACCGAACAGCTAAACTTACAGCCCTGACAGCCCAGACAGCCCAGACACCAACAGACACGACAAGGACAGAGGTACCATTACTGACAACATGTATGACAGTCAGGGATCCCACACATGATGTACTTGACATACAGACACATGCCACTACAGATGAGATAAAGAAGTGGACTGAACAAGGAGGGGTCCAGACTGACCAAGGTTGGCTGACTAAGGGAAAAAGCACATGGTTTCTTCCTGATTCTATGGTACAAGTAATCATAAACACAGCTCATAGTGAAATGACAGATGTACAGGTTACAAGTATGTCTTAGTAGTAGTGTGTGCACTATCTAGATGGACAGAAGCTTATCCAGTTCCAGATTACACTGCTGTGACAACAGCCAGGCAATTGGTGCGCGAGTTCTTCCCCAGATATTGCCCTGTGTCATCTATTCAGATAACGGGCAGCCATTTTCTTCTGAATTAATGAAACAAGTGTCTCTTCTGTTAGGTTATACCTGGAAGTTCCATTGTGTCCGACACCCAGAAGCAGCAGGCCTTGTAGAAAGACATAATCAGACAATTAAGACAAAAATTGCCAAGATCTGTGCAGAAAAAGGCGTGGATTGGATGGTAGCCTTGCCGGTTGCCCTCTTTTACATGCGTATGGTAGCTCATTCTAGAACAGGCCTATCTCCTTATGAAGTAGTTTTTGGTAGACCGCCAAATATGTGGGGTACGCCTATGCCAAAGAAAATTACTGATGTTGACAGTAACATGCTGACAGATTACCTGGCTTCCTTGATGTCTGCACTACTCTCTTGTTGTTCACAGGTTGCTGCCGCCTTCCCTGACAACACCCAGGTCAAGGAACATGCCATAGCACCAGAAGACTATATTCTTGTGAGGAACTTTGAACGATCAAGCCCCCTTGAGCCACGTTGGAAGACGCTGAAACCACGAGGACCGGAGTGAAAGTGGAAGGACGCAAGGGGACGCGCAGCATTGAAGAAAACATATCTTGGACAATTTGGAACTTTTGCAAAAAAAAACTATAGACAATACAGACTTTGCGCCGCCTTTGCTAGAAAAGACTCCACAGCAGGAGTATAGATCTAAATTAAGATCTAGTAAGTCAGACGTAGTTTAATTGTTAAAGTCCACTAGGTGGTGAATCGGTTAGACTAGATTTCTGACATGTATAAGATCACAGACAAGGATAGCAAGAAAACCCAAATGAAAACAAAATACTGCAAGATATTACGCAGTAGATGTATAGTTACCTTGATCATTCTTTTTATTCTGTGCATTGTTATAATCTGTGTCAGTATATTGCTACATGTTTTCTTTCCTATTTCCCCACATATACACTCTTCCAGTAACAGCACCGCAGAGCATACATTTAGTGAACTGCCACCTCATGAATTGTCATATCGACTTGCACTACGTAACAATACTTTTATTAGAATGTTACACCATTCTCACCAGACCAGCAATGCAACTGATTGCTGGGTATGTGGCCAACTGCCTCCTTATCAAGAAACAAAGGGAGTTCTGCCATTCTATTCTTTACCGTTCTCACACAATGGTTCATGTGGAGCATGGTTTGCTTTAATGACCTCAATTGATAGAAAGTACATAGCTTATCCAGGTGGCTGGATATATGGAAACCTGAATAAAGTAATGAATGAAGCATGTTTTCCAGACAAAGACGGATTCCCCCAAAGGAAGGGAACTGATCTAGAAAATGAAGAGTATGAGCAGGGAAATGCATCCGTTAACTTTATAATGTTAAATGTTCAGCCCAAGCAAAATACAGGTCCACCGTTTATTTCAGTTCTACCAGCAAAAGGTGATTTATGTGTTAGTAAGAAAGGCTCAGTACTTATGGGACACAGCGAGTGTAAAACTGTGATAGAATTTAATGATAAAGGACTTTCTTCTTTCAAAACATCACGCCATACCTATTTCATTTGCGGTCAGACAGCCTATGTACATCTGCCCTTAGACTGGAGTGGGACATGTTATATAGCATTCTTATTGCCACCTGTTTTTCTGGCTCCATCCCACTATCATAGAGATTCACGACTAGAACATGTTAGAGTAAAGAGAGAGACAGATGCTGCAGGTATCGATCAGACTGAAACAGCATGGGAGCAATATACAGATTTCAACAAAGGTTTCTTTTTCTTCATAGGTCCCGTCCAAAACAGTAAACTGATACGCAAATTAACAAGAACCCTGGAAGCAGTAGTGAACGTGACTGCATCTGCCCTGGCGAACTTGACGCAGGAGCAGTCTGCCATTAGACTTGTGGTTCTTCAAAATCGCCTCGTTCTAGACGTCATCTTGGCGGATAGGGGCGGAGCTTGTAGAGTCATCCGATCTAGTTGTTGCATTTTCATCCCAAATAACGCACCATCTGTGTATGCAGCGATAACAAGGCTCCACAAGATTGCTCATGACATACATCAAGACCCAGGCACATGGACTTGGTCCAGTTGGCTCTGGGGTGTGATATCTGCTTGGGGATGGAAAGTGTTGTCCTTCCTAGGAATGATCCTACTTATGATATTTGGTTGCTGTCTCTGTCTGCAGTGTGGCCCGGCCATTTGCGGCCTGTGTGCAACTGCCTGTGTTCCCCATCCAATTATACAAAGGGTTAAGGACGAACAAATGATGCTGTATGATCAACTATACGGTCTCATGAATATAGATGTATCCTAAAGGGTTACGTAGGGGACAAGGAGGGAATGAGGAAAATGAAATTTTGCCTGACCAATGTGTCCCCTGCGTATACCCTATGTTACATGTATGTGCATGTCATCCATGCATTTCCTTGTAGTGGCCTGAATCACTAGGCCTCTGCAATCACGTCCTGCATTAAGGTGCCTGTCATCAAGTTTCCCAAAAGTTAAGCTAACATGAAGGCCCATGTATTTGCATTGCATTGTGCACTTTTAAATAAGTATCGTAATGAACCCATTTTGTGGTTCACCCCGAGCCACATTCTGGAATAAGGGTTTTTCATGACTCCTGACACACTGAAGGCTGCAGTGACGTCTCCCTGACCTCGCATACTTCTGGCTCAGCTGTAAGAGGCCCGGCAAGAGGCCTGCCAAGACAGTATTATGAATAACAGTTATCTGTCTGCTTTACAGAATCACATTTCAGTCTGGTGAAGAAGGTACACAGAACCCATCTGCATAGATAGGGCCCAGCCATTCTGTCTCTGTTTAAGTGGATTACAGTGCTTGCATCCATAGCCCCCACGTAATGAACAGAGAAATATATGCTTTTTCTTGATTCATAGTGATGAGCAACTTTTGCTTCAGATAATACATTCCCTGACTCTAGATATCAGTTGTACTAGACGTGCTGGTCGCCTTGACACAAGAGATCTCTCTACTAGACTGAAAGTCAGCTCTCCTCCCAGTTACACGTCAATTGCACGTCATGTCCAAGTTGCACACAAGTAGGACAAAGTTCGAGCTGGTCATGCAAACTCCTCCTCTAAGTACCCACCCACCTATGACACCTACCTATCACCTACCTATGACTCATCAAAGTACACACCCTCATGTACGCCCACATGCTCTTATCTCTTTCTTTCTCTGCTCTGCCTCGAGCGTTCCTTCTTACGCCCTATGTACAAGATTAAATGTATAAATATGATGTTCAGTAAATAAATGTTAGAAGACCCTTCCTGAACCTCAGTGGTGATGGAACATATTCTCCCATGACTCGAGTTATTGGAATAAAGCCCATTTTAACTCAGATACCACGGACTCTGCCTCTCACTTGATGCATGATAATTGTTAATGCCTAGAAATTATGCCAGGGTAATATTTTATTTACCACACCCCTCTGCCCAATGCCTCCTCACCTCCTTCCCCTTCTCGCCACTAAATTGTGTCTCTAACACCACCTACCCGCGTAGTTGTGTGTCTCTAGTGCCCACTTCCCATGACTCCAGTGCCCCACCACCCACCATTGCCCTGTATTTCCTGTGCCCATGTCTCTAGTGCTCCCACTGCCTCATCCAGCTCTGGCCCCGGGAAGCTCAGAGCCACAGCTGGAAAGCGAGATGCCTGGTGCCAGAGAGATTGTAACCTTTAAACTGAATTCTACCCTTTCCCTGGCAACTAACTGCCCTCCTATTGCAAGGTGTGGTGGTCCTGGAGACTATGTCAGGACATAAACAGACCAAGCTGTATTTTTGTGACAGATACGTTGTTTAGCCTGTTGCAAAAATATTGCAAATGTTGGGGTTTGTGGCCGCTACAAATTTGCAAAGTCAGACTTCAACATCCTGTGAGGTCTGTGTGGTACACATCAGGGAATGGAGCCCATCTCACACTTCAACGACTGTGCCACAATGACAGGACTTTATTCTGCAGGAGACCGATTGAGCCAGATATCTCATATCAGTGCGCATGTAAATTTGGTGGGCCAAATGGCCATTGATTTTTATCCACCAAGAAAGTTTGAAGATAGTACTTCAGGAAATTTCACACCAGAGAAGGGCTTCCTTTTGGCAAAACACATCAGGCAGAGTACTTTGGCGATTACACATCAGAGAGATGTGAACTGAGTGTGCACATCCTAGAGTGCAGTCCATCCTGACACAAAGAAGGGGCTTCAGCCTGGACTGGGTGGTGGCCACCTGCTCTGAAGGCTCGTTGCGGCCGTGGCCGCCTCAATAATTTATTTGGGACACTGTGTTTGTTGAATCGTTCCCCCAAATAAATTATTAAGGCCACTGCGGCCGCAACGGACATCCAGTGCCGTGCGGCCTCGGCCGCCTCAAAAATGGTGCCGCCTGGGGTGGACCGCCACCCTCGCCCCCCCCTAGCTACGCGGCTGCACTCAGTTTGACAAACGCAAAAAGAACAATTGATGGACAGAATGCAGGACAATGTCATACATTCACCCCAGTAAAGAGATCTGGGCATAAATCATAGTTTTTTTGCTCCCCATGCCATTCCAGTTTGAACCTAGCCCTATGCAACTCAGTCTTGACCATGCGCCCAACGGTAACAGTTCATCCTGAACTGCCAGGCCATGTCCTCCCTGGACTGGAAATAAGCATCCGAGGACTGGTTTTGGGGTTTCACCCTCATCAACCAGGATAGCGTGAATCCAGTGGCATGGACAGCAAGAGACCCATGGCTGGGCATAAAAATCCCACATGGGGCGACAAACGCAAAAAGAACAATTAATGGACAGAATGCAGAACAATGTCATACATTCAGCCTAGTGCAGGGATCTGAGCATATACTAGTCTGTTTGTGGAACTCTCTCAAAATGTGTTTTTAACACTTGTCAATTTAATTTGTTGTGTGTTGTATTATTGCTTTTTTATTTCAGACAACTAAGAAGACTGTTAGGCCTACGTACGTGTATGACATTTGTATTATGTGTTAAAAATAAAAATGTGTGCAATTTTTACTTTTTATGAGAACCTTTATAATATATATGGCACAATCTACTGATGTATAGGGTGAGTAAGTTGGTTGAGTGGAATGAAAGTGGAAGTATATGTATGTATAGCTTCTAGCACTGTTTAAGAAGTTTACCCTCTGGGACTCTCTTTACTTTACTGTTTCAGTGCCCTAATCCCACGGGTTTAAGAAGGGGCCCCTCTTATCTTCTTGCGATCTGAGCATAAATCCATAGTTTTTTTGCACACCATGCCATTCCAGTTTGAACCCAGCCATATACAAATCAGTCTTGACCCTGCCCCCAGTGGGAACAGTCCAGCCCGAACTGGCAAGTCAGGTCTTCCCTGGACCAGAAATAAGTATCCCGGAACCTGCTTCGGGGTATTACCCCTCATCAGCCAGGTTAGCTTGAATCCCTTGGCAAAGTGAGCAAGGGACCCACGTCTGGGCATACCCTGCCAACATAGAGCAAGCAGAGCAAACACAAGGAGATGATGGATGGAGTGCTGAAACTTTTCAGACACTCACCCCCAGTCAGCTCACTTTGCCAACTTAGGGCGAGCAAAGCAAAAGCAAGATGATTGATGGAGTGCTGAAACTTTTCAGACACTCAGCCCCAGTCACAGATCTGGGTTGACTCCCTCATCATTCTTTAGCTCACTTCGCTACCCCAGTTCAGACCCAGCCATATTCAAATCAGTTTTAACCCGGTGCCTAATGGGAACAGTCCAGACCAAACTGCCAAGCCAGGTCTTCCCTGGACCGGAAACAAGCATCCTGGAACCGGTTTCTGGGTAACATCCCTCATCAGCCAGGCTAGGTTTGTTTTCCCTAAGTTGGCAGTGTATACCCAGATGTGGGTCTCTTGTTCACTTTGCCGCTGTATTCAAGCTAGCCTGGCTGAAGAGGGGTGTTTTGCCTTTTTGCCTGTTTTTCCTTCCTCCTGTAGTTTTTCTGACCTGTTTTTGATCGCTTAAGGACTCTGGGCAATTTACCACTGTTAATTAGTGCCAAAGTGCATGTGATCTCTCCTTTAAACATGGCCTGTATGGAATATTTAATGTCCCTTGTACAGTGGTGTTCCATATACCCTGGGCCTGTAAACTAAATGCTACAAATGGGCCTGCAGCACTGCGTGTACCTCCCACGGAAGCAACCTTTCAAACATGACTCATGCCTTCCACTGCAGGGCCTGCATGTGCAGTTTACTGCCATATTGACTTGCCATTTAAAGCACCTTGCCAAGCCTTAAACTCCCCTTTTGCAACATATAGCTGACCCCTTAGGTAGACCCTAGGTAGCCATGTGGGCAGGGTGCTGTGTAGGTAAAAGGATGGACATGTGCCTTAAATGTGTGGCATGTCCTGGTAGTGACATACACCCTATTTCGTTTTTCACTACTGTGATTGCTGCTCCTCATGTAGGTTTACATTGGGAGTTCCATGATATGTTTGTCAGTGGTAATTTCTGATCTGAAAGGAGTATCATTGTATGTTTGGTATGTTTGGTATACTGGTGATAAATCCAGCTTATTGGTGTCAGTGGATTTGTCATTACTATTGTAGGAACGCCACTTTTAGAAAGTGAGGATTCCTATGTGCTTATGACTCTTTGAGCTTTGCAGTCTGGCTCCAATCCACATCTAGCATAGAATGACATCTGGGATTTGTGCATACTTTCCTGACAGCCATATCACAAGAAGGGTTGGGTGTAACAGAATTACATCTGAATTCATCTGCATACTAAATGGTCTTCCTTGGCTAGGAGGAAGGGAGGTGGCTTACACGTACATTTGTATAGGCTTGGCTGTACCCTCACACAAAGGGCTTGTTTACCCCCTGCTGATATCTGGAGCCAGAGCTGGGATTGAATGAGGGTGTTGTGCACTTCTAATTTACATAGGAAGTTCCCTCCAGATCAAAGACATTTTGAGTATATGAACAGGGGCTCTGACCCCATGTTGTAGACACTGCGTGGAAATTGAAACCAGTTGCTTCTGGCTCTACATACTGCACTATAGAGAACTACTGTGCTGGAGGAAATAGCCATCTTGGACCGCTTGCTGTGTGCTAGCATGCTAGGTTGCTGAAGTTACTGTCACTCTGCCAAGTGACTGTGTGCAGGCCTGCCTGCCTGTTGCTCCCCGTGTGCCCCCAGTTTCCTCTAGGGGCTGTTGGCTTGCCCCCCCATTTGCTTACAGTCTCAGGGCCCTAAATGACTCTGTCCCATCATCACCTACCTAGAACCAGGGTGTGGGGCACTTGTATTGTCTTAGTGCATTTTGAGCACTTTCAGAAGAGAGGTGCTTCTGGCACTTTGATCTGCAACTGCACTGTGCCCGAGTAGAGAAGTCCCACGCACCCAGGCTCTACACATCCTGCTGACTGTTGGTTGAGGCTGAGCAGGCAGTCAGCCTCGGAAAGGATCCCCTGATGAGTGTTTCCCTGCTTTGGTGCCCGTTGTGGGGAAGAGCATCGTGGGGGGCCAAACAGCGCGTTGCTCCGCAACAGCAGAAGGATCTGTTGGCTGGACGTTGCCATGCTAGAAACGAAGTTGCTGAGGCTACGGCTAGCCCTATCCCCATTGTTGCCATGAGAGAGAGATCCCTGCAAGTACTCAGCTGCACAGCTGTCACCACTTCTCCCTCGTTCTCAGGACACGGGTCCTGCCACCAAGGCACTGTGCTTTCCTGAACGGGCCCAGAGGGGTCCGTGTGGCAATTTTTTACAGCTGCATCGCACATTCGCTGGCAGATGCTACTTGGCCATTTGACAAGCAGGAGTTCGCTCTGAAGAATTGGTCTTCGCACCACCCACCTCTCTGTGTGCCATACCTTTGGGGGCATTTGAACGTTGGCCGGGAAGTAATCCTCGATGCGGGCCCATTCCTGCTGAAGCTGCCGGTCTCTGCATTACCATGAATAGAACCACAGGAGCTTCTGTACCCTTCATAAGTGTTGCTCAAAAGCAACTTACCATAATACACATAGTAGGTGCACAGGTGTTCCTGTGGACTACAGTTTATAACTGCATTATGGCCAAAGTGTTTATGATTCTGTGGTGACATGTGATGATTCATGTGATTTCTACATTGTGCTGCATTGCATGCCCTGATTTGTGACTTGTGTCGTTTTTGCCTTGCGGTGCCAAGATAACCAGTAGTATTTCAGGATTTGCATTTGTATGCGCAGTGATAGTGTTTGCATGGCACTTGCGGTATATAAGTCTTTATCTTATTGCACATTGCCTAGTTGGCAAAGTAAATATTGGTTCATGCTGTTTTGTTCTCTGTTCATTTGCAATACAGAAATGTATTTCCTTTATTGTGTATTTATTGTGTCACTGGTGTGTGTGTATTGTGCAAATGCTTACACATTGACTCAGGGATAAGCCTGACTGCTCAAGCCAAGCTACCAAGGGGGTGAGCAGTGGTTATCTTAGGTGTGTAACTTACTTACCCTGACTAGAGTGGTGGGTTCTGCCTTGCTTAGGTGCACACCCTAGCCGAGCAGAAATCCCATTTCTTTCTTTTGTGTCGGAATTCTTTATTGAGAAATTAAAGGTAGATAAATCCATTAAAGTGTAGTACATCAGAATGGACCCTTAAGGGTTTATTATCAATACATATATTAATGTGCTATAGAGAAGAAAAAACTACACATAAGAGAGAAGGGATGAGGTAAAAAGGAGGGATGAAATAAAAGAGACAAGGAGGCAATAGTGGAAAAGAAGAATATTGTACAAAGTATGCTAAAACCATGACCCCGGATGTTCATAACCACGGAATGAGTTAGACAAGATGGGTCATGTAAAGGGCTGATACTTTTTAGACCTACAAATAAATAAATAAATAAATATACGCATAAATAAATAAGTAGATACATGAGAAAATAGATGGGATGAGCAAATAGGTGGATGAATAATTAGAATGAATAAATAAATATAGGAATGAAGAGAGATGTTACCTCCTTAGCCGGGAAAAGAAAGAACAGGAACATGAGCAGATGGAAGAGGAAAGACGGAAAAGGTAAGAGAAAAAAGGAAAGAGATGGAAAAAGAAACAGGTAGGTGGGGAGAGGGAGACATGAGGGGAAGGCGAAGGAGGAAAGGTGAAATAGAGGGGAGAGGGAGTAGAAAACACAATAAAAGAAAACATTCAGGAGTCTTGGAGAAAAAAAGCCCATACTTGTTGAAATATCTCTTCCTGATCATGTAGTTTATATATAATATGTTCATTAGATGCCTTCTGAATCATTGCTACCATCCAATCCTCCGTTGAGGGAGGGTTAGGTGATTGCCACAGTCTTATGATACAGATTTTGGCTGTAGAAAGTGTAGTATGTAAAAAACGACATTGAGGACGTGCAAAGTCAGGTGAACTACTACCATGATCATGCAATAAAATAATGGGTGAGGTAAGGGGAAGTGAAAGGGGAATTGTTTCTTTTAGTGTATCTCCTACTTGAGTCCAGAAGCACTGTATGGATGGACATTCGCACAGTATATGAAGAAGATAGCAATTAACACCAGCACACCTCCAACACTTAGAGTGTGGTAACAATCCTGCTCGTTGTAATTTCAAAGGTGTCCAATACCAGTCATGTAAAGTTTTATAAAGACAAAATTTCAAACGCGCTTCACTAGTTTACTTAACTAAAGCTTCCAGTATATCCAGCCAGGCATCTTCTTCTATGGTAATGTGTAAGCATTCCTGCCATTTCTCGCAAAGAGCTTTAAGAAGTGGTTGTGAAGTATTGAGCTTTGAACTTCATCCACACAGACTTTGCAGCACTCTCCTGTTGTTGCAGCCCAGTAGATACAAATAATGCTCCCAGTGTCTACAAATGAGCCTCTCGCTCCCAGACTATGCTGCCTCTCGAAAATATATATTTAAAGCTGATATTTTAGTGATAAATGGTTTTGGAGAGACTGCTACTTATATTAGTAACTTGTTACAAAGGGCGTTGCTGCCATGGCTACGCTAATGATGGTAATCATGCCTGGGGCTCTGAGGTGATCACTGCTGGTAATCTATCATAGGGTTGCCACTAATGTAATCTTTCTGATGTTGTTACTATTACATCATGCATAATATTGGTAGCTCAGGAGGATTTGCATTGAACATAAGTAGCTCTTATTACATAAAACATTGGGGACCCCTGAAAAAAGTTATCTGACCAGCCTCAGCATGTTGTGTACCTCAGTCTGTTATTAGATATACGGCCTCCTTTACAACAAAATGATGCAATGCAGCGCCGCAAACTTTTTTTCGGCACCAAACTGCATAGTTTTAAAAGTACAGGGATGCGTTGTATTTACAACAAGATGCATCCCTGTGCTTTCCCCTGCACTTGCACACAATTGTCTGCCATGCACCAGCACAGGCACCCTTGCGTCGTGTTGCAAAGGTGCCAGCGTCACGGGGAAGATTGTTTTTGCGCAGGAAGGGACATGATGGCATTTTCCTCTTTCAATGCGTGCTGAAGAATGCACACGCATAGAAAGAGAAAAAAATGGGTAGACATAAATGTATTTCTCCTTGTTGTGCCACTCATATGCCTCTCCTGGGGAGGTATGGGATTGTGACACATTCTAATCTTACAAAAACATGTAAATCTGGGAATGGGTCGGTTTCCATGGATGTTGCGTGAGAACACCAGCAGCAACACTCATGGAACACTCCTTCACACAGAGTAATGCATGAAAGGGGCCCTTTTTCACAAGGCTAGGACGCAGGGTGACTTCACGTAGCCTGGTAAATATGGGCAGATACACTGTGCTGTCGGTGATGCACCAGAGGCGAAATGGCCTAGGTAATGAGCCCCATAGACCAGTGGTTTATATCTTCTCCACAGTTTATTGAAACGCTTATGGGCTCCACTGGTCTGAATCTGCTGAGGCCTGCACAGAGGTCAAATGGTTGCTAAGTAGCTGCAAACGTTTTTTCTCTCATTTTGTGTTGTGTTTAGAAGAGTTGCAAAATGTATTTGTAAACATCATGCAAACAAAAGTGTGTATAAAACATACGTCAAAAACATTTTGGGACAAGGCTGTAATAAAAATGCCTTCATCCCAAATAAATATATTGCAACAACCTACAGAAAAAGGTTTGTGAAGTTTACAAAACTTTACAACCTTTGCAAACTGCACAGTTTTTGAATATTGTGGTCAAAATAGTTATTTGTCCCATTCATGATCCAAATTTCTTTGCTTGTGAAGGTAAATGCACTCATTCAATACAAAAGAATGTAGAAGAGTAGCCTTCTAACATCTTGCTTAATCTGTACTTTTTGTTATTTAGTTTCAATTTTGTTTACCTTTTGTTTTATTTAAAAAAAATTGTTTAGATTCTTGATGTTGTGATATACAAAACTTTGTTTTTATTTTGTTTTTCTACTTGTGATGAATGAACGACTAATGGCTCATACTTGTTTTGTTGCATTGTCTTTTGAGTAACTGCTGTTTGTAGAGAGCAAGTTTGATTTCTGCAGATTGGATAAGAAGGTACTTTTCCACAAGCTAGGCAACCTGTCTCTCATAAAGTTAATAAGCAACAGGTAGAGTCACATGGCCAAGTCACGAGGGTCACTTCCCCAAACAATATTTTACTTCTTGATATTAGGCTATATTCTCTGACATACAACCTAGTATGACCAGTATCTAACATAAATGCACCCCTAGGGATAAATACTTATGCAGATCTAACATGACTCAAGGGTGTGAGATCATTCAGATCACCAGGACTTATCAGGGATGTATTTCTTCAAGGTGGAGATCTACCTCTGGTCAGTGGAAGGGAGGGGCTGAACATGTGTTAATCAGAGGCATTCACACTTGAAAGAATCTGAGACTGTTCCAGGTCTCTTTTCAAAAAAGATATTGCATTTTCAACAAAACAGTGGCATGTGTTTGAATGCAGGTGGTTTCACACACATTCAGGCCAAGACCTCAAAGTGAAGAAATACCACAGGAGGTATAGACTAAAATCTGCCCCTCCTACTCCAAAACAAACATATTCCTTCATTAACTCAAAAAAGTGTTTTACACCTCACTTTCTATACTTGACCCCAGACTTTTGAAACTTACTTTAATAGATCAAGACAACTGCTGGTCATGAAAATCAAATACAGTGACTTGAAACATGTTTTTCTCATGTGCCTCTTTGTCCCTGTAAGACAGGACCTTTTTGCAGATGTCCCCCCACTTTTGCCTGTAATTGGACTACTATATGCTGGTTTTCTACTCTGACAGTGCACTGAAGCCTGCTAACCAGGCCCCAATGCCAGTGCTCTCTCTCTTAAACTGATATGTATAAATTGGCAATCCCAATTGACAAATACTTTACCCCCCTTATAATTCCCTAGTATAGGGTACCAGTGGTACCCAGGGCATGGGTGGCAAAGGGATCTCCAGGGCTTGCACTACTGTTTGTGCCACCCTGAGTGACCAAAGTAAACTACTGAAAGCTGTACAGATTGCAGGATATGGAATAAACGGCTCCATTTTGAATTTTCGCTCACCATGTGTGACAAAGTCAGTGCACTATTATTATTATATGTCAGTCACCCTTAAGTATGACCTCTTGAGCTCAATTGGTAGGATGCCTTATATTAAAGGAGAAGACATGTCAGTACAAGCTTATATGACCCAATAGTGGTGTTTACCATTAAAGGCTATTATATGTAAGAGGTTGTCCATAGGATAACATGAATCGGCACCCAGGCAAACCCGAGGTTGCTAGCTCCATTATGGTACCGCAGAAATAGGCACTTTTTGGTATCAAACAATGTGCTTTGTCACCCCTGACATGAATTTTGTGTTGAGGGGAATGTGGCATGCATCCAGATGGCTACCTCAGAGGTTGCCCCAGCTTCTCTGTGCTCTGGCTGCTAGTGCATGGCTGCCACCCTGAAGACAGGATTCCGACCCGCTGCAAGAAGTGTGATCATTCCCAGGAGTAAGGAACAAAGGCCTGAGCAGGAATAAAGTTTTATGTCCTCCCGTTCAGGAAGACTGGTGAGTGGCACATCAAGGCTGTGAGCTTCAAAGGCTACACCACTTCTGATATGCATCTGGGCTGCCTTTCAAAGTTGGAAACATTTCTCAACCTGCCCCTGGCACATTTGCACCCGAACAGGCAGGACATTTGGTAAGCAGGAGGTTAACAACCCCAGAAGCTTAGCCATACTTCTAGGGTTGGCAGCCTTGTCTGTACAGCTAAGGAACACTTCTGCCATTTTTGAAAGTGACAGAAATAGTGTGTTCTGGGAGGAAAAGGTGACATACACCCCAGGATGTTGTCACCTTAGGGGTAGTTTGGCCGCTGGGAAAGAAGCCCATTGCCCAGTCCTATATGCCAATCACAACGCTGCTCTCACACTGGTAATCCATGAGAGCAGCTCCATGATTGGCCTGAGCAAGCTGATTTACCACACGGTTAGGGCCTGGAGCCTCAGCTTGTTCTCCACCAGGCTGTGCAGCACAACTCGGGTTGGAGAGATCTAAGTACATATGATGGTTAGGGCGTCCCAAGACGGGCTAACCATAAGATAAAGCAACATACTGGATTTGAAGAATCACTGACCATCGGGCCCTCCAAGGGAATGCCCAAATCCAGATAGTCTAGTGCATTGTGGAGACTGTGGTTCTGCTCTCTACAAAGTTTCAGGCAGCTACCATGTTTCCTGGAACCTTCAGCCGTCGACGTAACCATTTGCTGTGCTTACCGCTGCTAAACCTTGTTGGTCACCCATCCGGCAGCTGACGCCTACATTCAATGATGCATCTAGAGGGAACACCATACAATGTTCGTCTGAAGCACAGCACTGTGTGATCAGTGAAAGCAGCTCTGCTGCAGCTCCAATTTAGCACCAGCGACAGTATGGATAACTCTGCACCCAACTCTACGGGTCAGGTAAAATTGAATGGACCATTGTGGCTTGGTCCTGGGACTCACATCACCTTTACCATCCATGGGTTCCACGCAACTCCACCTGCAGTGACTGATTGTCACTGCCACTTTTTCACATTGACCATAATACAAATGTTCTGCAGTAGTGATTTGCTGTGATTAATGGTTTCCTCTAAAATCCATAACTCAAGTTATATGTTTGCTATTTTGTTAATTTTGTTATCTAAATTGAGATAAAAATGCAATGTTTATAAATTGGTGTTGTATTTCTGTCGAGTTGTGTCAATTACTTATTGTCTATGTCGGTACTCTGAGATGCTTAACACATGTTCCTCTAGTAAAGCCTGACTGCTCTTTACCACTCTCCCAGGACTGAGCAATGCCAGAACGGGGCATTATGAGAGTATTGCATGGTGAAGGTTAGCCGGAATCACCATATCATTCTCCACCTTCCTACAGTCTTCTTACTTGGGCAACATCACCTCTCAACTATGTAAAATATTAAAAACTCCCATCCCACTGAACTTTCCAATGATTATTCTAGGACTGTTTGCATCACTTACCCCAATTAATCTCCAAAAAATGTGACCCATCCCGCCTCCTTTTACTAATCACCTGTGCATCTAAAATAATTCTTCTAGACTGGAAGTCCACTAACAATGTATCCTATCACACATGTTGGGCATGGGTCACCTACCTAAGTGGAACGCACTCAGCCCTATCAAAGTACTCTGGCAACCCCATCACATCACAGAGTGTATGGGAAACATTACACACCTTTATACACACTAGGTAGTAAGCTTGTTGGCCCCTCTGGATGTGTTGTCTGCCCTATACCTCGATATTGAAGTGTTTATGTCAGGTCCCCCTTAATTTAGCATGTCTTCCTTCCATTTTCATTTTTTTGCACTTGCTCTCTCCTTTGCCTCTATTTCTTACCTTCCTCTCCTCATTTTACTTCCTTCTCTCCTCTCACTTCAACTACCCCGTTTATCTCTGGTTATTCCCCAGTATTGCAAATGACGTTATGGGGTGGATGCAATTAGCTCTGACCATCTCTGTATACCCAGGAGTACTACCTCGGACTCAGGTCCCCAGCTTTGGAACAAGCTACCGGAGAATATGAATGGGGAAGACACCTTACTCATGTTTAGGAGGAAATTCAAGACCATCTTGTTTGCTGAGGCGTTTGAATAAGCTCACCTAAACTTGTTGAGCAGCAGGAATACTGGATTCCTGGGTTCATCGCCATTGTCTGTCCTGTAAGCGCGTTGGGTGATTTGGCGCTCTATAAATATAAATTAACATAACATAACAGGTACTTACATCATGCTGGTACATTTGATTTTGCAACCCTGAGTAAGCCCTGCTGGCATCTTTAAAACAGCACTGATTTTATAATTGTTGTTATAATAGCTTCTAAACTTTGTTTCATTTAATACTTTGCTGATACTGATTACTTTAACTATTGCAGGCTGCACACTCGGGGGGCATTTTTTCTAACTTTGTGTTCGCACATGCCTTGCTTTTTTGCACTTGATCATGCCCCGGTCCACAGCAGCTGTGTGCTGATTGCACGGAGGGCAGGGTGATCACTAGGCAGGTTCCGGTGGTCTGAGCCAGAAGGAATACCCATTTCCGGTAGTGAGCGGGCTTGCTATTCCGCCACCACGCAACTTAACCCACATGGAACGGACACGCAGCGGACTGAGTAAGCCCTGCTGGCGTCTTTAAAAAGTCGCTGTTTTTATATTTGTTTCTATAATAGCTTTTAAACTTTGTTTCATTTAATACTTTGCTGCTACTGATTCCTTTAACTATTGTAGGCTGCACATTCGGGGGCATTTTTTCTAACGTTGTGTTTAGGGTGACCAACTGGCATTGGTGCAAATTCAGGACGGTGAGTGTAAAAATTCAGGACAAAGGGTCAAAATTCAGGACACAAATTCAGGACAGGAGGTCAAAATTCTGGACAAAACTTCAGGACAATTGGATAAGTTTTACAGACACATCGGAGGTCGCGCAATTGTATATAAGTAAGCCCAGCCATATCTAGACATATTCAGCCATTTGCAAACCTATCCATCATGTATCCTTCCATCAATCATTTCCCTCATCCATCCCTTCATCCATCCTTGCACTCATCCATCCATTATCCATCCGCCCTTTCACCCTATCCATCTGTACACTCATCCATCCACTCTTCTAACCATCCATCCATTCACTCATCCATCCAGCCATTTACCCTTTCACCCATCCTTTCACTTACTCATCCATCCACCCAGTCACTCATCCTTCCAACCATCCCCCCTTTCATTCATCCATCATCCTCCCTTTCTCTCTCCATCGACTCGTTCACTTAGCAATCCTTCCTTCCATCCACACATCCATCCATCTACTCATCCGCTCATGAATCCATCCATTGACCCTATCACTCATCCATCCGTTCTCTCATCCATTTATCCTTTCACTCCTTCACTCATCTATTCATCATTTTGTCCATCTACCTTCCCTTTCACTCACTCATCCATCCATACATCCACCCTTTCACTCATCCGTCCATCCATTCTCCCTTGCACTTATCAATTCATCAATCCATCCATCATTTCACTCATCCATCCACCCACTCACTCATCATCCACCTTTTCACTCATCCATCCACCCTTTTACCCATCCAGCTACCCTTACACCCATACATCCAGCTATTTCCCTTTCTCTCTTCCATCCTTTCACTCACTCATCAATCCATCCATCATCTCCCATTATCCATCTATTCAATCTTTCATTCATCCAATCACCCTTTCACTAATTCATCCAGCCATCCCTTCACTTACTCACTCGCCCACCTTTTCATATTAATTTTGAGCTGAGCCTTTTTGAGAAGAGGCCCATCAAGAACGTCACCCTCGCTGCAGGAGCCATCCCAGGACTGAGACAGGAGCCACCCGGGGCGGAGACAGGATCCAACACAGGGGGGGACAGGAGCCATCACTGGGAAGGGGAAGGAGCCATCACAGGAGGGGGAACAGGATCCACCAGGGTGGGCACAGGGGTGGGCATGTAGTATTCTAGTATCATCTTGGTCTCTTCCCAGGGTGGGGTAGGGCTCCTCGCCCCCTCCTGGACAAGACAAGGAGAAGACAAGCTCTGTTTCCACATTTTTAGTTTTGCCCCCCTCCCCCCCCACACTGATGTACAGTACTGAAAGGAGATATTCCAAGAGAACTGATTTAACTGATTGTCCTCCATACTTTGTTAATCAGTGTGGGTGTGATTGTGCCATTTCTTAATTTTATTACAATATAGACTGAATGTTTGAAGAATCGAGGTTTGTTTACAATTTAGTGACAGTAATTGAGCTCTGTGAAAAGAACCACGTGCTGCCTCGGTGTAATCAGGGCCGGTTCTAGGATGTTTGGGGCCCTGGGCAGAAAGGGAATGTCTCACACCAATTGCAGATACAAGACGCATTCAGGGCTGTTTGCATCTGAATGGATGCCCCTGCTCCCTGAAGCTGCAGCCCCTCCCTCTGTCACCTTCGAGCACCTCTTAACAGCTCATCAAGGGCTGAAGGTGTGAGGGTTGCTGCCATCACGCTGTGCCTCTCCAATGCTGCTGATCGGCGTCTGTTAGGTAGCTGGATGGGTGCCAGCTGTGCGACCAGTTAAAATTACGGACAAAAGACGTCCGTCAAAGAATCCTTCACGGACAACGGACAGACGGCCGTAATTACGGACTGTCCGTGAAATTTACGGACGGTTGGTCACCCTAGTTGTGTTCGCAAATACCTTGCTTTTTGCACTTGATCATGCCCCGGTCCACGGCAGCTGTGTGCTGATTGTGCGGCGGGCAGGGTGATCACTAGGCAGTTTCCGGTGGGCTGAGCCAGAAGGAAAACCCATTTCCAGTGGTGAGCGGTCTAGCTATTCCGCCAGTACGCTACTTAACCCACATGGAACATAGGCACAGCGGATGCGCGCAGTGGGCGCACCGACGGCGCAACAAAGGCAAGCCCGTCTGCACCCGTCCGCGCCTGGACCGGCCCTAGGGCCACAAACCCTGGCTCAGCTGAACCTGATGTTGTTCGATATATTAGCAAAGAGATTTACAATTTAAACAAGACAAATTCGAACCAAGGCTGTACTATATGTATCCTGGACAAAGGATCTTGGCCCTCTCAGTTTACTTGCGCCTGTCGTTTCGTGCTCCCGAAACAACATCTGATGAAAATAGACTCTGCAGCTAACACTTGGCCCCCCAGCTGTTTTGAAAAACATAGCAGGGGAGGTTAGTCCAATATTAACAAACATATTTAATAATATGTTTCTATCAGGCACCTTCCCAGCGGTTTGAAAGGATGCTGCCATTCTTCCTTCAATAAAAAAAGCTAATCTAGACACATCTATAACAAGCAACTATAGTCCGACTGCTAGGCTGCCCTTCCCCACAAAAATAGTGGAGAAAATAATGAACACCCAACTCACACAGTTCATTCAAGAGAATGAATTACTTGACCCGTCTCAGTTTGGTTTCCGTCTAGGTTATAGCACAGAGACAGCTCTTATCAAGGCCACAGAGGAGATCACAGCAGTGATGGACAACGGTGGTGCCGCTGTACTGATTCTCCTCGATTTGTCAGCGTCCTTTGATACCGAGCACCATAAGACACTGCTTCAACGTCTTGAACACATAGGGGTCAAGGACCCTGCTCGCTCCTTGTCATCATCGTTCTTGAAAAATAGAAAACAGACAGTTTCCCTCAATCATTTTCAGGCAACTCCATACGTATTGCCATGCGGGGTCCCGCAGGGCTCTTCGCTAAGTCCATCTTTGTTTAACGTTTACGTATTAGAATTAGCACCCTTAATACAACAGTTCGGATTCAAACAGACATCTTATGCCGACGACACCCAGATTGTGGTCGCAGCATACAAAAACACACTATCCTGGCAATGCAGTTCCAGAAATGCATGAGGGAAATCAGCTACTGGATGGGAAGACATTCTCTACAGCTGAACTCGGACAAAATCGAAATGGTGATCTTTGGTAATCTTCAACCAAAATGAGATTGACTATGGTGGCCAGCCAAAACTTAACAGCCCCCAAATCCAGGAGAGAAGGCCAAAAATCTCAGAGTGTTGATAGATAGCAAACTCACCTATTCCCATCAAACTAACACTATAGTCTCAGCCTCTCTTTACTCTCTTAGGAAAACTTAAGAAGATACTGCCTTACATTCCCAAGGATCTCAGGAAAACAGTTGTTACAACCTTGGTTCTGTATAAATTGGATTATTGTAATCGCCTATACCTTGGATTACAGACACAACATCTGAAAAAATTTCAGATGGTGCAGAACGCTGCTGCCAGGCTTTTACTGAATATATCTAAGTACCAATCAATTAAAGAGGAGATCCTGAAGCTCCATTGATTGCCTGTGGTGCAACGTATTAAGTTTAAGGTACTCTGCCTTGCCTATAAAGCAGTGAATAGGACAGGACAGGTACCTTTGAAAAACCTCTTCTCATGTTACCACTAAGGCAGACACTTAAGATCTACTAATGCCAGACTAATGTCCGTACTTAGATCCGGACTGTGAGCTGGGGTGGCCGCAGTATTACCTACTGCGTGGCCAAATTATGGAATACACTCCCTGCACATATGAGAGAGGCTAACTCACTCCTCTCCTTCAGAAAAGAATGGAAACATTGGTTATTTATAAATTAACCCCCACACCTTCCACTCTGCCACTTCGCGTCTCAGTTCAGCGCCAAGACACCCCATGGTATTTGCGAGCTTTAGAAATCCCAATAACATTAACATTAACATGTGTTGTTTTTCCACAGAACATGGTGGCTCTCTCAGATTATCTCTATCTCAATGAATATAATAATTCTTTCCACTATACAGTACCATGCAATGCTAATTTGTGTTTGCATGTTTTATTGGGGAAAGAGCCACTACAATGCGTCTGTCTCCATAAATAACCTTAAATAACCACGCAAGCATGGTTACCACACATAGGGGCAGATTTATGATAACTGGCGCATCCCTGGGGATGCGCCAGTTATTTTGCGCCGTTGCTCCGCCACCCATGGTGCGCCGCATTTACAATGCGGAGCACCATGGGGCAAAAACGGCACAGATGCGTGACGCATCTGTGCCGTAAAGGTGGCGCATTGCTGGAGTTGCGTCGCAAGCGCGACGCAGCTCCAGCAAGGCTCGGGGGTGCCCCATCTTTACAATGCTGCGTCAAGACCTACGCCTGCTTCTAGCAGGTGCAGGATTTTGACGCAGCATTGGCCTGAAAGTGACTGAGTGAAATCTTATAGATTTCACTCAGCTACTTTTGCGAGGCGCACCTGCCCCGGAACGCCCACCCTGCGCCGGAACGCCCACAAGTGGCGCAGGGCTTTACAACGTGACGCATCTGCCTAGATGCGTCACGATGTAAATGGGTCATAGGGATGCGCCACGTTTACGCCGCAGTTGCGTGACGCAAACGTGGCGCATTCCCAACATAAATCTGCCCCATAGCCTTTACCACACATATCTTTACAACAGAGTTGTTAAGGTATCTACGGTAAAGGTATGTGTGTGACGGGTAAACACCGTTACCACGCACCGCTTTTCTCACGCATGCCGTTACAACAAGTTACATAGTAAAGGCATGTGTGATAAAGGTGTGTGTGTGGTAAGGGTGTGGTAAGGGTGGTGGAGGCTATCGGCATCCTCTTCCTCTTTTGCTTCCTCTTTACGACGTGCACTGTGCCTCAGAACAACGTGGAGAGGAGACATCATGGAGAGAAAGGGGTATTTTACTGTATTGATAAAAAAATATTTGACAAAATAAAGGGCTGGGGGTGGTTGGGTCGCACAGGGGGCTGTTTTTAGGGTTCAGAGCAGGGGAGGGATGTTTCGGGGCTGGGGGAATCATGCAGGGGTACATTTTTAGAGTTCAAGGGAGGAATGATTGTTAGAAGGGTTGCAGGCCAGATGTGGAGGGCTCCACGGGGGAACGGGGGAAATAAACGATCTGAGGGTTGGAGGTGGGAGGGCTCAAGTGACCAGGTATGAGATTTGGGGCAGGGGTGTGAGATAACCTTTAGCATAAATATGCCCTTCCCATGCCATGCATGGGTTTACAACAAAATCCATCGACGAGATGCCTATCAACAAAGTCCAGCAGCTATATGTATTGATAAACAATGGTAGAGTATGTTGGACTGTGCGGGTTCCGTTGTGTGTCATTCGTAAAGATATTGAAAACCACAGAAGCCAAATAAAATCAGTGGTATTCACTATATGTCTCCTACCTGACTGTCTACTAATTCACATACCAACTCTATGTTTAAGAAGGACCTCCAGGCCTCTTGGATAATTGTGTTATGTTTGTACTTGGTTATATGATTCCATATTCTTTATTGTATTGACTTTGTCCTGAAAGGTGTTTTTGTGTGGACAATTAATATTAACACTTTGTACTCGTGCAAAGTAACCAAACGTGAAGCACAACAGGGCAAATTGTTGATGTGGGATTTTTTTTCCAGTACAAATCTTATTTTGTGCTGGAAATGCCTAAACGTAACATCAAATAGCGTTTTTAATACTTTGCATTACTTTACATAAAGGAGCCACCCTATGGGTGCTATATCAGCGTTCGCACGGAGCCGCTCCTGGTTCTTGATACAAAGTAGTAGAAATGTTTTTTACCCTAAACTTTTCACATTTCTGTGTATGCTGTACTGTATAGCACACATATTCTCCAATACTTTATTCGAAACGAAATTTCATAAAAGTACAAATGTTCAGCAAATGAAATACATTACAATATTACAAACCACAGACATAAAACAGAATAAACTATTCTTGAAAAGATGTCAAACATCGGGTAAAAATTTTGACCTGATATACCATGCATTCGCCACATATTTGGCCACCCCACAAACAATATACATTGAAGTAGCATTAGTTAGAATGACACGCATAGCTGTTCTATGGTCCCTCACCCTAAGTTCCCTACAAACAGGTTTCAACTATTTTGCTCTTGGTTGTTTGTAAGCAGCACATGCGAAAAGGAAGTGGCCCAACGATTCTTTCGGGCAGGAACAGCCGGGACATTTTAGGTCAATTCCTCTACGTCCCTTCCACCCTTCCTTAAATTAATTAAGAGGTAGAATACCATATCTAAATTTCAAAAACAGCGTTCTTTCGCGAGGAACCTGAATAAAATCTAGAAATGGCTCTAGCTTTCTGAGAGGCTTGTGGTCAAGGAAGATGTTAGTTCAGCGACCCAAATTTGGGTTCCTGAATTCTTTTGCCACAATCCAATCCCAATAAAGTTTTTTGACAATTAGTTTTGGTGGTGGCGTTTGTGAAATCCAACTATTCTCCAGACCTATAGATATCACCAGCTTCTTTAAATTGTTGAGCCATTTGATTGTATTAGCTACATTCAAACTAATCAGCTCGTCCAGAACCATGGCATAGTTAAAAGGGTCCTTCTAAGCCGAACCAAAATAACAAGGGGCGAATTTGGACCAAATCAGAAATCGATCACATATAGCATATGTCTAAGCACAGTATTTGTGCTGGAAGGTTACCCTTCCAGCACAAATTCTATGCTAGACATCTAACACACAACTTTGCACTATGATGCAAAGGTGTATATGTGGTGCTTGACTGAGAGCACTATGGGGCAGATTTACAAGCCCCTTGCGCCACATTTGCTTCATTTTTAACATGGAAAAAATGAAGGAAAAGTAGAGCAAGGGGCTTGTAAATCTGCCCCTATATCTTTATCTATATGATGCTGAATCGTCTCTTGCTCTCCCACTCAGCACAGGTCACGTCTTTCAGGCCGAATATTGAAGCCATGGACTAAATTATTATTATAATATAATAAAGACCATGTCGTAGAATCAGGTGTTATTCCTAGTGTCTAATATGATATACATTTTGTTTGTCTTTTCAAGTCCACCTGTGTCTCCCAACATTCTCACTTGGCCTCCATTCACAGTGAAGAAGAGAATGATTTTGTATATGTTCTCATGGGAAAACCGGTGGATGCTTTTCATAGAGGTGCCTACTGGATAGGAGGACATGACACCTTCAAGGTGAGTGACTTTCATTCTTACCTATCATAAATATTAGTCTGGAGCAGGATTCTCCGACGAGTGGCCCTCGAGCTACTGGTAGCTTCCCAGCTACCTGTAAGTAGCTCTTTTGTGTGCAGTCCAGGCTACTAAATTAGAAGCTTCTGCTTTGTTGAATATGTATACCAAAATTGAAAAGTATGTGTTAAAGATAAAAATATGTGCATTTTCAGAACTAATAGTATCCAAAATATATTGAAAGCTGATATTTAAATTATAAATCATGCAGTACTGAACACGTATTACTAACGTAATTATGCTAGTACTTGGGGGCATTGTAGCTGTGGGTGTTATGTACTACCCTTGTAGAGGCCTTCCAAATTAACAACACCTTTTTTACATTACTTTTGGCAATGCTGCACTGAAGTGATTACAGCTAGGAATCATTCATACAGTAGTCATTTATGTAACGTTGTTTGATGTGTAGATCACTAATACTATTAGTAGAGCAGGATGATTTTTATTGACCATAAGTAGCTCTTGTTTATTAAATTGGTTGGAGACCAATGGTCTGGTGTGTGCCCATGTTGCTGCCAATTTCACATGTATTGCATATGTGTTTTCTATTGTATGCTAGATAATTCATCCCTATAGCTAATTTAGTCTCTTGGTCTACACGTTCACTCTCTCTTTAGACTGCTTGTACTGTGTCTATCTCTTAGATTATAAATACTGCCGCAATGTCTAATGGCATCTTTGATCAGTGTTCTCAAGCAAAAAGAGGTGCCCAGTCTTACAGTGAAAGTCATAGCACAGAAGGCCAAATATACTAATCTATTTTGCAGTCACCAGCACTTGAACACCAAAGGGTATTTCATATATACCTTACCCAGTTTAGGACCAGGTTTTACCAATTCCTGTAATGGGTTTGTGACTGGAGAGCAATTCACCATTTGAAAGGGACATGTTAGGCATGTTCTTTCCAATTGTGAATCTGTACCATATTTATCCAATGGTTTGAAACTGCAGTACCATTCACAAACTATTGAAAAATTACTTCCTTCCATATTAAATCAATCAATCAATCAATCAATCAATCAGTGTACTCGTAGAGCGCGCTACTTACCTGTGAGGGTCCCAAAGCGCTGAGGGGAGGTGGGGTGCTGCTACTGCTCGAAGCACCAGGTCTTGAGGAGTCTTCTGAAGGCGAGTAGGTCTTGGGTCTGTGTATGTTGGTAGGGAATGTTTTCCAGGTCTTGGTGGCGAGGTAGGAGAAGGATCTGCCGCCGAAGGTTGTTCGTTGGATGTGGGGGACAGCGACGAGTGCGAGGCTTGCGGAGCGGAGCTGGCGAGTTGGGGCGTAGAAGCTGAGTCTGCTGTTCAGGTAGGCTGGTCCGGCATTGTGGAGTGCTTTGTGTGCGTAGGTGAGGAGCTTGAAGGGGATCCTCTCGTCGATGGGGAGCCAGTGCAGGTCTCTCAGGTGGGGGGTGATGTGGATGCGGCGGGGATGTTGATGATCAGTCGGGCGGAGGCGTTTTGGATGCGCTGTAGTCGTCATAGGTGTTTGGCTGGGATTCCTGCATAGAGTGCATTGCCGTAGTCCAGTCTGCTGCTGACGAGGGCCTGTGTAACCGTTTTTCTTGTTTCGTTCGGGATCCTCTTGCAGATCCTGCGGAGCATGCGGAGGGTGTTGTAGCAGGATGAGGAGACAGCGTTGACCTGCTTAGAGATGGAGAGGGAGGAGTCGAGGATGACTCCTAGGTTGCGTGCATGGTCGGTGGGTGTTGGTGCTGTTCCCATTGTGGTCGGCCACCAGGAGTCGTCTCAGGCTGAGGGGGTGGGTCCGAGGATGAGGACCTCTGTCGTGTCCGAGTTCAGCTTCAGATGACTGCTCCTCATCCAGATGGAGACAGCCTTCATTCCCTCGTGAAGGTTGGTTTTGGCGGTCTGTGGATCCTTGGTGAGGGAGAGGATGCGCTGTGTGTCGTCGGTTTAGGAGATGATGTTGAGGTCGTGATGGCGGGCCACTTGTGCGAGGGGGGCCATGTAGATGTTGAACAGAGTCGGACTGAGGGATAAGCCCAGGGAATGCCGCAGATGATGTCGGTGGTTTCGGATTGGAAGGGTGGGAGGCGGACCCTCGGGGTTCTGCCGGAGAGGAAGGACGTGGTCCAGTCAAGGGCCTTCTCTTGGATTCCGGCTTCTAGGAGGCATGTCTTTAGAGTGCGATGGCAGACTGTGGCGAATGTGGCAGACAGGTCCAGGAGGATGAGGGCTGATGTTTCACCATTGTCTAGTTGGCGCCTGATGTCGTCTGTGGCGGCAATGAGTGCTGTCTCGGTGCTGTGGTTTTGTCTGAATCCGGATTGGAACGGGTCCAGAATGTTGTTGTTTTCCAGGTGGTGGGCCAGTTGCTTGTTGATGATTTTTTCGATGACCTTTGCCGGGAACGGGAGCAGGGAGATGGGCCGGAAGTTCTTGAGGTCCTTGGGGTCCACCTTGGGCTTCTTTAGGAGGGCATTGATTTCGGCGTGCTTCCAGCTTTCCGGGAATGTCGCTGTTTCGAAGGAGATGTTGATGACCTTCCATAGTTGGGGTGCGATGGCTGCATCTGCTTTGTTGAATATGTGGTGTGGGCATGGGTCTGACAGAGACCCTGAGTGTATGGAGTTCATGACCTTGCGTGTCTCGTCGTCCTTGACATTGGACCAGGAGGTCAGGCGGATGGCGCTGGTGGTATTCACAGGTGAGGTGGAGTCTGGCGTAGTCGGGTCGGTCATGGTGTTGAAGCTGTCGTGGATGTCAGCGATCTTGCGATGGAAGAAGATGGCTAGTGAGTCACACAGTTCTTGCAAGGGCGGGATGTCGTTGGTGTTGGCGCTGGGGTTGGAGAGTTCCTTTACGATGCTGAAGAGCTCTTTGCTGTCGTGTGTGTTGTTATCCAGGCGGTCTTTGAAGGAGAATCTCTTGACTAGTCTGATGAGGTGGTGATGTCTGCGGGTGGGGACCTTGTGGGCTGCGTGGTTGTCCGGTGTGCGTTTTTATATTTATATATATATATATATATATTTTCTCCAGTTTACGGCATGCGCGTTTGGAGGTCTGGAGTTCGTCGGTGAACCAGATGGCTCTCTTGCTGGCGTGGCTGTTGTAGGGTTTCTTGAGCCCGGCGAGGGTGTTCGCGCAGTCATTGATCCACTGTCTGAGGTTGCGGGCTGCCGTGTCTGGGTTGGTGGGGTGGGTGGATGGGTTCTTGGCGAGGGTGGTAATCAGCTGGTCTTCTGTGACTTTGCTACAGCAGCGGCAAGGCAGGTTTTGGGTGTGGTGGTGCGTGGTTCCCGTGCTTCCCTTAAATGAATATTGCTGCTTGGGGATCTGTTGACCCTTGCAGGCCACCAATCGGAGTGAGTTGAAATTTGCAATCTACCATATAAATATAATCAGGTAGTTCGGACTGCAGCCAATTCCAATTGTTTATTTTGTAAACATACTTATTAGTACATGGATCTGTTTGCAAAATACATTTTGGGTCAATGGTTGCAAATTGTGACTTCTTTTCTCAACCATAATGTTGTACATCTGGTCCAAACTCATTTTGTTTAAGACAGATGTTCCCCTGAAATAACTGTGTGCCAACCATCTTCTTGCCTACCGTGCCTTTATTGTATGTCATGAATATATGTTTAAAGCATGAGGTGACTCTTTTCTAAGGCGGTTATATAATGTTCTGAAAGGATGGGCTGACACATTAGTATTTCCATACATTTTACTAGATTAACTCACAGACTATGTTTGACACTATGGGACATTCCAGTTCTCCCAGTTACTGTGACTGTCTCTCTTTCTTGACCCGTGTGGTTCGGTTCCCCATTCCCATATCATTGTTTCACTCTCATAATCTTTCTCTCATACAAACATGCACACACATTGTTTCTCTTTCTCAAATGCTGTGCTGCTTTATTGTCATACAGAAAACAAAGCTGTGCACGTCTGTATCCCCTGCCCATTAAACACACAAGTAACAGGCACTAGCAAAGCAAATGGGTATAGCTTTGATGTGCTAACAAAGTCATGTACATGCGCATACATACTATTTGGGCTGTGCTTATTTACGACCTGCCTCTTCCTATGCTATCTATGTCTTCTTATTCATTTATTCGTGAATGCAGCACAGCCAATATGTAGAACAGATGCATAGAGAAATCTTTCTTTCATTTTATATTGTTGCCCTAAAATGTAATCTCATTCATATGTAGTTCTCTAACTTTACTTTGACATGGAATCAAGTGCTTCTGGAATGTGGGCCATCACGAGATTAAGTGCTCTGCCTATGCATGCAGCAATCCGCTTATGACACTTCTGGTGACTAGCCCAGAAATTAAAACATTTACGTATCTCCCTATGGCTCCCAATAACAGTGACTTTTAACTATCAATTTGGCAGAAAACAGGGAATTGTCTGCCCCATTCGCTATAAAAAAAATTATATACCATGCTGACTTACTGTGGGAATGCCATAGACCCACCCACCAGGTCAAACAAAATCCCTCAAAAAGGCCTTAATTACAGAAAAATCATGCAGAAAAATGTTTGTGATAACGCCATCATCGATATGTTATTCTCTAGAAGGGGCCTATATGCAAAACAGTGTTCCATAATCATAAGGACTTTTTATCCCTCGTTCTCTCCTAGGCCTAGATTCGCAGAATTTCGGCCTTTGCGAATCGCAAACGGTCTATTTGCATGTTTTGGCATGCATCAAAAATTCGCAAATTAAGGAATTGCTAAAAATTTGCGATTCCTTATTTTGCCGTAGCGTTTAAGGAATCGCAATTTTGCGATTCCTTGAATGCTATGTATGTAGCATTTTTGAATTGCGAATTTTGGTTAAGAAATCGCAAATTACCACCAACTTGTAGTTGATGGTAATTTGCAAATTCTTTAAAAAATGCACAATTTGGCATTTTTGAAGGTGGCATGTGACGCACACACATGTACATTTCAGGGGTGAAGCAGGGTGTCCGAGACACCCCTGCACCCTTGAAATTATTCTCAATTTGCGATTAGCAAATTGCGAATCGCAAATTGAGATTAATTTCACAATTATTCCAATTGGCCTCCTGGCCCATAGGAATGAATGGGAAATTATTCCTTAATTGCGAATTCGCAAATTGCAAATTCACAAATAAGGAAGATTAAGAAATCGCAAAAAATAGCGATTTCTTACATACATCCCATTTTGCGATTTCTAAATAGCGATTCCTTAAAAATCGCTATTTAGAAATCTCAAAGGGGTATGTTGATACATCTACCCCTTAGTCTGAAAAACCTTTAAATACATCTTTCAGCTTTGAAATAAATACAGTTTGCAGAAATGAAAGTCATCCAAATAAAACTATAATTCACACGTGCAATCATTAAGATTAAACTGGACATATTTTTCATTGTTGTATTCAAATTTTTCAAATTTCAAAGCTTTATTCGACAACAGTCATAAAAGCGATTCTACATCCTTACTTACACAACACAACACATTAAATACTATAACAATGTTAAAAAACATCTTTTAAGAAACTGATTAAACATATTACTGTTGTTACGAAATTAGCTACATTAAAATATAATAATCAACCATATCTATGGTATCTTTAAACTGTGCCTAACTGCTGTAGGGTGCGGGTACGTATAATCCATGACCAGCCTAGGAATTTTGCGATAGCAATCGCCAAATGGGGTGCACAGTCTGATTCCAGTATTCTTAATGCCTCTGTACATCTGCGTGTTCCTAGGTTCAGACACACTGGTTTAATCCATTTGCGTCGTGGGATAGCATACAAGGGGCAAACAAACAGTAAATGGGCTGCATCCTCTATCAAATCTTTACAGTTGGGACATTTATCGTCTGTATTTGTCGACCATTTAGAGGTAAACGCCTTTGTTGGTAACGACCCAATCCTAAATTGGAAATACAGTTTTCTATCAAGTGGTTTTTCGAAAATGTCCCAATAAAGTTCACATGAAGGTACAGATTTGATGTTCAAATAACGCGCTGTTAAATTTGTGCTGGAGCCTGTACATTGGGTAGACAGCCATACCATTTCCCAGTACATATTCTTTAACATGGCCTTTGATGGAAAGTTTTCAATGTCGGGAGAGTTCCATAAGTGATCAAGTTCCAGCTTGCTAAGCAATGCTCTTATTTCTTTTAACCACAGGATCGAGTGAAAACGGTCTGCCCTTATGATATCTTTTAGGGCATTTGCAAAATGCACAAGTTCTGGTGTGGTCATTAGGCGTCTCCAGTATAGCAACGGACGCAGCCTTGCTAGATCCTTGATCCTTTTCCTGCCCAGGTCATAAGACAACGCTACGGTAGGAGTACTTTGGGGGACCCCAATCAAACGACGGAGAAAACTATTTTCCGCCAATGTTAATTGCTTCAGGTTGGAGAAACCCCATAGTTCCGAACCGTATAGGGAGGCACTGACTACCTTCATATTATACATTTCTAGTGCAGGAGTAATAGGCTTGGTCAATGAAGTTTTATGTTTAAGAGCCACTATGCCAGCCAATTGGTGAAACTTTAACACAGCCATGTCAGTATGTTTTTTCCAGCTCAAGTTATTTTGGAGGCATATACCCAAATATGGGAAAGCTTCAACCTGTTCCAATGGGGTACCATTGAAGTTTATAGAACCCCTAAAGGTGTTCCGCTGGTTTAAGCACATGAACTTAGTCTTGGATGTATTTATCTCGAGTCCATGAGCTTTACAAAACTCGCCGAAGGCATTAACTGCCTTCTGGAGCCCACTTGGTGTAGGGAAACTATGAGCGTGTCGTCCGCAAACATGAGAACGGGTACTCAAGCTCCAGCCAGTGTTGGTGCATCAGTGGGGGAACGGCTTAGATGGTCTACAATCCCATTGATGTAAATTGAGAACAATGTCGGTGCCAAAACACACCCCTGCCGTACCCCTCGCTCGACAGGGAATGTGTCTGTCACCTCGCCCTGAGCACCCCACCTGATTCTCGCATACTTGCTCTCATGTAAGCGGACGAGTAGCGTCAATAGTTCCGGAGACAAACCAGCTTCCGCAAGTACCCCCCAAAGTTTGAAACGGGGTATTAAATCAAAAGCTGTTTTTAAGTCTACAAACACAGCGTAGAGGGTACCATTGGTGAGCAACACGTTCCTCTAATACAGGGCTATAAAGAAAAAGACCTGGTCAACTGAGCTTGTGCAGGGACGAAACCCAGCTTGGTATGGAGATCGAATATCGTTTTCATCGATCCAGGTTTGTAATTTATTTTGTATTAACCGACCTATAATTTTTTGGGCAGAGTCTTTAAGACTGATAGGTCTGTAGTTACTGGGTAATGATTTATCTCCTTTTTTGAAAACCGGAATAATTTCAGCGCCCTTCCAAGAGGCAGGTATGGGTGCACCTCTAGCCACAGAGTTTGCTAGCCACACAAAATACTGGCACCAGGAGGGGCGGTCGCTTAAAAACACATCCGCTGGTATGGCATCCATTCCTGGGGCACGGCCCCTGGTCACACAATCCAATGCTATGCTGACCTCTTTTTTAGTAAATAGCTGATGTATATAAAAGATTGTAGGGGGTAAAATGTGTTCCCCATTAATTGACGCAGAAGCGTATTGGGGTCTAAAAAAATCTACCCATTGATTTTGGGCTACGTTGTTTTGTGGGGGTTCGGCCACCCCTCCTCTCTCCCATTTAACCAGAGCCCAGAAATGACTCTGGTTCCTTGTATCACAGGCTGATTTCAGGTCACGCCAATGGGCCTCATCCCACTTTTTCTTGGCCTCTTTTTGTACCTTCCTGTAACTATCCCTTGCTTTTTTCACCCCTAGAATATTCTTTTTCCTGAGTTCTAAGCTGAGGTTCTCACGGGCTTCTCTACAGGTCTTATCATACCATCCTTGTGTGGGCTTTTTATTCTGGGCATGTCCTGTTTTATACTTTCTCTTGAAAAACCCCTGGAGCTTTGTAAAGAAGGACGAATGAGCGTCAAGCATGATTTCAGGGAAATTTTTCTTGTTGACATGTGTATTTATCTCAGCGACCTGTTCCAACACAGCTTTTTTAGGTCCTCTAATCTCTCAGAGCTCTCAATGAGTCTACCCCATTTAATATGGCGTTGGTTGTTCGAAGATACTATGTCTAGGGTGGTTTTACCTTCTCCTGTGTTTAATTTCCTTAACCCTACGTTTGCTTTAAAGGCCATCCAGAGAGGATTATGGTCACTCTCTATTCGAGTTTTGACCGCCATGTCAATCAGGCTATTCCATAGCCTGACATCCACTAAAATATAATCTATTCGACTAGCGGACCTACCATTATTGAATGTTTTGGTCCCCTGTCGATCTGATGGAGTTCTTCCATTTGCCGCTCTAATACCTCTTGCCAGGCATAGGGCCTTCAATTGGATAGCCGCCTCTGTCCATCTATTAACTACAGGAAGTTCTAACTGTGGAATACCCTATTTGCTATCTTCTTCATCTGTTAAAATTTGGTCTTCTTGGCCAAGCGGTTCAAAAGTGGTATTAACATCGCCCCCTTCAATGGAAGGTAAGTATGTTGGAAGAATTTCAAGCTCGTGATCCAGAGCGGTAATTACTTCCGATGTTTTACCACCCACTATTCCCCTGGCGTAGATATTAAATAAGACCATCCCATGACTATTGGTCCAGGTAAGATTAATTGACAGTATATCTACTGATGGGGAACTCCTTTGATGGATACTACAGCATAAATTTTGGCGGACCCAAATTATTAGTCCCCCTAGTGGACGTCCCTTAGGATTTTTTGTCGCTGGGATGTAAAAATTAGGTACCCTTGACGGAGTATTGGGGTCACAGACCATGTTTCTTGGAAGAGTAGAATATCAAATTGTTCTATAAATAAGCACCATTCCGGAGATGTCAGCTTGTTGGTTATTCCAGCAATGTTCCAGGAAAGAAAGGTCAACCCTGTCTGTTCTATACCAGCTATCACTGCCTCAGATGAAATCTGTGGAAGGGGAGATCCTTCAGGATCATTCCCCCGCCCCGTTTCCAAAACTAGATGAATGTTGATGAGTGACCACTGCGCCTTTCACTAGGCCGGGTCACCCCCCTGCCTCCCACGCCTGCCGCTGCCACTGCCTGCCTACTTGCTTCTGCTGACGACCCAGCCGCCGCTGGGCCGCCCGGATCTCCCCCTGCCTCCCACGCTCGCCGCTTGACCCAGAGACAGACCCGCCGCCGCCGGACGGCCAGAGGTTCCCGCCGCTGCCCCCCTGCGGCCCCGCCCACCACCAGCCCATTGGCCGCCCCGCTCCCGCCACCCAGCTGACCCGCCCACCCGGCTCCTTACTTATGACGCCCCCAGAGCGACCGCGCAGCGGACGCGCGCAGCGGGAGCACCGAATGAGCGCCGAAGGTGCGCCAAAGGTAAGCCCGTCTGCGCCCGTCCGCGCCTGGCCCGCGCCCAGCGCCAGGACCCCTGGCCCCCACCGCCGGAAGCCGACCCGACGGACCTACGACGCCACCGAATTCAACGCACTCAACACCGGCCGAACCCCGGGCTGCTACCGAGCCACACCGAGACGCACCCACGGACCCTTCAGCTGCCATTCCTGCAAGTTCACCTGCAACCGGACCCACACCACACCAGCACCCACCAAGCCGACCACCAGCAACACCCACCTGAAGTGCATCCTGCTCAACACCCGCTCCGTTCACAGACACGCCGTCGAGCTCTGGAACCTGCTCGACACCACAGACCCAGACGTCGCCTTCCTCACGGAAACCTGGATGAACGTCTCCTCAGCGCCCGACATCGCCATCGCCATCCCAGAGGGCTACAAGATCATCCGGAGGGACCGCGTCAACCAGACAGGAGGAGGCATCGCCATCATCCACAGGAACACCATCCGCATCACGACCAACACCGACGACACCCTCGCACCCGCCGAACACCTGCACTTCCAGATCCACGTCAACCCCAAGACCACCCTCAGAGGCACCCTCATCTACAGACCCCTGGGACCACGCACACAATTCAGCGAAGACATCGCCGACTTCATCAGCCCGCACGCCCTCCTCTCCGCTGACTACATCCTCCTCGGGGACCTCAACTTCCACCTGGAGAACAACAACGACCGCAACACCACCACCCTGCTGGACAACCTCGCCAACCTCGGACTCAAGCAGCTGGTCAACACCCCCACCCACTACGCCGGACACACACTCGACCCGGTCTTCTCTTCCAGCAAGGACATCACCTTCAGCCACGCCACGGGACTCCACTGGACGGACCACAGCTGCGTACACTTCAGCTTCAGAAGGACCACGCGCCACCATCACCAGCAACAGGCTCCCCGCAGAAGCTGGAACAAGATCTCTGCAGACCAGCTCGCTACTTCCCTGAGCAAGAACCCTCCCACCAGCACAACGAACCCCAGCCAAGCGGCCACCAACCTCACGAAATGGATCAGCGACTGCGCAGACGACCTCGCCCCGCTGAAGACCCCGCCGAACAGACCCGGCAGCAAGAAAGCCCCATGGTTTAACGACGAACTCAAGAGCTCCAAGAAGAACTGCAGAGCACTCGAGAAAACCTGGCGCAGAGACCCAACACCGGACAACATGACTGCCCTCAAGCTCTCCACCCGAAAACACCACCAGCTGATCCACGCCACCAAGAAAACCGCATTCAAGGAACGACTGGACAACAACGCACACAACAGCAAGGAACTCTTCAACATCGTGAAAGAGCTCTCCAACCCCAACGCCGGAAACAACGACATCACCCCTTCGCAGGACCTCTGCAACTCCCTCGCCTCCTACTTCCACAACAAGATCGCGGACATACACAACAGCTTCAGCACTCAACCGACGCACGCCACGTCCGAACCACCGCCCCCCACCACCACCCTACGCGCCTGGACCCCGATCAGCACCGAAGACACCATCCGCACGATGAACTCCATCCACTCCGGATCTCCGACAGACCCCTGCCCTCACCACGTCTTCAACAAGGCCAACGCTGTCATCGCACCCCACCTGCGGGACATCATCAACACCTCCTTTGACACCGCTACCTTCCCGGAGAGCTGGAAGCACGCCGAACTCAGCGCTCTACTAAAGAAGCCATCAGCCGACCCCACCGACCTCAAGAACTACCGCCCCATCTCGCTGCTCCTGTTTCCTGCAAAAGTCATCGAGAAGACCGTCAACAAGCAACTGGCCGCCTTCCTTGAGACGAACGGTTCCCTCGACCTCTCGCAGTCTGGCTTCCGGGTCAACCACAGCACCGAGACCGCCCTGATCGCAGCCACCGATGACATCCGAGCCCTGCTCGACAACGGAGAAACAGCGGCCCTCATCCTCCTGGACCTCTCCGCGGCCTTCGACACTGTCTGCCACCGTACCCTAGTACAGCGCCTCAGCAACGTCGGAATCCAGGAGAAGGCACTGGAGTGGATCACCTCCTTCCTCGCCGGAAGGACACAGAGAGTCCGCCTCCCCCCGTTCAGATCGGAAGCCACCGAAGTCATCTGCGGCGTTCCTCAAGGCTCCTCGCTCAGCCCAACACTGTTCAACGTCTACATGAGCCCCCTCGCAACCATCGCACGCCAGCACAACCTGAACATCATCTCCTACGCCGACGACACCCAGCTGATCCTCTCCCTCACCAAGGACCCCGCCACCGCCAGAGCCAACCTGCACGAAGGGATGACAGACGTAGCCAAATGGATGTCGAACAGCCGCCTGAAACTCAACTCAGACAAGACGGAAGTCCTCATCCTGGGATCCTCACCCTCTGCCTGGGACGACTCCTGGTGGCCCCCGCCCTGGGCAGCGCACCCAAACCAACAGACCACGCACGCAACCTGGGCTTCATCCTGGACTCCTCCCTCTCCATGACCAGACAAGTCAACGCCGTCTCCTCGTCATGCTTCAACATCCTGCGCATGCTACGTAAGATCTTCCGATGGATCCCCACCGAGACCAGGAAGACGGTCACCCAGGCCCTCGTCACCAGCCGTCTGGACTACGGCAACTCCCTCTACGCTGGAACCACCGCCAAACTCCAGAAGAGACTCCAGCGGATCCAGAACACCTCAGCACGACTCATCCTGGACATCCCCCGCCGCAGCCACATCTCCGGACACCTTAGAGACCTGCACTGGCTCCCGGTCAACAAGAGAATCACCTTCCGGCTCCTCACCCACGCACACAAAGCCCTACATAACCAAGGACCAGGTTACCTCAACAGCCGCCTCAACTTCTACGCTCCCAAACGCCAGCTTCGATCGACCAGCCACGCCCTCGCCGCCGTCCCCCGCATCCGAAGAGCCACCACAGGAGGAAGGTCCTTCTCCTACCTGGCTGCCAAGACTTGGAACTCCCTTCCGACCCACCTCCGCCTGACCCAGGACCACCTCGCCTTCAGGAAGCAGCTCAAGACCTGGCTGTTCGAGCAGTAGCGGACCCCTCCCCCCCCCAGCGCCTTGAGACCCTCCGGGTGAGTAGTGCGCTATATAAATGCCCTGATTGATTGATTGATTGATTATTATGGCATAGGGGTTCAAGCATAGGTACAGTTAGGTTGGAAGCCAATTTCACTATCAAAGGATCTGACTGTGATTTCAGAGGTCTATTCAAATTTCCACTGCTTAGAGTATATGCTCCCTCTACCCTTATCCCTGTAACCGAGGAAATGGCATATGTCAAACTACGCTCTTCCTCTACTGGGGTATCCTTGTTGATTAACTCCACTGGCTTATTTTGCTCTATTCTATCAGCCGATTTGAGTCAATCACATTCATTCAAATTGGATAACGCCCCAAATCGGTTTTCTAAATTAATTTCCCATTCACTAGATTGGGGGATCCTGCCCCACTTGTGCGATATCAGGTTCCATTTTGTTTTTAGGATACTCGGGTTCCCTATTTTACTACTGTGGTAAAAAAAGTCCAAAGTTTATGGAACGATGTCTGTACTCCTACGTTGTGGTGGAAGAAGGTTTCTCAAGACCTCGGGAAGTACTTCTGGGTTTAAGAGATGTAACACTACACAGTCACCTTTGAATTTTTTAGCACCATTCCCTATCCAAACCACCCTTCTTGCCATGGTGATTTCTTCTGCTAGTTGTTGTTTACCCCAAGGGGATATCACCATGTTGTTGGATAGCCAATGAAAAGCCTTGCTAATCAGAGAGGCTGTGGGTTCTACTTGGCCAGGTTTTAAGGGAGGTACATTGGCCAGGACCAAAACCAGAGGGGAAGCCTCTACTACAAGTTGGACCGGGCCTTTCTCAGTTTCTGTGCTCATGAGTTCCGAAGGTTGGGTTCTAATGTTAGTTCCCTGGTCATTATTGGGTGCATAATGGGGGGGAATTTGGGGGATTTGAGCAGTTTTTCCCCATTTACTGTCACTGTACCTGGTACATTTATTATTGGATCGACTCTACTAAAGGCTGGGGTTGTTGTATTACCCACCAATTCCACTGACTCTTTTATGATACCCCAAGCCTAGAAACCTCTTCTGTTAAATGATCAATTTTGTCTATCAGGGGTTTAACAATATTTTTAATCTTGGCATCAATCATATTCACAAGTATTTTGATTTGCTCTTCCTCCAAAGACACCTTCTAACCAAACTCCCCAATTGTATCTTTTTCGGGTATAATTTTGGAGGGGGGAATAGTCCTTTTCCAGCTAGACCGCAGCCCACCATGTTTATTCGCACCCTTTCTACAGGTTCTAACTGGTCTAGTTACTGGAACGGACACAGGGGAGGGTGGGGGTAATTTTTCTTGGGTCGTATAGGATTGTTCTAGGGAATCATTTACCAGGTTAATAGCAGTGGAAATGTTTTGGTCAGAGTTGCCTTCCTGAGTAAACACATTGTCAAGGGAGTCACTACAATGTACCTGTATCGGTACTTCAACCTGGTTCGATGCCAATGGGGAGGTCTCGTTGGGGATTATAGGAGTGGAACTCAAACTGAGGGATAATCTTCTAGACTTGTTGATTGTACTAACTACCTGCACCAGATAGTTATCTATGGTGTTGGTGGCGGAGGAAGACTTCTGTTTAGACATTTTGCGTTCAATAAGATGATGTCACAGTTACACAAATAACTCCAATAGTGCCAAGAGCAAATAATAGCAATGTAACACAGCACCACAATGTGCGAAAAACAACAGCAAGGAGTCTTACGGTCAAAGTTCCACGAGGAAGCAGCTAGAGCAACGGGCAGAAGTCCTGGCCCAGTCCAGTCACGGTCAGTCTCGGACTGTCTCAGACTGTCCGCCCTTTGTCCGGGCTTCGTCCCGTGCTCTGTCCCGCGCGCGTCCCGCTAGGGCGTTTGGATTGTTCCTATTAAAAAGGGAAAAGCTGAAGGGGGCGGGAAGAGGACCACCTGCAGCCGATCCGCGTCGCT